>NC_081313.1:171361783-172009025 GCF_026419965.1 Kogia breviceps | reverse complement strand
ACGTGATACACCATATCAACAAACTGAAGGAGAAAAACCACATGATCATCTCAATAGATGCAGAGAAAGCTTTTGACAAAATTCAACACTCATTTATGATAAAAACCTTGCAGAAAGTAGGCATACAGGGAACTTTCCTCAACATAATAAAGGCCATATACGACAAACCCACAGCCAGCATCGTTCTCAATGGTGAAAAACTGAAACCATTTCCACGAAGATCAGGAACAAGACAAGGTTGCCCACTCTCACCACTCTTATTCAACATAGTTTTGGAAGTTCTAGCCACAGCAATCAGAGGAAAAAAAAGAAATAAAAGGAATCCAAATAGGAAAAGAAGAAGTAAAGCTGTCACTGTTTGCAGATGACATGATACTATACATAGAGAATCCTAAGGATGCTACCAGAAAACTACTAGAGCTAATCAATGCATTTGGTAAAGTTGCAGGATACAAAATTAATGCACAGAAATCTCTGGCATTCTTATACACTAATGATGAAAAATCTGAGAGTGAAATTAAGAAAACACTCCCATTTACCATTGCAACAAAAAGAATAAAATATCTAGGAATAAACCTACCTAAGGAGACAAAAGACTTGTATGCAGAAAACTATAAGACACTGATGAAAGAAATTAAAGATGATACAAATAGGTGGAGAAATATACCATGTTCTTGGATTGGAAGAATCAACATTGTGAAAATGACTCTACTACCCAAAGCAATCTACCGATTCAATGCAATCCCTATCAAATTACCACTGGCATTTTTTACAGAACTAGAACAAAAAATTTCACAATTTGTATGGAAACACAAAAGACCCCGAATAGCCAAAGCAATCTTGAGAACGAGAAATGGAGCTGGAGGAATTAGGCTCCCTGACTTCAGACTCTACTACAAGGCTACAGTAATCAAGACAATATGGTACTGGCACAAAAACAGAAATATAGATCAATGGAACAGGATAGAGAGCCCAGAGATGAACCCACACACATATGGTCACCTTATCTTTGATACGGGAGGGAAGGATATACAGTGGAGAAAAGACAGCCTCTTCAATAAGTGGTGCTGGGAAAACTGGACAGCTACATGTAAAAGTATGAAATTAGAACAATCCCTAACACCACACACAAAAATAAACTCAAAATGGGTTAAAGACCTAAATGTAAGGCCAGACACTATCAAACTCTTAGAGGAAAACATAGGCAGAACACTATACGACATAAATCACAGCAAGATCCTTTTTGACCCATCTCCTAGAGAAATGGAAATAAAAGCACAAATAAACAAATGGGACCTAATGAAACTTAAAAGCTTTTGCACAGCAAAGGATACCATAAACAAGACCAAAAGACAACCCTCAGAATGGGAGAAAATATTTGCAAATGAAGCAACTGACAAAGGATTAATTTCCAAAATTTATAAGCAACTCATGCAGCTCAATAACAAAAAAACAAACAACCCAATCCAAAAATGGGCAGAAGAACTAAATAGACATTTCTCCAAAGAAGATATACAGATTGCTAACAAACACATGAAAGAATGCTCAACCTCATTAATCATTAGAGAAATGCAAATCAAAACTACAATGAGATATCATCTCACACCGGTCAGATTGGCCATCATCAAAAACTCTAGAAACAATAAATGCTGGAGAGGGTGTGGAGAAAAGGGAACCCTCTTGCACTGCTGGTGGGAATGTAAATTGATACAGCCGCTATGGAGAACAGTATGGAGGTTCCTTAAAAAACTACAAATAGAACTACCATACGACCCAGCAATCCCACTACTGGGCATATGCCCTGAGAAAACCATAATTCAGAAAGACTCATGTACCAAAATGTTCATTGCAGCTCTATTTACAATAGCCAGGACATGGAAGCAACCTAAGTGTCCATCAACAGATGAATGGATAAAGAAGATGTGGCACATATATACAATGGAATATTACTCAGCCATAAAAAGAAATGAAACTGAGTTATTTATAATGAGGTGGATGGACCTGGAGTCTGTCATACAGAGTGAAGTAAGTCAGAAGGAGGAGAAAAACAAATACCGTATGCTAACACATATATATGGACTCTAAGGGAAAAAAATGTCATGAAGAGATTAGTGGTAGGACGGGAATAAAACACAGACTTACTCGAGCATGGACTTGAGGATATGGGGAGGGGGAAGGGTGGGCTGTGACGAAGTGAGAGAGTGGCAGGGACATATATACACTATCAAATGTAAATTAGATAGCTAGTGGGAAGCTGCTGCATAGCACAGGGAGATCACCTCTGTGCTTTGTGACCACCTAGAGGGGTGGGATAGGGAGGGTGGGAGAGAGGGTGATGCAAGAGGGAAGAGATACGGGAACATATGTATATGTATAACTGATTCCGTTTGTTGTAAAGGAAAAACTAACACACTATTGTAAAACAATTATACTCCAATAAAGATGTTAAAAAAGAAAGAAAAAAAAAAGATCAATAGAAGTAAAAGCTGGTTCTTTGAGAAGATAAATAAAATTGATAAGCCATTAGCCAGACTCATCAAGAAGAAAAGGGAGAAGACTTAAATCAATAGAATTAGAAATGAAAAAGGAGATGTAACAACTGACACTGCAGAAATACAAAAGATTATTAGAGATTACTACAAGCAACTGTATGCCAATAAAATGGACAACCTGGAAGAAATGGACAAATTCTTAGAAATGCACAAGCTGCCGAGACTGAACCAGGAAGAAATAGAAAATATGAACAGACCAATCACAAGCACTGAAATTGAAACTGTGATTAAATATCTTCCAACCAACAAAAGCCCAGGACCAGATGGCTTCACAGGCGAATTCTATCAAACATTTAGAGAAGAGCTAACACCTATCCTTCTCAAACTCTTCCAACAGATAGCAGAGGGAGGAACACTCCCAAACTCATTCTATGAGGCCAACATCACCCTGATACCAAAACCAGACAAAGACGTCACAAAGAAAGAAAACTACAGGCCAATATCACTGATGAACATAGATGCAAAAATCCTCAACAAAATATTAGCAAACAGAATCCAACAGCACATTAAAAGGATCATACACCATGATCAAGTGGGGTTTATCCCAGGAATGCAAGGATTCTTCAATATACGCAAATCAATCAACGTGATACACCATATCAACAAACTGAAGGAGAAAAACCACATGATCATCTCAATAGATGCAGAGAAAGCTTTTGACAAAATTCAACACTCATTTATGATAAAAACCTTGCAGAAAGTAGGCATACAGGGAACTTTCCTCAACATAATAAAGGCCATATACGACAAACCCACAGCCAGCATCGTTCTCAATGGTGAAAAACTGAAACCATTTCCACGAAGATCAGGAACAAGACAAGGTTGCCCACTCTCACCACTCTTATTCAACATAGTTTTGGAAGTTCTAGCCACAGCAATCAGAGGAAAAAAAAGAAATAAAAGGAATCCAAATAGGAAAAGAAGAAGTAAAGCTGTCACTGTTTGCAGATGACATGATACTATACATAGAGAATCCTAAGGATGCTACCAGAAAACTACTAGAGCTAATCAATGCATTTGGTAAAGTTGCAGGATACAAAATTAATGCACAGAAATCTCTGGCATTCTTATACACTAATGATGAAAAATCTGAGAGTGAAATTAAGAAAACACTCCCATTTACCATTGCAACAAAAAGAATAAAATATCTAGGAATAAACCTACCTAAGGAGACAAAAGACTTGTATGCAGAAAACTATAAGACACTGATGAAAGAAATTAAAGATGATACAAATAGGTGGAGAAATATACCATGTTCTTGGATTGGAAGAATCAACATTGTGAAAATGACTCTACTACCCAAAGCAATCTACCGATTCAATGCAATCCCTATCAAATTACCACTGGCATTTTTTACAGAACTAGAACAAAAAATTTCACAATTTGTATGGAAACACAAAAGACCCCGAATAGCCAAAGCAATCTTGAGAACGAGAAATGGAGCTGGAGGAATTAGGCTCCCTGACTTCAGACTCTACTACAAGGCTACAGTAATCAAGACAATATGGTACTGGCACAAAAACAGAAATATAGATCAATGGAACAGGATAGAGAGCCCAGAGATGAACCCACACACATATGGTCACCTTATCTTTGATACGGGAGGGAAGGATATACAGTGGAGAAAAGACAGCCTCTTCAATAAGTGGTGCTGGGAAAACTGGACAGCTACATGTAAAAGTATGAAATTAGAACAATCCCTAACACCACACACAAAAATAAACTCAAAATGGGTTAAAGACCTAAATGTAAGGCCAGACACTATCAAACTCTTAGAGGAAAACATAGGCAGAACACTATACGACATAAATCACAGCAAGATCCTTTTTGACCCATCTCCTAGAGAAATGGAAATAAAAGCACAAATAAACAAATGGGACCTAATGAAACTTAAAAGCTTTTGCACAGCAAAGGATACCATAAACAAGACCAAAAGACAACCCTCAGAATGGGAGAAAATATTTGCAAATGAAGCAACTGACAAAGGATTAATTTCCAAAATTTATAAGCAACTCATGCAGCTCAATAACAAAAAAACAAACAACCCAATCCAAAAATGGGCAGAAGAACTAAATAGACATTTCTCCAAAGAAGATATACAGATTGCTAACAAACACATGAAAGAATGCTCAACCTCATTAATCATTAGAGAAATGCAAATCAAAACTACAATGAGATATCATCTCACACCGGTCAGATTGGCCATCATCAAAAACTCTAGAAACAATAAATGCTGGAGAGGGTGTGGAGAAAAGGGAACCCTCTTGCACTGCTGGTGGGAATGTAAATTGATACAGCCGCTATGGAGAACAGTATGGAGGTTCCTTAAAAAACTACAAATAGAACTACCATACGACCCAGCAATCCCACTACTGGGCATATGCCCTGAGAAAACCATAATTCAGAAAGACTCATGTACCAAAATGTTCATTGCAGCTCTATTTACAATAGCCAGGACATGGAAGCAACCTAAGTGTCCATCAACAGATGAATGGATAAAGAAGATGTGGCACATATATACAATGGAATATTACTCAGCCATAAAAAGAAATGAAACTGAGTTATTTATAATGAGGTGGATGGACCTGGAGTCTGTCATACAGAGTGAAGTAAGTCAGAAGGAGGAGAAAAACAAATACCGTATGCTAACACATATATATGGACTCTAAGGGAAAAAAATGTCATGAAGAGATTAGTGGTAGGACGGGAATAAAACACAGACTTACTCGAGCATGGACTTGAGGATATGGGGAGGGGGAAGGGTGGGCTGTGACGAAGTGAGAGAGTGGCAGGGACATATATACACTATCAAATGTAAATTAGATAGCTAGTGGGAAGCTGCTGCATAGCACAGGGAGATCACCTCTGTGCTTTGTGACCACCTAGAGGGGTGGGATAGGGAGGGTGGGAGAGAGGGTGATGCAAGAGGGAAGAGATACGGGAACATATGTATATGTATAACTGATTCCGTTTGTTGTAAAGGAAAAACTAACACACTATTGTAAAACAATTATACTCCAATAAAGATGTTAAAAAAGAAAGAAAAAAAAAAGATCAATAGAAGTAAAAGCTGGTTCTTTGAGAAGATAAATAAAATTGATAAGCCATTAGCCAGACTCATCAAGAAGAAAAGGGAGAAGACTTAAATCAATAGAATTAGAAATGAAAAAGGAGATGTAACAACTGACACTGCAGAAATACAAAAGATTATTAGAGATTACTACAAGCAACTGTATGCCAATAAAATGGACAACCTGGAAGAAATGGACAAATTCTTAGAAATGCACAAGCTGCCGAGACTGAACCAGGAAGAAATAGAAAATATGAACAGACCAATCACAAGCACTGAAATTGAAACTGTGATTAAATATCTTCCAACCAACAAAAGCCCAGGACCAGATGGCTTCACAGGCGAATTCTATCAAACATTTAGAGAAGAGCTAACACCTATCCTTCTCAAACTCTTCCAACAGATAGCAGAGGGAGGAACACTCCCAAACTCATTCTATGAGGCCAACATCACCCTGATACCAAAACCAGACAAAGACGTCACAAAGAAAGAAAACTACAGGCCAATATCACTGATGAACATAGATGCAAAAATCCTCAACAAAATATTAGCAAACAGAATCCAACAGCACATTAAAAGGATCATACACCATGATCAAGTGGGGTTTATCCCAGGAATGCAAGGATTCTTCAATATACGCAAATCAATCAACGTGATACACCATATCAACAAACTGAAGGAGAAAAACCACATGATCATCTCAATAGATGCAGAGAAAGCTTTTGACAAAATTCAACACTCATTTATGATAAAAACCTTGCAGAAAGTAGGCATACAGGGAACTTTCCTCAACATAATAAAGGCCATATACGACAAACCCACAGCCAGCATCGTTCTCAATGGTGAAAAACTGAAACCATTTCCACGAAGATCAGGAACAAGACAAGGTTGCCCACTCTCACCACTCTTATTCAACATAGTTTTGGAAGTTCTAGCCACAGCAATCAGAGGAAAAAAAAGAAATAAAAGGAATCCAAATAGGAAAAGAAGAAGTAAAGCTGTCACTGTTTGCAGATGACATGATACTATACATAGAGAATCCTAAGGATGCTACCAGAAAACTACTAGAGCTAATCAATGCATTTGGTAAAGTTGCAGGATACAAAATTAATGCACAGAAATCTCTGGCATTCTTATACACTAATGATGAAAAATCTGAGAGTGAAATTAAGAAAACACTCCCATTTACCATTGCAACAAAAAGAATAAAATATCTAGGAATAAACCTACCTAAGGAGACAAAAGACTTGTATGCAGAAAACTATAAGACACTGATGAAAGAAATTAAAGATGATACAAATAGGTGGAGAAATATACCATGTTCTTGGATTGGAAGAATCAACATTGTGAAAATGACTCTACTACCCAAAGCAATCTACCGATTCAATGCAATCCCTATCAAATTACCACTGGCATTTTTTACAGAACTAGAACAAAAAATTTCACAATTTGTATGGAAACACAAAAGACCCCGAATAGCCAAAGCAATCTTGAGAACGAGAAATGGAGCTGGAGGAATTAGGCTCCCTGACTTCAGACTCTACTACAAGGCTACAGTAATCAAGACAATATGGTACTGGCACAAAAACAGAAATATAGATCAATGGAACAGGATAGAGAGCCCAGAGATGAACCCACACACATATGGTCACCTTATCTTTGATACGGGAGGGAAGGATATACAGTGGAGAAAAGACAGCCTCTTCAATAAGTGGTGCTGGGAAAACTGGACAGCTACATGTAAAAGTATGAAATTAGAACAATCCCTAACACCACACACAAAAATAAACTCAAAATGGGTTAAAGACCTAAATGTAAGGCCAGACACTATCAAACTCTTAGAGGAAAACATAGGCAGAACACTATACGACATAAATCACAGCAAGATCCTTTTTGACCCATCTCCTAGAGAAATGGAAATAAAAGCACAAATAAACAAATGGGACCTAATGAAACTTAAAAGCTTTTGCACAGCAAAGGATACCATAAACAAGACCAAAAGACAACCCTCAGAATGGGAGAAAATATTTGCAAATGAAGCAACTGACAAAGGATTAATTTCCAAAATTTATAAGCAACTCATGCAGCTCAATAACAAAAAAACAAACAACCCAATCCAAAAATGGGCAGAAGAACTAAATAGACATTTCTCCAAAGAAGATATACAGATTGCTAACAAACACATGAAAGAATGCTCAACCTCATTAATCATTAGAGAAATGCAAATCAAAACTACAATGAGATATCATCTCACACCGGTCAGATTGGCCATCATCAAAAACTCTAGAAACAATAAATGCTGGAGAGGGTGTGGAGAAAAGGGAACCCTCTTGCACTGCTGGTGGGAATGTAAATTGATACAGCCGCTATGGAGAACAGTATGGAGGTTCCTTAAAAAACTACAAATAGAACTACCATACGACCCAGCAATCCCACTACTGGGCATATGCCCTGAGAAAACCATAATTCAGAAAGACTCATGTACCAAAATGTTCATTGCAGCTCTATTTACAATAGCCAGGACATGGAAGCAACCTAAGTGTCCATCAACAGATGAATGGATAAAGAAGATGTGGCACATATATACAATGGAATATTACTCAGCCATAAAAAGAAATGAAACTGAGTTATTTATAATGAGGTGGATGGACCTGGAGTCTGTCATACAGAGTGAAGTAAGTCAGAAGGAGGAGAAAAACAAATACCGTATGCTAACACATATATATGGACTCTAAGGGAAAAAAATGTCATGAAGAGATTAGTGGTAGGACGGGAATAAAACACAGACTTACTCGAGCATGGACTTGAGGATATGGGGAGGGGGAAGGGTGGGCTGTGACGAAGTGAGAGAGTGGCAGGGACATATATACACTATCAAATGTAAATTAGATAGCTAGTGGGAAGCTGCTGCATAGCACAGGGAGATCACCTCTGTGCTTTGTGACCACCTAGAGGGGTGGGATAGGGAGGGTGGGAGAGAGGGTGATGCAAGAGGGAAGAGATACGGGAACATATGTATATGTATAACTGATTCCGTTTGTTGTAAAGGAAAAACTAACACACTATTGTAAAACAATTATACTCCAATAAAGATGTTAAAAAAGAAAGAAAAAAAAAAGATCAATAGAAGTAAAAGCTGGTTCTTTGAGAAGATAAATAAAATTGATAAGCCATTAGCCAGACTCATCAAGAAGAAAAGGGAGAAGACTTAAATCAATAGAATTAGAAATGAAAAAGGAGATGTAACAACTGACACTGCAGAAATACAAAAGATTATTAGAGATTACTACAAGCAACTGTATGCCAATAAAATGGACAACCTGGAAGAAATGGACAAATTCTTAGAAATGCACAAGCTGCCGAGACTGAACCAGGAAGAAATAGAAAATATGAACAGACCAATCACAAGCACTGAAATTGAAACTGTGATTAAATATCTTCCAACCAACAAAAGCCCAGGACCAGATGGCTTCACAGGCGAATTCTATCAAACATTTAGAGAAGAGCTAACACCTATCCTTCTCAAACTCTTCCAACAGATAGCAGAGGGAGGAACACTCCCAAACTCATTCTATGAGGCCAACATCACCCTGATACCAAAACCAGACAAAGACGTCACAAAGAAAGAAAACTACAGGCCAATATCACTGATGAACATAGATGCAAAAATCCTCAACAAAATATTAGCAAACAGAATCCAACAGCACATTAAAAGGATCATACACCATGATCAAGTGGGGTTTATCCCAGGAATGCAAGGATTCTTCAATATACGCAAATCAATCAACGTGATACACCATATCAACAAACTGAAGGAGAAAAACCACATGATCATCTCAATAGATGCAGAGAAAGCTTTTGACAAAATTCAACACTCATTTATGATAAAAACCTTGCAGAAAGTAGGCATACAGGGAACTTTCCTCAACATAATAAAGGCCATATACGACAAACCCACAGCCAGCATCGTTCTCAATGGTGAAAAACTGAAACCATTTCCACGAAGATCAGGAACAAGACAAGGTTGCCCACTCTCACCACTCTTATTCAACATAGTTTTGGAAGTTCTAGCCACAGCAATCAGAGGAAAAAAAAGAAATAAAAGGAATCCAAATAGGAAAAGAAGAAGTAAAGCTGTCACTGTTTGCAGATGACATGATACTATACATAGAGAATCCTAAGGATGCTACCAGAAAACTACTAGAGCTAATCAATGCATTTGGTAAAGTTGCAGGATACAAAATTAATGCACAGAAATCTCTGGCATTCTTATACACTAATGATGAAAAATCTGAGAGTGAAATTAAGAAAACACTCCCATTTACCATTGCAACAAAAAGAATAAAATATCTAGGAATAAACCTACCTAAGGAGACAAAAGACTTGTATGCAGAAAACTATAAGACACTGATGAAAGAAATTAAAGATGATACAAATAGGTGGAGAAATATACCATGTTCTTGGATTGGAAGAATCAACATTGTGAAAATGACTCTACTACCCAAAGCAATCTACCGATTCAATGCAATCCCTATCAAATTACCACTGGCATTTTTTACAGAACTAGAACAAAAAATTTCACAATTTGTATGGAAACACAAAAGACCCCGAATAGCCAAAGCAATCTTGAGAACGAGAAATGGAGCTGGAGGAATTAGGCTCCCTGACTTCAGACTCTACTACAAGGCTACAGTAATCAAGACAATATGGTACTGGCACAAAAACAGAAATATAGATCAATGGAACAGGATAGAGAGCCCAGAGATGAACCCACACACATATGGTCACCTTATCTTTGATACGGGAGGGAAGGATATACAGTGGAGAAAAGACAGCCTCTTCAATAAGTGGTGCTGGGAAAACTGGACAGCTACATGTAAAAGTATGAAATTAGAACAATCCCTAACACCACACACAAAAATAAACTCAAAATGGGTTAAAGACCTAAATGTAAGGCCAGACACTATCAAACTCTTAGAGGAAAACATAGGCAGAACACTATACGACATAAATCACAGCAAGATCCTTTTTGACCCATCTCCTAGAGAAATGGAAATAAAAGCACAAATAAACAAATGGGACCTAATGAAACTTAAAAGCTTTTGCACAGCAAAGGATACCATAAACAAGACCAAAAGACAACCCTCAGAATGGGAGAAAATATTTGCAAATGAAGCAACTGACAAAGGATTAATTTCCAAAATTTATAAGCAACTCATGCAGCTCAATAACAAAAAAACAAACAACCCAATCCAAAAATGGGCAGAAGAACTAAATAGACATTTCTCCAAAGAAGATATACAGATTGCTAACAAACACATGAAAGAATGCTCAACCTCATTAATCATTAGAGAAATGCAAATCAAAACTACAATGAGATATCATCTCACACCGGTCAGATTGGCCATCATCAAAAACTCTAGAAACAATAAATGCTGGAGAGGGTGTGGAGAAAAGGGAACCCTCTTGCACTGCTGGTGGGAATGTAAATTGATACAGCCGCTATGGAGAACAGTATGGAGGTTCCTTAAAAAACTACAAATAGAACTACCATACGACCCAGCAATCCCACTACTGGGCATATGCCCTGAGAAAACCATAATTCAGAAAGACTCATGTACCAAAATGTTCATTGCAGCTCTATTTACAATAGCCAGGACATGGAAGCAACCTAAGTGTCCATCAACAGATGAATGGATAAAGAAGATGTGGCACATATATACAATGGAATATTACTCAGCCATAAAAAGAAATGAAACTGAGTTATTTATAATGAGGTGGATGGACCTGGAGTCTGTCATACAGAGTGAAGTAAGTCAGAAGGAGGAGAAAAACAAATACCGTATGCTAACACATATATATGGACTCTAAGGGAAAAAAATGTCATGAAGAGATTAGTGGTAGGACGGGAATAAAACACAGACTTACTCGAGCATGGACTTGAGGATATGGGGAGGGGGAAGGGTGGGCTGTGACGAAGTGAGAGAGTGGCAGGGACATATATACACTATCAAATGTAAATTAGATAGCTAGTGGGAAGCTGCTGCATAGCACAGGGAGATCACCTCTGTGCTTTGTGACCACCTAGAGGGGTGGGATAGGGAGGGTGGGAGAGAGGGTGATGCAAGAGGGAAGAGATACGGGAACATATGTATATGTATAACTGATTCCGTTTGTTGTAAAGGAAAAACTAACACACTATTGTAAAACAATTATACTCCAATAAAGATGTTAAAAAAGAAAGAAAAAAAAAAGATCAATAGAAGTAAAAGCTGGTTCTTTGAGAAGATAAATAAAATTGATAAGCCATTAGCCAGACTCATCAAGAAGAAAAGGGAGAAGACTTAAATCAATAGAATTAGAAATGAAAAAGGAGATGTAACAACTGACACTGCAGAAATACAAAAGATTATTAGAGATTACTACAAGCAACTGTATGCCAATAAAATGGACAACCTGGAAGAAATGGACAAATTCTTAGAAATGCACAAGCTGCCGAGACTGAACCAGGAAGAAATAGAAAATATGAACAGACCAATCACAAGCACTGAAATTGAAACTGTGATTAAATATCTTCCAACCAACAAAAGCCCAGGACCAGATGGCTTCACAGGCGAATTCTATCAAACATTTAGAGAAGAGCTAACACCTATCCTTCTCAAACTCTTCCAACAGATAGCAGAGGGAGGAACACTCCCAAACTCATTCTATGAGGCCAACATCACCCTGATACCAAAACCAGACAAAGACGTCACAAAGAAAGAAAACTACAGGCCAATATCACTGATGAACATAGATGCAAAAATCCTCAACAAAATATTAGCAAACAGAATCCAACAGCACATTAAAAGGATCATACACCATGATCAAGTGGGGTTTATCCCAGGAATGCAAGGATTCTTCAATATACGCAAATCAATCAACGTGATACACCATATCAACAAACTGAAGGAGAAAAACCACATGATCATCTCAATAGATGCAGAGAAAGCTTTTGACAAAATTCAACACTCATTTATGATAAAAACCTTGCAGAAAGTAGGCATACAGGGAACTTTCCTCAACATAATAAAGGCCATATACGACAAACCCACAGCCAGCATCGTTCTCAATGGTGAAAAACTGAAACCATTTCCACGAAGATCAGGAACAAGACAAGGTTGCCCACTCTCACCACTCTTATTCAACATAGTTTTGGAAGTTCTAGCCACAGCAATCAGAGGAAAAAAAAGAAATAAAAGGAATCCAAATAGGAAAAGAAGAAGTAAAGCTGTCACTGTTTGCAGATGACATGATACTATACATAGAGAATCCTAAGGATGCTACCAGAAAACTACTAGAGCTAATCAATGCATTTGGTAAAGTTGCAGGATACAAAATTAATGCACAGAAATCTCTGGCATTCTTATACACTAATGATGAAAAATCTGAGAGTGAAATTAAGAAAACACTCCCATTTACCATTGCAACAAAAAGAATAAAATATCTAGGAATAAACCTACCTAAGGAGACAAAAGACTTGTATGCAGAAAACTATAAGACACTGATGAAAGAAATTAAAGATGATACAAATAGGTGGAGAAATATACCATGTTCTTGGATTGGAAGAATCAACATTGTGAAAATGACTCTACTACCCAAAGCAATCTACCGATTCAATGCAATCCCTATCAAATTACCACTGGCATTTTTTACAGAACTAGAACAAAAAATTTCACAATTTGTATGGAAACACAAAAGACCCCGAATAGCCAAAGCAATCTTGAGAACGAGAAATGGAGCTGGAGGAATTAGGCTCCCTGACTTCAGACTCTACTACAAGGCTACAGTAATCAAGACAATATGGTACTGGCACAAAAACAGAAATATAGATCAATGGAACAGGAT
Organism: Kogia breviceps; assembly: GCF_026419965.1. Lineage (NCBI taxonomy): Eukaryota > Metazoa > Chordata > Mammalia > Artiodactyla > Physeteridae > Kogia > Kogia breviceps. The sequence goes on along the minus strand of NC_081313.1, from coordinate 171,995,516 downwards.
AGAGAGCCCAGAGATGAACCCACACACATATGGTCACCTTATCTTTGATACGGGAGGGAAGGATATACAGTGGAGAAAAGACAGCCTCTTCAATAAGTGGTGCTGGGAAAACTGGACAGCTACATGTAAAAGTATGAAATTAGAACAATCCCTAACACCACACACAAAAATAAACTCAAAATGGGTTAAAGACCTAAATGTAAGGCCAGACACTATCAAACTCTTAGAGGAAAACATAGGCAGAACACTATACGACATAAATCACAGCAAGATCCTTTTTGACCCATCTCCTAGAGAAATGGAAATAAAAGCACAAATAAACAAATGGGACCTAATGAAACTTAAAAGCTTTTGCACAGCAAAGGATACCATAAACAAGACCAAAAGACAACCCTCAGAATGGGAGAAAATATTTGCAAATGAAGCAACTGACAAAGGATTAATTTCCAAAATTTATAAGCAACTCATGCAGCTCAATAACAAAAAAACAAACAACCCAATCCAAAAATGGGCAGAAGAACTAAATAGACATTTCTCCAAAGAAGATATACAGATTGCTAACAAACACATGAAAGAATGCTCAACCTCATTAATCATTAGAGAAATGCAAATCAAAACTACAATGAGATATCATCTCACACCGGTCAGATTGGCCATCATCAAAAACTCTAGAAACAATAAATGCTGGAGAGGGTGTGGAGAAAAGGGAACCCTCTTGCACTGCTGGTGGGAATGTAAATTGATACAGCCGCTATGGAGAACAGTATGGAGGTTCCTTAAAAAACTACAAATAGAACTACCATACGACCCAGCAATCCCACTACTGGGCATATGCCCTGAGAAAACCATAATTCAGAAAGACTCATGTACCAAAATGTTCATTGCAGCTCTATTTACAATAGCCAGGACATGGAAGCAACCTAAGTGTCCATCAACAGATGAATGGATAAAGAAGATGTGGCACATATATACAATGGAATATTACTCAGCCATAAAAAGAAATGAAACTGAGTTATTTATAATGAGGTGGATGGACCTGGAGTCTGTCATACAGAGTGAAGTAAGTCAGAAGGAGGAGAAAAACAAATACCGTATGCTAACACATATATATGGACTCTAAGGGAAAAAAATGTCATGAAGAGATTAGTGGTAGGACGGGAATAAAACACAGACTTACTCGAGCATGGACTTGAGGATATGGGGAGGGGGAAGGGTGGGCTGTGACGAAGTGAGAGAGTGGCAGGGACATATATACACTATCAAATGTAAATTAGATAGCTAGTGGGAAGCTGCTGCATAGCACAGGGAGATCACCTCTGTGCTTTGTGACCACCTAGAGGGGTGGGATAGGGAGGGTGGGAGAGAGGGTGATGCAAGAGGGAAGAGATACGGGAACATATGTATATGTATAACTGATTCCGTTTGTTGTAAAGGAAAAACTAACACACTATTGTAAAACAATTATACTCCAATAAAGATGTTAAAAAAGAAAGAAAAAAAAAAGATCAATAGAAGTAAAAGCTGGTTCTTTGAGAAGATAAATAAAATTGATAAGCCATTAGCCAGACTCATCAAGAAGAAAAGGGAGAAGACTTAAATCAATAGAATTAGAAATGAAAAAGGAGATGTAACAACTGACACTGCAGAAATACAAAAGATTATTAGAGATTACTACAAGCAACTGTATGCCAATAAAATGGACAACCTGGAAGAAATGGACAAATTCTTAGAAATGCACAAGCTGCCGAGACTGAACCAGGAAGAAATAGAAAATATGAACAGACCAATCACAAGCACTGAAATTGAAACTGTGATTAAATATCTTCCAACCAACAAAAGCCCAGGACCAGATGGCTTCACAGGCGAATTCTATCAAACATTTAGAGAAGAGCTAACACCTATCCTTCTCAAACTCTTCCAACAGATAGCAGAGGGAGGAACACTCCCAAACTCATTCTATGAGGCCAACATCACCCTGATACCAAAACCAGACAAAGACGTCACAAAGAAAGAAAACTACAGGCCAATATCACTGATGAACATAGATGCAAAAATCCTCAACAAAATATTAGCAAACAGAATCCAACAGCACATTAAAAGGATCATACACCATGATCAAGTGGGGTTTATCCCAGGAATGCAAGGATTCTTCAATATACGCAAATCAATCAACGTGATACACCATATCAACAAACTGAAGGAGAAAAACCACATGATCATCTCAATAGATGCAGAGAAAGCTTTTGACAAAATTCAACACTCATTTATGATAAAAACCTTGCAGAAAGTAGGCATACAGGGAACTTTCCTCAACATAATAAAGGCCATATACGACAAACCCACAGCCAGCATCGTTCTCAATGGTGAAAAACTGAAACCATTTCCACGAAGATCAGGAACAAGACAAGGTTGCCCACTCTCACCACTCTTATTCAACATAGTTTTGGAAGTTCTAGCCACAGCAATCAGAGGAAAAAAAAGAAATAAAAGGAATCCAAATAGGAAAAGAAGAAGTAAAGCTGTCACTGTTTGCAGATGACATGATACTATACATAGAGAATCCTAAGGATGCTACCAGAAAACTACTAGAGCTAATCAATGCATTTGGTAAAGTTGCAGGATACAAAATTAATGCACAGAAATCTCTGGCATTCTTATACACTAATGATGAAAAATCTGAGAGTGAAATTAAGAAAACACTCCCATTTACCATTGCAACAAAAAGAATAAAATATCTAGGAATAAACCTACCTAAGGAGACAAAAGACTTGTATGCAGAAAACTATAAGACACTGATGAAAGAAATTAAAGATGATACAAATAGGTGGAGAAATATACCATGTTCTTGGATTGGAAGAATCAACATTGTGAAAATGACTCTACTACCCAAAGCAATCTACCGATTCAATGCAATCCCTATCAAATTACCACTGGCATTTTTTACAGAACTAGAACAAAAAATTTCACAATTTGTATGGAAACACAAAAGACCCCGAATAGCCAAAGCAATCTTGAGAACGAGAAATGGAGCTGGAGGAATTAGGCTCCCTGACTTCAGACTCTACTACAAGGCTACAGTAATCAAGACAATATGGTACTGGCACAAAAACAGAAATATAGATCAATGGAACAGGATAGAGAGCCCAGAGATGAACCCACACACATATGGTCACCTTATCTTTGATACGGGAGGGAAGGATATACAGTGGAGAAAAGACAGCCTCTTCAATAAGTGGTGCTGGGAAAACTGGACAGCTACATGTAAAAGTATGAAATTAGAACAATCCCTAACACCACACACAAAAATAAACTCAAAATGGGTTAAAGACCTAAATGTAAGGCCAGACACTATCAAACTCTTAGAGGAAAACATAGGCAGAACACTATACGACATAAATCACAGCAAGATCCTTTTTGACCCATCTCCTAGAGAAATGGAAATAAAAGCACAAATAAACAAATGGGACCTAATGAAACTTAAAAGCTTTTGCACAGCAAAGGATACCATAAACAAGACCAAAAGACAACCCTCAGAATGGGAGAAAATATTTGCAAATGAAGCAACTGACAAAGGATTAATTTCCAAAATTTATAAGCAACTCATGCAGCTCAATAACAAAAAAACAAACAACCCAATCCAAAAATGGGCAGAAGAACTAAATAGACATTTCTCCAAAGAAGATATACAGATTGCTAACAAACACATGAAAGAATGCTCAACCTCATTAATCATTAGAGAAATGCAAATCAAAACTACAATGAGATATCATCTCACACCGGTCAGATTGGCCATCATCAAAAACTCTAGAAACAATAAATGCTGGAGAGGGTGTGGAGAAAAGGGAACCCTCTTGCACTGCTGGTGGGAATGTAAATTGATACAGCCGCTATGGAGAACAGTATGGAGGTTCCTTAAAAAACTACAAATAGAACTACCATACGACCCAGCAATCCCACTACTGGGCATATGCCCTGAGAAAACCATAATTCAGAAAGACTCATGTACCAAAATGTTCATTGCAGCTCTATTTACAATAGCCAGGACATGGAAGCAACCTAAGTGTCCATCAACAGATGAATGGATAAAGAAGATGTGGCACATATATACAATGGAATATTACTCAGCCATAAAAAGAAATGAAACTGAGTTATTTATAATGAGGTGGATGGACCTGGAGTCTGTCATACAGAGTGAAGTAAGTCAGAAGGAGGAGAAAAACAAATACCGTATGCTAACACATATATATGGACTCTAAGGGAAAAAAATGTCATGAAGAGATTAGTGGTAGGACGGGAATAAAACACAGACTTACTCGAGCATGGACTTGAGGATATGGGGAGGGGGAAGGGTGGGCTGTGACGAAGTGAGAGAGTGGCAGGGACATATATACACTATCAAATGTAAATTAGATAGCTAGTGGGAAGCTGCTGCATAGCACAGGGAGATCACCTCTGTGCTTTGTGACCACCTAGAGGGGTGGGATAGGGAGGGTGGGAGAGAGGGTGATGCAAGAGGGAAGAGATACGGGAACATATGTATATGTATAACTGATTCCGTTTGTTGTAAAGGAAAAACTAACACACTATTGTAAAACAATTATACTCCAATAAAGATGTTAAAAAAGAAAGAAAAAAAAAGATCAATAGAAGTAAAAGCTGGTTCTTTGAGAAGATAAATAAAATTGATAAGCCATTAGCCAGATTCATCAAGAAGAAAAGGGAGAAGACTTAAATCAATAGAATTAGAAATGAAAAAGGAGATGTAACAACTGACACTGCAGAAATACAAAAGATTATTAGAGATTACTACAAGCAACTGTATGCCAATAAAATGGACAACCTGGAAGAAATGGACAAATTCTTAGAAATGCACAAGCTGCCGAGACTGAACCAGGAAGAAATAGAAAATATGAACAGACCAATCACAAGCACTGAAATTGAAACTGTGATTAAATATCTTCCAACCAACAAAAGCCCAGGACCAGATGGCTTCACAGGCGAATTCTATCAAACATTTAGAGAAGAGCTAACACCTATCCTTCTCAAACTCTTCCAACAGATAGCAGAGGGAGGAACACTCCCAAACTCATTCTATGAGGCCAACATCACCCTGATACCAAAACCAGACAAAGACGTCACAAAGAAAGAAAACTACAGGCCAATATCACTGATGAACATAGATGCAAAAATCCTCAACAAAATATTAGCAAACAGAATCCAACAGCACATTAAAAGGATCATACACCATGATCAAGTGGGGTTTATCCCAGGAATGCAAGGATTCTTCAATATACGCAAATCAATCAACGTGATACACCATATCAACAAACTGAAGGAGAAAAACCACATGATCATCTCAATAGATGCAGAGAAAGCTTTTGACAAAATTCAACACTCATTTATGATAAAAACCTTGCAGAAAGTAGGCATACAGGGAACTTTCCTCAACATAATAAAGGCCATATACGACAAACCCACAGCCAGCATCGTTCTCAATGGTGAAAAACTGAAACCATTTCCACGAAGATCAGGAACAAGACAAGGTTGCCCACTCTCACCACTCTTATTCAACATAGTTTTGGAAGTTCTAGCCACAGCAATCAGAGGAAAAAAAAGAAATAAAAGGAATCCAAATAGGAAAAGAAGAAGTAAAGCTGTCACTGTTTGCAGATGACATGATACTATACATAGAGAATCCTAAGGATGCTACCAGAAAACTACTAGAGCTAATCAATGCATTTGGTAAAGTTGCAGGATACAAAATTAATGCACAGAAATCTCTGGCATTCTTATACACTAATGATGAAAAATCTGAGAGTGAAATTAAGAAAACACTCCCATTTACCATTGCAACAAAAAGAATAAAATATCTAGGAATAAACCTACCTAAGGAGACAAAAGACTTGTATGCAGAAAACTATAAGACACTGATGAAAGAAATTAAAGATGATACAAATAGGTGGAGAAATATACCATGTTCTTGGATTGGAAGAATCAACATTGTGAAAATGACTCTACTACCCAAAGCAATCTACCGATTCAATGCAATCCCTATCAAATTACCACTGGCATTTTTTACAGAACTAGAACAAAAAATTTCACAATTTGTATGGAAACACAAAAGACCCCGAATAGCCAAAGCAATCTTGAGAACGAGAAATGGAGCTGGAGGAATTAGGCTCCCTGACTTCAGACTCTACTACAAGGCTACAGTAATCAAGACAATATGGTACTGGCACAAAAACAGAAATATAGATCAATGGAACAGGATAGAGAGCCCAGAGATGAACCCACACACATATGGTCACCTTATCTTTGATACGGGAGGGAAGGATATACAGTGGAGAAAAGACAGCCTCTTCAATAAGTGGTGCTGGGAAAACTGGACAGCTACATGTAAAAGTATGAAATTAGAACAATCCCTAACACCACACACAAAAATAAACTCAAAATGGGTTAAAGACCTAAATGTAAGGCCAGACACTATCAAACTCTTAGAGGAAAACATAGGCAGAACACTATACGACATAAATCACAGCAAGATCCTTTTTGACCCATCTCCTAGAGAAATGGAAATAAAAGCACAAATAAACAAATGGGACCTAATGAAACTTAAAAGCTTTTGCACAGCAAAGGATACCATAAACAAGACCAAAAGACAACCCTCAGAATGGGAGAAAATATTTGCAAATGAAGCAACTGACAAAGGATTAATTTCCAAAATTTATAAGCAACTCATGCAGCTCAATAACAAAAAAACAAACAACCCAATCCAAAAATGGGCAGAAGAACTAAATAGACATTTCTCCAAAGAAGATATACAGATTGCTAACAAACACATGAAAGAATGCTCAACCTCATTAATCATTAGAGAAATGCAAATCAAAACTACAATGAGATATCATCTCACACCGGTCAGATTGGCCATCATCAAAAACTCTAGAAACAATAAATGCTGGAGAGGGTGTGGAGAAAAGGGAACCCTCTTGCACTGCTGGTGGGAATGTAAATTGATACAGCCGCTATGGAGAACAGTATGGAGGTTCCTTAAAAAACTACAAATAGAACTACCATACGACCCAGCAATCCCACTACTGGGCATATGCCCTGAGAAAACCATAATTCAGAAAGACTCATGTACCAAAATGTTCATTGCAGCTCTATTTACAATAGCCAGGACATGGAAGCAACCTAAGTGTCCATCAACAGATGAATGGATAAAGAAGATGTGGCACATATATACAATGGAATATTACTCAGCCATAAAAAGAAATGAAACTGAGTTATTTATAATGAGGTGGATGGACCTGGAGTCTGTCATACAGAGTGAAGTAAGTCAGAAGGAGGAGAAAAACAAATACCGTATGCTAACACATATATATGGACTCTAAGGGAAAAAAATGTCATGAAGAGATTAGTGGTAGGACGGGAATAAAACACAGACTTACTCGAGCATGGACTTGAGGATATGGGGAGGGGGAAGGGTGGGCTGTGACGAAGTGAGAGAGTGGCAGGGACATATATACACTATCAAATGTAAATTAGATAGCTAGTGGGAAGCTGCTGCATAGCACAGGGAGATCACCTCTGTGCTTTGTGACCACCTAGAGGGGTGGGATAGGGAGGGTGGGAGAGAGGGTGATGCAAGAGGGAAGAGATACGGGAACATATGTATATGTATAACTGATTCCGTTTGTTGTAAAGGAAAAACTAACACACTATTGTAAAACAATTATACTCCAATAAAGATGTTAAAAAAGAAAGAAAAAAAAAAGATCAATAGAAGTAAAAGCTGGTTCTTTGAGAAGATAAATAAAATTGATAAGCCATTAGCCAGACTCATCAAGAAGAAAAGGGAGAAGACTTAAATCAATAGAATTAGAAATGAAAAAGGAGATGTAACAACTGACACTGCAGAAATACAAAAGATTATTAGAGATTACTACAAGCAACTGTATGCCAATAAAATGGACAACCTGGAAGAAATGGACAAATTCTTAGAAATGCACAAGCTGCCGAGACTGAACCAGGAAGAAATAGAAAATATGAACAGACCAATCACAAGCACTGAAATTGAAACTGTGATTAAATATCTTCCAACCAACAAAAGCCCAGGACCAGATGGCTTCACAGGCGAATTCTATCAAACATTTAGAGAAGAGCTAACACCTATCCTTCTCAAACTCTTCCAACAGATAGCAGAGGGAGGAACACTCCCAAACTCATTCTATGAGGCCAACATCACCCTGATACCAAAACCAGACAAAGACGTCACAAAGAAAGAAAACTACAGGCCAATATCACTGATGAACATAGATGCAAAAATCCTCAACAAAATATTAGCAAACAGAATCCAACAGCACATTAAAAGGATCATACACCATGATCAAGTGGGGTTTATCCCAGGAATGCAAGGATTCTTCAATATACGCAAATCAATCAACGTGATACACCATATCAACAAACTGAAGGAGAAAAACCACATGATCATCTCAATAGATGCAGAGAAAGCTTTTGACAAAATTCAACACTCATTTATGATAAAAACCTTGCAGAAAGTAGGCATACAGGGAACTTTCCTCAACATAATAAAGGCCATATACGACAAACCCACAGCCAGCATCGTTCTCAATGGTGAAAAACTGAAACCATTTCCACGAAGATCAGGAACAAGACAAGGTTGCCCACTCTCACCACTCTTATTCAACATAGTTTTGGAAGTTCTAGCCACAGCAATCAGAGGAAAAAAAAGAAATAAAAGGAATCCAAATAGGAAAAGAAGAAGTAAAGCTGTCACTGTTTGCAGATGACATGATACTATACATAGAGAATCCTAAGGATGCTACCAGAAAACTACTAGAGCTAATCAATGCATTTGGTAAAGTTGCAGGATACAAAATTAATGCACAGAAATCTCTGGCATTCTTATACACTAATGATGAAAAATCTGAGAGTGAAATTAAGAAAACACTCCCATTTACCATTGCAACAAAAAGAATAAAATATCTAGGAATAAACCTACCTAAGGAGACAAAAGACTTGTATGCAGAAAACTATAAGACACTGATGAAAGAAATTAAAGATGATACAAATAGGTGGAGAAATATACCATGTTCTTGGATTGGAAGAATCAACATTGTGAAAATGACTCTACTACCCAAAGCAATCTACCGATTCAATGCAATCCCTATCAAATTACCACTGGCATTTTTTACAGAACTAGAACAAAAAATTTCACAATTTGTATGGAAACACAAAAGACCCCGAATAGCCAAAGCAATCTTGAGAACGAGAAATGGAGCTGGAGGAATTAGGCTCCCTGACTTCAGACTCTACTACAAGGCTACAGTAATCAAGACAATATGGTACTGGCACAAAAACAGAAATATAGATCAATGGAACAGGATAGAGAGCCCAGAGATGAACCCACACACATATGGTCACCTTATCTTTGATACGGGAGGGAAGGATATACAGTGGAGAAAAGACAGCCTCTTCAATAAGTGGTGCTGGGAAAACTGGACAGCTACATGTAAAAGTATGAAATTAGAACAATCCCTAACACCACACACAAAAATAAACTCAAAATGGGTTAAAGACCTAAATGTAAGGCCAGACACTATCAAACTCTTAGAGGAAAACATAGGCAGAACACTATACGACATAAATCACAGCAAGATCCTTTTTGACCCATCTCCTAGAGAAATGGAAATAAAAGCACAAATAAACAAATGGGACCTAATGAAACTTAAAAGCTTTTGCACAGCAAAGGATACCATAAACAAGACCAAAAGACAACCCTCAGAATGGGAGAAAATATTTGCAAATGAAGCAACTGACAAAGGATTAATTTCCAAAATTTATAAGCAACTCATGCAGCTCAATAACAAAAAAACAAACAACCCAATCCAAAAATGGGCAGAAGAACTAAATAGACATTTCTCCAAAGAAGATATACAGATTGCTAACAAACACATGAAAGAATGCTCAACCTCATTAATCATTAGAGAAATGCAAATCAAAACTACAATGAGATATCATCTCACACCGGTCAGATTGGCCATCATCAAAAACTCTAGAAACAATAAATGCTGGAGAGGGTGTGGAGAAAAGGGAACCCTCTTGCACTGCTGGTGGGAATGTAAATTGATACAGCCGCTATGGAGAACAGTATGGAGGTTCCTTAAAAAACTACAAATAGAACTACCATACGACCCAGCAATCCCACTACTGGGCATATACCCTGAGAAAACCATAATTCAGAAAGACTCATGTACCAAAATGTTCATTGCAGCTCTATTTACAATAGCCAGGACATGGAAGCAACCTAAGTGTCCATCAACAGATGAATGGATAAAGAAGATGTGGCACATATATACAATGGAATATTACTCAGCCATAAAAAGAAATGAAACTGAGTTATTTATAATGAGGTGGATGGACCTGGAGTCTGTCATACAGAGTGAAGTAAGTCAGAAGGAGGAGAAAAACAAATACCGTATGCTAACACATATATATGGACTCTAAGGGAAAAAAATGTCATGAAGAGATTAGTGGTAGGACGGGAATAAAACACAGACTTACTCGAGCATGGACTTGAGGATATGGGGAGGGGGAAGGGTGGGCTGTGACGAAGTGAGAGAGTGGCAGGGACATATATACACTATCAAATGTAAATTAGATAGCTAGTGGGAAGCTGCTGCATAGCACAGGGAGATCACCTCTGTGCTTTGTGACCACCTAGAGGGGTGGGATAGGGAGGGTGGGAGAGAGGGTGATGCAAGAGGGAAGAGATACGGGAACATATGTATATGTATAACTGATTCCGTTTGTTGTAAAGGAAAAACTAACACACTATTGTAAAACAATTATACTCCAATAAAGATGTTAAAAAAGAAAGAAAAAAAAAAGATCAATAGAAGTAAAAGCTGGTTCTTTGAGAAGATAAATAAAATTGATAAGCCATTAGCCAGACTCATCAAGAAGAAAAGGGAGAAGACTTAAATCAATAGAATTAGAAATGAAAAAGGAGATGTAACAACTGACACTGCAGAAATACAAAAGATTATTAGAGATTACTACAAGCAACTGTATGCCAATAAAATGGACAACCTGGAAGAAATGGACAAATTCTTAGAAATGCACAAGCTGCCGAGACTGAACCAGGAAGAAATAGAAAATATGAACAGACCAATCACAAGCACTGAAATTGAAACTGTGATTAAATATCTTCCAACCAACAAAAGCCCAGGACCAGATGGCTTCACAGGCGAATTCTATCAAACATTTAGAGAAGAGCTAACACCTATCCTTCTCAAACTCTTCCAACAGATAGCAGAGGGAGGAACACTCCCAAACTCATTCTATGAGGCCAACATCACCCTGATACCAAAACCAGACAAAGACGTCACAAAGAAAGAAAACTACAGGCCAATATCACTGATGAACATAGATGCAAAAATCCTCAACAAAATATTAGCAAACAGAATCCAACAGCACATTAAAAGGATCATACACCATGATCAAGTGGGGTTTATCCCAGGAATGCAAGGATTCTTCAATATACGCAAATCAATCAACGTGATACACCATATCAACAAACTGAAGGAGAAAAACCACATGATCATCTCAATAGATGCAGAGAAAGCTTTTGACAAAATTCAACACTCATTTATGATAAAAACCTTGCAGAAAGTAGGCATACAGGGAACTTTCCTCAACATAATAAAGGCCATATACGACAAACCCACAGCCAGCATCGTTCTCAATGGTGAAAAACTGAAACCATTTCCACGAAGATCAGGAACAAGACAAGGTTGCCCACTCTCACCACTCTTATTCAACATAGTTTTGGAAGTTCTAGCCACAGCAATCAGAGGAAAAAAAAGAAATAAAAGGAATCCAAATAGGAAAAGAAGAAGTAAAGCTGTCACTGTTTGCAGATGACATGATACTATACATAGAGAATCCTAAGGATGCTACCAGAAAACTACTAGAGCTAATCAATGCATTTGGTAAAGTTGCAGGATACAAAATTAATGCACAGAAATCTCTGGCATTCTTATACACTAATGATGAAAAATCTGAGAGTGAAATTAAGAAAACACTCCCATTTACCATTGCAACAAAAAGAATAAAATATCTAGGAATAAACCTACCTAAGGAGACAAAAGACTTGTATGCAGAAAACTATAAGACACTGATGAAAGAAATTAAAGATGATACAAATAGGTGGAGAAATATACCATGTTCTTGGATTGGAAGAATCAACATTGTGAAAATGACTCTACTACCCAAAGCAATCTACCGATTCAATGCAATCCCTATCAAATTACCACTGGCATTTTTTACAGAACTAGAACAAAAAATTTCACAATTTGTATGGAAACACAAAAGACCCCGAATAGCCAAAGCAATCTTGAGAACGAGAAATGGAGCTGGAGGAATTAGGCTCCCTGACTTCAGACTCTACTACAAGGCTACAGTAATCAAGACAATATGGTACTGGCACAAAAACAGAAATATAGATCAATGGAACAGGATAGAGAGCCCAGAGATGAACCCACACACATATGGTCACCTTATCTTTGATACGGGAGGGAAGGATATACAGTGGAGAAAAGACAGCCTCTTCAATAAGTGGTGCTGGGAAAACTGGACAGCTACATGTAAAAGTATGAAATTAGAACAATCCCTAACACCACACACAAAAATAAACTCAAAATGGGTTAAAGACCTAAATGTAAGGCCAGACACTATCAAACTCTTAGAGGAAAACATAGGCAGAACACTATACGACATAAATCACAGCAAGATCCTTTTTGACCCATCTCCTAGAGAAATGGAAATAAAAGCACAAATAAACAAATGGGACCTAATGAAACTTAAAAGCTTTTGCACAGCAAAGGATACCATAAACAAGACCAAAAGACAATCCTCAGAATGGGAGAAAATATTTGCAAATGAAGCAACTGACAAAGGATTAATTTCCAAAATTTATAAGCAACTCATGCAGCTCAATAACAAAAAAACAAACAACCCAATCCAAAAATGGGCAGAAGAACTAAATAGACATTTCTCCAAAGAAGATATACAGATTGCTAACAAACACATGAAAGAATGCTCAACCTCATTAATCATTAGAGAAATGCAAATCAAAACTACAATGAGATATCATCTCACACCGGTCAGATTGGCCATCATCAAAAACTCTAGAAACAATAAATGCTGGAGAGGGTGTGGAGAAAAGGGAACCCTCTTGCACTGCTGGTGGGAATGTAAATTGATACAGCCGCTATGGAGAACAGTATGGAGGTTCCTTAAAAAACTACAAATAGAACTACCATACGACCCAGCAATCCCACTACTGGGCATATACCCTGAGAAAACCATAATTCAGAAAGACTCATGTACCAAAATGTTCATTGCAGCTCTATTTACAATAGCCAGGACATGGAAGCAACCTAAGTGTCCATCAACAGATGAATGGATAAAGAAGATGTGGCACATATATACAATGGAATATTACTCAGCCATAAAAAGAAATGAAACTGAGTTATTTATAATGAGGTGGATGGACCTGGAGTCTGTCATACAGAGTGAAGTAAGTCAGAAGGAGGAGAAAAACAAATACCGTATGCTAACACATATATATGGACTCTAAGGGAAAAAAATGTCATGAAGAGATTAGTGGTAGGACGGGAATAAAACACAGACTTACTCGAGCATGGACTTGAGGATATGGGGAGGGGGAAGGGTGGGCTGTGACGAAGTGAGAGAGTGGCAGGGACATATATACACTATCAAATGTAAATTAGATAGCTAGTGGGAAGCTGCTGCATAGCACAGGGAGATCACCTCTGTGCTTTGTGACCACCTAGAGGGGTGGGATAGGGAGGGTGGGAGAGAGGGTGATGCAAGAGGGAAGAGATACGGGAACATATGTATATGTATAACTGATTCCGTTTGTTGTAAAGGAAAAACTAACACACTATTGTAAAACAATTATACTCCAATAAAGATGTTAAAAAAGAAAGAAAAAAAAAAGATCAATAGAAGTAAAAGCTGGTTCTTTGAGAAGATAAATAAAATTGATAAGCCATTAGCCAGACTCATCAAGAAGAAAAGGGAGAAGACTTAAATCAATAGAATTAGAAATGAAAAAGGAGATGTAACAACTGACACTGCAGAAATACAAAAGATTATTAGAGATTACTACAAGCAACTGTATGCCAATAAAATGGACAACCTGGAAGAAATGGACAAATTCTTAGAAATGCACAAGCTGCCGAGACTGAACCAGGAAGAAATAGAAAATATGAACAGACCAATCACAAGCACTGAAATTGAAACTGTGATTAAATATCTTCCAACCAACAAAAGCCCAGGACCAGATGGCTTCACAGGCGAATTCTATCAAACATTTAGAGAAGAGCTAACACCTATCCTTCTCAAACTCTTCCAACAGATAGCAGAGGGAGGAACACTCCCAAACTCATTCTATGAGGCCAACATCACCCTGATACCAAAACCAGACAAAGACGTCACAAAGAAAGAAAACTACAGGCCAATATCACTGATGAACATAGATGCAAAAATCCTCAACAAAATATTAGCAAACAGAATCCAACAGCACATTAAAAGGATCATACACCATGATCAAGTGGGGTTTATCCCAGGAATGCAAGGATTCTTCAATATACGCAAATCAATCAACGTGATACACCATATCAACAAACTGAAGGAGAAAAACCACATGATCATCTCAATAGATGCAGAGAAAGCTTTTGACAAAATTCAACACTCATTTATGATAAAAACCTTGCAGAAAGTAGGCATACAGGGAACTTTCCTCAACATAATAAAGGCCATATACGACAAACCCACAGCCAGCATCGTTCTCAATGGTGAAAAACTGAAACCATTTCCACGAAGATCAGGAACAAGACAAGGTTGCCCACTCTCACCACTCTTATTCAACATAGTTTTGGAAGTTCTAGCCACAGCAATCAGAGGAAAAAAAAGAAATAAAAGGAATCCAAATAGGAAAAGAAGAAGTAAAGCTGTCACTGTTTGCAGATGACATGATACTATACATAGAGAATCCTAAGGATGCTACCAGAAAACTACTAGAGCTAATCAATGCATTTGGTAAAGTTGCAGGATACAAAATTAATGCACAGAAATCTCTGGCATTCTTATACACTAATGATGAAAAATCTGAGAGTGAAATTAAGAAAACACTCCCATTTACCATTGCAACAAAAAGAATAAAATATCTAGGAATAAACCTACCTAAGGAGACAAAAGACTTGTATGCAGAAAACTATAAGACACTGATGAAAGAAATTAAAGATGATACAAATAGGTGGAGAAATATACCATGTTCTTGGATTGGAAGAATCAACATTGTGAAAATGACTCTACTACCCAAAGCAATCTACCGATTCAATGCAATCCCTATCAAATTACCACTGGCATTTTTTACAGAACTAGAACAAAAAATTTCACAATTTGTATGGAAACACAAAAGACCCCGAATAGCCAAAGCAATCTTGAGAACGAGAAATGGAGCTGGAGGAATTAGGCTCCCTGACTTCAGACTCTACTACAAGGCTACAGTAATCAAGACAATATGGTACTGGCACAAAAACAGAAATATAGATCAATGGAACAGGATAGAGAGCCCAGAGATGAACCCACACACATATGGTCACCTTATCTTTGATACGGGAGGGAAGGATATACAGTGGAGAAAAGACAGCCTCTTCAATAAGTGGTGCTGGGAAAACTGGACAGCTACATGTAAAAGTATGAAATTAGAACAATCCCTAACACCACACACAAAAATAAACTCAAAATGGGTTAAAGACCTAAATGTAAGGCCAGACACTATCAAACTCTTAGAGGAAAACATAGGCAGAACACTATACGACATAAATCACAGCAAGATCCTTTTTGACCCATCTCCTAGAGAAATGGAAATAAAAGCACAAATAAACAAATGGGACCTAATGAAACTTAAAAGCTTTTGCACAGCAAAGGATACCATAAACAAGACCAAAAGACAACCCTCAGAATGGGAGAAAATATTTGCAAATGAAGCAACTGACAAAGGATTAATTTCCAAAATTTATAAGCAACTCATGCAGCTCAATAACAAAAAAACAAACAACCCAATCCAAAAATGGGCAGAAGAACTAAATAGACATTTCTCCAAAGAAGATATACAGATTGCTAACAAACACATGAAAGAATGCTCAACCTCATTAATCATTAGAGAAATGCAAATCAAAACTACAATGAGATATCATCTCACACCGGTCAGATTGGCCATCATCAAAAACTCTAGAAACAATAAATGCTGGAGAGGGTGTGGAGAAAAGGGAACCCTCTTGCACTGCTGGTGGGAATGTAAATTGATACAGCCGCTATGGAGAACAGTATGGAGGTTCCTTAAAAAACTACAAATAGAACTACCATACGACCCAGCAATCCCACTACTGGGCATATACCCTGAGAAAACCATAATTCAGAAAGACTCATGTACCAAAATGTTCATTGCAGCTCTATTTACAATAGCCAGGACATGGAAGCAACCTAAGTGTCCATCAACAGATGAATGGATAAAGAAGATGTGGCACATATATACAATGGAATATTACTCAGCCATAAAAAGAAATGAAACTGAGTTATTTATAATGAGGTGGATGGACCTGGAGTCTGTCATACAGAGTGAAGTAAGTCAGAAGGAGGAGAAAAACAAATACCGTATGCTAACACATATATATGGACTCTAAGGGAAAAAAATGTCATGAAGAGATTAGTGGTAGGACGGGAATAAAACACAGACTTACTCGAGCATGGACTTGAGGATATGGGGAGGGGGAAGGGTGGGCTGTGACGAAGTGAGAGAGTGGCAGGGACATATATACACTATCAAATGTAAATTAGATAGCTAGTGGGAAGCTGCTGCATAGCACAGGGAGATCACCTCTGTGCTTTGTGACCACCTAGAGGGGTGGGATAGGGAGGGTGGGAGAGAGGGTGATGCAAGAGGGAAGAGATACGGGAACATATGTATATGTATAACTGATTCCGTTTGTTGTAAAGGAAAAACTAACACACTATTGTAAAACAATTATACTCCAATAAAGATGTTAAAAAAGAAAGAAAAAAAAAAGATCAATAGAAGTAAAAGCTGGTTCTTTGAGAAGATAAATAAAATTGATAAGCCATTAGCCAGACTCATCAAGAAGAAAAGGGAGAAGACTTAAATCAATAGAATTAGAAATGAAAAAGGAGATGTAACAACTGACACTGCAGAAATACAAAAGATTATTAGAGATTACTACAAGCAACTGTATGCCAATAAAATGGACAACCTGGAAGAAATGGACAAATTCTTAGAAATGCACAAGCTGCCGAGACTGAACCAGGAAGAAATAGAAAATATGAACAGACCAATCACAAGCACTGAAATTGAAACTGTGATTAAATATCTTCCAACCAACAAAAGCCCAGGACCAGATGGCTTCACAGGCGAATTCTATCAAACATTTAGAGAAGAGCTAACACCTATCCTTCTCAAACTCTTCCAACAGATAGCAGAGGGAGGAACACTCCCAAACTCATTCTATGAGGCCAACATCACCCTGATACCAAAACCAGACAAAGACGTCACAAAGAAAGAAAACTACAGGCCAATATCACTGATGAACATAGATGCAAAAATCCTCAACAAAATATTAGCAAACAGAATCCAACAGCACATTAAAAGGATCATACACCATGATCAAGTGGGGTTTATCCCAGGAATGCAAGGATTCTTCAATATACGCAAATCAATCAACGTGATACACCATATCAACAAACTGAAGGAGAAAAACCACATGATCATCTCAATAGATGCAGAGAAAGCTTTTGACAAAATTCAACACTCATTTATGATAAAAACCTTGCAGAAAGTAGGCATACAGGGAACTTTCCTCAACATAATAAAGGCCATATACGACAAACCCACAGCCAGCATCGTTCTCAATGGTGAAAAACTGAAACCATTTCCACGAAGATCAGGAACAAGACAAGGTTGCCCACTCTCACCACTCTTATTCAACATAGTTTTGGAAGTTCTAGCCACAGCAATCAGAGGAAAAAAAAGAAATAAAAGGAATCCAAATAGGAAAAGAAGAAGTAAAGCTGTCACTGTTTGCAGATGACATGATACTATACATAGAGAATCCTAAGGATGCTACCAGAAAACTACTAGAGCTAATCAATGCATTTGGTAAAGTTGCAGGATACAAAATTAATGCACAGAAATCTCTGGCATTCTTATACACTAATGATGAAAAATCTGAGAGTGAAATTAAGAAAACACTCCCATTTACCATTGCAACAAAAAGAATAAAATATCTAGGAATAAACCTACCTAAGGAGACAAAAGACTTGTATGCAGAAAACTATAAGACACTGATGAAAGAAATTAAAGATGATACAAATAGGTGGAGAAATATACCATGTTCTTGGATTGGAAGAATCAACATTGTGAAAATGACTCTACTACCCAAAGCAATCTACCGATTCAATGCAATCCCTATCAAATTACCACTGGCATTTTTTACAGAACTAGAACAAAAAATTTCACAATTTGTATGGAAACACAAAAGACCCCGAATAGCCAAAGCAATCTTGAGAACGAGAAATGGAGCTGGAGGAATTAGGCTCCCTGACTTCAGACTCTACTACAAGGCTACAGTAATCAAGACAATATGGTACTGGCACAAAAACAGAAATATAGATCAATGGAACAGGATAGAGAGCCCAGAGATGAACCCACACACATATGGTCACCTTATCTTTGATACGGGAGGGAAGGATATACAGTGGAGAAAAGACAGCCTCTTCAATAAGTGGTGCTGGGAAAACTGGACAGCTACATGTAAAAGTATGAAATTAGAACAATCCCTAACACCACACACAAAAATAAACTCAAAATGGGTTAAAGACCTAAATGTAAGGCCAGACACTATCAAACTCTTAGAGGAAAACATAGGCAGAACACTATACGACATAAATCACAGCAAGATCCTTTTTGACCCATCTCCTAGAGAAATGGAAATAAAAGCACAAATAAACAAATGGGACCTAATGAAACTTAAAAGCTTTTGCACAGCAAAGGATACCATAAACAAGACCAAAAGACAATCCTCAGAATGGGAGAAAATATTTGCAAATGAAGCAACTGACAAAGGATTAATTTCCAAAATTTATAAGCAACTCATGCAGCTCAATAACAAAAAAACAAACAACCCAATCCAAAAATGGGCAGAAGAACTAAATAGACATTTCTCCAAAGAAGATATACAGATTGCTAACAAACACATGAAAGAATGCTCAACCTCATTAATCATTAGAGAAATGCAAATCAAAACTACAATGAGATATCATCTCACACCGGTCAGATTGGCCATCATCAAAAACTCTAGAAACAATAAATGCTGGAGAGGGTGTGGAGAAAAGGGAACCCTCTTGCACTGCTGGTGGGAATGTAAATTGATACAGCCGCTATGGAGAACAGTATGGAGGTTCCTTAAAAAACTACAAATAGAACTACCATACGACCCAGCAATCCCACTACTGGGCATATACCCTGAGAAAACCATAATTCAGAAAGACTCATGTACCAAAATGTTCATTGCAGCTCTATTTACAATAGCCAGGACATGGAAGCAACCTAAGTGTCCATCAACAGATGAATGGATAAAGAAGATGTGGCACATATATACAATGGAATATTACTCAGCCATAAAAAGAAATGAAACTGAGTTATTTATAATGAGGTGGATGGACCTGGAGTCTGTCATACAGAGTGAAGTAAGTCAGAAGGAGGAGAAAAACAAATACCGTATGCTAACACATATATATGGACTCTAAGGGAAAAAAATGTCATGAAGAGATTAGTGGTAGGACGGGAATAAAACACAGACTTACTCGAGCATGGACTTGAGGATATGGGGAGGGGGAAGGGTGGGCTGTGACGAAGTGAGAGAGTGGCAGGGACATATATACACTATCAAATGTAAATTAGATAGCTAGTGGGAAGCTGCTGCATAGCACAGGGAGATCACCTCTGTGCTTTGTGACCACCTAGAGGGGTGGGATAGGGAGGGTGGGAGAGAGGGTGATGCAAGAGGGAAGAGATACGGGAACATATGTATATGTATAACTGATTCCGTTTGTTGTAAAGGAAAAACTAACACACTATTGTAAAACAATTATACTCCAATAAAGATGTTAAAAAAGAAAGAAAAAAAAAAGATCAATAGAAGTAAAAGCTGGTTCTTTGAGAAGATAAATAAAATTGATAAGCCATTAGCCAGACTCATCAAGAAGAAAAGGGAGAAGACTTAAATCAATAGAATTAGAAATGAAAAAGGAGATGTAACAACTGACACTGCAGAAATACAAAAGATTATTAGAGATTACTACAAGCAACTGTATGCCAATAAAATGGACAACCTGGAAGAAATGGACAAATTCTTAGAAATGCACAAGCTGCCGAGACTGAACCAGGAAGAAATAGAAAATATGAACAGACCAATCACAAGCACTGAAATTGAAACTGTGATTAAATATCTTCCAACCAACAAAAGCCCAGGACCAGATGGCTTCACAGGCGAATTCTATCAAACATTTAGAGAAGAGCTAACACCTATCCTTCTCAAACTCTTCCAACAGATAGCAGAGGGAGGAACACTCCCAAACTCATTCTATGAGGCCAACATCACCCTGATACCAAAACCAGACAAAGACGTCACAAAGAAAGAAAACTACAGGCCAATATCACTGATGAACATAGATGCAAAAATCCTCAACAAAATATTAGCAAACAGAATCCAACAGCACATTAAAAGGATCATACACCATGATCAAGTGGGGTTTATCCCAGGAATGCAAGGATTCTTCAATATACGCAAATCAATCAACGTGATACACCATATCAACAAACTGAAGGAGAAAAACCACATGATCATCTCAATAGATGCAGAGAAAGCTTTTGACAAAATTCAACACTCATTTATGATAAAAACCTTGCAGAAAGTAGGCATACAGGGAACTTTCCTCAACATAATAAAGGCCATATACGACAAACCCACAGCCAGCATCGTTCTCAATGGTGAAAAACTGAAACCATTTCCACGAAGATCAGGAACAAGACAAGGTTGCCCACTCTCACCACTCTTATTCAACATAGTTTTGGAAGTTCTAGCCACAGCAATCAGAGGAAAAAAAAGAAATAAAAGGAATCCAAATAGGAAAAGAAGAAGTAAAGCTGTCACTGTTTGCAGATGACATGATACTATACATAGAGAATCCTAAGGATGCTACCAGAAAACTACTAGAGCTAATCAATGCATTTGGTAAAGTTGCAGGATACAAAATTAATGCACAGAAATCTCTGGCATTCTTATACACTAATGATGAAAAATCTGAGAGTGAAATTAAGAAAACACTCCCATTTACCATTGCAACAAAAAGAATAAAATATCTAGGAATAAACCTACCTAAGGAGACAAAAGACTTGTATGCAGAAAACTATAAGACACTGATGAAAGAAATTAAAGATGATACAAATAGGTGGAGAAATATACCATGTTCTTGGATTGGAAGAATCAACATTGTGAAAATGACTCTACTACCCAAAGCAATCTACCGATTCAATGCAATCCCTATCAAATTACCACTGGCATTTTTTACAGAACTAGAACAAAAAATTTCACAATTTGTATGGAAACACAAAAGACCCCGAATAGCCAAAGCAATCTTGAGAACGAGAAATGGAGCTGGAGGAATTAGGCTCCCTGACTTCAGACTCTACTACAAGGCTACAGTAATCAAGACAATATGGTACTGGCACAAAAACAGAAATATAGATCAATGGAACAGGATAGAGAGCCCAGAGATGAACCCACACACATATGGTCACCTTATCTTTGATACGGGAGGGAAGGATATACAGTGGAGAAAAGACAGCCTCTTCAATAAGTGGTGCTGGGAAAACTGGACAGCTACATGTAAAAGTATGAAATTAGAACAATCCCTAACACCACACACAAAAATAAACTCAAAATGGGTTAAAGACCTAAATGTAAGGCCAGACACTATCAAACTCTTAGAGGAAAACATAGGCAGAACACTATACGACATAAATCACAGCAAGATCCTTTTTGACCCATCTCCTAGAGAAATGGAAATAAAAGCACAAATAAACAAATGGGACCTAATGAAACTTAAAAGCTTTTGCACAGCAAAGGATACCATAAACAAGACCAAAAGACAACCCTCAGAATGGGAGAAAATATTTGCAAATGAAGCAACTGACAAAGGATTAATTTCCAAAATTTATAAGCAACTCATGCAGCTCAATAACAAAAAAACAAACAACCCAATCCAAAAATGGGCAGAAGAACTAAATAGACATTTCTCCAAAGAAGATATACAGATTGCTAACAAACACATGAAAGAATGCTCAACCTCATTAATCATTAGAGAAATGCAAATCAAAACTACAATGAGATATCATCTCACACCGGTCAGATTGGCCATCATCAAAAACTCTAGAAACAATAAATGCTGGAGAGGGTGTGGAGAAAAGGGAACCCTCTTGCACTGCTGGTGGGAATGTAAATTGATACAGCCGCTATGGAGAACAGTATGGAGGTTCCTTAAAAAACTACAAATAGAACTACCATACGACCCAGCAATCCCACTACTGGGCATATGCCCTGAGAAAACCATAATTCAGAAAGACTCATGTACCAAAATGTTCATTGCAGCTCTATTTACAATAGCCAGGACATGGAAGCAACCTAAGTGTCCATCAACAGATGAATGGATAAAGAAGATGTGGCACATATATACAATGGAATATTACTCAGCCATAAAAAGAAATGAAACTGAGTTATTTATAATGAGGTGGATGGACCTGGAGTCTGTCATACAGAGTGAAGTAAGTCAGAAGGAGGAGAAAAACAAATACCGTATGCTAACACATATATATGGACTCTAAGGGAAAAAAATGTCATGAAGAGATTAGTGGTAGGACGGGAATAAAACACAGACTTACTCGAGCATGGACTTGAGGATATGGGGAGGGGGAAGGGTGGGCTGTGACGAAGTGAGAGAGTGGCAGGGACATATATACACTATCAAATGTAAATTAGATAGCTAGTGGGAAGCTGCTGCATAGCACAGGGAGATCACCTCTGTGCTTTGTGACCACCTAGAGGGGTGGGATAGGGAGGGTGGGAGAGAGGGTGATGCAAGAGGGAAGAGATACGGGAACATATGTATATGTATAACTGATTCCGTTTGTTGTAAAGGAAAAACTAACACACTATTGTAAAACAATTATACTCCAATAAAGATGTTAAAAAAGAAAGAAAAAAAAAGATCAATAGAAGTAAAAGCTGGTTCTTTGAGAAGATAAATAAAATTGATAAGCCATTAGCCAGATTCATCAAGAAGAAAAGGGAGAAGACTTAAATCAATAGAATTAGAAATGAAAAAGGAGATGTAACAACTGACACTGCAGAAATACAAAAGATTATTAGAGATTACTACAAGCAACTGTATGCCAATAAAATGGACAACCTGGAAGAAATGGACAAATTCTTAGAAATGCACAAGCTGCCGAGACTGAACCAGGAAGAAATAGAAAATATGAACAGACCAATCACAAGCACTGAAATTGAAACTGTGATTAAATATCTTCCAACCAACAAAAGCCCAGGACCAGATGGCTTCACAGGCGAATTCTATCAAACATTTAGAGAAGAGCTAACACCTATCCTTCTCAAACTCTTCCAACAGATAGCAGAGGGAGGAACACTCCCAAACTCATTCTATGAGGCCAACATCACCCTGATACCAAAACCAGACAAAGACGTCACAAAGAAAGAAAACTACAGGCCAATATCACTGATGAACATAGATGCAAAAATCCTCAACAAAATATTAGCAAACAGAATCCAACAGCACATTAAAAGGATCATACACCATGATCAAGTGGGGTTTATCCCAGGAATGCAAGGATTCTTCAATATACGCAAATCAATCAACGTGATACACCATATCAACAAACTGAAGGAGAAAAACCACATGATCATCTCAATAGATGCAGAGAAAGCTTTTGACAAAATTCAACACTCATTTATGATAAAAACCTTGCAGAAAGTAGGCATACAGGGAACTTTCCTCAACATAATAAAGGCCATATACGACAAACCCACAGCCAGCATCGTTCTCAATGGTGAAAAACTGAAACCATTTCCACGAAGATCAGGAACAAGACAAGGTTGCCCACTCTCACCACTCTTATTCAACATAGTTTTGGAAGTTCTAGCCACAGCAATCAGAGGAAAAAAAAGAAATAAAAGGAATCCAAATAGGAAAAGAAGAAGTAAAGCTGTCACTGTTTGCAGATGACATGATACTATACATAGAGAATCCTAAGGATGCTACCAGAAAACTACTAGAGCTAATCAATGCATTTGGTAAAGTTGCAGGATACAAAATTAATGCACAGAAATCTCTGGCATTCTTATACACTAATGATGAAAAATCTGAGAGTGAAATTAAGAAAACACTCCCATTTACCATTGCAACAAAAAGAATAAAATATCTAGGAATAAACCTACCTAAGGAGACAAAAGACTTGTATGCAGAAAACTATAAGACACTGATGAAAGAAATTAAAGATGATACAAATAGGTGGAGAAATATACCATGTTCTTGGATTGGAAGAATCAACATTGTGAAAATGACTCTACTACCCAAAGCAATCTACCGATTCAATGCAATCCCTATCAAATTACCACTGGCATTTTTTACAGAACTAGAACAAAAAATTTCACAATTTGTATGGAAACACAAAAGACCCCGAATAGCCAAAGCAATCTTGAGAACGAGAAATGGAGCTGGAGGAATTAGGCTCCCTGACTTCAGACTCTACTACAAGGCTACAGTAATCAAGACAATATGGTACTGGCACAAAAACAGAAATATAGATCAATGGAACAGGATAGAGAGCCCAGAGATGAACCCACACACATATGGTCACCTTATCTTTGATACGGGAGGGAAGGATATACAGTGGAGAAAAGACAGCCTCTTCAATAAGTGGTGCTGGGAAAACTGGACAGCTACATGTAAAAGTATGAAATTAGAACAATCCCTAACACCACACACAAAAATAAACTCAAAATGGGTTAAAGACCTAAATGTAAGGCCAGACACTATCAAACTCTTAGAGGAAAACATAGGCAGAACACTATACGACATAAATCACAGCAAGATCCTTTTTGACCCATCTCCTAGAGAAATGGAAATAAAAGCACAAATAAACAAATGGGACCTAATGAAACTTAAAAGCTTTTGCACAGCAAAGGATACCATAAACAAGACCAAAAGACAACCCTCAGAATGGGAGAAAATATTTGCAAATGAAGCAACTGACAAAGGATTAATTTCCAAAATTTATAAGCAACTCATGCAGCTCAATAACAAAAAAACAAACAACCCAATCCAAAAATGGGCAGAAGAACTAAATAGACATTTCTCCAAAGAAGATATACAGATTGCTAACAAACACATGAAAGAATGCTCAACCTCATTAATCATTAGAGAAATGCAAATCAAAACTACAATGAGATATCATCTCACACCGGTCAGATTGGCCATCATCAAAAACTCTAGAAACAATAAATGCTGGAGAGGGTGTGGAGAAAAGGGAACCCTCTTGCACTGCTGGTGGGAATGTAAATTGATACAGCCGCTATGGAGAACAGTATGGAGGTTCCTTAAAAAACTACAAATAGAACTACCATACGACCCAGCAATCCCACTACTGGGCATATGCCCTGAGAAAACCATAATTCAGAAAGACTCATGTACCAAAATGTTCATTGCAGCTCTATTTACAATAGCCAGGACATGGAAGCAACCTAAGTGTCCATCAACAGATGAATGGATAAAGAAGATGTGGCACATATATACAATGGAATATTACTCAGCCATAAAAAGAAATGAAACTGAGTTATTTATAATGAGGTGGATGGACCTGGAGTCTGTCATACAGAGTGAAGTAAGTCAGAAGGAGGAGAAAAACAAATACCGTATGCTAACACATATATATGGACTCTAAGGGAAAAAAATGTCATGAAGAGATTAGTGGTAGGACGGGAATAAAACACAGACTTACTCGAGCATGGACTTGAGGATATGGGGAGGGGGAAGGGTGGGCTGTGACGAAGTGAGAGAGTGGCAGGGACATATATACACTATCAAATGTAAATTAGATAGCTAGTGGGAAGCTGCTGCATAGCACAGGGAGATCACCTCTGTGCTTTGTGACCACCTAGAGGGGTGGGATAGGGAGGGTGGGAGAGAGGGTGATGCAAGAGGGAAGAGATACGGGAACATATGTATATGTATAACTGATTCCGTTTGTTGTAAAGGAAAAACTAACACACTATTGTAAAACAATTATACTCCAATAAAGATGTTAAAAAAGAAAGAAAAAAAAAAAGATCAATAGAAGTAAAAGCTGGTTCTTTGAGAAGATAAATAAAATTGATAAGCCATTAGCCAGACTCATCAAGAAGAAAAGGGAGAAGACTTAAATCAATAGAATTAGAAATGAAAAAGGAGATGTAACAACTGACACTGCAGAAATACAAAAGATTATTAGAGATTACTACAAGCAACTGTATGCCAATAAAATGGACAACCTGGAAGAAATGGACAAATTCTTAGAAATGCACAAGCTGCCGAGACTGAACCAGGAAGAAATAGAAAATATGAACAGACCAATCACAAGCACTGAAATTGAAACTGTGATTAAATATCTTCCAACCAACAAAAGCCCAGGACCAGATGGCTTCACAGGCGAATTCTATCAAACATTTAGAGAAGAGCTAACACCTATCCTTCTCAAACTCTTCCAACAGATAGCAGAGGGAGGAACACTCCCAAACTCATTCTATGAGGCCAACATCACCCTGATACCAAAACCAGACAAAGACGTCACAAAGAAAGAAAACTACAGGCCAATATCACTGATGAACATAGATGCAAAAATCCTCAACAAAATATTAGCAAACAGAATCCAACAGCACATTAAAAGGATCATACACCATGATCAAGTGGGGTTTATCCCAGGAATGCAAGGATTCTTCAATATACGCAAATCAATCAACGTGATACACCATATCAACAAACTGAAGGAGAAAAACCACATGATCATCTCAATAGATGCAGAGAAAGCTTTTGACAAAATTCAACACTCATTTATGATAAAAACCTTGCAGAAAGTAGGCATACAGGGAACTTTCCTCAACATAATAAAGGCCGTATACGACAAACCCACAGCCAGCATCGTTCTCAATGGTGAAAAACTGAAACCATTTCCACGAAGATCAGGAACAAGACAAGGTTGCCCACTCTCACCACTCTTATTCAACATAGTTTTGGAAGTTCTAGCCACAGCAATCAGAGGAAAAAAAAGAAATAAAAGGAATCCAAATAGGAAAAGAAGAAGTAAAGCTGTCACTGATTGCAGATGACATGATACTATACATAGAGAATCCTAAGGATGCTACCAGAAAACTACTAGAGCTAATCAATGCATTTGGTAAAGTTGCAGGATACAAAATTAATGCACAGAAATCTCTGGCATTCTTATACACTAATGATGAAAAATCTGAGAGTGAAATTAAGAAAACACTCCCATTTACCATTGCAACAAAAAGAATAAAATATCTAGGAATAAACCTACCTAAGGAGACAAAAGACTTGTATGCAGAAAACTATAAGACACTGATGAAAGAAATTAAAGATGATACAAATAGGTGGAGAAATATACCATGTTCTTGGATTGGAAGAATCAACATTGTGAAAATGACTCTACTACCCAAAGCAATCTACCGATTCAATGCAATCCCTATCAAATTACCACTGGCATTTTTTACAGAACTAGAACAAAAAATTTCACAATTTGTATGGAAACACAAAAGACCCCGAATAGCCAAAGCAATCTTGAGAACGAGAAATGGAGCTGGAGGAATTAGGCTCCCTGACTTCAGACTCTACTACAAGGCTACAGTAATCAAGACAATATGGTACTGGCACAAAAACAGAAATATAGATCAATGGAACAGGATAGAGAGCCCAGAGATGAACCCACACACATATGGTCACCTTATCTTTGATACGGGAGGGAAGGATATACAGTGGAGAAAAGACAGCCTCTTCAATAAGTGGTGCTGGGAAAACTGGACAGCTACATGTAAAAGTATGAAATTAGAACAATCCCTAACACCACACACAAAAATAAACTCAAAATGGGTTAAAGACCTAAATGTAAGGCCAGACACTATCAAACTCTTAGAGGAAAACATAGGCAGAACACTATACGACATAAATCACAGCAAGATCCTTTTTGACCCATCTCCTAGAGAAATGGAAATAAAAGCACAAATAAACAAATGGGACCTAATGAAACTTAAAAGCTTTTGCACAGCAAAGGATACCATAAACAAGACCAAAAGACAACCCTCAGAATGGGAGAAAATATTTGCAAATGAAGCAACTGACAAAGGATTAATTTCCAAAATTTATAAGCAACTCATGCAGCTCAATAACAAAAAAACAAACAACCCAATCCAAAAATGGGCAGAAGAACTAAATAGACATTTCTCCAAAGAAGATATACAGATTGCTAACAAACACATGAAAGAATGCTCAACCTCATTAATCATTAGAGAAATGCAAATCAAAACTACAATGAGATATCATCTCACACCGGTCAGATTGGCCATCATCAAAAACTCTAGAAACAATAAATGCTGGAGAGGGTGTGGAGAAAAGGGAACCCTCTTGCACTGCTGGTGGGAATGTAAATTGATACAGCCGCTATGGAGAACAGTATGGAGGTTCCTTAAAAAACTACAAATAGAACTACCATACGACCCAGCAATCCCACTACTGGGCATATACCCTGAGAAAACCATAATTCAGAAAGACTCATGTACCAAAATGTTCATTGCAGCTCTATTTACAATAGCCAGGACATGGAAGCAACCTAAGTGTCCATCAACAGATGAATGGATAAAGAAGATGTGGCACATATATACAATGGAATATTACTCAGCCATAAAAAGAAATGAAACTGAGTTATTTATAATGAGGTGGATGGACCTGGAGTCTGTCATACAGAGTGAAGTAAGTCAGAAGGAGGAGAAAAACAAATACCGTATGCTAACACATATATATGGACTCTAAGGGAAAAAAATGTCATGAAGAGATTAGTGGTAGGACGGGAATAAAACACAGACTTACTCGAGCATGGACTTGAGGATATGGGGAGGGGGAAGGGTGGGCTGTGACGAAGTGAGAGAGTGGCAGGGACATATATACACTATCAAATGTAAATTAGATAGCTAGTGGGAAGCTGCTGCATAGCACAGGGAGATCACCTCTGTGCTTTGTGACCACCTAGAGGGGTGGGATAGGGAGGGTGGGAGAGAGGGTGATGCAAGAGGGAAGAGATACGGGAACATATGTATATGTATAACTGATTCCGTTTGTTGTAAAGGAAAAACTAACACACTATTGTAAAACAATTATACTCCAATAAAGATGTTAAAAAAGAAAGAAAAAAAAAAAGATCAATAGAAGTAAAAGCTGGTTCTTTGAGAAGATAAATAAAATTGATAAGCCATTAGCCAGACTCATCAAGAAGAAAAGGGAGAAGACTTAAATCAATAGAATTAGAAATGAAAAAGGAGATGTAACAACTGACACTGCAGAAATACAAAAGATTATTAGAGATTACTACAAGCAACTGTATGCCAATAAAATGGACAACCTGGAAGAAATGGACAAATTCTTAGAAATGCACAAGCTGCCGAGACTGAACCAGGAAGAAATAGAAAATATGAACAGACCAATCACAAGCACTGAAATTGAAACTGTGATTAAATATCTTCCAACCAACAAAAGCCCAGGACCAGATGGCTTCACAGGCGAATTCTATCAAACATTTAGAGAAGAGCTAACACCTATCCTTCTCAAACTCTTCCAACAGATAGCAGAGGGAGGAACACTCCCAAACTCATTCTATGAGGCCAACATCACCCTGATACCAAAACCAGACAAAGACGTCACAAAGAAAGAAAACTACAGGCCAATATCACTGATGAACATAGATGCAAAAATCCTCAACAAAATATTAGCAAACAGAATCCAACAGCACATTAAAAGGATCATACACCATGATCAAGTGGGGTTTATCCCAGGAATGCAAGGATTCTTCAATATACGCAAATCAATCAACGTGATACACCATATCAACAAACTGAAGGAGAAAAACCACATGATCATCTCAATAGATGCAGAGAAAGCTTTTGACAAAATTCAACACTCATTTATGATAAAAACCTTGCAGAAAGTAGGCATACAGGGAACTTTCCTCAACATAATAAAGGCCGTATATGACAAACCCACAGCCAGCATCGTTCTCAATGGTGAAAAACTGAAACCATTTCCACGAAGATCAGGAACAAGACAAGGTTGCCCACTCTCACCACTCTTATTCAACATAGTTTTGGAAGTTCTAGCCACAGCAATCAGAGGAAAAAAAAGAAATAAAAGGAATCCAAATAGGAAAAGAAGAAGTAAAGCTGTCACTGATTGCAGATGACATGATACTATACATAGAGAATCCTAAGGATGCTACCAGAAAACTACTAGAGCTAATCAATGCATTTGGTAAAGTTGCAGGATACAAAATTAATGCACAGAAATCTCTGGCATTCTTATACACTAATGATGAAAAATCTGAGAGTGAAATTAAGAAAACACTCCCATTTACCATTGCAACAAAAAGAATAAAATATCTAGGAATAAACCTACCTAAGGAGACAAAAGACTTGTATGCAGAAAACTATAAGACACTGATGAAAGAAATTAAAGATGATACAAATAGGTGGAGAAATATACCATGTTCTTGGATTGGAAGAATCAACATTGTGAAAATGACTCTACTACCCAAAGCAATCTACCGATTCAATGCAATCCCTATCAAATTACCACTGGCATTTTTTACAGAACTAGAACAAAAAATTTCACAATTTGTATGGAAACACAAAAGACCCCGAATAGCCAAAGCAATCTTGAGAACGAGAAATGGAGCTGGAGGAATTAGGCTCCCTGACTTCAGACTCTACTACAAGGCTACAGTAATCAAGACAATATGGTACTGGCACAAAAACAGAAATATAGATCAATGGAACAGGATAGAGAGCCCAGAGATGAACCCACACACATATGGTCACCTTATCTTTGATACGGGAGGGAAGGATATACAGTGGAGAAAAGACAGCCTCTTCAATAAGTGGTGCTGGGAAAACTGGACAGCTACATGTAAAAGTATGAAATTAGAACAATCCCTAACACCACACACAAAAATAAACTCAAAATGGGTTAAAGACCTAAATGTAAGGCCAGACACTATCAAACTCTTAGAGGAAAACATAGGCAGAACACTATACGACATAAATCACAGCAAGATCCTTTTTGACCCATCTCCTAGAGAAATGGAAATAAAAGCACAAATAAACAAATGGGACCTAATGAAACTTAAAAGCTTTTGCACAGCAAAGGATACCATAAACAAGACCAAAAGACAACCCTCAGAATGGGAGAAAATATTTGCAAATGAAGCAACTGACAAAGGATTAATTTCCAAAATTTATAAGCAACTCATGCAGCTCAATAACAAAAAAACAAACAACCCAATCCAAAAATGGGCAGAAGAACTAAATAGACATTTCTCCAAAGAAGATATACAGATTGCTAACAAACACATGAAAGAATGCTCAACCTCATTAATCATTAGAGAAATGCAAATCAAAACTACAATGAGATATCATCTCACACCGGTCAGATTGGCCATCATCAAAAACTCTAGAAACAATAAATGCTGGAGAGGGTGTGGAGAAAAGGGAACCCTCTTGCACTGCTGGTGGGAATGTAAATTGATACAGCCGCTATGGAGAACAGTATGGAGGTTCCTTAAAAAACTACAAATAGTATCCTTTGCTGTGCAAAAGCTTTTAAGTTTCATTAGATCCCATTTGTTTATTTTTGTTTTTATTTCCATTTCTCTAGGAGATGGGTCAAAAAGGATCTTGCTGTGATTGATGTCATAGAGTGTTCTGCCTATGTTTTCCTCTAAGAGTTTGATAGTGTCTGGCCTTACATTTAGGTCTTTAACCCATTTTGAGTTTATTTTTGTGTGTGGTGTTAGGGAGTGTTCTAATTTCATACTTCTACAGGTAGCTGTCCAGTTTTCCCAGCACCACTTATTGAAGAGGCTGTCTTTTCTCCAATGTATATTCTTGCCTCCTTTATCAAAGATAAGGTGACCATATGTGTGTGGGTTTATCTCTGGGCTTTCTATCCTGTTCCATTGATCTATATTTCTGTTTTTGTGCCAGTACCATACTGTCTTGATTACTGTGGCCTTGTAGTATAGTCTGAAGTCAGGGAGCCTGATTCCTCCAGCTCCATTTTTCGTTCTCAAGATTGCTTTGGCTATTCGGGGTCTTTTGTGTTTCCATACAAATTGTGAAATTCTTTTTTCTAGTTCTGTAAAAGACAACCCTCAGAATGGGAGAAAATATTTGCAAATGAAGCAACTGACAAAGGATTAATATCCAAAATTTATAAGCAACTCATGCAGCTCAATAACAAAAAAACAAACAGCCCAATCCAAAAATGGGCAGATGAACTAAATAGACATTTCTCCAAAGAAGATATACAGATAGCCAACAAACACATGAAAGAATGCTCAACATCATTAATCATTAGAGAAATGCAAATCAAAACTACAATGAGATATCATCTCACACCGGCCAGATTGGCCATCATCAAAAACTCTAGAAACAATAAATGCTGGAGAGGGTGTGGAGAAAAGGGAACACTCTTGCACTGCTGGTGGGAATGTAAATTGATACAGCCACTATGGAGGACAGTATGGAGGTTCCTTAAAAAACTACAAATAGAACTACCATATGACCCAGCAATCCCACTACTGGGCATATACCCTGAGAAAACCATAATTCAAAAAGAGTCATGTACCAAAATGTTTATTGCAGCTCTATTTACGATAGCCAGGACATGGAAGCAACCTAAGTGTCCATCAACAGATGAATGGATAAAGAAGATGTGGCACATATATACAATGGAATATTACTCAGCCATAAAAAGAAATGAAACTGAGTTATTTGTAATGAGGTGGATAGACCTGGAATCTGTCATACAGAGTGAAGTAAGTCAGAAGGACAAAAACAAATACCGTATGCTAACACATATATATGGAATCTAAAAAAAAAAAAAAAATGTCATGAAGAGATTAGTGGTAGGAGGGAATAAAACACAGACCTACTAGAGCATGGACTTGGGGATATGGGGAGGGGGAAGGGTAAGCTGTGACGATGTGAGAGAATGGCAGGGACATATACACACTATCAAATGTAAATTAGATAGCTAGTGGGAAGCTACAGCATAGCACAGGGAGTTCACGTCTGTACTTAGTGACCACCTAGAGGGGTGGGATAAGGAGGGTGGGAGGGAGGGTGACAAAAGAGGGAAGAGTTATGGGAACATATGTATATGTATAACTGATTCACTTTGTTGTAAAGGAGAAACTAACCCACTATTGTAAAACAGTTATACTCAAATAAAGATGTTAAAAAAAAAAAAAAAAAAAAAAAAAAAAAAACTACAAATAGAACTACCATACGACCCAGCAATCCCACTACTGGGCATATACCCTGAGAAAACCATAATTCAGAAAGACTCATGTACCAAAATGTTCATTGCAGCTCTATTTACAATAGCCAGGACATGGAAGCAACCTAAGTGTCCATCAACAGATGAATGGATAAAGAAGATGTGGCACATATATACAATGGAATATTACTCAGCCATAAAAAGAAATGAAACTGAGTTATTTATAATGAGGTGGATGGACCTGGAGTCTGTCATACAGAGTGAAGTAAGTCAGAAGGAGGAGAAAAACAAATACCGTATGCTAACACATATATATGGACTCTAAGGGAAAAAAATGTCATGAAGAGATTAGTGGTAGGACGGGAATAAAACACAGACTTACTCGAGCATGGACTTGAGGATATGGGGAGGGGGAAGGGTGGGCTGTGACGAAGTGAGAGAGTGGCAGGGACATATATACACTATCAAATGTAAATTAGATAGCTAGTGGGAAGCTGCTGCATAGCACAGGGAGATCACCTCTGTGCTTTGTGACCACCTAGAGGGGTGGGATAGGGAGGGTGGGAGAGAGGGTGATGCAAGAGGGAAGAGATACGGGAACATATGTATATGTATAACTGATTCCGTTTGTTGTAAAGGAAAAACTAACACACTATTGTAAAACAATTATACTCCAATAAAGATGTTAAAAAAGAAAGAAAAAAAAAAGATCAATAGAAGTAAAAGCTGGTTCTTTGAGAAGATAAATAAAATTGATAAGCCATTAGCCAGACTCATCAAGAAGAAAAGGGAGAAGACTTAAATCAATAGAATTAGAAATGAAAAAGGAGATGTAACAACTGACACTGCAGAAATACAAAAGATTATTAGAGATTACTACAAGCAACTGTATGCCAATAAAATGGACAACCTGGAAGAAATGGACAAATTCTTAGAAATGCACAAGCTGCCGAGACTGAACCAGGAAGAAATAGAAAATATGAACAGACCAATCACAAGCACTGAAATTGAAACTGTGATTAAATATCTTCCAACCAACAAAAGCCCAGGACCAGATGGCTTCACAGGCGAATTCTATCAAACATTTAGAGAAGAGCTAACACCTATCCTTCTCAAACTCTTCCAACAGATAGCAGAGGGAGGAACACTCCCAAACTCATTCTATGAGGCCAACATCACCCTGATACCAAAACCAGACAAAGACGTCACAAAGAAAGAAAACTACAGGCCAATATCACTGATGAACATAGATGCAAAAATCCTCAACAAAATATTAGCAAACAGAATCCAACAGCACATTAAAAGGATCATACACCATGATCAAGTGGGGTTTATCCCAGGAATGCAAGGATTCTTCAATATACGCAAATCAATCAACGTGATACACCATATCAACAAACTGAAGGAGAAAAACCACATGATCATCTCAATAGATGCAGAGAAAGCTTTTGACAAAATTCAACACTCATTTATGATAAAAACCTTGCAGAAAGTAGGCATACAGGGAACTTTCCTCAACATAATAAAGGCCATATATGACAAACCCACAGCCAGCATCGTTCTCAATGGTGAAAAACTGAAACCATTTCCACGAAGATCAGGAACAAGACAAGGTTGCCCACTCTCACCACTCTTATTCAACATAGTTTTGGAAGTTCTAGCCACAGCAATCAGAGGAAAAAAAAGAAATAAAAGGAATCCAAATAGGAAAAGAAGAAGTAAAGCTGTCACTGTTTGCAGATGACATGATACTATACATAGAGAATCCTAAGGATGCTACCAGAAAACTACTAGAGCTAATCAATGCATTTGGTAAAGTTGCAGGATACAAAATTAATGCACAGAAATCTCTGGCATTCTTATACACTAATGATGAAAAATCTGAGAGTGAAATTAAGAAAACACTCCCATTTACCATTGCAACAAAAAGAATAAAATATCTAGGAATAAACCTACCTAAGGAGACAAAAGACTTGTATGCAGAAAACTATAAGACACTGATGAAAGAAATTAAAGATGATACAAATAGGTGGAGAAATATACCATGTTCTTGGATTGGAAGAATCAACATTGTGAAAATGACTCTACTACCCAAAGCAATCTACCGATTCAATGCAATCCCTATCAAATTACCACTGGCATTTTTTACAGAACTAGAACAAAAAATTTCACAATTTGTATGGAAACACAAAAGACCCCGAATAGCCAAAGCAATCTTGAGAACGAGAAATGGAGCTGGAGGAATTAGGCTCCCTGACTTCAGACTCTACTACAAGGCTACAGTAATCAAGACAATATGGTACTGGCACAAAAACAGAAATATAGATCAATGGAACAGGATAGAGAGCCCAGAGATGAACCCACACACATATGGTCACCTTATCTTTGATACGGGAGGGAAGGATATACAGTGGAGAAAAGACAGCCTCTTCAATAAGTGGTGCTGGGAAAACTGGACAGCTACATGTAAAAGTATGAAATTAGAACAATCCCTAACACCACACACAAAAATAAACTCAAAATGGGTTAAAGACCTAAATGTAAGGCCAGACACTATCAAACTCTTAGAGGAAAACATAGGCAGAACACTATACGACATAAATCACAGCAAGATCCTTTTTGACCCATCTCCTAGAGAAATGGAAATAAAAGCACAAATAAACAAATGGGACCTAATGAAACTTAAAAGCTTTTGCACAGCAAAGGATACCATAAACAAGACCAAAAGACAACCCTCAGAATGGGAGAAAATATTTGCAAATGAAGCAACTGACAAAGGATTAATTTCCAAAATTTATAAGCAACTCATGCAGCTCAATAACAAAAAAACAAACAACCCAATCCAAAAATGGGCAGAAGAACTAAATAGACATTTCTCCAAAGAAGATATACAGATTGCTAACAAACACATGAAAGAATGCTCAACCTCATTAATCATTAGAGAAATGCAAATCAAAACTACAATGAGATATCATCTCACACCGGTCAGATTGGCCATCATCAAAAACTCTAGAAACAATAAATGCTGGAGAGGGTGTGGAGAAAAGGGAACCCTCTTGCACTGCTGGTGGGAATGTAAATTGATACAGCCGCTATGGAGAACAGTATGGAGGTTCCTTAAAAAACTACAAATAGA
Source organism: Kogia breviceps (assembly GCF_026419965.1). Lineage (NCBI taxonomy): Eukaryota > Metazoa > Chordata > Mammalia > Artiodactyla > Physeteridae > Kogia > Kogia breviceps. The sequence goes on along the minus strand of NC_081313.1, from coordinate 171,958,522 downwards.
ACTACCATACGACCCAGCAATCCCACTACTGGGCATATACCCTGAGAAAACCATAATTCAGAAAGACTCATGTACCAAAATGTTCATTGCAGCTCTATTTACAATAGCCAGGACATGGAAGCAACCTAAGTGTCCATCAACAGATGAATGGATAAAGAAGATGTGGCACATATATACAATGGAATATTACTCAGCCATAAAAAGAAATGAAACTGAGTTATTTATAATGAGGTGGATGGACCTGGGGTCTGTCATACAGAGTGAAGTAAGTCAGAAGGAGGAGAAAAACAAATACCGTATGCTAACACATATATATGGACTCTAAGGGAAAAAAATGTCATGAAGAGATTAGTGGTAGGACGGGAATAAAACACAGACTTACTCGAGCATGGACTTGAGGATATGGGGAGGGGGAAGGGTGGGCTGTGACGAAGTGAGAGAGTGGCAGGGACATATATACACTATCAAATGTAAATTAGATAGCTAGTGGGAAGCTGCTGCATAGCACAGGGAGATCACCTCTGTGCTTTGTGACCACCTAGAGGGGTGGGATAGGGAGGGTGGGAGAGAGGGTGATGCAAGAGGGAAGAGATACGGGAACATATGTATATGTATAACTGATTCCGTTTGTTGTAAAGGAAAAACTAACACACTATTGTAAAACAATTATACTCCAATAAAGATGTTAAAAAAGAAAGAAAAAAAAAGATCAATAGAAGTAAAAGCTGGTTCTTTGAGAAGATAAATAAAATTGATAAGCCATTAGCCAGACTCATCAAGAAGAAAAGGGAGAAGACTTAAATCAATAGAATTAGAAATGAAAAAGGAGATGTAACAACTGACACTGCAGAAATACAAAAGATTATTAGAGATTACTACAAGCAACTGTATGCCAATAAAATGGACAACCTGGAAGAAATGGACAAATTCTTAGAAATGCACAAGCTGCCGAGACTGAACCAGGAAGAAATAGAAAATATGAACAGACCAATCACAAGCACTGAAATTGAAACTGTGATTAAATATCTTCCAACCAACAAAAGCCCAGGACCAGATGGCTTCACAGGCGAATTCTATCAAACATTTAGAGAAGAGCTAACACCTATCCTTCTCAAACTCTTCCAACAGATAGCAGAGGGAGGAACACTCCCAAACTCATTCTATGAGGCCAACATCACCCTGATACCAAAACCAGACAAAGACGTCACAAAGAAAGAAAACTACAGGCCAATATCACTGATGAACATAGATGCAAAAATCCTCAACAAAATATTAGCAAACAGAATCCAACAGCACATTAAAAGGATCATACACCATGATCAAGTGGGGTTTATCCCAGGAATGCAAGGATTCTTCAATATACGCAAATCAATCAACGTGATACACCATATCAACAAACTGAAGGAGAAAAACCATATGATCATCTCAATAGATGCAGAGAAAGCTTTTGACAAAATTCAACACTCATTTATGATAAAAACCTTGCAGAAAGTAGGCATACAGGGAACTTTCCTCAACATAATAAAGGCCATATACGACAAACCCACAGCCAGCATCGTTCTCAATGGTGAAAAACTGAAACCATTTCCACGAAGATCAGGAACAAGACAAGGTTGCCCACTCTCACCACTCTTATTCAACATAGTTTTGGAAGTTCTAGCCACAGCAATCAGAGGAAAAAAAAGAAATAAAAGGAATCCAAATAGGAAAAGAAGAAGTAAAGCTGTCACTGTTTGCAGATGACATGATACTATACATAGAGAATCCTAAGGATGCTACCAGAAAACTACTAGAGCTAATCAATGCATTTGGTAAAGTTGCAGGATACAAAATTAATGCACAGAAATCTCTGGCATTCTTATACACTAATGATGAAAAATCTGAGAGTGAAATTAAGAAAACACTCCCATTTACCATTGCAACAAAAAGAATAAAATATCTAGGAATAAACCTACCTAAGGAGACAAAAGACTTGTATGCAGAAAACTATAAGACACTGATGAAAGAAATTAAAGATGATACAAATAGGTGGAGAAATATACCATGTTCTTGGATTGGAAGAATCAACATTGTGAAAATGACTCTACTACCCAAAGCAATCTACCGATTCAATGCAATCCCTATCAAATTACCACTGGCATTTTTTACAGAACTAGAACAAAAAATTTCACAATTTGTATGGAAACACAAAAGACCCCGAATAGCCAAAGCAATCTTGAGAACGAGAAATGGAGCTGGAGGAATTAGGCTCCCTGACTTCAGACTCTACTACAAGGCTACAGTAATCAAGACAATATGGTACTGGCACAAAAACAGAAATATAGATCAATGGAACAGGATAGAGAGCCCAGAGATGAACCCACACACATATGGTCACCTTATCTTTGATACGGGAGGGAAGGATATACAGTGGAGAAAAGACAGCCTCTTCAATAAGTGGTGCTGGGAAAACTGGACAGCTACATGTAAAAGTATGAAATTAGAACAATCCCTAACACCACACACAAAAATAAACTCAAAATGGGTTAAAGACCTAAATGTAAGGCCAGACACTATCAAACTCTTAGAGGAAAACATAGGCAGAACACTATACGACATAAATCACAGCAAGATCCTTTTTGACCCATCTCCTAGAGAAATGGAAATAAAAGCACAAATAAACAAATGGGACCTAATGAAACTTAAAAGCTTTTGCACAGCAAAGGATACCATAAACAAGACCAAAAGACAACCCTCAGAATGGGAGAAAATATTTGCAAATGAAGCAACAGACAAAGGATTAATTTCCAAAATTTATAAGCAACTCATGCAGCTCAATAACAAAAAAACAAACAACCCAATCCAAAAATGGGCAGAAGAACTAAATAGACATTTCTCCAAAGAAGATATACAGATTGCTAACAAACACATGAAAGAATGCTCAACCTCATTAATCATTAGAGAAATACAAATCAAAACTACAATGAGATATCACCTCACACCGGTCAGATTGGCCATCATCAAAAACTCTAGAAACAATAAATGCTGGAGAGGGTGTGGAGAAAAGGGAACCCTCTTGCACTGCTGGTGGGAATGTAAATTGATACAGCCGCTATGGAGAACAGTATGGAGGTTCCTTAAAAAACTACAAATAGAACTACCATACGACCCAGCAATCCCACTACTGGGCATATACCCTGAGAAAACCATAATTCAGAAAGACTCATGTACCAAAATGTTCATTGCAGCTCTATTTACAATAGCCAGGACATGGAAGCAACCTAAGTGTCCATCAACAGATGAATGGATAAAGAAGATGTGGCACATATATACAATGGAATATTACTCAGCCATAAAAAGAAATGAAACTGAGTTATTTATAATGAGGTGGATGGACCTGGAGTCTGTCATACAGAGTGAAGTAAGTCAGAAGGAGGAGAAAAACAAATACCGTATGCTAACACATATATATGGACTCTAAGGGAAAAAAATGTCATGAAGAGATTAGTGGTAGGACGGGAATAAAACACAGACTTACTCGAGCATGGACTTGAGGATATGGGGAGGGGGAAGGGTGGGCTGTGACGAAGTGAGAGAGTGGCAGGGACATATATACACTATCAAATGTAAATTAGATAGCTAGTGGGAAGCTGCTGCATAGCACAGGGAGATCACCTCTGTGCTTTGTGACCACCTAGAGGGGTGGGATAGGGAGGGTGGGAGAGAGGGTGATGCAAGAGGGAAGAGATATGGGAACATATGTATATGTATAACTGATTCCGTTTGTTGTAAAGGAAAAACTAACACACTATTGTAAAACAATTATACTCCAATAAAGATGTTAAAAAAGAAAGAAAAAAAAAAGATCAATAGAAGTAAAAGCTGGTTCTTTGAGAAGATAAATAAAATTGATAAGCCATTAGCCAGACTCATCAAGAAGAAAAGGGAGAAGACTTAAATCAATAGAGTTAGAAATGAAAAAGGAGATGTAACAACTGACACTGCAGAAATACAAAAGATTATTAGAGATTACTACAAGCAACTGTATGCCAATAAAATGGACAACCTGGAAGAAATGGACAAATTCTTAGAAATGCACAAGCTGCCGAGACTGAACCAGGAAGAAATAGAAAATATGAACAGACCAATCACAAGCACTGAAATTGAAACTGTGATTAAATATCTTCCAACCAACAAAAGCCCAGGACCAGATGGCTTCACAGGCGAATTCTATCAAACATTTAGAGAAGAGCTAACACCTATCCTTCTCAAACTCTTCCAACAGATAGCAGAGGGAGGAACACTCCCAAACTCATTCTATGAGGCCAACATCACCCTGATACCAAAACCAGACAAAGACGTCACAAAGAAAGAAAACTACAGGCCAATATCACTGATGAACATAGATGCAAAAATCCTCAACAAAATATTAGCAAACAGAATCCAACAGCACATTAAAAGGATCATACACCATGATCAAGTGGGGTTTATCCCAGGAATGCAAGGATTCTTCAATATACGCAAATCAATCAACGTGATACACCATATCAACAAACTGAAGGAGAAAAACCATATGATCATCTCAATAGATGCAGAGAAAGCTTTTGACAAAATTCAACACTCATTTATGATAAAAACCTTGCAGAAAGTAGGCATACAGGGAACTTTCCTCAACATAATAAAGGCCATATATGACAAACCCACAGCCAGCATCGTTCTCAATGGTGAAAAACTGAAACCATTTCCACGAAGATCAGGAACAAGACAAGGTTGCCCACTCTCACCACTCTTATTCAACATAGTTTTGGAAGTTCTAGCCACAGCAATCAGAGGAAAAAAAAGAAATAAAAGGAATCCAAATAGGAAAAGAAGAAGTAAAGCTGTCACTGTTTGCAGATGACATGATACTATACATAGAGAATCCTAAGGATGCTACCAGAAAACTACTAGAGCTAATCAATGCATTTGGTAAAGTTGCAGGATACAAAATTAATGCACAGAAATCTCTGGCATTCTTATACACTAATGATGAAAAATCTGAGAGTGAAATTAAGAAAACACTCCCATTTACCATTGCAACAAAAAGAATAAAATATCTAGGAATAAACCTACCTAAGGAGACAAAAGACTTGTATGCAGAAAACTATAAGACACTGATGAAAGAAATTAAAGATGATACAAATAGGTGGAGAAATATACCATGTTCTTGGATTGGAAGAATCAACATTGTGAAAATGACTCTACTACCCAAAGCAATCTACCGATTCAATGCAATCCCTATCAAATTACCACTGGCATTTTTTACAGAACTAGAACAAAAAATTTCACAATTTGTATGGAAACACAAAAGATCCCGAATAGCCAAAGCAATCTTGAGAACGAGAAATGGAGCTGGAGGAATTAGGCTCCCTGACTTCAGACCCTACTACAAGGCTACAGTAATCAAGACAATATGGTACTGGCACAAAAACAGAAATATAGATCAATGGAACAGGATAGAGAGCCCAGAGATGAACCCACACACATATGGTCACCTTATCTTTGATACGGGAGGGAAGGATATATAGTGGAGAAAAGACAGCCTCTTCAATAAGTGGTGCTGGGAAAACTGGACAGCTACATGTAAAAGTATGAAATTAGAACAATCCCTAACACCACACACAAAAATAAACTCAAAATGGGTTAAAGACCTAAATGTAAGGCCAGACACTATCAAACTCTTAGAGGAAAACATAGGCAGAACACTATACGACATAAATCACAGCAAGATCCTTTTTGACCCATCTCCTAGAGAAATGGAAATAAAAGCACAAATAAACAAATGGGACCTAATGAAACTTAAAAGCTTTTGCACAGCAAAGGATACCATAAACAAGACCAAAAGACAACCCTCAGAATGGGAGAAAATATTTGCAAATGAAGCAACTGACAAACGATTAATTTCCAAAATTTATAAGCAACTCATGCAGCTCAATAACAAAAAAACAAACAACCCAATCCAAAAATGGGCAGAAGAACTAAATAGACATTTCTCCAAAGAAGATATACAGATTGCTAACAAACACATGAAAGAATTCTCAACCTCATTAATCATTAGAGAAATGCAAATCAAAACTACAATGAGATATCATCTCACACCGGTCAGATTGGCCATCATCAAAAACTCTAGAAACAATAAATGCTGGAGAGGGTGTGGAGAAAAGGGAACCCTCTTGCACTGCTGGTGGGAATGTAAATTGATACAGCCGCTATGGAGAACAGTATGGAGGTTCCTTAAAAAACTACAAATAGAACTACCATACGACCCAGCAATCCCACTACTGGGCATATGCCCTGAGAAAACCATAATTCGGAAAGACTCATGTACCAAAATGTTCATTGCAGCTCTATTTACAATAGCCAGGACATGGAAGCAACCTAAGTGTCCATCAACAGATGAATGGATAAAGAAGATGTGGCACATATATACAATGGAATATTACTCAGCCATAAAAAGAAATGAAACTGAGTTATTTATAATGAGGTGGATGGACCTGGAGTCTGTCATACAGAGTGAAGTAAGTCAGAAGGAGGAGAAAAACAAATACCGTATGCTAACACATATATATGGACTCTAAGGGAAAAAAATGTCATGAAGAGATTAGTGGTAGGACGGGAATAAAACACAGACTTACTCGAGCATGGACTTGAGGATATGGGGAGGGGGAAGGGTGGGCTGTGACGAAGTGAGAGAGTGGCAGGGACATATATACACTATCAAATGTAAATTAGATAGCTAGTGGGAAGCTGCTGCATAGCACAGGGAGATCACCTCTGTGCTTTGTGACCACCTAGAGGGGTGGGATAGGGAGGGTGGGAGAGAGGGTGATGCAAGAGGGAAGAGATACGGGAACATATGTATATGTATAACTGATTCCGTTTGTTGTAAAGGAAAAACTAACACACTATTGTAAAACAATTATACTCCAATAAAGATGTTAAAAAAGAAAGAAAAAAAAAAGATCAATAGAAGTAAAAGCTGGTTCTTTGAGAAGATAAATAAAATTGATAAGCCATTAGCCAGACTCATCAAGAAGAAAAGGGAGAAGACTTAAATCAATAGAATTAGAAATGAAAAAGGAGATGTAACAACTGACACTGCAGAAATACAAAAGATTATTAGAGATTACTACAAGCAACTGTATGCCAATAAAATGGACAACCTGGAAGAAATGGACAAATTCTTAGAAATGCACAAGCTGCCGAGACTGAACCAGGAAGAAATAGAAAATATGAACAGACCAATCACAAGCACTGAAATTGAAACTGTGATTAAATATCTTCCAACCAACAAAAGCCCAGGACCAGATGGCTTCACAGGCGAATTCTATCAAACATTTAGAGAAGAGCTAACACCTATCCTTCTCAAACTCTTCCAACAGATAGCAGAGGGAGGAACACTCCCAAACTCATTCTATGAGGCCAACATCACCCTGATACCAAAACCAGACAAAGACGTCACAAAGAAAGAAAACTACAGGCCAATATCACTGATGAACATAGATGCAAAAATCCTCAACAAAATATTAGCAAACAGAATCCAACAGCACATTAAAAGGATCATACACCATGATCAAGTGGGGTTTATCCCAGGAATGCAAGGATTCTTCAATATACGCAAATCAATCAACGTGATACACCATATCAACAAACTGAAGGAGAAAAACCACATGATCATCTCAATAGATGCAGAGAAAGCTTTTGACAAAATTCAACACTCATTTATGATAAAAACCTTGCAGAAAGTAGGCATACAGGGAACTTTCCTCAACATAATAAAGGCCATATATGACAAACCCACAGCCAGCATCGTTCTCAATGGTGAAAAACTGAAACCATTTCCACGAAGATCAGGAACAAGACAAGGTTGCCCACTCTCACCACTCTTATTCAACATAGTTTTGGAAGTTCTAGCCACAGCAATCAGAGGAAAAAAAAGAAATAAAAGGAATCCAAATAGGAAAAGAAGAAGTAAAGCTGTCACTGTTTGCAGATGACATGATACTATACATAGAGAATCCTAAGGATGCTACCAGAAAACTACTAGAGCTAATCAATGCATTTGGTAAAGTTGCAGGATACAAAATTAATGCACAGAAATCTCTGGCATTCTTATACACTAATGATGAAAAATCTGAGAGTGAAATTAAGAAAACACTCCCATTTACCATTGCAACAAAAAGAATAAAATATCTAGGAATAAACCTACCTAAGGAGACAAAAGACTTGTATGCAGAAAACTATAAGACACTGATGAAAGAAATTAAAGATGATACAAATAGGTGGAGAAATATACCATGTTCTTGGATTGGAAGAATCAACATTGTGAAAATGACTCTACTACCCAAAGCAATCTACCGATTCAATGCAATCCCTATCAAATTACCACTGGCATTTTTTACAGAACTAGAACAAAAAATTTCACAATTTGTATGGAAACACAAAAGACCCCGAATAGCCAAAGCAATCTTGAGAACGAGAAATGGAGCTGGAGGAATTAGGCTCCCTGACTTCAGACTCTACTACAAGGCTACAGTAATCAAGACAATATGGTACTGGCACAAAAACAGAAATATAGATCAATGGAACAGGATAGAGAGCCCAGAGATGAACCCACACACATATGGTCACCTTATCTTTGATACGGGAGGGAAGGATATACAGTGGAGAAAAGACAGCCTCTTCAATAAGTGGTGCTGGGAAAACTGGACAGCTACATGTAAAAGTATGAAATTAGAACAATCCCTAACACCACACACAAAAATAAACTCAAAATGGGTTAAAGACCTAAATGTAAGGCCAGACACTATCAAACTCTTAGAGGAAAACATAGGCAGAACACTATACGACATAAATCACAGCAAGATCCTTTTTGACCCATCTCCTAGAGAAATGGAAATAAAAGCACAAATAAACAAATGGGACCTAATGAAACTTAAAAGCTTTTGCACAGCAAAGGATACCATAAACAAGACCAAAAGACAACCCTCAGAATGGGAGAAAATATTTGCAAATGAAGCAACTGACAAAGGATTAATTTCCAAAATTTATAAGCAACTCATGCAGCTCAATAACAAAAAAACAAACAACCCAATCCAAAAATGGGCAGAAGAACTAAATAGACATTTCTCCAAAGAAGATATACAGATTGCTAACAAACACATGAAAGAATGCTCAACCTCATTAATCATTAGAGAAATGCAAATCAAAACTACAATGAGATATCATCTCACACCGGTCAGATTGGCCATCATCAAAAACTCTAGAAACAATAAATGCTGGAGAGGGTGTGGAGAAAAGGGAACCCTCTTGCACTGCTGGTGGGAATGTAAATTGATACAGCCGCTATGGAGAACAGTATGGAGGTTCCTTAAAAAACTACAAATAGAACTACCATACGACCCAGCAATCCCACTACTGGGCATATACCCTGAGAAAACCATAATTCAGAAAGACTCATGTACCAAAATGTTCATTGCAGCTCTATTTACAATAGCCAGGACATGGAAGCAACCTAAGTGTCCATCAACAGATGAATGGATAAAGAAGATGTGGCACATATATACAATGGAATATTACTCAGCCATAAAAAGAAATGAAACTGAGTTATTTATAATGAGGTGGATGGACCTGGAGTCTGTCATACAGAGTGAAGTAAGTCAGAAGGAGGAGAAAAACAAATACCGTATGCTAACACATATATATGGACTCTAAGGGAAAAAAATGTCATGAAGAGATTAGTGGTAGGACGGGAATAAAACACAGACTTACTCGAGCATGGACTTGAGGATATGGGGAGGGGGAAGGGTGGGCTGTGACGAAGTGAGAGAGTGGCAGGGACATATATACACTATCAAATGTAAATTAGATAGCTAGTGGGAAGCTGCTGCATAGCACAGGGAGATCACCTCTGTGCTTTGTGACCACCTAGAGGGGTGGGATAGGGAGGGTGGGAGAGAGGGTGATGCAAGAGGGAAGAGATACGGGAACATATGTATATGTATAACTGATTCCGTTTGTTGTAAAGGAAAAACTAACACACTATTGTAAAACAATTATACTCCAATAAAGATGTTAAAAAAGAAAGAAAAAAAAAAGATCAATAGAAGTAAAAGCTGGTTCTTTGAGAAGATAAATAAAATTGATAAGCCATTAGCCAGACTCATCAAGAAGAAAAGGGAGAAGACTTAAATCAATAGAATTAGAAATGAAAAAGGAGATGTAACAACTGACACTGCAGAAATACAAAAGATTATTAGAGATTACTACAAGCAACTGTATGCCAATAAAATGGACAACCTGGAAGAAATGGACAAATTCTTAGAAATGCACAAGCTGCCGAGACTGAACCAGGAAGAAATAGAAAATATGAACAGACCAATCACAAGCACTGAAATTGAAACTGTGATTAAATATCTTCCAACCAACAAAAGCCCAGGACCAGATGGCTTCACAGGCGAATTCTATCAAACATTTAGAGAAGAGCTAACACCTATCCTTCTCAAACTCTTCCAACAGATAGCAGAGGGAGGAACACTCCCAAACTCATTCTATGAGGCCAACATCACCCTGATACCAAAACCAGACAAAGACGTCACAAAGAAAGAAAACTACAGGCCAATATCACTGATGAACATAGATGCAAAAATCCTCAACAAAATATTAGCAAACAGAATCCAACAGCACATTAAAAGGATCATACACCATGATCAAGTGGGGTTTATCCCAGGAATGCAAGGATTCTTCAATATACGCAAATCAATCAACGTGATACACCATATCAACAAACTGAAGGAGAAAAACCACATGATCATCTCAATAGATGCAGAGAAAGCTTTTGACAAAATTCAACACTCATTTATGATAAAAACCTTGCAGAAAGTAGGCATACAGGGAACTTTCCTCAACATAATAAAGGCCATATATGACAAACCCACAGCCAGCATCGTTCTCAATGGTGAAAAACTGAAACCATTTCCACGAAGATCAGGAACAAGACAAGGTTGCCCACTCTCACCACTCTTATTCAACATAGTTTTGGAAGTTCTAGCCACAGCAATCAGAGGAAAAAAAAGAAATAAAAGGAATCCAAATAGGAAAAGAAGAAGTAAAGCTGTCACTGTTTGCAGATGACATGATACTATACATAGAGAATCCTAAGGATGCTACCAGAAAACTACTAGAGCTAATCAATGCATTTGGTAAAGTTGCAGGATACAAAATTAATGCACAGAAATCTCTGGCATTCTTATACACTAATGATGAAAAATCTGAGAGTGAAATTAAGAAAACACTCCCATTTACCATTGCAACAAAAAGAATAAAATATCTAGGAATAAACCTACCTAAGGAGACAAAAGACTTGTATGCAGAAAACTATAAGACACTGATGAAAGAAATTAAAGATGATACAAATAGGTGGAGAAATATACCATGTTCTTGGATTGGAAGAATCAACATTGTGAAAATGACTCTACTACCCAAAGCAATCTACCGATTCAATGCAATCCCTATCAAATTACCACTGGCATTTTTTACAGAACTAGAACAAAAAATTTCACAATTTGTATGGAAACACAAAAGACCCCGAATAGCCAAAGCAATCTTGAGAACGAGAAATGGAGCTGGAGGAATTAGGCTCCCTGACTTCAGACTCTACTACAAGGCTACAGTAATCAAGACAATATGGTACTGGCACAAAAACAGAAATATAGATCAATGGAACAGGATAGAGAGCCCAGAGATGAACCCACACACATATGGTCACCTTATCTTTGATACGGGAGGGAAGGATATACAGTGGAGAAAAGACAGCCTCTTCAATAAGTGGTGCTGGGAAAACTGGACAGCTACATGTAAAAGTATGAAATTAGAACAATCCCTAACACCACACACAAAAATAAACTCAAAATGGGTTAAAGACCTAAATGTAAGGCCAGACACTATCAAACTCTTAGAGGAAAACATAGGCAGAACACTATACGACATAAATCACAGCAAGATCCTTTTTGACCCATCTCCTAGAGAAATGGAAATAAAAGCACAAATAAACAAATGGGACCTAATGAAACTTAAAAGCTTTTGCACAGCAAAGGATACCATAAACAAGACCAAAAGACAACCCTCAGAATGGGAGAAAATATTTGCAAATGAAGCAACTGACAAAGGATTAATTTCCAAAATTTATAAGCAACTCATGCAGCTCAATAACAAAAAAACAAACAACCCAATCCAAAAATGGGCAGAAGAACTAAATAGACATTTCTCCAAAGAAGATATACAGATTGCTAACAAACACATGAAAGAATGCTCAACCTCATTAATCATTAGAGAAATGCAAATCAAAACTACAATGAGATATCATCTCACACCGGTCAGATTGGCCATCATCAAAAACTCTAGAAACAATAAATGCTGGAGAGGGTGTGGAGAAAAGGGAACCCTCTTGCACTGCTGGTGGGAATGTAAATTGATACAGCCGCTATGGAGAACAGTATGGAGGTTCCTTAAAAAACTACAAATAGAACTACCATACGACCCAGCAATCCCACTACTGGGCATATACCCTGAGAAAACCATAATTCAGAAAGACTCATGTACCAAAATGTTCATTGCAGCTCTATTTACAATAGCCAGGACATGGAAGCAACCTAAGTGTCCATCAACAGATGAATGGATAAAGAAGATGTGGCACATATATACAATGGAATATTACTCAGCCATAAAAAGAAATGAAACTGAGTTATTTATAATGAGGTGGATGGACCTGGAGTCTGTCATACAGAGTGAAGTAAGTCAGAAGGAGGAGAAAAACAAATACCGTATGCTAACACATATATATGGACTCTAAGGGAAAAAAATGTCATGAAGAGATTAGTGGTAGGACGGGAATAAAACACAGACTTACTCGAGCATGGACTTGAGGATATGGGGAGGGGGAAGGGTGGGCTGTGACGAAGTGAGAGAGTGGCAGGGACATATATACACTATCAAATGTAAATTAGATAGCTAGTGGGAAGCTGCTGCATAGCACAGGGAGATCACCTCTGTGCTTTGTGACCACCTAGAGGGGTGGGATAGGGAGGGTGGGAGAGAGGGTGATGCAAGAGGGAAGAGATACGGGAACATATGTATATGTATAACTGATTCCGTTTGTTGTAAAGGAAAAACTAACACACTATTGTAAAACAATTATACTCCAATAAAGATGTTAAAAAAGAAAGAAAAAAAAAAGATCAATAGAAGTAAAAGCTGGTTCTTTGAGAAGATAAATAAAATTGATAAGCCATTAGCCAGACTCATCAAGAAGAAAAGGGAGAAGACTTAAATCAATAGAATTAGAAATGAAAAAGGAGATGTAACAACTGACACTGCAGAAATACAAAAGATTATTAGAGATTACTACAAGCAACTGTATGCCAATAAAATGGACAACCTGGAAGAAATGGACAAATTCTTAGAAATGCACAAGCTGCCGAGACTGAACCAGGAAGAAATAGAAAATATGAACAGACCAATCACAAGCACTGAAATTGAAACTGTGATTAAATATCTTCCAACCAACAAAAGCCCAGGACCAGATGGCTTCACAGGCGAATTCTATCAAACATTTAGAGAAGAGCTAACACCTATCCTTCTCAAACTCTTCCAACAGATAGCAGAGGGAGGAACACTCCCAAACTCATTCTATGAGGCCAACATCACCCTGATACCAAAACCAGACAAAGACGTCACAAAGAAAGAAAACTACAGGCCAATATCACTGATGAACATAGATGCAAAAATCCTCAACAAAATATTAGCAAACAGAATCCAACAGCACATTAAAAGGATCATACACCATGATCAAGTGGGGTTTATCCCAGGAATGCAAGGATTCTTCAATATACGCAAATCAATCAACGTGATACACCATATCAACAAACTGAAGGAGAAAAACCACATGATCATCTCAATAGATGCAGAGAAAGCTTTTGACAAAATTCAACACTCATTTATGATAAAAACCTTGCAGAAAGTAGGCATACAGGGAACTTTCCTCAACATAATAAAGGCCATATATGACAAACCCACAGCCAGCATCGTTCTCAATGGTGAAAAACTGAAACCATTTCCACGAAGATCAGGAACAAGACAAGGTTGCCCACTCTCACCACTCTTATTCAACATAGTTTTGGAAGTTCTAGCCACAGCAATCAGAGGAAAAAAAAGAAATAAAAGGAATCCAAATAGGAAAAGAAGAAGTAAAGCTGTCACTGTTTGCAGATGACATGATACTATACATAGAGAATCCTAAGGATGCTACCAGAAAACTACTAGAGCTAATCAATGCATTTGGTAAAGTTGCAGGATACAAAATTAATGCACAGAAATCTCTGGCATTCTTATACACTAATGATGAAAAATCTGAGAGTGAAATTAAGAAAACACTCCCATTTACCATTGCAACAAAAAGAATAAAATATCTAGGAATAAACCTACCTAAGGAGACAAAAGACTTGTATGCAGAAAACTATAAGACACTGATGAAAGAAATTAAAGATGATACAAATAGGTGGAGAAATATACCATGTTCTTGGATTGGAAGAATCAACATTGTGAAAATGACTCTACTACCCAAAGCAATCTACCGATTCAATGCAATCCCTATCAAATTACCACTGGCATTTTTTACAGAACTAGAACAAAAAATTTCACAATTTGTATGGAAACACAAAAGACCCCGAATAGCCAAAGCAATCTTGAGAACGAGAAATGGAGCTGGAGGAATTAGGCTCCCTGACTTCAGACTCTACTACAAGGCTACAGTAATCAAGACAATATGGTACTGGCACAAAAACAGAAATATAGATCAATGGAACAGGATAGAGAGCCCAGAGATGAACCCACACACATATGGTCACCTTATCTTTGATACGGGAGGGAAGGATATATAGTGGAGAAAAGACAGCCTCTTCAATAAGTGGTGCTGGGAAAACTGGACAGCTACATGTAAAAGTATGAAATTAGAACAATCCCTAACACCACACACAAAAATAAACTCAAAATGGGTTAAAGACCTAAATGTAAGGCCAGACACTATCAAACTCTTAGAGGAAAACATAGGCAGAACACTATACGACATAAATCACAGCAAGATCCTTTTTGACCCATCTCCTAGAGAAATGGAAATAAAAGCACAAATAAACAAATGGGACCTAATGAAACTTAAAAGCTTTTGCACAGCAAAGGATACCATAAACAAGACCAAAAGACAACCCTCAGAATGGGAGAAAATATTTGCAAATGAAGCAACTGACAAAGGATTAATTTCCAAAATTTATAAGCAACTCATGCAGCTCAATAACAAAAAAACAAACAACCCAATCCAAAAATGGGCAGAAGAACTAAATAGACATTTCTCCAAAGAAGATATACAGATTGCTAACAAACACATGAAAGAATGCTCAACCTCATTAATCATTAGAGAAATGCAAATCAAAACTACAATGAGATATCATCTCACACCGGTCAGATTGGCCATCATCAAAAACTCTAGAAACAATAAATGCTGGAGAGGGTGTGGAGAAAAGGGAACCCTCTTGCACTGCTGGTGGGAATGTAAATTGATACAGCCGCTATGGAGAACAGTATGGAGGTTCCTTAAAAAACTACAAATAGAACTACCATACGACCCAGCAATCCCACTACTGGGCATATACCCTGAGAAAACCATAATTCAGAAAGACTCATGTACCAAAATGTTCATTGCAGCTCTATTTACAATAGCCAGGACATGGAAGCAACCTAAGTGTCCATCAACAGATGAATGGATAAAGAAGATGTGGCACATATATACAATGGAATATTACTCAGCCATAAAAAGAAATGAAACTGAGTTATTTATAATGAGGTGGATGGACCTGGAGTCTGTCATACAGAGTGAAGTAAGTCAGAAGGAGGAGAAAAACAAATACCGTATGCTAACACATATATATGGACTCTAAGGGAAAAAAATGTCATGAAGAGATTAGTGGTAGGACGGGAATAAAACACAGACTTACTCGAGCATGGACTTGAGGATATGGGGAGGGGGAAGGGTGGGCTGTGACGAAGTGAGAGAGTGGCAGGGACATATATACACTATCAAATGTAAATTAGATAGCTAGTGGGAAGCTGCTGCATAGCACAGGGAGATCACCTCTGTGCTTTGTGACCACCTAGAGGGGTGGGATAGGGAGGGTGGGAGAGAGGGTGATGCAAGAGGGAAGAGATACGGGAACATATGTATATGTATAACTGATTCCGTTTGTTGTAAAGGAAAAACTAACACACTATTGTAAAACAATTATACTCCAATAAAGATGTTAAAAAAGAAAGAAAAAAAAAAGATCAATAGAAGTAAAAGCTGGTTCTTTGAGAAGATAAATAAAATTGATAAGCCATTAGCCAGACTCATCAAGAAGAAAAGGGAGAAGACTTAAATCAATAGAATTAGAAATGAAAAAGGAGATGTAACAACTGACACTGCAGAAATACAAAAGATTATTAGAGATTACTACAAGCAACTGTATGCCAATAAAATGGACAACCTGGAAGAAATGGACAAATTCTTAGAAATGCACAAGCTGCCGAGACTGAACCAGGAAGAAATAGAAAATATGAACAGACCAATCACAAGCACTGAAATTGAAACTGTGATTAAATATCTTCCAACCAACAAAAGCCCAGGACCAGATGGCTTCACAGGCGAATTCTATCAAACATTTAGAGAAGAGCTAACACCTATCCTTCTCAAACTCTTCCAACAGATAGCAGAGGGAGGAACACTCCCAAACTCATTCTATGAGGCCAACATCACCCTGATACCAAAACCAGACAAAGACGTCACAAAGAAAGAAAACTACAGGCCAATATCACTGATGAACATAGATGCAAAAATCCTCAACAAAATATTAGCAAACAGAATCCAACAGCACATTAAAAGGATCATACACCATGATCAAGTGGGGTTTATCCCAGGAATGCAAGGATTCTTCAATATACGCAAATCAATCAACGTGATACACCATATCAACAAACTGAAGGAGAAAAACCACATGATCATCTCAATAGATGCAGAGAAAGCTTTTGACAAAATTCAACACTCATTTATGATAAAAACCTTGCAGAAAGTAGGCATACAGGGAACTTTCCTCAACATAATAAAGGCCATATATGACAAACCCACAGCCAGCATCGTTCTCAATGGTGAAAAACTGAAACCATTTCCACGAAGATCAGGAACAAGACAAGGTTGCCCACTCTCACCACTCTTATTCAACATAGTTTTGGAAGTTCTAGCCACAGCAATCAGAGGAAAAAAAAGAAATAAAAGGAATCCAAATAGGAAAAGAAGAAGTAAAGCTGTCACTGTTTGCAGATGACATGATACTATACATAGAGAATCCTAAGGATGCTACCAGAAAACTACTAGAGCTAATCAATGCATTTGGTAAAGTTGCAGGATACAAAATTAATGCACAGAAATCTCTGGCATTCTTATACACTAATGATGAAAAATCTGAGAGTGAAATTAAGAAAACACTCCCATTTACCATTGCAACAAAAAGAATAAAATATCTAGGAATAAACCTACCTAAGGAGACAAAAGACTTGTATGCAGAAAACTATAAGACACTGATGAAAGAAATTAAAGATGATACAAATAGGTGGAGAAATATACCATGTTCTTGGATTGGAAGAATCAACATTGTGAAAATGACTCTACTACCCAAAGCAATCTACCGATTCAATGCAATCCCTATCAAATTACCACTGGCATTTTTTACAGAACTAGAACAAAAAATTTCACAATTTGTATGGAAACACAAAAGACCCCGAATAGCCAAAGCAATCTTGAGAACGAGAAATGGAGCTGGAGGAATTAGGCTCCCTGACTTCAGACTCTACTACAAGGCTACAGTAATCAAGACAATATGGTACTGGCACAAAAACAGAAATATAGATCAATGGAACAGGATAGAGAGCCCAGAGATGAACCCACACACATATGGTCACCTTATCTTTGATACGGGAGGGAAGGATATACAGTGGAGAAAAGACAGCCTCTTCAATAAGTGGTGCTGGGAAAACTGGACAGCTACATGTAAAAGTATGAAATTAGAACAATCCCTAACACCACACACAAAAATAAACTCAAAATGGGTTAAAGACCTAAATGTAAGGCCAGACACTATCAAACTCTTAGAGGAAAACATAGGCAGAACACTATACGACATAAATCACAGCAAGATCCTTTTTGACCCATCTCCTAGAGAAATGGAAATAAAAGCACAAATAAACAAATGGGACCTAATGAGACTTAAAAGCTTTTGCACAGCAAAGGATACCATAAACAAGACCAAAAGACAACCCTCAGAATGGGAGAAAATATTTGCAAATGAAGCAACTGACAAAGGATTAATTTCCAAAATTTATAAGCAACTCATGCAGCTCAATAACAAAAAAACAAACAACCCAATCCAAAAATGGGCAGAAGAACTAAATAGACATTTCTCCAAAGAAGATATACAGATTGCTAACAAACACATGAAAGAATGCTCAACCTCATTAATCATTAGAGAAATGCAAATCAAAACTACAATGAGATATCATCTCACACCGGTCAGATTGGCCATCATCAAAAACTCTAGAAACAATAAATGCTGGAGAGGGTGTGGAGAAAAGGGAACCCTCTTGCACTGCTGGTGGGAATGTAAATTGATACAGCCGCTATGGAGAACAGTATGGAGGTTCCTTAAAAAACTACAAATAGAACTACCATACGACCCAGCAATCCCACTACTGGGCATATACCCTGAGAAAACCATAATTCAGAAAGACTCATGTACCAAAATGTTCATTGCAGCTCTATTTACAATAGCCAGGACATGGAAGCAACCTAAGTGTCCATCAACAGATGAATGGATAAAGAAGATGTGGCACATATATACAATGGAATATTACTCAGCCATAAAAAGAAATGAAACTGAGTTATTTATAATGAGGTGGATGGACCTGGAGTCTGTCATACAGAGTGAAGTAAGTCAGAAGGAGGAGAAAAACAAATACCGTATGCTAACACATATATATGGACTCTAAGGGAAAAAAATGTCATGAAGAGATTAGTGGTAGGACGGGAATAAAACACAGACTTACTCGAGCATGGACTTGAGGATATGGGGAGGGGGAAGGGTGGGCTGTGACGAAGTGAGAGAGTGGCAGGGACATATATACACTATCAAATGTAAATTAGATAGCTAGTGGGAAGCTGCTGCATAGCACAGGGAGATCACCTCTGTGCTTTGTGACCACCTAGAGGGGTGGGATAGGGAGGGTGGGAGAGAGGGTGATGCAAGAGGGAAGAGATACGGGAACATATGTATATGTATAACTGATTCCGTTTGTTGTAAAGGAAAAACTAACACACTATTGTAAAACAATTATACTCCAATAAAGATGTTAAAAAAGAAAGAAAAAAAAAAGATCAATAGAAGTAAAAGCTGGTTCTTTGAGAAGATAAATAAAATTGATAAGCCATTAGCCAGACTCATCAAGAAGAAAAGGGAGAAGACTTAAATCAATAGAATTAGAAATGAAAAAGGAGATGTAACAACTGACACTGCAGAAATACAAAAGATTATTAGAGATTACTACAAGCAACTGTATGCCAATAAAATGGACAACCTGGAAGAAATGGACAAATTCTTAGAAATGCACAAGCTGCCGAGACTGAACCAGGAAGAAATAGAAAATATGAACAGACCAATCACAAGCACTGAAATTGAAACTGTGATTAAATATCTTCCAACCAACAAAAGCCCAGGACCAGATGGCTTCACAGGCGAATTCTATCAAACATTTAGAGAAGAGCTAACACCTATCCTTCTCAAACTCTTCCAACAGATAGCAGAGGGAGGAACACTCCCAAACTCATTCTATGAGGCCAACATCACCCTGATACCAAAACCAGACAAAGACGTCACAAAGAAAGAAAACTACAGGCCAATATCACTGATGAACATAGATGCAAAAATCCTCAACAAAATATTAGCAAACAGAATCCAACAGCACATTAAAAGGATCATACACCATGATCAAGTGGGGTTTATCCCAGGAATGCAAGGATTCTTCAATATACGCAAATCAATCAACGTGATACACCATATCAACAAACTGAAGGAGAAAAACCATATGATCATCTCAATAGATGCAGAGAAAGCTTTTGACAAAATTCAACACTCATTTATGATAAAAACCTTGCAGAAAGTAGGCATACAGGGAACTTTCCTCAACATAATAAAGGCCATATATGACAAACCCACAGCCAGCATCGTTCTCAATGGTGAAAAACTGAAACCATTTCCACGAAGATCAGGAACAAGACAAGGTTGCCCACTCTCACCACTCTTATTCAACATAGTTTTGGAAGTTCTAGCCACAGCAATCAGAGGAAAAAAAAGAAATAAAAGGAATCCAAATAGGAAAAGAAGAAGTAAAGCTGTCACTGTTTGCAGATGACATGATACTATACATAGAGAATCCTAAGGATGCTACCAGAAAACTACTAGAGCTAATCAATGCATTTGGTAAAGTTGCAGGATACAAAATTAATGCACAGAAATCTCTGGCATTCTTATACACTAATGATGAAAAATCTGAGAGTGAAATTAAGAAAACACTCCCATTTACCATTGCAACAAAAAGAATAAAATATCTAGGAATAAACCTACCTAAGGAGACAAAAGACTTGTATGCAGAAAACTATAAGACACTGATGAAAGAAATTAAAGATGATACAAATAGGTGGAGAAATATACCATGTTCTTGGATTGGAAGAATCAACATTGTGAAAATGACTCTACTACCCAAAGCAATCTACCGATTCAATGCAATCCCTATCAAATTACCACTGGCATTTTTTACAGAACTAGAACAAAAAATTTCACAATTTGTATGGAAACACAAAAGACCCCGAATAGCCAAAGCAATCTTGAGAACGAGAAATGGAGCTGGAGGAATTAGGCTCCCTGACTTCAGACTCTACTACAAGGCTACAGTAATCAAGACAATATGGTACTGGCACAAAAACAGAAATATAGATCAATGGAACAGGATAGAGAGCCCAGAGATGAACCCACACACATATGGTCACCTTATCTTTGATACGGGAGGGAAGGATATACAGTGGAGAAAAGACAGCCTCTTCAATAAGTGGTGCTGGGAAAACTGGACAGCTACATGTAAAAGTATGAAATTAGAACAATCCCTAACACCACACACAAAAATAAACTCAAAATGGGTTAAAGACCTAAATGTAAGGCCAGACACTATCAAACTCTTAGAGGAAAACATAGGCAGAACACTATACGACATAAATCACAGCAAGATCCTTTTTGACCCATCTCCTAGAGAAATGGAAATAAAAGCACAAATAAACAAATGGGACCTAATGAAACTTAAAAGCTTTTGCAGAGCAAAGGATACCATAAACAAGACCAAAAGACAACCCTCAGAATGGGAGAAAATATTTGCAAATGAAGCAACTGACAAAGGATTAATTTCCAAAATTTATAAGCAACTCATGCAGCTCAATAACAAAAAAACAAACAACCCAATCCAAAAATGGGCAGAAGAACTAAATAGACATTTCTCCAAAGAAGATATACAGATTGCTAACAAACACATGAAAGAATGCTCAACCTCATTAATCATTAGAGAAATGCAAATCAAAACTACAATGAGATATCATCTCACACCGGTCAGATTGGCCATCATCAAAAACTCTAGAAACAATAAATGCTGGAGAGGGTGTGGAGAAAAGGGAACCCTCTTGCACTGCTGGTGGGAATGTAAATTGATACAGCCGCTATGGAGAACAGTATGGAGGTTCCTTAAAAAACTACAAATAGAACTACCATACGACCCAGCAATCCCACTACTGGGCATATGCCCTGAGAAAACCATAATTCAGAAAGACTCATGTACCAAAATGTTCATTGCAGCTCTATTTACAATAGCCAGGACATGGAAGCAACCTAAGTGTCCATCAACAGATGAATGGATAAAGAAGATGTGGCACATATATACAATGGAATATTACTCAGCCATAAAAAGAAATGAAACTGAGTTATTTATAATGAGGTGGATGGACCTGGAGTCTGTCATACAGAGTGAAGTAAGTCAGAAGGAGGAGAAAAACAAATACCGTATGCTAACACATATATATGGACTCTAAGGGAAAAAAATGTCATGAAGAGATTAGTGGTAGGACGGGAATAAAACACAGACTTACTCGAGCATGGACTTGAGGATATGGGGAGGGGAAAGGGTGGGCTGTGACGAAGTGAGAGAGTGGCAGGGACATATATACACTATCAAATGTAAATTAGATAGCTAGTGGGAAGCTGCTGCATAGCACAGGGAGATCACCTCTGTGCTTTGTGACCACCTAGAGGGGTGGGATAGGGAGGGTGGGAGAGAGGGTGATGCAAGAGGGAAGAGATACGGGAACATATGTATATGTATAACTGATTCCGTTTGTTGTAAAGGAAAAACTAACACACTATTGTAAAACAATTATACTCCAATAAAGATGTTAAAAAAGAAAGAAAAAAAAAAAGATCAATAGAAGTAAAAGCTGGTTCTTTGAGAAGATAAATAAAATTGATAAGCCATTAGCCAGACTCATCAAGAAGAAAAGGGAGAAGACTTAAATCAATAGAATTAGAAATGAAAAAGGAGATGTAACAACTGACACTGCAGAAATACAAAAGATTATTAGAGATTACTACAAGCAACTGTATGCCAATAAAATGGACAACCTGGAAGAAATGGACAAATTCTTAGAAATGCACAAGCTGCCGAGACTGAACCAGGAAGAAATAGAAAATATGAACAGACCAATCACAAGCACTGAAATTGAAACTGTGATTAAATATCTTCCAACCAACAAAAGCCCAGGACCAGATGGCTTCACAGGCGAATTCTATCAAACATTTAGAGAAGAGCTAACACCTATCCTTCTCAAACTCTTCCAACAGATAGCAGAGGGAGGAACACTCCCAAACTCATTCTATGAGGCCAACATCACCCTGATACCAAAACCAGACAAAGACGTCACAAAGAAAGAAAACTACAGGCCAATATCACTGATGAACATAGATGCAAAAATCCTCAACAAAATATTAGCAAACAGAATCCAACAGCACATTAAAAGGATCATACACCATGATCAAGTGGGGTTTATCCCAGGAATGCAAGGATTCTTCAATATACGCAAATCAATCAACGTGATACACCATATCAACAAACTGAAGGAGAAAAACCACATGATCATCTCAATAGATGCAGAGAAAGCTTTTGACAAAATTCAACACTCATTTATGATAAAAACCTTGCAGAAAGTAGGCATACAGGGAACTTTCCTCAACATAATAAAGGCCATATACGACAAACCCACAGCCAGCATCGTTCTCAATGGTGAAAAACTGAAACCATTTCCACGAAGATCAGGAACAAGACAAGGTTGCCCACTCTCACCACTCTTATTCAACATAGTTTTGGAAGTTCTAGCCACAGCAATCAGAGGAAAAAAAAGAAATAAAAGGAATCCAAATAGGAAAAGAAGAAGTAAAGCTGTCACTGTTTGCAGATGACATGATACTATACATAGAGAATCCTAAGGATGCTACCAGAAAACTACTAGAGCTAATCAATGCATTTGGTAAAGTTGCAGGATACAAAATTAATGCACAGAAATCTCTGGCATTCTTATACACTAATGATGAAAAATCTGAGAGTGAAATTAAGAAAACACTCCCATTTACCATTGCAACAAAAAGAATAAAATATCTAGGAATAAACCTACCTAAGGAGACAAAAGACTTGTATGCAGAAAACTATAAGACACTGATGAAAGAAATTAAAGATGATACAAATAGGTGGAGAAATATACCATGTTCTTGGATTGGAAGAATCAACATTGTGAAAATGACTCTACTACCCAAAGCAATCTACCGATTCAATGCAATCCCTATCAAATTACCACTGGCATTTTTTACAGAACTAGAACAAAAAATTTCACAATTTGTATGGAAACACAAAAGACCCCGAATAGCCAAAGCAATCTTGAGAACGAGAAATGGAGCTGGAGGAATTAGGCTCCCTGACTTCAGACTCTACTACAAGGCTACAGTAATCAAGACAATATGGTACTGGCACAAAAACAGAAATATAGATCAATGGAACAGGATAGAGAGCCCAGAGATGAACCCACACACATATGGTCACCTTATCTTTGATACGGGAGGGAAGGATATACAGTGGAGAAAAGACAGCCTCTTCAATAAGTGGTGCTGGGAAAACTGGACAGCTACATGTAAAAGTATGAAATTAGAACAATCCCTAACACCACACACAAAAATAAACTCAAAATGGGTTAAAGACCTAAATGTAAGGCCAGACACTATCAAACTCTTAGAGGAAAACATAGGCAGAACACTATACGACATAAATCACAGCAAGATCCTTTTTGACCCATCTCCTAGAGAAATGGAAATAAAAGCACAAATAAACAAATGGGACCTAATGAAACTTAAAAGCTTTTGCACAGCAAAGGATACCATAAACAAGACCAAAAGACAACCCTCAGAATGGGAGAAAATATTTGCAAATGAAGCAACTGACAAAGGATTAATTTCCAAAATTTATAAGCAACTCATGCAGCTCAATAACAAAAAAACAAACAACCCAATCCAAAAATGGGCAGAAGAACTAAATAGACATTTCTCCAAAGAAGATATACAGATTGCTAACAAACACATGAAAGAATGCTCAACCTCATTAATCATTAGAGAAATGCAAATCAAAACTACAATGAGATATCATCTCACACCGGTCAGATTGGCCATCATCAAAAACTCTAGAAACAATAAATGCTGGAGAGGGTGTGGAGAAAAGGGAACCCTCTTGCACTGCTGGTGGGAATGTAAATTGATACAGCCGCTATGGAGAACAGTATGGAGGTTCCTTAAAAAACTACAAATAGAACTACCATACGACCCAGCAATCCCACTACTGGGCATATGCCCTGAGAAAACCATAATTCAGAAAGACTCATGTACCAAAATGTTCATTGCAGCTCTATTTACAATAGCCAGGACATGGAAGCAACCTAAGTGTCCATCAACAGATGAATGGATAAAGAAGATGTGGCACATATATACAATGGAATATTACTCAGCCATAAAAAGAAATGAAACTGAGTTATTTATAATGAGGTGGATGGACCTGGAGTCTGTCATACAGAGTGAAGTAAGTCAGAAGGAGGAGAAAAACAAATACCGTATGCTAACACATATATATGGACTCTAAGGGAAAAAAATGTCATGAAGAGATTAGTGGTAGGACGGGAATAAAACACAGACTTACTCGAGCATGGACTTGAGGATATGGGGAGGGGGAAGGGTGGGCTGTGACGAAGTGAGAGAGTGGCAGGGACATATATACACTATCAAATGTAAATTAGATAGCTAGTGGGAAGCTGCTGCATAGCACAGGGAGATCACCTCTGTGCTTTGTGACCACCTAGAGGGGTGGGATAGGGAGGGTGGGAGAGAGGGTGATGCAAGAGGGAAGAGATACGGGAACATATGTATATGTATAACTGATTCCGTTTGTTGTAAAGGAAAAACTAACACACTATTGTAAAACAATTATACTCCAATAAAGATGTTAAAAAAGAAAGAAAAAAAAAAGATCAATAGAAGTAAAAGCTGGTTCTTTGAGAAGATAAATAAAATTGATAAGCCATTAGCCAGACTCATCAAGAAGAAAAGGGAGAAGACTTAAATCAATAGAATTAGAAATGAAAAAGGAGATGTAACAACTGACACTGCAGAAATACAAAAGATTATTAGAGATTACTACAAGCAACTGTATGCCAATAAAATGGACAACCTGGAAGAAATGGACAAATTCTTAGAAATGCACAAGCTGCCGAGACTGAACCAGGAAGAAATAGAAAATATGAACAGACCAATCACAAGCACTGAAATTGAAACTGTGATTAAATATCTTCCAACCAACAAAAGCCCAGGACCAGATGGCTTCACAGGCGAATTCTATCAAACATTTAGAGAAGAGCTAACACCTATCCTTCTCA
Organism: Kogia breviceps; assembly: GCF_026419965.1. Taxonomy (NCBI): domain Eukaryota; kingdom Metazoa; phylum Chordata; class Mammalia; order Artiodactyla; family Physeteridae; genus Kogia; species Kogia breviceps. Next base: position 171,932,319 of record NC_081313.1, on the reverse strand, counting down.
AACTCTTCCAACAGATAGCAGAGGGAGGAACACTCCCAAACTCATTCTATGAGGCCAACATCACCCTGATACCAAAACCAGACAAAGACGTCACAAAGAAAGAAAACTACAGGCCAATATCACTGATGAACATAGATGCAAAAATCCTCAACAAAATATTAGCAAACAGAATCCAACAGCACATTAAAAGGATCATACACCATGATCAAGTGGGGTTTATCCCAGGAATGCAAGGATTCTTCAATATACGCAAATCAATCAACGTGATACACCATATCAACAAACTGAAGGAGAAAAACCACATGATCATCTCAATAGATGCAGAGAAAGCTTTTGACAAAATTCAACACTCATTTATGATAAAAACCTTGCAGAAAGTAGGCATACAGGGAACTTTCCTCAACATAATAAAGGCCATATACGACAAACCCACAGCCAGCATCGTTCTCAATGGTGAAAAACTGAAACCATTTCCACGAAGATCAGGAACAAGACAAGGTTGCCCACTCTCACCACTCTTATTCAACATAGTTTTGGAAGTTCTAGCCACAGCAATCAGAGGAAAAAAAAGAAATAAAAGGAATCCAAATAGGAAAAGAAGAAGTAAAGCTGTCACTGTTTGCAGATGACATGATACTATACATAGAGAATCCTAAGGATGCTACCAGAAAACTACTAGAGCTAATCAATGCATTTGGTAAAGTTGCAGGATACAAAATTAATGCACAGAAATCTCTGGCATTCTTATACACTAATGATGAAAAATCTGAGAGTGAAATTAAGAAAACACTCCCATTTACCATTGCAACAAAAAGAATAAAATATCTAGGAATAAACCTACCTAAGGAGACAAAAGACTTGTATGCAGAAAACTATAAGACACTGATGAAAGAAATTAAAGATGATACAAATAGGTGGAGAAATATACCATGTTCTTGGATTGGAAGAATCAACATTGTGAAAATGACTCTACTACCCAAAGCAATCTACCGATTCAATGCAATCCCTATCAAATTACCACTGGCATTTTTTACAGAACTAGAACAAAAAATTTCACAATTTGTATGGAAACACAAAAGACCCCGAATAGCCAAAGCAATCTTGAGAACGAGAAATGGAGCTGGAGGAATTAGGCTCCCTGACTTCAGACTCTACTACAAGGCTACAGTAATCAAGACAATATGGTACTGGCACAAAAACAGAAATATAGATCAATGGAACAGGATAGAGAGCCCAGAGATGAACCCACACACATATGGTCACCTTATCTTTGATACGGGAGGGAAGGATATACAGTGGAGAAAAGACAGCCTCTTCAATAAGTGGTGCTGGGAAAACTGGACAGCTACATGTAAAAGTATGAAATTAGAACAATCCCTAACACCACACACAAAAATAAACTCAAAATGGGTTAAAGACCTAAATGTAAGGCCAGACACTATCAAACTCTTAGAGGAAAACATAGGCAGAACACTATACGACATAAATCACAGCAAGATCCTTTTTGACCCATCTCCTAGAGAAATGGAAATAAAAGCACAAATAAACAAATGGGACCTAATGAAACTTAAAAGCTTTTGCACAGCAAAGGATACCATAAACAAGACCAAAAGACAACCCTCAGAATGGGAGAAAATATTTGCAAATGAAGCAACTGACAAAGGATTAATTTCCAAAATTTATAAGCAACTCATGCAGCTCAATAACAAAAAAACAAACAACCCAATCCAAAAATGGGCAGAAGAACTAAATAGACATTTCTCCAAAGAAGATATACAGATTGCTAACAAACACATGAAAGAATGCTCAACCTCATTAATCATTAGAGAAATGCAAATCAAAACTACAATGAGATATCATCTCACACCGGTCAGATTGGCCATCATCAAAAACTCTAGAAACAATAAATGCTGGAGAGGGTGTGGAGAAAAGGGAACCCTCTTGCACTGCTGGTGGGAATGTAAATTGATACAGCCGCTATGGAGAACAGTATGGAGGTTCCTTAAAAAACTACAAATAGAACTACCATACGACCCAGCAATCCCACTACTGGGCATATGCCCTGAGAAAACCATAATTCAGAAAGACTCATGTACCAAAATGTTCATTGCAGCTCTATTTACAATAGCCAGGACATGGAAGCAACCTAAGTGTCCATCAACAGATGAATGGATAAAGAAGATGTGGCACATATATACAATGGAATATTACTCAGCCATAAAAAGAAATGAAACTGAGTTATTTATAATGAGGTGGATGGACCTGGAGTCTGTCATACAGAGTGAAGTAAGTCAGAAGGAGGAGAAAAACAAATACCGTATGCTAACACATATATATGGACTCTAAGGGAAAAAAATGTCATGAAGAGATTAGTGGTAGGACGGGAATAAAACACAGACTTACTCGAGCATGGACTTGAGGATATGGGGAGGGGGAAGGGTGGGCTGTGACGAAGTGAGAGAGTGGCAGGGACATATATACACTATCAAATGTAAATTAGATAGCTAGTGGGAAGCTGCTGCATAGCACAGGGAGATCACCTCTGTGCTTTGTGACCACCTAGAGGGGTGGGATAGGGAGGGTGGGAGAGAGGGTGATGCAAGAGGGAAGAGATACGGGAACATATGTATATGTATAACTGATTCCGTTTGTTGTAAAGGAAAAACTAACACACTATTGTAAAACAATTATACTCCAATAAAGATGTTAAAAAAGAAAGAAAAAAAAAAGATCAATAGAAGTAAAAGCTGGTTCTTTGAGAAGATAAATAAAATTGATAAGCCATTAGCCAGACTCATCAAGAAGAAAAGGGAGAAGACTTAAATCAATAGAATTAGAAATGAAAAAGGAGATGTAACAACTGACACTGCAGAAATACAAAAGATTATTAGAGATTACTACAAGCAACTGTATGCCAATAAAATGGACAACCTGGAAGAAATGGACAAATTCTTAGAAATGCACAAGCTGCCGAGACTGAACCAGGAAGAAATAGAAAATATGAACAGACCAATCACAAGCACTGAAATTGAAACTGTGATTAAATATCTTCCAACCAACAAAAGCCCAGGACCAGATGGCTTCACAGGCGAATTCTATCAAACATTTAGAGAAGAGCTAACACCTATCCTTCTCAAACTCTTCCAACAGATAGCAGAGGGAGGAACACTCCCAAACTCATTCTATGAGGCCAACATCACCCTGATACCAAAACCAGACAAAGACGTCACAAAGAAAGAAAACTACAGGCCAATATCACTGATGAACATAGATGCAAAAATCCTCAACAAAATATTAGCAAACAGAATCCAACAGCACATTAAAAGGATCATACACCATGATCAAGTGGGGTTTATCCCAGGAATGCAAGGATTCTTCAATATACGCAAATCAATCAACGTGATACACCATATCAACAAACTGAAGGAGAAAAACCACATGATCATCTCAATAGATGCAGAGAAAGCTTTTGACAAAATTCAACACTCATTTATGATAAAAACCTTGCAGAAAGTAGGCATACAGGGAACTTTCCTCAACATAATAAAGGCCATATACGACAAACCCACAGCCAGCATCGTTCTCAATGGTGAAAAACTGAAACCATTTCCACGAAGATCAGGAACAAGACAAGGTTGCCCACTCTCACCACTCTTATTCAACATAGTTTTGGAAGTTCTAGCCACAGCAATCAGAGGAAAAAAAAGAAATAAAAGGAATCCAAATAGGAAAAGAAGAAGTAAAGCTGTCACTGTTTGCAGATGACATGATACTATACATAGAGAATCCTAAGGATGCTACCAGAAAACTACTAGAGCTAATCAATGCATTTGGTAAAGTTGCAGGATACAAAATTAATGCACAGAAATCTCTGGCATTCTTATACACTAATGATGAAAAATCTGAGAGTGAAATTAAGAAAACACTCCCATTTACCATTGCAACAAAAAGAATAAAATATCTAGGAATAAACCTACCTAAGGAGACAAAAGACTTGTATGCAGAAAACTATAAGACACTGATGAAAGAAATTAAAGATGATACAAATAGGTGGAGAAATATACCATGTTCTTGGATTGGAAGAATCAACATTGTGAAAATGACTCTACTACCCAAAGCAATCTACCGATTCAATGCAATCCCTATCAAATTACCACTGGCATTTTTTACAGAACTAGAACAAAAAATTTCACAATTTGTATGGAAACACAAAAGACCCCGAATAGCCAAAGCAATCTTGAGAACGAGAAATGGAGCTGGAGGAATTAGGCTCCCTGACTTCAGACTCTACTACAAGGCTACAGTAATCAAGACAATATGGTACTGGCACAAAAACAGAAATATAGATCAATGGAACAGGATAGAGAGCCCAGAGATGAACCCACACACATATGGTCACCTTATCTTTGATACGGGAGGGAAGGATATACAGTGGAGAAAAGACAGCCTCTTCAATAAGTGGTGCTGGGAAAACTGGACAGCTACATGTAAAAGTATGAAATTAGAACAATCCCTAACACCACACACAAAAATAAACTCAAAATGGGTTAAAGACCTAAATGTAAGGCCAGACACTATCAAACTCTTAGAGGAAAACATAGGCAGAACACTATACGACATAAATCACAGCAAGATCCTTTTTGACCCATCTCCTAGAGAAATGGAAATAAAAGCACAAATAAACAAATGGGACCTAATGAAACTTAAAAGCTTTTGCACAGCAAAGGATACCATAAACAAGACCAAAAGACAACCCTCAGAATGGGAGAAAATATTTGCAAATGAAGCAACTGACAAAGGATTAATTTCCAAAATTTATAAGCAACTCATGCAGCTCAATAACAAAAAAACAAACAACCCAATCCAAAAATGGGCAGAAGAACTAAATAGACATTTCTCCAAAGAAGATATACAGATTGCTAACAAACACATGAAAGAATGCTCAACCTCATTAATCATTAGAGAAATGCAAATCAAAACTACAATGAGATATCATCTCACACCGGTCAGATTGGCCATCATCAAAAACTCTAGAAACAATAAATGCTGGAGAGGGTGTGGAGAAAAGGGAACCCTCTTGCACTGCTGGTGGGAATGTAAATTGATACAGCCGCTATGGAGAACAGTATGGAGGTTCCTTAAAAAACTACAAATAGAACTACCATACGACCCAGCAATCCCACTACTGGGCATATGCCCTGAGAAAACCATAATTCAGAAAGACTCATGTACCAAAATGTTCATTGCAGCTCTATTTACAATAGCCAGGACATGGAAGCAACCTAAGTGTCCATCAACAGATGAATGGATAAAGAAGATGTGGCACATATATACAATGGAATATTACTCAGCCATAAAAAGAAATGAAACTGAGTTATTTATAATGAGGTGGATGGACCTGGAGTCTGTCATACAGAGTGAAGTAAGTCAGAAGGAGGAGAAAAACAAATACCGTATGCTAACACATATATATGGACTCTAAGGGAAAAAAATGTCATGAAGAGATTAGTGGTAGGACGGGAATAAAACACAGACTTACTCGAGCATGGACTTGAGGATATGGGGAGGGGGAAGGGTGGGCTGTGACGAAGTGAGAGAGTGGCAGGGACATATATACACTATCAAATGTAAATTAGATAGCTAGTGGGAAGCTGCTGCATAGCACAGGGAGATCACCTCTGTGCTTTGTGACCACCTAGAGGGGTGGGATAGGGAGGGTGGGAGAGAGGGTGATGCAAGAGGGAAGAGATACGGGAACATATGTATATGTATAACTGATTCCGTTTGTTGTAAAGGAAAAACTAACACACTATTGTAAAACAATTATACTCCAATAAAGATGTTAAAAAAGAAAGAAAAAAAAAAGATCAATAGAAGTAAAAGCTGGTTCTTTGAGAAGATAAATAAAATTGATAAGCCATTAGCCAGACTCATCAAGAAGAAAAGGGAGAAGACTTAAATCAATAGAATTAGAAATGAAAAAGGAGATGTAACAACTGACACTGCAGAAATACAAAAGATTATTAGAGATTACTACAAGCAACTGTATGCCAATAAAATGGACAACCTGGAAGAAATGGACAAATTCTTAGAAATGCACAAGCTGCCGAGACTGAACCAGGAAGAAATAGAAAATATGAACAGACCAATCACAAGCACTGAAATTGAAACTGTGATTAAATATCTTCCAACCAACAAAAGCCCAGGACCAGATGGCTTCACAGGCGAATTCTATCAAACATTTAGAGAAGAGCTAACACCTATCCTTCTCAAACTCTTCCAACAGATAGCAGAGGGAGGAACACTCCCAAACTCATTCTATGAGGCCAACATCACCCTGATACCAAAACCAGACAAAGACGTCACAAAGAAAGAAAACTACAGGCCAATATCACTGATGAACATAGATGCAAAAATCCTCAACAAAATATTAGCAAACAGAATCCAACAGCACATTAAAAGGATCATACACCATGATCAAGTGGGGTTTATCCCAGGAATGCAAGGATTCTTCAATATACGCAAATCAATCAACGTGATACACCATATCAACAAACTGAAGGAGAAAAACCACATGATCATCTCAATAGATGCAGAGAAAGCTTTTGACAAAATTCAACACTCATTTATGATAAAAACCTTGCAGAAAGTAGGCATACAGGGAACTTTCCTCAACATAATAAAGGCCATATACGACAAACCCACAGCCAGCATCGTTCTCAATGGTGAAAAACTGAAACCATTTCCACGAAGATCAGGAACAAGACAAGGTTGCCCACTCTCACCACTCTTATTCAACATAGTTTTGGAAGTTCTAGCCACAGCAATCAGAGGAAAAAAAAGAAATAAAAGGAATCCAAATAGGAAAAGAAGAAGTAAAGCTGTCACTGTTTGCAGATGACATGATACTATACATAGAGAATCCTAAGGATGCTACCAGAAAACTACTAGAGCTAATCAATGCATTTGGTAAAGTTGCAGGATACAAAATTAATGCACAGAAATCTCTGGCATTCTTATACACTAATGATGAAAAATCTGAGAGTGAAATTAAGAAAACACTCCCATTTACCATTGCAACAAAAAGAATAAAATATCTAGGAATAAACCTACCTAAGGAGACAAAAGACTTGTATGCAGAAAACTATAAGACACTGATGAAAGAAATTAAAGATGATACAAATAGGTGGAGAAATATACCATGTTCTTGGATTGGAAGAATCAACATTGTGAAAATGACTCTACTACCCAAAGCAATCTACCGATTCAATGCAATCCCTATCAAATTACCACTGGCATTTTTTACAGAACTAGAACAAAAAATTTCACAATTTGTATGGAAACACAAAAGACCCCGAATAGCCAAAGCAATCTTGAGAACGAGAAATGGAGCTGGAGGAATTAGGCTCCCTGACTTCAGACTCTACTACAAGGCTACAGTAATCAAGACAATATGGTACTGGCACAAAAACAGAAATATAGATCAATGGAACAGGATAGAGAGCCCAGAGATGAACCCACACACATATGGTCACCTTATCTTTGATACGGGAGGGAAGGATATACAGTGGAGAAAAGACAGCCTCTTCAATAAGTGGTGCTGGGAAAACTGGACAGCTACATGTAAAAGTATGAAATTAGAACAATCCCTAACACCACACACAAAAATAAACTCAAAATGGGTTAAAGACCTAAATGTAAGGCCAGACACTATCAAACTCTTAGAGGAAAACATAGGCAGAACACTATACGACATAAATCACAGCAAGATCCTTTTTGACCCATCTCCTAGAGAAATGGAAATAAAAGCACAAATAAACAAATGGGACCTAATGAAACTTAAAAGCTTTTGCACAGCAAAGGATACCATAAACAAGACCAAAAGACAACCCTCAGAATGGGAGAAAATATTTGCAAATGAAGCAACTGACAAAGGATTAATTTCCAAAATTTATAAGCAACTCATGCAGCTCAATAACAAAAAAACAAACAACCCAATCCAAAAATGGGCAGAAGAACTAAATAGACATTTCTCCAAAGAAGATATACAGATTGCTAACAAACACATGAAAGAATGCTCAACCTCATTAATCATTAGAGAAATGCAAATCAAAACTACAATGAGATATCATCTCACACCGGTCAGATTGGCCATCATCAAAAACTCTAGAAACAATAAATGCTGGAGAGGGTGTGGAGAAAAGGGAACCCTCTTGCACTGCTGGTGGGAATGTAAATTGATACAGCCGCTATGGAGAACAGTATGGAGGTTCCTTAAAAAACTACAAATAGAACTACCATACGACCCAGCAATCCCACTACTGGGCATATACCCTGAGAAAACCATAATTCAGAAAGACTCATGTACCAAAATGTTCATTGCAGCTCTATTTACAATAGCCAGGACATGGAAGCAACCTAAGTGTCCATCAACAGATGAATGGATAAAGAAGATGTGGCACATATATACAATGGAATATTACTCAGCCATAAAAAGAAATGAAACTGAGTTATTTATAATGAGGTGGATGGACCTGGAGTCTGTCATACAGAGTGAAGTAAGTCAGAAGGAGGAGAAAAACAAATACCGTATGCTAACACATATATATGGACTCTAAGGGAAAAAAATGTCATGAAGAGATTAGTGGTAGGACGGGAATAAAACACAGACTTACTCGAGCATGGACTTGAGGATATGGGGAGGGGGAAGGGTGGGCTGTGACGAAGTGAGAGAGTGGCAGGGACATATATACACTATCAAATGTAAATTAGATAGCTAGTGGGAAGCTGCTGCATAGCACAGGGAGATCACCTCTGTGCTTTGTGACCACCTAGAGGGGTGGGATAGGGAGGGTGGGAGAGAGGGTGATGCAAGAGGGAAGAGATACGGGAACATATGTATATGTATAACTGATTCCGTTTGTTGTAAAGGAAAAACTAACACACTATTGTAAAACAATTATACTCCAATAAAGATGTTAAAAAAGAAAGAAAAAAAAAGATCAATAGAAGTAAAAGCTGGTTCTTTGAGAAGATAAATAAAATTGATAAGCCATTAGCCAGATTCATCAAGAAGAAAAGGGAGAAGACTTAAATCAATAGAATTAGAAATGAAAAAGGAGATGTAACAACTGACACTGCAGAAATACAAAAGATTATTAGAGATTACTACAAGCAACTGTATGCCAATAAAATGGACAACCTGGAAGAAATGGACAAATTCTTAGAAATGCACAAGCTGCCGAGACTGAACCAGGAAGAAATAGAAAATATGAACAGACCAATCACAAGCACTGAAATTGAAACTGTGATTAAATATCTTCCAACCAACAAAAGCCCAGGACCAGATGGCTTCACAGGCGAATTCTATCAAACATTTAGAGAAGAGCTAACACCTATCCTTCTCAAACTCTTCCAACAGATAGCAGAGGGAGGAACACTCCCAAACTCATTCTATGAGGCCAACATCACCCTGATACCAAAACCAGACAAAGACGTCACAAAGAAAGAAAACTACAGGCCAATATCACTGATGAACATAGATGCAAAAATCCTCAACAAAATATTAGCAAACAGAATCCAACAGCACATTAAAAGGATCATACACCATGATCAAGTGGGGTTTATCCCAGGAATGCAAGGATTCTTCAATATACGCAAATCAATCAACGTGATACACCATATCAACAAACTGAAGGAGAAAAACCACATGATCATCTCAATAGATGCAGAGAAAGCTTTTGACAAAATTCAACACTCATTTATGATAAAAACCTTGCAGAAAGTAGGCATACAGGGAACTTTCCTCAACATAATAAAGGCCATATACGACAAACCCACAGCCAGCATCGTTCTCAATGGTGAAAAACTGAAACCATTTCCACGAAGATCAGGAACAAGACAAGGTTGCCCACTCTCACCACTCTTATTCAACATAGTTTTGGAAGTTCTAGCCACAGCAATCAGAGGAAAAAAAAGAAATAAAAGGAATCCAAATAGGAAAAGAAGAAGTAAAGCTGTCACTGTTTGCAGATGACATGATACTATACATAGAGAATCCTAAGGATGCTACCAGAAAACTACTAGAGCTAATCAATGCATTTGGTAAAGTTGCAGGATACAAAATTAATGCACAGAAATCTCTGGCATTCTTATACACTAATGATGAAAAATCTGAGAGTGAAATTAAGAAAACACTCCCATTTACCATTGCAACAAAAAGAATAAAATATCTAGGAATAAACCTACCTAAGGAGACAAAAGACTTGTATGCAGAAAACTATAAGACACTGATGAAAGAAATTAAAGATGATACAAATAGGTGGAGAAATATACCATGTTCTTGGATTGGAAGAATCAACATTGTGAAAATGACTCTACTACCCAAAGCAATCTACCGATTCAATGCAATCCCTATCAAATTACCACTGGCATTTTTTACAGAACTAGAACAAAAAATTTCACAATTTGTATGGAAACACAAAAGACCCCGAATAGCCAAAGCAATCTTGAGAACGAGAAATGGAGCTGGAGGAATTAGGCTCCCTGACTTCAGACTCTACTACAAGGCTACAGTAATCAAGACAATATGGTACTGGCACAAAAACAGAAATATAGATCAATGGAACAGGATAGAGAGCCCAGAGATGAACCCACACACATATGGTCACCTTATCTTTGATACGGGAGGGAAGGATATACAGTGGAGAAAAGACAGCCTCTTCAATAAGTGGTGCTGGGAAAACTGGACAGCTACATGTAAAAGTATGAAATTAGAACAATCCCTAACACCACACACAAAAATAAACTCAAAATGGGTTAAAGACCTAAATGTAAGGCCAGACACTATCAAACTCTTAGAGGAAAACATAGGCAGAACACTATACGACATAAATCACAGCAAGATCCTTTTTGACCCATCTCCTAGAGAAATGGAAATAAAAGCACAAATAAACAAATGGGACCTAATGAAACTTAAAAGCTTTTGCACAGCAAAGGATACCATAAACAAGACCAAAAGACAACCCTCAGAATGGGAGAAAATATTTGCAAATGAAGCAACTGACAAAGGATTAATTTCCAAAATTTATAAGCAACTCATGCAGCTCAATAACAAAAAAACAAACAACCCAATCCAAAAATGGGCAGAAGAACTAAATAGACATTTCTCCAAAGAAGATATACAGATTGCTAACAAACACATGAAAGAATGCTCAACCTCATTAATCATTAGAGAAATGCAAATCAAAACTACAATGAGATATCATCTCACACCGGTCAGATTGGCCATCATCAAAAACTCTAGAAACAATAAATGCTGGAGAGGGTGTGGAGAAAAGGGAACCCTCTTGCACTGCTGGTGGGAATGTAAATTGATACAGCCGCTATGGAGAACAGTATGGAGGTTCCTTAAAAAACTACAAATAGAACTACCATACGACCCAGCAATCCCACTACTGGGCATATACCCTGAGAAAACCATAATTCAGAAAGACTCATGTACCAAAATGTTCATTGCAGCTCTATTTACAATAGCCAGGACATGGAAGCAACCTAAGTGTCCATCAACAGATGAATGGATAAAGAAGATGTGGCACATATATACAATGGAATATTACTCAGCCATAAAAAGAAATGAAACTGAGTTATTTATAATGAGGTGGATGGACCTGGAGTCTGTCATACAGAGTGAAGTAAGTCAGAAGGAGGAGAAAAACAAATACCGTATGCTAACACATATATATGGACTCTAAGGGAAAAAAATGTCATGAAGAGATTAGTGGTAGGACGGGAATAAAACACAGACTTACTCGAGCATGGACTTGAGGATATGGGGAGGGGGAAGGGTGGGCTGTGACGAAGTGAGAGAGTGGCAGGGACATATATACACTATCAAATGTAAATTAGATAGCTAGTGGGAAGCTGCTGCATAGCACAGGGAGATCACCTCTGTGCTTTGTGACCACCTAGAGGGGTGGGATAGGGAGGGTGGGAGAGAGGGTGATGCAAGAGGGAAGAGATACGGGAACATATGTATATGTATAACTGATTCCGTTTGTTGTAAAGGAAAAACTAACACACTATTGTAAAACAATTATACTCCAATAAAGATGTTAAAAAAGAAAGAAAAAAAAAAGATCAATAGAAGTAAAAGCTGGTTCTTTGAGAAGATAAATAAAATTGATAAGCCATTAGCCAGACTCATCAAGAAGAAAAGGGAGAAGACTTAAATCAATAGAATTAGAAATGAAAAAGGAGATGTAACAACTGACACTGCAGAAATACAAAAGATTATTAGAGATTACTACAAGCAACTGTATGCCAATAAAATGGACAACCTGGAAGAAATGGACAAATTCTTAGAAATGCACAAGCTGCCGAGACTGAACCAGGAAGAAATAGAAAATATGAACAGACCAATCACAAGCACTGAAATTGAAACTGTGATTAAATATCTTCCAACCAACAAAAGCCCAGGACCAGATGGCTTCACAGGCGAATTCTATCAAACATTTAGAGAAGAGCTAACACCTATCCTTCTCAAACTCTTCCAACAGATAGCAGAGGGAGGAACACTCCCAAACTCATTCTATGAGGCCAACATCACCCTGATACCAAAACCAGACAAAGACGTCACAAAGAAAGAAAACTACAGGCCAATATCACTGATGAACATAGATGCAAAAATCCTCAACAAAATATTAGCAAACAGAATCCAACAGCACATTAAAAGGATCATACACCATGATCAAGTGGGGTTTATCCCAGGAATGCAAGGATTCTTCAATATACGCAAATCAATCAACGTGATACACCATATCAACAAACTGAAGGAGAAAAACCACATGATCATCTCAATAGATGCAGAGAAAGCTTTTGACAAAATTCAACACTCATTTATGATAAAAACCTTGCAGAAAGTAGGCATACAGGGAACTTTCCTCAACATAATAAAGGCCATATACGACAAACCCACAGCCAGCATCGTTCTCAATGGTGAAAAACTGAAACCATTTCCACGAAGATCAGGAACAAGACAAGGTTGCCCACTCTCACCACTCTTATTCAACATAGTTTTGGAAGTTCTAGCCACAGCAATCAGAGGAAAAAAAAGAAATAAAAGGAATCCAAATAGGAAAAGAAGAAGTAAAGCTGTCACTGTTTGCAGATGACATGATACTATACATAGAGAATCCTAAGGATGCTACCAGAAAACTACTAGAGCTAATCAATGCATTTGGTAAAGTTGCAGGATACAAAATTAATGCACAGAAATCTCTGGCATTCTTATACACTAATGATGAAAAATCTGAGAGTGAAATTAAGAAAACACTCCCATTTACCATTGCAACAAAAAGAATAAAATATCTAGGAATAAACCTACCTAAGGAGACAAAAGACTTGTATGCAGAAAACTATAAGACACTGATGAAAGAAATTAAAGATGATACAAATAGGTGGAGAAATATACCATGTTCTTGGATTGGAAGAATCAACATTGTGAAAATGACTCTACTACCCAAAGCAATCTACCGATTCAATGCAATCCCTATCAAATTACCACTGGCATTTTTTACAGAACTAGAACAAAAAATTTCACAATTTGTATGGAAACACAAAAGACCCCGAATAGCCAAAGCAATCTTGAGAACGAGAAATGGAGCTGGAGGAATTAGGCTCCCTGACTTCAGACTCTACTACAAGGCTACAGTAATCAAGACAATATGGTACTGGCACAAAAACAGAAATATAGATCAATGGAACAGGATAGAGAGCCCAGAGATGAACCCACACACATATGGTCACCTTATCTTTGATACGGGAGGGAAGGATATACAGTGGAGAAAAGACAGCCTCTTCAATAAGTGGTGCTGGGAAAACTGGACAGCTACATGTAAAAGTATGAAATTAGAACAATCCCTAACACCACACACAAAAATAAACTCAAAATGGGTTAAAGACCTAAATGTAAGGCCAGACACTATCAAACTCTTAGAGGAAAACATAGGCAGAACACTATACGACATAAATCACAGCAAGATCCTTTTTGACCCATCTCCTAGAGAAATGGAAATAAAAGCACAAATAAACAAATGGGACCTAATGAAACTTAAAAGCTTTTGCACAGCAAAGGATACCATAAACAAGACCAAAAGACAACCCTCAGAATGGGAGAAAATATTTGCAAATGAAGCAACTGACAAAGGATTAATTTCCAAAATTTATAAGCAACTCATGCAGCTCAATAACAAAAAAACAAACAACCCAATCCAAAAATGGGCAGAAGAACTAAATAGACATTTCTCCAAAGAAGATATACAGATTGCTAACAAACACATGAAAGAATGCTCAACCTCATTAATCATTAGAGAAATGCAAATCAAAACTACAATGAGATATCATCTCACACCGGTCAGATTGGCCATCATCAAAAACTCTAGAAACAATAAATGCTGGAGAGGGTGTGGAGAAAAGGGAACCCTCTTGCACTGCTGGTGGGAATGTAAATTGATACAGCCGCTATGGAGAACAGTATGGAGGTTCCTTAAAAAACTACAAATAGAACTACCATACGACCCAGCAATCCCACTACTGGGCATATACCCTGAGAAAACCATAATTCAGAAAGACTCATGTACCAAAATGTTCATTGCAGCTCTATTTACAATAGCCAGGACATGGAAGCAACCTAAGTGTCCATCAACAGATGAATGGATAAAGAAGATGTGGCACATATATACAATGGAATATTACTCAGCCATAAAAAGAAATGAAACTGAGTTATTTATAATGAGGTGGATGGACCTGGAGTCTGTCATACAGAGTGAAGTAAGTCAGAAGGAGGAGAAAAACAAATACCGTATGCTAACACATATATATGGACTCTAAGGGAAAAAAATGTCATGAAGAGATTAGTGGTAGGACGGGAATAAAACACAGACTTACTCGAGCATGGACTTGAGGATATGGGGAGGGGGAAGGGTGGGCTGTGACGAAGTGAGAGAGTGGCAGGGACATATATACACTATCAAATGTAAATTAGATAGCTAGTGGGAAGCTGCTGCATAGCACAGGGAGATCACCTCTGTGCTTTGTGACCACCTAGAGGGGTGGGATAGGGAGGGTGGGAGAGAGGGTGATGCAAGAGGGAAGAGATACGGGAACATATGTATATGTATAACTGATTCCGTTTGTTGTAAAGGAAAAACTAACACACTATTGTAAAACAATTATACTCCAATAAAGATGTTAAAAAAGAAAGAAAAAAAAAGATCAATAGAAGTAAAAGCTGGTTCTTTGAGAAGATAAATAAAATTGATAAGCCATTAGCCAGATTCATCAAGAAGAAAAGGGAGAAGACTTAAATCAATAGAATTAGAAATGAAAAAGGAGATGTAACAACTGACACTGCAGAAATACAAAAGATTATTAGAGATTACTACAAGCAACTGTATGCCAATAAAATGGACAACCTGGAAGAAATGGACAAATTCTTAGAAATGCACAAGCTGCCGAGACTGAACCAGGAAGAAATAGAAAATATGAACAGACCAATCACAAGCACTGAAATTGAAACTGTGATTAAATATCTTCCAACCAACAAAAGCCCAGGACCAGATGGCTTCACAGGCGAATTCTATCAAACATTTAGAGAAGAGCTAACACCTATCCTTCTCAAACTCTTCCAACAGATAGCAGAGGGAGGAACACTCCCAAACTCATTCTATGAGGCCAACATCACCCTGATACCAAAACCAGACAAAGACGTCACAAAGAAAGAAAACTACAGGCCAATATCACTGATGAACATAGATGCAAAAATCCTCAACAAAATATTAGCAAACAGAATCCAACAGCACATTAAAAGGATCATACACCATGATCAAGTGGGGTTTATCCCAGGAATGCAAGGATTCTTCAATATACGCAAATCAATCAACGTGATACACCATATCAACAAACTGAAGGAGAAAAACCACATGATCATCTCAATAGATGCAGAGAAAGCTTTTGACAAAATTCAACACTCATTTATGATAAAAACCTTGCAGAAAGTAGGCATACAGGGAACTTTCCTCAACATAATAAAGGCCATATACGACAAACCCACAGCCAGCATCGTTCTCAATGGTGAAAAACTGAAACCATTTCCACGAAGATCAGGAACAAGACAAGGTTGCCCACTCTCACCACTCTTATTCAACATAGTTTTGGAAGTTCTAGCCACAGCAATCAGAGGAAAAAAAAGAAATAAAAGGAATCCAAATAGGAAAAGAAGAAGTAAAGCTGTCACTGTTTGCAGATGACATGATACTATACATAGAGAATCCTAAGGATGCTACCAGAAAACTACTAGAGCTAATCAATGCATTTGGTAAAGTTGCAGGATACAAAATTAATGCACAGAAATCTCTGGCATTCTTATACACTAATGATGAAAAATCTGAGAGTGAAATTAAGAAAACACTCCCATTTACCATTGCAACAAAAAGAATAAAATATCTAGGAATAAACCTACCTAAGGAGACAAAAGACTTGTATGCAGAAAACTATAAGACACTGATGAAAGAAATTAAAGATGATACAAATAGGTGGAGAAATATACCATGTTCTTGGATTGGAAGAATCAACATTGTGAAAATGACTCTACTACCCAAAGCAATCTACCGATTCAATGCAATCCCTATCAAATTACCACTGGCATTTTTTACAGAACTAGAACAAAAAATTTCACAATTTGTATGGAAACACAAAAGACCCCGAATAGCCAAAGCAATCTTGAGAACGAGAAATGGAGCTGGAGGAATTAGGCTCCCTGACTTCAGACTCTACTACAAGGCTACAGTAATCAAGACAATATGGTACTGGCACAAAAACAGAAATATAGATCAATGGAACAGGATAGAGAGCCCAGAGATGAACCCACACACATATGGTCACCTTATCTTTGATACGGGAGGGAAGGATATACAGTGGAGAAAAGACAGCCTCTTCAATAAGTGGTGCTGGGAAAACTGGACAGCTACATGTAAAAGTATGAAATTAGAACAATCCCTAACACCACACACAAAAATAAACTCAAAATGGGTTAAAGACCTAAATGTAAGGCCAGACACTATCAAACTCTTAGAGGAAAACATAGGCAGAACACTATACGACATAAATCACAGCAAGATCCTTTTTGACCCATCTCCTAGAGAAATGGAAATAAAAGCACAAATAAACAAATGGGACCTAATGAAACTTAAAAGCTTTTGCACAGCAAAGGATACCATAAACAAGACCAAAAGACAACCCTCAGAATGGGAGAAAATATTTGCAAATGAAGCAACTGACAAAGGATTAATTTCCAAAATTTATAAGCAACTCATGCAGCTCAATAACAAAAAAACAAACAACCCAATCCAAAAATGGGCAGAAGAACTAAATAGACATTTCTCCAAAGAAGATATACAGATTGCTAACAAACACATGAAAGAATGCTCAACCTCATTAATCATTAGAGAAATGCAAATCAAAACTACAATGAGATATCATCTCACACCGGTCAGATTGGCCATCATCAAAAACTCTAGAAACAATAAATGCTGGAGAGGGTGTGGAGAAAAGGGAACCCTCTTGCACTGCTGGTGGGAATGTAAATTGATACAGCCGCTATGGAGAACAGTATGGAGGTTCCTTAAAAAACTACAAATAGAACTACCATACGACCCAGCAATCCCACTACTGGGCATATACCCTGAGAAAACCATAATTCAGAAAGACTCATGTACCAAAATGTTCATTGCAGCTCTATTTACAATAGCCAGGACATGGAAGCAACCTAAGTGTCCATCAACAGATGAATGGATAAAGAAGATGTGGCACATATATACAATGGAATATTACTCAGCCATAAAAAGAAATGAAACTGAGTTATTTATAATGAGGTGGATGGACCTGGAGTCTGTCATACAGAGTGAAGTAAGTCAGAAGGAGGAGAAAAACAAATACCGTATGCTAACACATATATATGGACTCTAAGGGAAAAAAATGTCATGAAGAGATTAGTGGTAGGACGGGAATAAAACACAGACTTACTCGAGCGTGGACTTGAGGATATGGGGAGGGGGAAGGGTGGGCTGTGACGAAGTGAGAGAGTGGCAGGGACATATATACACTATCAAATGTAAATTAGATAGCTAGTGGGAAGCTGCTGCATAGCACAGGGAGATCACCTCTGTGCTTTGTGACCACCTAGAGGGGTGGGATAGGGAGGGTGGGAGAGAGGGTGATGCAAGAGGGAAGAGATACGGGAACATATGTATATGTATAACTGATTCCGTTTGTTGTAAAGGAAAAACTAACACACTATTGTAAAACAATTATACTCCAATAAAGATGTTAAAAAAGAAAGAAAAAAAAAGATCAATAGAAGTAAAAGCTGGTTCTTTGAGAAGATAAATAAAATTGATAAGCCATTAGCCAGATTCATCAAGAAGAAAAGGGAGAAGACTTAAATCAATAGAATTAGAAATGAAAAAGGAGATGTAACAACTGACACTGCAGAAATACAAAAGATTATTAGAGATTACTACAAGCAACTGTATGCCAATAAAATGGACAACCTGGAAGAAATGGACAAATTCTTAGAAATGCACAAGCTGCCGAGACTGAACCAGGAAGAAATAGAAAATATGAACAGACCAATCACAAGCACTGAAATTGAAACTGTGATTAAATATCTTCCAACCAACAAAAGCCCAGGACCAGATGGCTTCACAGGCGAATTCTATCAAACATTTAGAGAAGAGCTAACACCTATCCTTCTCAAACTCTTCCAACAGATAGCAGAGGGAGGAACACTCCCAAACTCATTCTATGAGGCCAACATCACCCTGATACCAAAACCAGACAAAGACGTCACAAAGAAAGAAAACTACAGGCCAATATCACTGATGAACATAGATGCAAAAATCCTCAACAAAATATTAGCAAACAGAATCCAACAGCACATTAAAAGGATCATACACCATGATCAAGTGGGGTTTATCCCAGGAATGCAAGGATTCTTCAATATACGCAAATCAATCAACGTGATACACCATATCAACAAACTGAAGGAGAAAAACCACATGATCATCTCAATAGATGCAGAGAAAGCTTTTGACAAAATTCAACACTCATTTATGATAAAAACCTTGCAGAAAGTAGGCATACAGGGAACTTTCCTCAACATAATAAAGGCCATATACGACAAACCCACAGCCAGCATCGTTCTCAATGGTGAAAAACTGAAACCATTTCCACGAAGATCAGGAACAAGACAAGGTTGCCCACTCTCACCACTCTTATTCAACATAGTTTTGGAAGTTCTAGCCACAGCAATCAGAGGAAAAAAAAGAAATAAAAGGAATCCAAATAGGAAAAGAAGAAGTAAAGCTGTCACTGTTTGCAGATGACATGATACTATACATAGAGAATCCTAAGGATGCTACCAGAAAACTACTAGAGCTAATCAATGCATTTGGTAAAGTTGCAGGATACAAAATTAATGCACAGAAATCTCTGGCATTCTTATACACTAATGATGAAAAATCTGAGAGTGAAATTAAGAAAACACTCCCATTTACCATTGCAACAAAAAGAATAAAATATCTAGGAATAAACCTACCTAAGGAGACAAAAGACTTGTATGCAGAAAACTATAAGACACTGATGAAAGAAATTAAAGATGATACAAATAGGTGGAGAAATATACCATGTTCTTGGATTGGAAGAATCAACATTGTGAAAATGACTCTACTACCCAAAGCAATCTACCGATTCAATGCAATCCCTATCAAATTACCACTGGCATTTTTTACAGAACTAGAACAAAAAATTTCACAATTTGTATGGAAACACAAAAGACCCCGAATAGCCAAAGCAATCTTGAGAACGAGAAATGGAGCTGGAGGAATTAGGCTCCCTGACTTCAGACTCTACTACAAGGCTACAGTAATCAAGACAATATGGTACTGGCACAAAAACAGAAATATAGATCAATGGAACAGGATAGAGAGCCCAGAGATGAACCCACACACATATGGTCACCTTATCTTTGATACGGGAGGGAAGGATATACAGTGGAGAAAAGACAGCCTCTTCAATAAGTGGTGCTGGGAAAACTGGACAGCTACATGTAAAAGTATGAAATTAGAACAATCCCTAACACCACACACAAAAATAAACTCAAAATGGGTTAAAGACCTAAATGTAAGGCCAGACACTATCAAACTCTTAGAGGAAAACATAGGCAGAACACTATACGACATAAATCACAGCAAGATCCTTTTTGACCCATCTCCTAGAGAAATGGAAATAAAAGCACAAATAAACAAATGGGACCTAATGAAACTTAAAAGCTTTTGCACAGCAAAGGATACCATAAACAAGACCAAAAGACAACCCTCAGAATGGGAGAAAATATTTGCAAATGAAGCAACTGACAAAGGATTAATTTCCAAAATTTATAAGCAACTCATGCAGCTCAATAACAAAAAAACAAACAACCCAATCCAAAAATGGGCAGAAGAACTAAATAGACATTTCTCCAAAGAAGATATACAGATTGCTAACAAACACATGAAAGAATGCTCAACCTCATTAATCATTAGAGAAATGCAAATCAAAACTACAATGAGATATCATCTCACACCGGTCAGATTGGCCATCATCAAAAACTCTAGAAACAATAAATGCTGGAGAGGGTGTGGAGAAAAGGGAACCCTCTTGCACTGCTGGTGGGAATGTAAATTGATACAGCCGCTATGGAGAACAGTATGGAGGTTCCTTAAAAAACTACAAATAGAACTACCATACGACCCAGCAATCCCACTACTGGGCATATGCCCTGAGAAAACCATAATTCAGAAAGACTCATGTACCAAAATGTTCATTGCAGCTCTATTTACAATAGCCAGGACATGGAAGCAACCTAAGTGTCCATCAACAGATGAATGGATAAAGAAGATGTGGCACATATATACAATGGAATATTACTCAGCCATAAAAAGAAATGAAACTGAGTTATTTATAATGAGGTGGATGGACCTGGAGTCTGTCATACAGAGTGAAGTAAGTCAGAAGGAGGAGAAAAACAAATACCGTATGCTAACACATATATATGGACTCTAAGGGAAAAAAATGTCATGAAGAGATTAGTGGTAGGACGGGAATAAAACACAGACTTACTCGAGCATGGACTTGAGGATATGGGGAGGGGGAAGGGTGGGCTGTGACGAAGTGAGAGAGTGGCAGGGACATATATACACTATCAAATGTAAATTAGATAGCTAGTGGGAAGCTGCTGCATAGCACAGGGAGATCACCTCTGTGCTTTGTGACCACCTAGAGGGGTGGGATAGGGAGGGTGGGAGAGAGGGTGATGCAAGAGGGAAGAGATACGGGAACATATGTATATGTATAACTGATTCCGTTTGTTGTAAAGGAAAAACTAACACACTATTGTAAAACAATTATACTCCAATAAAGATGTTAAAAAAGAAAGAAAAAAAAAGATCAATAGAAGTAAAAGCTGGTTCTTTGAGAAGATAAATAAAATTGATAAGCCATTAGCCAGATTCATCAAGAAGAAAAGGGAGAAGACTTAAATCAATAGAATTAGAAATGAAAAAGGAGATGTAACAACTGACACTGCAGAAATACAAAAGATTATTAGAGATTACTACAAGCAACTGTATGCCAATAAAATGGACAACCTGGAAGAAATGGACAAATTCTTAGAAATGCACAAGCTGCCGAGACTGAACCAGGAAGAAATAGAAAATATGAACAGACCAATCACAAGCACTGAAATTGAAACTGTGATTAAATATCTTCCAACCAACAAAAGCCCAGGACCAGATGGCTTCACAGGCGAATTCTATCAAACATTTAGAGAAGAGCTAACACCTATCCTTCTCAAACTCTTCCAACAGATAGCAGAGGGAGGAACACTCCCAAACTCATTCTATGAGGCCAACATCACCCTGATACCAAAACCAGACAAAGACGTCACAAAGAAAGAAAACTACAGGCCAATATCACTGATGAACATAGATGCAAAAATCCTCAACAAAATATTAGCAAACAGAATCCAACAGCACATTAAAAGGATCATACACCATGATCAAGTGGGGTTTATCCCAGGAATGCAAGGATTCTTCAATATACGCAAATCAATCAACGTGATACACCATATCAACAAACTGAAGGAGAAAAACCACATGATCATCTCAATAGATGCAGAGAAAGCTTTTGACAAAATTCAACACTCATTTATGATAAAAACCTTGCAGAAAGTAGGCATACAGGGAACTTTCCTCAACATAATAAAGGCCATATACGACAAACCCACAGCCAGCATCGTTCTCAATGGTGAAAAACTGAAACCATTTCCACGAAGATCAGGAACAAGACAAGGTTGCCCACTCTCACCACTCTTATTCAACATAGTTTTGGAAGTTCTAGCCACAGCAATCAGAGGAAAAAAAAGAAATAAAAGGAATCCAAATAGGAAAAGAAGAAGTAAAGCTGTCACTGTTTGCAGATGACATGATACTATACATAGAGAATCCTAAGGATGCTACCAGAAAACTACTAGAGCTAATCAATGCATTTGGTAAAGTTGCAGGATACAAAATTAATGCACAGAAATCTCTGGCATTCTTATACACTAATGATGAAAAATCTGAGAGTGAAATTAAGAAAACACTCCCATTTACCATTGCAACAAAAAGAATAAAATATCTAGGAATAAACCTACCTAAGGAGACAAAAGACTTGTATGCAGAAAACTATAAGACACTGATGAAAGAAATTAAAGATGATACAAATAGGTGGAGAAATATACCATGTTCTTGGATTGGAAGAATCAACATTGTGAAAATGACTCTACTACCCAAAGCAATCTACCGATTCAATGCAATCCCTATCAAATTACCACTGGCATTTTTTACAGAACTAGAACAAAAAATTTCACAATTTGTATGGAAACACAAAAGACCCCGAATAGCCAAAGCAATCTTGAGAACGAGAAATGGAGCTGGAGGAATTAG
Organism: Kogia breviceps; assembly: GCF_026419965.1. NCBI lineage: Eukaryota > Metazoa > Chordata > Mammalia > Artiodactyla > Physeteridae > Kogia > Kogia breviceps. Next base: position 171,909,238 of record NC_081313.1, on the reverse strand, counting down.
GCTCCCTGACTTCAGACTCTACTACAAGGCTACAGTAATCAAGACAATATGGTACTGGCACAAAAACAGAAATATAGATCAATGGAACAGGATAGAGAGCCCAGAGATGAACCCACACACATATGGTCACCTTATCTTTGATACGGGAGGGAAGGATATACAGTGGAGAAAAGACAGCCTCTTCAATAAGTGGTGCTGGGAAAACTGGACAGCTACATGTAAAAGTATGAAATTAGAACAATCCCTAACACCACACACAAAAATAAACTCAAAATGGGTTAAAGACCTAAATGTAAGGCCAGACACTATCAAACTCTTAGAGGAAAACATAGGCAGAACACTATACGACATAAATCACAGCAAGATCCTTTTTGACCCATCTCCTAGAGAAATGGAAATAAAAGCACAAATAAACAAATGGGACCTAATGAAACTTAAAAGCTTTTGCACAGCAAAGGATACCATAAACAAGACCAAAAGACAACCCTCAGAATGGGAGAAAATATTTGCAAATGAAGCAACTGACAAAGGATTAATTTCCAAAATTTATAAGCAACTCATGCAGCTCAATAACAAAAAAACAAACAACCCAATCCAAAAATGGGCAGAAGAACTAAATAGACATTTCTCCAAAGAAGATATACAGATTGCTAACAAACACATGAAAGAATGCTCAACCTCATTAATCATTAGAGAAATGCAAATCAAAACTACAATGAGATATCATCTCACACCGGTCAGATTGGCCATCATCAAAAACTCTAGAAACAATAAATGCTGGAGAGGGTGTGGAGAAAAGGGAACCCTCTTGCACTGCTGGTGGGAATGTAAATTGATACAGCCGCTATGGAGAACAGTATGGAGGTTCCTTAAAAAACTACAAATAGAACTACCATACGACCCAGCAATCCCACTACTGGGCATATACCCTGAGAAAACCATAATTCAGAAAGACTCATGTACCAAAATGTTCATTGCAGCTCTATTTACAATAGCCAGGACATGGAAGCAACCTAAGTGTCCATCAACAGATGAATGGATAAAGAAGATGTGGCACATATATACAATGGAATATTACTCAGCCATAAAAAGAAATGAAACTGAGTTATTTATAATGAGGTGGATGGACCTGGAGTCTGTCATACAGAGTGAAGTAAGTCAGAAGGAGGAGAAAAACAAATACCGTATGCTAACACATATATATGGACTCTAAGGGAAAAAAATGTCATGAAGAGATTAGTGGTAGGACGGGAATAAAACACAGACTTACTCGAGCATGGACTTGAGGATATGGGGAGGGGGAAGGGTGGGCTGTGACGAAGTGAGAGAGTGGCAGGGACATATATACACTATCAAATGTAAATTAGATAGCTAGTGGGAAGCTGCTGCATAGCACAGGGAGATCACCTCTGTGCTTTGTGACCACCTAGAGGGGTGGGATAGGGAGGGTGGGAGAGAGGGTGATGCAAGAGGGAAGAGATACGGGAACATATGTATATGTATAACTGATTCCGTTTGTTGTAAAGGAAAAACTAACACACTATTGTAAAACAATTATACTCCAATAAAGATGTTAAAAAAGAAAGAAAAAAAAAAGATCAATAGAAGTAAAAGCTGGTTCTTTGAGAAGATAAATAAAATTGATAAGCCATTAGCCAGACTCATCAAGAAGAAAAGGGAGAAGACTTAAATCAATAGAATTAGAAATGAAAAAGGAGATGTAACAACTGACACTGCAGAAATACAAAAGATTATTAGAGATTACTACAAGCAACTGTATGCCAATAAAATGGACAACCTGGAAGAAATGGACAAATTCTTAGAAATGCACAAGCTGCCGAGACTGAACCAGGAAGAAATAGAAAATATGAACAGACCAATCACAAGCACTGAAATTGAAACTGTGATTAAATATCTTCCAACCAACAAAAGCCCAGGACCAGATGGCTTCACAGGCGAATTCTATCAAACATTTAGAGAAGAGCTAACACCTATCCTTCTCAAACTCTTCCAACAGATAGCAGAGGGAGGAACACTCCCAAACTCATTCTATGAGGCCAACATCACCCTGATACCAAAACCAGACAAAGACGTCACAAAGAAAGAAAACTACAGGCCAATATCACTGATGAACATAGATGCAAAAATCCTCAACAAAATATTAGCAAACAGAATCCAACAGCACATTAAAAGGATCATACACCATGATCAAGTGGGGTTTATCCCAGGAATGCAAGGATTCTTCAATATACGCAAATCAATCAACGTGATACACCATATCAACAAACTGAAGGAGAAAAACCACATGATCATCTCAATAGATGCAGAGAAAGCTTTTGACAAAATTCAACACTCATTTATGATAAAAACCTTGCAGAAAGTAGGCATACAGGGAACTTTCCTCAACATAATAAAGGCCATATACGACAAACCCACAGCCAGCATCGTTCTCAATGGTGAAAAACTGAAACCATTTCCACGAAGATCAGGAACAAGACAAGGTTGCCCACTCTCACCACTCTTATTCAACATAGTTTTGGAAGTTCTAGCCACAGCAATCAGAGGAAAAAAAAGAAATAAAAGGAATCCAAATAGGAAAAGAAGAAGTAAAGCTGTCACTGTTTGCAGATGACATGATACTATACATAGAGAATCCTAAGGATGCTACCAGAAAACTACTAGAGCTAATCAATGCATTTGGTAAAGTTGCAGGATACAAAATTAATGCACAGAAATCTCTGGCATTCTTATACACTAATGATGAAAAATCTGAGAGTGAAATTAAGAAAACACTCCCATTTACCATTGCAACAAAAAGAATAAAATATCTAGGAATAAACCTACCTAAGGAGACAAAAGACTTGTATGCAGAAAACTATAAGACACTGATGAAAGAAATTAAAGATGATACAAATAGGTGGAGAAATATACCATGTTCTTGGATTGGAAGAATCAACATTGTGAAAATGACTCTACTACCCAAAGCAATCTACCGATTCAATGCAATCCCTATCAAATTACCACTGGCATTTTTTACAGAACTAGAACAAAAAATTTCACAATTTGTATGGAAACACAAAAGACCCCGAATAGCCAAAGCAATCTTGAGAACGAGAAATGGAGCTGGAGGAATTAGGCTCCCTGACTTCAGACTCTACTACAAGGCTACAGTAATCAAGACAATATGGTACTGGCACAAAAACAGAAATATAGATCAATGGAACAGGATAGAGAGCCCAGAGATGAACCCACACACATATGGTCACCTTATCTTTGATACGGGAGGGAAGGATATACAGTGGAGAAAAGACAGCCTCTTCAATAAGTGGTGCTGGGAAAACTGGACAGCTACATGTAAAAGTATGAAATTAGAACAATCCCTAACACCACACACAAAAATAAACTCAAAATGGGTTAAAGACCTAAATGTAAGGCCAGACACTATCAAACTCTTAGAGGAAAACATAGGCAGAACACTATACGACATAAATCACAGCAAGATCCTTTTTGACCCATCTCCTAGAGAAATGGAAATAAAAGCACAAATAAACAAATGGGACCTAATGAAACTTAAAAGCTTTTGCACAGCAAAGGATACCATAAACAAGACCAAAAGACAACCCTCAGAATGGGAGAAAATATTTGCAAATGAAGCAACTGACAAAGGATTAATTTCCAAAATTTATAAGCAACTCATGCAGCTCAATAACAAAAAAACAAACAACCCAATCCAAAAATGGGCAGAAGAACTAAATAGACATTTCTCCAAAGAAGATATACAGATTGCTAACAAACACATGAAAGAATGCTCAACCTCATTAATCATTAGAGAAATGCAAATCAAAACTACAATGAGATATCATCTCACACCGGTCAGATTGGCCATCATCAAAAACTCTAGAAACAATAAATGCTGGAGAGGGTGTGGAGAAAAGGGAACCCTCTTGCACTGCTGGTGGGAATGTAAATTGATACAGCCGCTATGGAGAACAGTATGGAGGTTCCTTAAAAAACTACAAATAGAACTACCATACGACCCAGCAATCCCACTACTGGGCATATACCCTGAGAAAACCATAATTCAGAAAGACTCATGTACCAAAATGTTCATTGCAGCTCTATTTACAATAGCCAGGACATGGAAGCAACCTAAGTGTCCATCAACAGATGAATGGATAAAGAAGATGTGGCACATATATACAATGGAATATTACTCAGCCATAAAAAGAAATGAAACTGAGTTATTTATAATGAGGTGGATGGACCTGGAGTCTGTCATACAGAGTGAAGTAAGTCAGAAGGAGGAGAAAAACAAATACCGTATGCTAACACATATATATGGACTCTAAGGGAAAAAAATGTCATGAAGAGATTAGTGGTAGGACGGGAATAAAACACAGACTTACTCGAGCATGGACTTGAGGATATGGGGAGGGGGAAGGGTGGGCTGTGACGAAGTGAGAGAGTGGCAGGGACATATATACACTATCAAATGTAAATTAGATAGCTAGTGGGAAGCTGCTGCATAGCACAGGGAGATCACCTCTGTGCTTTGTGACCACCTAGAGGGGTGGGATAGGGAGGGTGGGAGAGAGGGTGATGCAAGAGGGAAGAGATACGGGAACATATGTATATGTATAACTGATTCCGTTTGTTGTAAAGGAAAAACTAACACACTATTGTAAAACAATTATACTCCAATAAAGATGTTAAAAAAGAAAGAAAAAAAAAGATCAATAGAAGTAAAAGCTGGTTCTTTGAGAAGATAAATAAAATTGATAAGCCATTAGCCAGATTCATCAAGAAGAAAAGGGAGAAGACTTAAATCAATAGAATTAGAAATGAAAAAGGAGATGTAACAACTGACACTGCAGAAATACAAAAGATTATTAGAGATTACTACAAGCAACTGTATGCCAATAAAATGGACAACCTGGAAGAAATGGACAAATTCTTAGAAATGCACAAGCTGCCGAGACTGAACCAGGAAGAAATAGAAAATATGAACAGACCAATCACAAGCACTGAAATTGAAACTGTGATTAAATATCTTCCAACCAACAAAAGCCCAGGACCAGATGGCTTCACAGGCGAATTCTATCAAACATTTAGAGAAGAGCTAACACCTATCCTTCTCAAACTCTTCCAACAGATAGCAGAGGGAGGAACACTCCCAAACTCATTCTATGAGGCCAACATCACCCTGATACCAAAACCAGACAAAGACGTCACAAAGAAAGAAAACTACAGGCCAATATCACTGATGAACATAGATGCAAAAATCCTCAACAAAATATTAGCAAACAGAATCCAACAGCACATTAAAAGGATCATACACCATGATCAAGTGGGGTTTATCCCAGGAATGCAAGGATTCTTCAATATACGCAAATCAATCAACGTGATACACCATATCAACAAACTGAAGGAGAAAAACCACATGATCATCTCAATAGATGCAGAGAAAGCTTTTGACAAAATTCAACACTCATTTATGATAAAAACCTTGCAGAAAGTAGGCATACAGGGAACTTTCCTCAACATAATAAAGGCCATATACGACAAACCCACAGCCAGCATCGTTCTCAATGGTGAAAAACTGAAACCATTTCCACGAAGATCAGGAACAAGACAAGGTTGCCCACTCTCACCACTCTTATTCAACATAGTTTTGGAAGTTCTAGCCACAGCAATCAGAGGAAAAAAAAGAAATAAAAGGAATCCAAATAGGAAAAGAAGAAGTAAAGCTGTCACTGTTTGCAGATGACATGATACTATACATAGAGAATCCTAAGGATGCTACCAGAAAACTACTAGAGCTAATCAATGCATTTGGTAAAGTTGCAGGATACAAAATTAATGCACAGAAATCTCTGGCATTCTTATACACTAATGATGAAAAATCTGAGAGTGAAATTAAGAAAACACTCCCATTTACCATTGCAACAAAAAGAATAAAATATCTAGGAATAAACCTACCTAAGGAGACAAAAGACTTGTATGCAGAAAACTATAAGACACTGATGAAAGAAATTAAAGATGATACAAATAGGTGGAGAAATATACCATGTTCTTGGATTGGAAGAATCAACATTGTGAAAATGACTCTACTACCCAAAGCAATCTACCGATTCAATGCAATCCCTATCAAATTACCACTGGCATTTTTTACAGAACTAGAACAAAAAATTTCACAATTTGTATGGAAACACAAAAGACCCCGAATAGCCAAAGCAATCTTGAGAACGAGAAATGGAGCTGGAGGAATTAGGCTCCCTGACTTCAGACTCTACTACAAGGCTACAGTAATCAAGACAATATGGTACTGGCACAAAAACAGAAATATAGATCAATGGAACAGGATAGAGAGCCCAGAGATGAACCCACACACATATGGTCACCTTATCTTTGATACGGGAGGGAAGGATATACAGTGGAGAAAAGACAGCCTCTTCAATAAGTGGTGCTGGGAAAACTGGACAGCTACATGTAAAAGTATGAAATTAGAACAATCCCTAACACCACACACAAAAATAAACTCAAAATGGGTTAAAGACCTAAATGTAAGGCCAGACACTATCAAACTCTTAGAGGAAAACATAGGCAGAACACTATACGACATAAATCACAGCAAGATCCTTTTTGACCCATCTCCTAGAGAAATGGAAATAAAAGCACAAATAAACAAATGGGACCTAATGAAACTTAAAAGCTTTTGCACAGCAAAGGATACCATAAACAAGACCAAAAGACAACCCTCAGAATGGGAGAAAATATTTGCAAATGAAGCAACTGACAAAGGATTAATTTCCAAAATTTATAAGCAACTCATGCAGCTCAATAACAAAAAAACAAACAACCCAATCCAAAAATGGGCAGAAGAACTAAATAGACATTTCTCCAAAGAAGATATACAGATTGCTAACAAACACATGAAAGAATGCTCAACCTCATTAATCATTAGAGAAATGCAAATCAAAACTACAATGAGATATCATCTCACACCGGTCAGATTGGCCATCATCAAAAACTCTAGAAACAATAAATGCTGGAGAGGGTGTGGAGAAAAGGGAACCCTCTTGCACTGCTGGTGGGAATGTAAATTGATACAGCCGCTATGGAGAACAGTATGGAGGTTCCTTAAAAAACTACAAATAGAACTACCATACGACCCAGCAATCCCACTACTGGGCATATACCCTGAGAAAACCATAATTCAGAAAGACTCATGTACCAAAATGTTCATTGCAGCTCTATTTACAATAGCCAGGACATGGAAGCAACCTAAGTGTCCATCAACAGATGAATGGATAAAGAAGATGTGGCACATATATACAATGGAATATTACTCAGCCATAAAAAGAAATGAAACTGAGTTATTTATAATGAGGTGGATGGACCTGGAGTCTGTCATACAGAGTGAAGTAAGTCAGAAGGAGGAGAAAAACAAATACCGTATGCTAACACATATATATGGACTCTAAGGGAAAAAAATGTCATGAAGAGATTAGTGGTAGGACGGGAATAAAACACAGACTTACTCGAGCGTGGACTTGAGGATATGGGGAGGGGGAAGGGTGGGCTGTGACGAAGTGAGAGAGTGGCAGGGACATATATACACTATCAAATGTAAATTAGATAGCTAGTGGGAAGCTGCTGCATAGCACAGGGAGATCACCTCTGTGCTTTGTGACCACCTAGAGGGGTGGGATAGGGAGGGTGGGAGAGAGGGTGATGCAAGAGGGAAGAGATACGGGAACATATGTATATGTATAACTGATTCCGTTTGTTGTAAAGGAAAAACTAACACACTATTGTAAAACAATTATACTCCAATAAAGATGTTAAAAAAGAAAGAAAAAAAAAGATCAATAGAAGTAAAAGCTGGTTCTTTGAGAAGATAAATAAAATTGATAAGCCATTAGCCAGATTCATCAAGAAGAAAAGGGAGAAGACTTAAATCAATAGAATTAGAAATGAAAAAGGAGATGTAACAACTGACACTGCAGAAATACAAAAGATTATTAGAGATTACTACAAGCAACTGTATGCCAATAAAATGGACAACCTGGAAGAAATGGACAAATTCTTAGAAATGCACAAGCTGCCGAGACTGAACCAGGAAGAAATAGAAAATATGAACAGACCAATCACAAGCACTGAAATTGAAACTGTGATTAAATATCTTCCAACCAACAAAAGCCCAGGACCAGATGGCTTCACAGGCGAATTCTATCAAACATTTAGAGAAGAGCTAACACCTATCCTTCTCAAACTCTTCCAACAGATAGCAGAGGGAGGAACACTCCCAAACTCATTCTATGAGGCCAACATCACCCTGATACCAAAACCAGACAAAGACGTCACAAAGAAAGAAAACTACAGGCCAATATCACTGATGAACATAGATGCAAAAATCCTCAACAAAATATTAGCAAACAGAATCCAACAGCACATTAAAAGGATCATACACCATGATCAAGTGGGGTTTATCCCAGGAATGCAAGGATTCTTCAATATACGCAAATCAATCAACGTGATACACCATATCAACAAACTGAAGGAGAAAAACCACATGATCATCTCAATAGATGCAGAGAAAGCTTTTGACAAAATTCAACACTCATTTATGATAAAAACCTTGCAGAAAGTAGGCATACAGGGAACTTTCCTCAACATAATAAAGGCCATATACGACAAACCCACAGCCAGCATCGTTCTCAATGGTGAAAAACTGAAACCATTTCCACGAAGATCAGGAACAAGACAAGGTTGCCCACTCTCACCACTCTTATTCAACATAGTTTTGGAAGTTCTAGCCACAGCAATCAGAGGAAAAAAAAGAAATAAAAGGAATCCAAATAGGAAAAGAAGAAGTAAAGCTGTCACTGTTTGCAGATGACATGATACTATACATAGAGAATCCTAAGGATGCTACCAGAAAACTACTAGAGCTAATCAATGCATTTGGTAAAGTTGCAGGATACAAAATTAATGCACAGAAATCTCTGGCATTCTTATACACTAATGATGAAAAATCTGAGAGTGAAATTAAGAAAACACTCCCATTTACCATTGCAACAAAAAGAATAAAATATCTAGGAATAAACCTACCTAAGGAGACAAAAGACTTGTATGCAGAAAACTATAAGACACTGATGAAAGAAATTAAAGATGATACAAATAGGTGGAGAAATATACCATGTTCTTGGATTGGAAGAATCAACATTGTGAAAATGACTCTACTACCCAAAGCAATCTACCGATTCAATGCAATCCCTATCAAATTACCACTGGCATTTTTTACAGAACTAGAACAAAAAATTTCACAATTTGTATGGAAACACAAAAGACCCCGAATAGCCAAAGCAATCTTGAGAACGAGAAATGGAGCTGGAGGAATTAGGCTCCCTGACTTCAGACTCTACTACAAGGCTACAGTAATCAAGACAATATGGTACTGGCACAAAAACAGAAATATAGATCAATGGAACAGGATAGAGAGCCCAGAGATGAACCCACACACATATGGTCACCTTATCTTTGATACGGGAGGGAAGGATATACAGTGGAGAAAAGACAGCCTCTTCAATAAGTGGTGCTGGGAAAACTGGACAGCTACATGTAAAAGTATGAAATTAGAACAATCCCTAACACCACACACAAAAATAAACTCAAAATGGGTTAAAGACCTAAATGTAAGGCCAGACACTATCAAACTCTTAGAGGAAAACATAGGCAGAACACTATACGACATAAATCACAGCAAGATCCTTTTTGACCCATCTCCTAGAGAAATGGAAATAAAAGCACAAATAAACAAATGGGACCTAATGAAACTTAAAAGCTTTTGCACAGCAAAGGATACCATAAACAAGACCAAAAGACAACCCTCAGAATGGGAGAAAATATTTGCAAATGAAGCAACTGACAAAGGATTAATTTCCAAAATTTATAAGCAACTCATGCAGCTCAATAACAAAAAAACAAACAACCCAATCCAAAAATGGGCAGAAGAACTAAATAGACATTTCTCCAAAGAAGATATACAGATTGCTAACAAACACATGAAAGAATGCTCAACCTCATTAATCATTAGAGAAATGCAAATCAAAACTACAATGAGATATCATCTCACACCGGTCAGATTGGCCATCATCAAAAACTCTAGAAACAATAAATGCTGGAGAGGGTGTGGAGAAAAGGGAACCCTCTTGCACTGCTGGTGGGAATGTAAATTGATACAGCCGCTATGGAGAACAGTATGGAGGTTCCTTAAAAAACTACAAATAGAACTACCATACGACCCAGCAATCCCACTACTGGGCATATGCCCTGAGAAAACCATAATTCAGAAAGACTCATGTACCAAAATGTTCATTGCAGCTCTATTTACAATAGCCAGGACATGGAAGCAACCTAAGTGTCCATCAACAGATGAATGGATAAAGAAGATGTGGCACATATATACAATGGAATATTACTCAGCCATAAAAAGAAATGAAACTGAGTTATTTATAATGAGGTGGATGGACCTGGAGTCTGTCATACAGAGTGAAGTAAGTCAGAAGGAGGAGAAAAACAAATACCGTATGCTAACACATATATATGGACTCTAAGGGAAAAAAATGTCATGAAGAGATTAGTGGTAGGACGGGAATAAAACACAGACTTACTCGAGCATGGACTTGAGGATATGGGGAGGGGGAAGGGTGGGCTGTGACGAAGTGAGAGAGTGGCAGGGACATATATACACTATCAAATGTAAATTAGATAGCTAGTGGGAAGCTGCTGCATAGCACAGGGAGATCACCTCTGTGCTTTGTGACCACCTAGAGGGGTGGGATAGGGAGGGTGGGAGAGAGGGTGATGCAAGAGGGAAGAGATACGGGAACATATGTATATGTATAACTGATTCCGTTTGTTGTAAAGGAAAAACTAACACACTATTGTAAAACAATTATACTCCAATAAAGATGTTAAAAAAGAAAGAAAAAAAAAAAGATCAATAGAAGTAAAAGCTGGTTCTTTGAGAAGATAAATAAAATTGATAAGCCATTAGCCAGACTCATCAAGAAGAAAAGGGAGAAGACTTAAATCAATAGAATTAGAAATGAAAAAGGAGATGTAACAACTGACACTGCAGAAATACAAAAGATTATTAGAGATTACTACAAGCAACTGTATGCCAATAAAATGGACAACCTGGAAGAAATGGACAAATTCTTAGAAATGCACAAGCTGCCGAGACTGAACCAGGAAGAAATAGAAAATATGAACAGACCAATCACAAGCACTGAAATTGAAACTGTGATTAAATATCTTCCAACCAACAAAAGCCCAGGACCAGATGGCTTCACAGGCGAATTCTATCAAACATTTAGAGAAGAGCTAACACCTATCCTTCTCAAACTCTTCCAACAGATAGCAGAGGGAGGAACACTCCCAAACTCATTCTATGAGGCCAACATCACCCTGATACCAAAACCAGACAAAGACCTCACAAAGAAAGAAAACTACAGGCCAATATCACTGATGAACATAGATGCAAAAATCCTCAACAAAATATTAGCAAACAGAATCCAACAGCACATTAAAAGGATCATACACCATGATCAAGTGGGGTTTATCCCAGGAATGCAAGGATTCTTCAATATACGCAAATCAATCAACGTGATACACCATATCAACAAACTGAAGGAGAAAAACCACATGATCATCTCAATAGATGCAGAGAAAGCTTTTGACAAAATTCAACACTCATTTATGATAAAAACCTTGCAGAAAGTAGGCATACAGGGAACTTTCCTCAACATAATAAAGGCCATATATGACAAACCCACAGCCAGCATCGTTCTCAATGGTGAAAAACTGAAACCATTTCCACGAAGATCAGGAACAAGACAAGGTTGCCCACTCTCACCACTCTTATTCAACATAGTTTTGGAAGTTCTAGCCACAGCAATCAGAGGAAAAAAAAGAAATAAAAGGAATCCAAATAGGAAAAGAAGAAGTAAAGCTGTCACTGATTGCAGATGACATGATACTATACATAGAGAATCCTAAGGATGCTACCAGAAAACTACTAGAGCTAATCAATGCATTTGGTAAAGTTGCAGGATACAAAATTAATGCACAGAAATCTCTGGCATTCTTATACACTAATGATGAAAAATCTGAGAGTGAAATTAAGAAAACACTCCCATTTACCATTGCAACAAAAAGAATAAAATATCTAGGAATAAACCTACCTAAGGAGACAAAAGACTTGTATGCAGAAAACTATAAGACACTGATGAAAGAAATTAAAGATGATACAAATAGGTGGAGAAATATACCATGTTCTTGGATTGGAAGAATCAACATTGTGAAAATGACTCTACTACCCAAAGCAATCTACCGATTCAATGCAATCCCTATCAAATTACCACTGGCATTTTTTACAGAACTAGAACAAAAAATTTCACAATTTGTATGGAAACACAAAAGACCCCGAATAGCCAAAGCAATCTTGAGAACGAGAAATGGAGCTGGAGGAATTAGGCTCCCTGACTTCAGACTCTACTACAAGGCTACAGTAATCAAGACAATATGGTACTGGCACAAAAACAGAAATATAGATCAATGGAACAGGATAGAGAGCCCAGAGATGAACCCACACACATATGGTCACCTTATCTTTGATACGGGAGGGAAGGATATACAGTGGAGAAAAGACAGCCTCTTCAATAAGTGGTGCTGGGAAAACTGGACAGCTACATGTAAAAGTATGAAATTAGAACAATCCCTAACACCACACACAAAAATAAACTCAAAATGGGTTAAAGACCTAAATGTAAGGCCAGACACTATCAAACTCTTAGAGGAAAACATAGGCAGAACACTATACGACATAAATCACAGCAAGATCCTTTTTGACCCATCTCCTAGAGAAATGGAAATAAAAGCACAAATAAACAAATGGGACCTAATGAAACTTAAAAGCTTTTGCACAGCAAAGGATACCATAAACAAGACCAAAAGACAACCCTCAGAATGGGAGAAAATATTTGCAAATGAAGCAACTGACAAAGGATTAATTTCCAAAATTTATAAGCAACTCATGCAGCTCAATAACAAAAAAACAAACAACCCAATCCAAAAATGGGCAGAAGAACTAAATAGACATTTCTCCAAAGAAGATATACAGATTGCTAACAAACACATGAAAGAATGCTCAACCTCATTAATCATTAGAGAAATGCAAATCAAAACTACAATGAGATATCATCTCACACCGGTCAGATTGGCCATCATCAAAAACTCTAGAAACAATAAATGCTGGAGAGGGTGTGGAGAAAAGGGAACCCTCTTGCACTGCTGGTGGGAATGTAAATTGATACAGCCGCTATGGAGAACAGTATGGAGGTTCCTTAAAAAACTACAAATAGAACTACCATACGACCCAGCAATCCCACTACTGGGCATATACCCTGAGAAAACCATAATTCAGAAAGACTCATGTACCAAAATGTTCATTGCAGCTCTATTTACAATAGCCAGGACATGGAAGCAACCTAAGTGTCCATCAACAGATGAATGGATAAAGAAGATGTGGCACATATATACAATGGAATATTACTCAGCCATAAAAAGAAATGAAACTGAGTTATTTATAATGAGGTGGATGGACCTGGAGTCTGTCATACAGAGTGAAGTAAGTCAGAAGGAGGAGAAAAACAAATACCGTATGCTAACACATATATATGGACTCTAAGGGAAAAAAATGTCATGAAGAGATTAGTGGTAGGACGGGAATAAAACACAGACTTACTCGAGCATGGACTTGAGGATATGGGGAGGGGGAAGGGTGGGCTGTGACGAAGTGAGAGAGTGGCAGGGACATATATACACTATCAAATGTAAATTAGATAGCTAGTGGGAAGCTGCTGCATAGCACAGGGAGATCACCTCTGTGCTTTGTGACCACCTAGAGGGGTGGGATAGGGAGGGTGGGAGAGAGGGTGATGCAAGAGGGAAGAGATACGGGAACATATGTATATGTATAACTGATTCCGTTTGTTGTAAAGGAAAAACTAACACACTATTGTAAAACAATTATACTCCAATAAAGATGTTAAAAAAGAAAGAAAAAAAAAAAGATCAATAGAAGTAAAAGCTGGTTCTTTGAGAAGATAAATAAAATTGATAAGCCATTAGCCAGACTCATCAAGAAGAAAAGGGAGAAGACTTAAATCAATAGAATTAGAAATGAAAAAGGAGATGTAACAACTGACACTGCAGAAATACAAAAGATTATTAGAGATTACTACAAGCAACTGTATGCCAATAAAATGGACAACCTGGAAGAAATGGACAAATTCTTAGAAATGCACAAGCTGCCGAGACTGAACCAGGAAGAAATAGAAAATATGAACAGACCAATCACAAGCACTGAAATTGAAACTGTGATTAAATATCTTCCAACCAACAAAAGCCCAGGACCAGATGGCTTCACAGGCGAATTCTATCAAACATTTAGAGAAGAGCTAACACCTATCCTTCTCAAACTCTTCCAACAGATAGCAGAGGGAGGAACACTCCCAAACTCATTCTATGAGGCCAACATCACCCTGATACCAAAACCAGACAAAGACGTCACAAAGAAAGAAAACTACAGGCCAATATCACTGATGAACATAGATGCAAAAATCCTCAACAAAATATTAGCAAACAGAATCCAACAGCACATTAAAAGGATCATACACCATGATCAAGTGGGGTTTATCCCAGGAATGCAAGGATTCTTCAATATACGCAAATCAATCAACGTGATACACCATATCAACAAACTGAAGGAGAAAAACCATATGATCATCTCAATAGATGCAGAGAAAGCTTTTGACAAAATTCAACACTCATTTATGATAAAAACCTTGCAGAAAGTAGGCATACAGGGAACTTTCCTCAACATAATAAAGGCCATATATGACAAACCCACAGCCAGCATCGTTCTCAATGGTGAAAAACTGAAACCATTTCCACGAAGATCAGGAACAAGACAAGGTTGCCCACTCTCACCACTCTTATTCAACATAGTTTTGGAAGTTCTAGCCACAGCAATCAGAGGAAAAAAAAGAAATAAAAGGAATCCAAATAGGAAAAGAAGAAGTAAAGCTGTCACTGATTGCAGATGACATGATACTATACATAGAGAATCCTAAGGATGCTACCAGAAAACTACTAGAGCTAATCAATGCATTTGGTAAAGTTGCAGGATACAAAATTAATGCACAGAAATCTCTGGCATTCTTATACACTAATGATGAAAAATCTGAGAGTGAAATTAAGAAAACACTCCCATTTACCATTGCAACAAAAAGAATAAAATATCTAGGAATAAACCTACCTAAGGAGACAAAAGACTTGTATGCAGAAAACTATAAGACACTGATGAAAGAAATTAAAGATGATACAAATAGGTGGAGAAATATACCATGTTCTTGGATTGGAAGAATCAACATTGTGAAAATGACTCTACTACCCAAAGCAATCTACCGATTCAATGCAATCCCTATCAAATTACCACTGGCATTTTTTACAGAACTAGAACAAAAAATTTCACAATTTGTATGGAAACACAAAAGACCCCGAATAGCCAAAGCAATCTTGAGAACGAGAAATGGAGCTGGAGGAATTAGGCTCCCTGACTTCAGACTCTACTACAAGGCTACAGTAATCAAGACAATATGGTACTGGCACAAAAACAGAAATATAGATCAATGGAACAGGATAGAGAGCCCAGAGATGAACCCACACACATATGGTCACCTTATCTTTGATACGGGAGGGAAGGATATACAGTGGAGAAAAGACAGCCTCTTCAATAAGTGGTGCTGGGAAAACTGGACAGCTACATGTAAAAGTATGAAATTAGAACAATCCCTAACACCACACACAAAAATAAACTCAAAATGGGTTAAAGACCTAAATGTAAGGCCAGACACTATCAAACTCTTAGAGGAAAACATAGGCAGAACACTATACGACATAAATCACAGCAAGATCCTTTTTGACCCATCTCCTAGAGAAATGGAAATAAAAGCACAAATAAACAAATGGGACCTAATGAAACTTAAAAGCTTTTGCACAGCAAAGGATACCATAAACAAGACCAAAAGACAACCCTCAGAATGGGAGAAAATATTTGCAAATGAAGCAACTGACAAAGGATTAATTTCCAAAATTTATAAGCAACTCATGCAGCTCAATAACAAAAAAACAAACAACCCAATCCAAAAATGGGCAGAAGAACTAAATAGACATTTCTCCAAAGAAGATATACAGATTGCTAACAAACACATGAAAGAATGCTCAACCTCATTAATCATTAGAGAAATGCAAATCAAAACTACAATGAGATATCATCTCACACCGGTCAGATTGGCCATCATCAAAAACTCTAGAAACAATAAATGCTGGAGAGGGTGTGGAGAAAAGGGAACCCTCTTGCACTGCTGGTGGGAATGTAAATTGATACAGCCGCTATGGAGAACAGTATGGAGGTTCCTTAAAAAACTACAAATAGTATCCTTTGCTGTGCAAAAGCTTTTAAGTTTCATTAGATCCCATTTGTTTATTTTTGTTTTTATTTCCATTTCTCTAGGAGATGGGTCAAAAAGGATCTTGCTGTGATTGATGTCATAGAGTGTTCTGCCTATGTTTTCCTCTAAGAGTTTGATAGTGTCTGGCCTTACATTTAGGTCTTTAACCCATTTTGAGTTTATTTTTGTGTGTGGTGTTAGGGAGTGTTCTAATTTCATACTTCTACAGGTAGCTGTCCAGTTTTCCCAGCACCACTTATTGAAGAGGCTGTCTTTTCTCCAATGTATATTCTTGCCTCCTTTATCAAAGATAAGGTGACCATATGTGTGTGGGTTTATCTCTGGGCTTTCTATCCTGTTCCACTGATCTATATTTCTGTTTTTGTGCCAGTACCATACTGTCTTGATTACTGTGGCCTTGTAGTATAGTCTGAAGTCAGGGAGCCTGATTCCTCCAGCTCCATTTTTCGTTCTCAAGATTGCTTTGGCTATTCGGGGTCTTTTGTGTTTCCATACAAATTGTGAAATTCTTTTTTCTAGTTCTGTAAAAGACAACCCTCAGAATGGGAGAAAATATTTGCAAATGAAGCAACTGACAAAGGATTAATATCCAAAATTTATAAGCAACTCATGCAGCTCAATAACAAAAAAACAAACAGCCCAATCCAAAAATGGGCAGATGAACTAAATAGACATTTCTCCAAAGAAGATATACAGATAGCCAACAAACACATGAAAGAATGCTCAACATCATTAATCATTAGAGAAATGCAAATCAAAACTACAATGAGATATCATCTCACACCGGCCAGAGTGGCCATCATCAAAAACTCTAGAAACAATAAATGCTGGAGAGGGTGTGGAGAAAAGGGAACACTCTTGCACTGCTGGTGGGAATGTAAATTGATACAGCCACTATGGAGGACAGTATGGAGGTTCCTTAAAAAACTACAAATAGAACTACCATATGACCCAGCAATCCCACTACTGGGCATATACCCTGAGAAAACCATAATTCAAAAAGAGTCATGTACCAAAATGTTTATTGCAGCTCTATTTACGATAGCCAGGACATGGAAGCAACCTAAGTGTCCATCAACAGATGAATGGATAAAGAAGATGTGGCACATATATACAATGGAATATTACTCAGCCATAAAAAGAAATGAAACTGAGTTATTTGTAATGAGGTGGATAGACCTGGAATCTGTCATACAGAGTGAAGTAAGTCAGAAGGACAAAAACAAATACCGTATGCTAACACATATATATGGAATCTAAAAAAAAAAAAAAAATGTCATGAAGAGATTAGTGGTAGGAGGGAATAAAACACAGACCTACTAGAGCATGGACTTGGGGATATGGGGAGGGGGAAGGGTAAGCTGTGACGATGTGAGAGAATGGCAGGGACATATACACACTATCAAATGTAAATTAGATAGCTAGTGGGAAGCTACAGCATAGCACAGGGAGTTCACGTCTGTACTTAGTGACCACCTAGAGGGGTGGGATAAGGAGGGTGGGAGGGAGGGTGACAAAAGAGGGAAGAGTTATGGGAACATATGTATATGTATAACTGATTCACTTTGTTGTAAAGGAGAAACTAACCCACTATTGTAAAACAGTTATACTCAAATAAAGATGTTAAAAAAAAAAAAAAAAAAAAAAAAAAAAAAAAAAACTACAAATAGAACTACCATACGACCCAGCAATCCCACTACTGGGCATATACCCTGAGAAAACCATAATTCAGAAAGACTCATGTACCAAAATGTTCATTGCAGCTCTATTTACAATAGCCAGGACATGGAAGCAACCTAAGTGTCCATCAACAGATGAATGGATAAAGAAGATGTGGCACATATATACAATGGAATATTACTCAGCCATAAAAAGAAATGAAACTGAGTTATTTATAATGAGGTGGATGGACCTGGAGTCTGTCATACAGAGTGAAGTAAGTCAGAAGGAGGAGAAAAACAAATACCGTATGCTAACACATATATATGGACTCTAAGGGAAAAAAATGTCATGAAGAGATTAGTGGTAGGACGGGAATAAAACACAGACTTACTCGAGCATGGACTTGAGGATATGGGGAGGGGGAAGGGTGGGCTGTGACGAAGTGAGAGAGTGGCAGGGACATATATACACTATCAAATGTAAATTAGATAGCTAGTGGGAAGCTGCTGCATAGCACAGGGAGATCACCTCTGTGCTTTGTGACCACCTAGAGGGGTGGGATAGGGAGGGTGGGAGAGAGGGTGATGCAAGAGGGAAGAGATACGGGAACATATGTATATGTATAACTGATTCCGTTTGTTGTAAAGGAAAAACTAACACACTATTGTAAAACAATTATACTCCAATAAAGATGTTAAAAAAGAAAGAAAAAAAAAAGATCAATAGAAGTAAAAGCTGGTTCTTTGAGAAGATAAATAAAATTGATAAGCCATTAGCCAGACTCATCAAGAAGAAAAGGGAGAAGACTTAAATCAATAGAATTAGAAATGAAAAAGGAGATGTAACAACTGACACTGCAGAAATACAAAAGATTATTAGAGATTACTACAAGCAACTGTATGCCAATAAAATGGACAACCTGGAAGAAATGGACAAATTCTTAGAAATGCACAAGCTGCCGAGACTGAACCAGGAAGAAATAGAAAATATGAACAGACCAATCACAAGCACTGAAATTGAAACTGTGATTAAATATCTTCCAACCAACAAAAGCCCAGGACCAGATGGCTTCACAGGCGAATTCTATCAAACATTTAGAGAAGAGCTAACACCTATCCTTCTCAAACTCTTCCAACAGATAGCAGAGGGAGGAACACTCCCAAACTCATTCTATGAGGCCAACATCACCCTGATACCAAAACCAGACAAAGACGTCACAAAGAAAGAAAACTACAGGCCAATATCACTGATGAACATAGATGCAAAAATCCTCAACAAAATATTAGCAAACAGAATCCAACAGCACATTAAAAGGATCATACACCATGATCAAGTGGGGTTTATCCCAGGAATGCAAGGATTCTTCAATATACGCAAATCAATCAACGTGATACACCATATCAACAAACTGAAGGAGAAAAACCATATGATCATCTCAATAGATGCAGAGAAAGCTTTTGACAAAATTCAACACTCATTTATGATAAAAACCTTGCAGAAAGTAGGCATACAGGGAACTTTCCTCAACATAATAAAGGCCATATATGACAAACCCACAGCCAGCATCGTTCTCAATGGTGAAAAACTGAAACCATTTCCACGAAGATCAGGAACAAGACAAGGTTGCCCACTCTCACCACTCTTATTCAACATAGTTTTGGAAGTTCTAGCCACAGCAATCAGAGGAAAAAAAAGAAATAAAAGGAATCCAAATAGGAAAAGAAGAAGTAAAGCTGTCACTGTTTGCAGATGACATGATACTATACATAGAGAATCCTAAGGATGCTACCAGAAAACTACTAGAGCTAATCAATGCATTTGGTAAAGTTGCAGGATACAAAATTAATGCACAGAAATCTCTGGCATTCTTATACACTAATGATGAAAAATCTGAGAGTGAAATTAAGAAAACACTCCCATTTACCATTGCAACAAAAAGAATAAAATATCTAGGAATAAACCTACCTAAGGAGACAAAAGACTTGTATGCAGAAAACTATAAGACACTGATGAAAGAAATTAAAGATGATACAAATAGGTGGAGAAATATACCATGTTCTTGGATTGGAAGAATCAACATTGTGAAAATGACTCTACTACCCAAAGCAATCTACCGATTCAATGCAATCCCTATCAAATTACCACTGGCATTTTTTACAGAACTAGAACAAAAAATTTCACAATTTGTATGGAAACACAAAAGACCCCGAATAGCCAAAGCAATCTTGAGAACGAGAAATGGAGCTGGAGGAATTAGGCTCCCTGACTTCAGACTCTACTACAAGGCTACAGTAATCAAGACAATATGGTACTGGCACAAAAACAGAAATATAGATCAATGGAACAGGATAGAGAGCCCAGAGATGAACCCACACACATATGGTCACCTTATCTTTGATACGGGAGGGAAGGATATACAGTGGAGAAAAGACAGCCTCTTCAATAAGTGGTGCTGGGAAAACTGGACAGCTACATGTAAAAGTATGAAATTAGAACAATCCCTAATACCACACACAAAAATAAACTCAAAATGGGTTAAAGACCTAAATGTAAGGCCAGACACTATCAAACTCTTAGAGGAAAACATAGGCAGAACACTATACGACATAAATCACAGCAAGATCCTTTTTGACGCATCTCCTAGAGAAATGGAAATAAAACCACAAATAAACAAATGGGACCTAATGAGACTTAAAAGCTTTTGCACAGCAAAGGATACCATAAACAAGACCAAAAGACAACCCTCAGAATGGGAGAAAATATTTGCAAATGAAGCAACTGACAAAGGATTAATTTCCAAAATTTATAAGCAACTCATGCAGCTCAATAACAAAAAAACAAACAACCCAATCCAAAAATGGGCAGAAGAACTAAATAGACATTTCTCCAAAGAAGATATACAGATTGCTAACAAACACATGAAAGAATGCTCAACCTCATTAATCATTAGAGAAATGCAAATCAAAACTACAATGAGATATCATCTCACACCGGTCAGATTGGCCATCATCAAAAACTCTAGAAACAATAAATGCTGGAGAGGGTGTGGAGAAAAGGGAACCCTCTTGCACTGCTGGTGGGAATGTAAATTGATACAGCCGCTATGGAGAACAGTATGGAGGTTCCTTAAAAAACTACAAATAGAACTACCATACGACCCAGCAATCCCACTACTGGGCATATGCCCTGAGAAAACCATAATTCAGAAAGACTCATGTACCAAAATGTTCATTGCAGCTCTATTTACAATAGCCAGGACATGGAAGCAACCTAAGTGTCCATCAACAGATGAATGGATAAAGAAGATGTGGCACATATATACAATGGAATATTACTCAGCCATAAAAAGAAATGAAACTGAGTTATTTATAATGAGGTGGATGGACCTGGGGTCTGTCATACAGAGTGAAGTAAGTCAGAAGGAGGAGAAAAACAAATACCGTATGCTAACACATATATATGGACTCTAAGGGAAAAAAATGTCATGAAGAGATTAGTGGTAGGACGGGAATAAAACACAGACTTACTCGAGCATGGACTTGAGGATATGGGGAGGGGGAAGGGTGGGCTGTGACGAAGTGAGAGAGTGGCAGGGACATATATACACTATCAAATGTAAATTAGATAGCTAGTGGGAAGCTGCTGCATAGCACAGGGAGATCACCTCTGTGCTTTGTGACCACCTAGAGGGGTGGGATAGGGAGGGTGGGAGAGAGGGTGATGCAAGAGGGAAGAGATACGGGAACATATGTATATGTATAACTGATTCCGTTTGTTGTAAAGGAAAAACTAACACACTATTGTAAAACAATTATACTCCAATAAAGATGTTAAAAAAGAAAGAAAAAAAAAGATCAATAGAAGTAAAAGCTGGTTCTTTGAGAAGATAAATAAAATTGATAAGCCATTAGCCAGACTCATCAAGAAGAAAAGGGAGAAGACTTAAATCAATAGAATTAGAAATGAAAAAGGAGATGTAACAACTGACACTGCAGAAATACAAAAGATTATTAGAGATTACTACAAGCAACTGTATGCCAATAAAATGGACAACCTGGAAGAAATGGACAAATTCTTAGAAATGCACAAGCTGCCGAGACTGAACCAGGAAGAAATAGAAAATATGAACAGACCAATCACAAGCACTGAAATTGAAACTGTGATTAAATATCTTCCAACCAACAAAAGCCCAGGACCAGATGGCTTCACAGGCGAATTCTATCAAACATTTAGAGAAGAGCTAACACCTATCCTTCTCAAACTCTTCCAACAGATAGCAGAGGGAGGAACACTCCCAAACTCATTCTATGAGGCCAACATCACCCTGATACCAAAACCAGACAAAGACGTCACAAAGAAAGAAAACTACAGGCCAATATCACTGATGAACATAGATGCAAAAATCCTCAACAAAATATTAGCAAACAGAATCCAACAGCACATTAAAAGGATCATACACCATGATCAAGTGGGGTTTATCCCAGGAATGCAAGGATTCTTCAATATACGCAAATCAATCAACGTGATACACCATATCAACAAACTGAAGGAGAAAAACCATATGATCATCTCAATAGATGCAGAGAAAGCTTTTGACAAAATTCAACACTCATTTATGATAAAAACCTTGCAGAAAGTAGGCATACAGGGAACTTTCCTCAACATAATAAAGGCCATATACGACAAACCCACAGCCAGCATCGTTCTCAATGGTGAAAAACTGAAACCATTTCCACGAAGATCAGGAACAAGACAAGGTTGCCCACTCTCACCACTCTTATTCAACATAGTTTTGGAAGTTCTAGCCACAGCAATCAGAGGAAAAAAAAGAAATAAAAGGAATCCAAATAGGAAAAGAAGAAGTAAAGCTGTCACTGTTTGCAGATGACATGATACTATACATAGAGAATCCTAAGGATGCTACCAGAAAACTACTAGAGCTAATCAATGCATTTGGTAAAGTTGCAGGATACAAAATTAATGCACAGAAATCTCTGGCATTCTTATACACTAATGATGAAAAATCTGAGAGTGAAATTAAGAAAACACTCCCATTTACCATTGCAACAAAAAGAATAAAATATCTAGGAATAAACCTACCTAAGGAGACAAAAGACTTGTATGCAGAAAACTATAAGACACTGATGAAAGAAATTAAAGATGATACAAATAGGTGGAGAAATATACCATGTTCTTGGATTGGAAGAATCAACATTGTGAAAATGACTCTACTACCCAAAGCAATCTACCGATTCAATGCAATCCCTATCAAATTACCACTGGCATTTTTTACAGAACTAGAACAAAAAATTTCACAATTTGTATGGAAACACAAAAGACCCCGAATAGCCAAAGCAATCTTGAGAACGAGAAATGGAGCTGGAGGAATTAGGCTCCCTGACTTCAGACTCTACTACAAGGCTACAGTAATCAAGACAATATGGTACTGGCACAAAAACAGATATATAGATCAATGGAACAGGATAGAGAGCCCAGAGATGAACCCACACACATATGGTCACCTTATCTTTGATACGGGAGGGAAGGATATACAGTGGAGAAAAGACAGCCTCTTCAATAAGTGGTGCTGGGAAAACTGGACAGCTACATGTAAAAGTATGAAATTAGAACAATCCCTAACACCACACACAAAAATAAACTCAAAATGGGTTAAAGACCTAAATGTAAGGCCAGACACTATCAAACTCTTAGAGGAAAACATAGGCAGAACACTATACGACATAAATCACAGCAAGATCCTTTTTGACCCATCTCCTAGAGAAATGGAAATAAAAGCACAAATAAACAAATGGGACCTAATGAAACTTAAAAGCTTTTGCACAGCAAAGGATACCATAAACAAGACCAAAAGACAACCCTCAGAATGGGAGAAAATATTTGCAAATGAAGCAACAGACAAAGGATTAATTTCCAAAATTTATAAGCAACTCATGCAGCTCAATAACAAAAAAACAAACAACCCAATCCAAAAATGGGCAGAAGAACTAAATAGACATTTCTCCAAAGAAGATATACAGATTGCTAACAAACACATGAAAGAATGCTCAACCTCATTAATCATTAGAGAAATACAAATCAAAACTACAATGAGATATCACCTCACACCGGTCAGATTGGCCATCATCAAAAACTCTAGAAACAATAAATGCTGGAGAGGGTGTGGAGAAAAGGGAACCCTCTTGCACTGCTGGTGGGAATGTAAATTGATACAGCCGCTATGGAGAACAGTATGGAGGTTCCTTAAAAAACTACAAATAGAACTACCATACGACCCAGCAATCCCACTACTGGGCATATACCCTGAGAAAACCATAATTCAGAAAGACTCATGTACCAAAATGTTCATTGCAGCTCTATTTACAATAGCCAGGACATGGAAGCAACCTAAGTGTCCATCAACAGATGAATGGATAAAGAAGATGTGGCACATATATACAATGGAATATTACTCAGCCATAAAAAGAAATGAAACTGAGTTATTTATAATGAGGTGGATGGACCTGGAGTCTGTCATACAGAGTGAAGTAAGTCAGAAGGAGGAGAAAAACAAATACCGTATGCTAACACATATATATGGACTCTAAGGGAAAAAAATGTCATGAAGAGATTAGTGGTAGGACGGGAATAAAACACAGACTTACTCGAGCATGGACTTGAGGATATGGGGAGGGGGAAGGGTGGGCTGTGACGAAGTGAGAGAGTGGCAGGGACATATATACACTATCAAATGTAAATTAGATAGCTAGTGGGAAGCTGCTGCATAGCACAGGGAGATCACCTCTGTGCTTTGTGACCACCTAGAGGGGTGGGATAGGGAGGGTGGGAGAGAGGGTGATGCAAGAGGGAAGAGATATGGGAACATATGTATATGTATAACTGATTCCGTTTGTTGTAAAGGAAAAACTAACACACTATTGTAAAACAATTATACTCCAATAAAGATGTTAAAAAAGAAAGAAAAAAAAAAGATCAATAGAAGTAAAAGCTGGTTCTTTGAGAAGATAAATAAAATTGATAAGCCATTAGCCAGACTCATCAAGAAGAAAAGGGAGAAGACTTAAATCAATAGAATTAGAAATGAAAAAGGAGATGTAACAACTGACACTGCAGAAATACAAAAGATTATTAGAGATTACTACAAGCAACTGTATGCCAATAAAATGGACAACCTGGAAGAAATGGACAAATTCTTAGAAATGCACAAGCTGCCGAGACTGAACCAGGAAGAAATAGAAAATATGAACAGACCAATCACAAGCACTGAAATTGAAACTGTGATTAAATATCTTCCAACCAACAAAAGCCCAGGACCAGATGGCTTCACAGGCGAATTCTATCAAACATTTAGAGAAGAGCTAACACCTATCCTTCTCAAACTCTTCCAACAGATAGCAGAGGGAGGAACACTCCCAAACTCATTCTATGAGGCCAACATCACCCTGATACCAAAACCAGACAAAGACGTCACAAAGAAAGAAAACTACAGGCCAATATCACTGATGAACATAGATGCAAAAATCCTCAACAAAATATTAGCAAACAGAATCCAACAGCACATTAAAAGGATCATACACCATGATCAAGTGGGGTTTATCCCAGGAATGCAAGGATTCTTCAATATACGCAAATCAATCAACGTGATACACCATATCAACAAACTGAAGGAGAAAAACCACATGATCATCTCAATAGATGCAGAGAAAGCTTTTGACAAAATTCAACACTCATTTATGATAAAAACCTTGCAGAAAGTAGGCATACAGGGAACTTTCCTCAACATAATAAAGGCCATATATGACAAACCCACAGCCAGCATCGTTCTCAATGGTGAAAAACTGAAACCATTTCCACGAAGATCAGGAACAAGACAAGGTTGCCCACTCTCACCACTCTTATTCAACATAGTTTTGGAAGTTCTAGCCACAGCAATCAGAGGAAAAAAAAGAAATAAAAGGAATCCAAATAGGAAAAGAAGAAGTAAAGCTGTCACTGTTTGCAGATGACATGATACTATACATAGAGAATCCTAAGGATGCTACCAGAAAACTACTAGAGCTAATCAATGCATTTGGTAAAGTTGCAGGATACAAAATTAATGCACAGAAATCTCTGGCATTCTTATACACTAATGATGAAAAATCTGAGAGTGAAATTAAGAAAACACTCCCATTTACCATTGCAACAAAAAGAATAAAATATCTAGGAATAAACCTACCTAAGGAGACAAAAGACTTGTATGCAGAAAACTATAAGACACTGATGAAAGAAATTAAAGATGATACAAATAGGTGGAGAAATATACCATGTTCTTGGATTGGAAGAATCAACATTGTGAAAATGACTCTACTACCCAAAGCAATCTACCGATTCAATGCAATCCCTATCAAATTACCACTGGCATTTTTTACAGAACTAGAACAAAAAATTTCACAATTTGTATGGAAACACAAAAGACCCCGAATAGCCAAAGCAATCTTGAGAACGAGAAATGGAGCTGGAGGAATTAGGCTCCCTGACTTCAGACTCTACTACAAGGCTACAGTAATCAAGACAATATGGTACTGGCACAAAAACAGAAATATAGATCAATGGAACAGGATAGAGAGCCCAGAGATGAACCCACACACATATGGTCACCTTATCTTTGATACGGGAGGGAAGGATATACAGTGGAGAAAAGACAGCCTCTTCAATAAGTGGTGCTGGGAAAACTGGACAGCTACATGTAAAAGTATGAAATTAGAACAATCCCTAATACCACACACAAAAATAAACTCAAAATGGGTTAAAGACCTAAATGTAAGGCCAGACACTATCAAACTCTTAGAGGAAAACATAGGCAGAACACTATACGACATAAATCACAGCAAGATCCTTTTTGACGCATCTCCTAGAGAAATGGAAATAAAACCACAAATAAACAAATGGGACCTAATGAGACTTAAAAGCTTTTGCACAGCAAAGGATACCATAAACAAGACCAAAAGACAACCCTCAGAATGGGAGAAAATATTTGCAAATGAAGCAACTGACAAAGGATTAATTTCCAAAATTTATAAGCAACTCATGCAGCTCAATAACAAAAAAACAAACAACCCAATCCAAAAATGGGCAGAAGAACTAAATAGACATTTCTCCAAAGAAGATATACAGATTGCTAACAAACACATGAAAGAATGCTCAACCTCATTAATCATTAGAGAAATGCAAATCAAAACTACAATGAGATATCATCTCACACCGGTCAGATTGGCCATCATCAAAAACTCTAGAAACAATAAATGCTGGAGAGGGTGTGGAGAAAAGGGAACCCTCTTGCACTGCTGGTGGGAATGTAAATTGATACAGCCGCTATGGAGAACAGTATGGAGGTTCCTTAAAAAACTACAAATAGTATCCTTTGCTGTGCAAAAGCTTTTAAGTTTCATTAGATCCCATTTGTTTATTTTTGTTTTTATTTCCATTTCTCTAGGAGATGGGTCAAAAAGGATCTTGCTGTGATTGATGTCATAGAGTGTTCTGCCTATGTTTTCCTCTAAGAGTTTGATAGTGTCTGGCCTTACATTTAGGTCTTTAACCCATTTTGAGTTTATTTTTGTGTGTGGTGTTAGGGAGTGTTCTAATTTCATACTTCTACAGGTAGCTGTCCAGTTTTCCCAGCACCACTTATTGAAGAGGCTGTCTTTTCTCCAATGTATATTCTTGCCTCCTTTATCAAAGATAAGGTGACCATATGTGTGTGGGTTTATCTCTGGGCTTTCTATCCTGTTCCACTGATCTATATTTCTGTTTTTGTGCCAGTACCATACTGTCTTGATTACTGTGGCCTTGTAGTATAGTCTGAAGTCAGGGAGCCTGATTCCTCCAGCTCCATTTTTCGTTCTCAAGATTGCTTTGGCTATTCGGGGTCTTTTGTGTTTCCATACAAATTGTGAAATTCTTTTTTCTAGTTCTGTAAAAGACAACCCTCAGAATGGGAGAAAATATTTGCAAATGAAGCAACTGACAAAGGATTAATATCCAAAATTTATAAGCAACTCATGCAGCTCAATAACAAAAAAACAAACAGCCCAATCCAAAAATGGGCAGATGAACTAAATAGACATTTCTCCAAAGAAGATATACAGATAGCCAACAAACACATGAAAGAATGCTCAACATCATTAATCATTAGAGAAATGCAAATCAAAACTACAATGAGATATCATCTCACACCGGCCAGAGTGGCCATCATCAAAAACTCTAGAAACAATAAATGCTGGAGAGGGTGTGGAGAAAAGGGAACACTCTTGCACTGCTGGTGGGAATGTAAATTGATACAGCCACTATGGAGGACAGTATGGAGGTTCCTTAAAAAACTACAAATAGAACTACCATATGACCCAGCAATCCCACTACTGGGCATATACCCTGAGAAAACCATAATTCAAAAAGAGTCATGTACCAAAATGTTTATTGCAGCTCTATTTACGATAGCCAGGACATGGAAGCAACCTAAGTGTCCATCAACAGATGAATGGATAAAGAAGATGTGGCACATATATACAATGGAATATTACTCAGCCATAAAAAGAAATGAAACTGAGTTATTTGTAATGAGGTGGATAGACCTGGAATCTGTCATACAGAGTGAAGTAAGTCAGAAGGACAAAAACAAATACCGTATGCTAACACATATATATGGAATCTAAAAAAAAAAAAAAAATGTCATGAAGAGATTAGTGGTAGGAGGGAATAAAACACAGACCTACTAGAGCATGGACTTGGGGATATGGGGAGGGGGAAGGGTAAGCTGTGACGATGTGAGAGAATGGCAGGGACATATACACACTATCAAATGTAAATTAGATAGCTAGTGGGAAGCTACAGCATAGCACAGGGAGTTCACGTCTGTACTTAGTGACCACCTAGAGGGGTGGGATAAGGAGGGTGGGAGGGAGGGTGACAAAAGAGGGAAGAGTTATGGGAACATATGTATATGTATAACTGATTCACTTTGTTGTAAAGGAGAAACTAACCCACTATTGTAAAACAGTTATACTCAAATAAAGATGTTAAAAAAAAAAAAAAAAAAAAAAAAAAAAAAAAAACTACAAATAGAACTACCATACGACCCAGCAATCCCACTACTGGGCATATACCCTGAGAAAACCATAATTCAGAAAGACTCATGTACCAAAATGTTCATTGCAGCTCTATTTACAATAGCCAGGACATGGAAGCAACCTAAGTGTCCATCAACAGATGAATGGATAAAGAAGATGTGGCACATATATACAATGGAATATTACTCAGCCATAAAAAGAAATGAAACTGAGTTATTTATAATGAGGTGGATGGACCTGGAGTCTGTCATACAGAGTGAAGTAAGTCAGAAGGAGGAGAAAAACAAATACCGTATGCTAACACATATATATGGACTCTAAGGGAAAAAAATGTCATGAAGAGATTAGTGGTAGGACGGGAATAAAACACAGACTTACTCGAGCATGGACTTGAGGATATGGGGAGGGGGAAGGGTGGGCTGTGACGAAGTGAGAGAGTGGCAGGGACATATATACACTATCAAATGTAAATTAGATAGCTAGTGGGAAGCTGCTGCATAGCACAGGGAGATCACCTCTGTGCTTTGTGACCACCTAGAGGGGTGGGATAGGGAGGGTGGGAGAGAGGGTGATGCAAGAGGGAAGAGATACGGGAACATATGTATATGTATAACTGATTCCGTTTGTTGTAAAGGAAAAACTAACACACTATTGTAAAACAATTATACTCCAATAAAGATGTTAAAAAAGAAAGAAAAAAAAAAGATCAATAGAAGTAAAAGCTGGTTCTTTGAGAAGATAAATAAAATTGATAAGCCATTAGCCAGACTCATCAAGAAGAAAAGGGAGAAGACTTAAATCAATAGAATTAGAAATGAAAAAGGAGATGTAACAACTGACACTGCAGAAATACAAAAGATTATTAGAGATTACTACAAGCAACTGTATGCCAATAAAATGGACAACCTGGAAGAAATGGACAAATTCTTAGAAATGCACAAGCTGCCGAGACTGAACCAGGAAGAAATAGAAAATATGAACAGACCAATCACAAGCACTGAAATTGAAACTGTGATTAAATATCTTCCAACCAACAAAAGCCCAGGACCAGATGGCTTCACAGGCGAATTCTATCAAACATTTAGAGAAGAGCTAACACCTATCCTTCTCAAACTCTTCCAACAGATAGCAGAGGGAGGAACACTCCCAAACTCATTCTATGAGGCCAACATCACCCTGATACCAAAACCAGACAAAGACGTCACAAAGAAAGAAAACTACAGGCCAATATCACTGATGAACATAGATGCAAAAATCCTCAACAAAATATTAGCAAACAGAATCCAACAGCACATTAAAAGGATCATACACCATGATCAAGTGGGGTTTATCCCAGGAATGCAAGGATTCTTCAATATACGCAAATCAATCAACGTGATACACCATATCAACAAACTGAAGGAGAAAAACCATATGATCATCTCAATAGATGCAGAGAAAGCTTTTGACAAAATTCAACACTCATTTATGATAAAAACCTTGCAGAAAGTAGGCATACAGGGAACTTTCCTCAACATAATAAAGGCCATATATGACAAACCCACAGCCAGCATCGTTCTCAATGGTGAAAAACTGAAACCATTTCCACGAAGATCAGGAACAAGACAAGGTTGCCCACTCTCACCACTCTTATTCAACATAGTTTTGGAAGTTCTAGCCACAGCAATCAGAGGAAAAAAAAGAAATAAAAGGAATCCAAATAGGAAAAGAAGAAGTAAAGCTGTCACTGTTTGCAGATGACATGATACTATACATAGAGAATCCTAAGGATGCTACCAGAAAACTACTAGAGCTAATCAATGCATTTGGTAAAGTTGCAGGATACAAAATTAATGCACAGAAATCTCTGGCATTCTTATACACTAATGATGAAAAATCTGAGAGTGAAATTAAGAAAACACTCCCATTTACCATTGCAACAAAAAGAATAAAATATCTAGGAATAAACCTACCTAAGGAGACAAAAGACTTGTATGCAGAAAACTATAAGACACTGATGAAAGAAATTAAAGATGATACAAATAGGTGGAGAAATATACCATGTTCTTGGATTGGAAGAATCAACATTGTGAAAATGACTCTACTACCCAAAGCAATCTACCGATTCAATGCAATCCCTATCAAATTACCACTGGCATTTTTTACAGAACTAGAACAAAAAATTTCACAATTTGTATGGAAACACAAAAGACCCCGAATAGCCAAAGCAATCTTGAGAACGAGAAATGGAGCTGGAGGAATTAGGCTCCCTGACTTCAGACTCTACTACAAGGCTACAGTAATCAAGACAATATGGTACTGGCACAAAAACAGAAATATAGATCAATGGAACAGGATAGAGAGCCCAGAGATGAACCCACACACATATGGTCACCTTATCTTTGATACGGGAGGGAAGGATATACAGTGGAGAAAAGACAGCCTCTTCAATAAGTGGTGCTGGGAAAACTGGACAGCTACATGTAAAAGTATGAAATTAGAACAATCCCTAATACCACACACAAAAATAAACTCAAAATGGGTTAAAGACCTAAATGTAAGGCCAGACACTATCAAACTCTTAGAGGAAAACATAGGCAGAACACTATACGACATAAATCACAGCAAGATCCTTTTTGACGCATCTCCTAGAGAAATGGAAATAAAACCACAAATAAACAAATGGGACCTAATGAGACTTAAAAGCTTTTGCACAGCAAAGGATACCATAAACAAGACCAAAAGACAACCCTCAGAATGGGAGAAAATATTTGCAAATGAAGCAACTGACAAAGGATTAATTTCCAAAATTTATAAGCAACTCATGCAGCTCAATAACAAAAAAACAAACAACCCAATCCAAAAATGGGCAGAAGAACTAAATAGACATTTCTCCAAAGAAGATATACAGATTGCTAACAAACACATGAAAGAATGCTCAACCTCATTAATCATTAGAGAAATGCAAATCAAAACTACAATGAGATATCATCTCACACCGGTCAGATTGGCCATCATCAAAAACTCTAGAAACAATAAATGCTGGAGAGGGTGTGGAGAAAAGGGAACCCTCTTGCACTGCTGGTGGGAATGTAAATTGATACAGCCGCTATGGAGAACAGTATGGAGGTTCCTTAAAAAACTACAAATAGAACTACCATACGACCCAGCAATCCCACTACTGGGCATATGCCCTGAGAAAACCATAATTCAGAAAGACTCATGTACCAAAATGTTCATTGCAGCTCTATTTACAATAGCCAGGACATGGAAGCAACCTAAGTGTCCATCAACAGATGAATGGATAAAGAAGATGTGGCACATATATACAATGGAATATTACTCAGCCATAAAAAGAAATGAAACTGAGTTATTTATAATGAGGTGGATGGACCTGGGGTCTGTCATACAGAGTGAAGTAAGTCAGAAGGAGGAGAAAAACAAATACCGTATGCTAACACATATATATGGACTCTAAGGGAAAAAAATGTCATGAAGAGATTAGTGGTAGGACGGGAATAAAACACAGACTTACTCGAGCATGGACTTGAGGATATGGGGAGGGGGAAGGGTGGGCTGTGACGAAGTGAGAGAGTGGCAGGGACATATATACACTATCAAATGTAAATTAGATAGCTAGTGGGAAGCTGCTGCATAGCACAGGGAGATCACCTCTGTGCTTTGTGACCACCTAGAGGGGTGGGATAGGGAGGGTGGGAGAGAGGGTGATGCAAGAGGGAAGAGATACGGGAACATATGTATATGTATAACTGATTCCGTTTGTTGTAAAGGAAAAACTAACACACTATTGTAAAACAATTATACTCCAATAAAGATGTTAAAAAAGAAAGAAAAAAAAAGATCAATAGAAGTAAAAGCTGGTTCTTTGAGAAGATAAATAAAATTGATAAGCCATTAGCCAGACTCATCAAGAAGAAAAGGGAGAAGACTTAAATCAATAGAATTAGAAATGAAAAAGGAGATGTAACAACTGACACTGCAGAAATACAAAAGATTATTAGAGATTACTACAAGCAACTGTATGCCAATAAAATGGACAACCTGGAAGAAATGGACAAATTCTTAGAAATGCACAAGCTGCCGAGACTGAACCAGGAAGAAATAGAAAATATGAACAGACCAATCACAAGCACTGAAATTGAAACTGTGATTAAATATCTTCCAACCAACAAAAGCCCAGGACCAGATGGCTTCACAGGCGAATTCTATCAAACATTTAGAGAAGAGCTAACACCTATCCTTCTCAAACTCTTCCAACAGATAGCAGAGGGAGGAACACTCCCAAACTCATTCTATGAGGCCAACATCACCCTGATACCAAAACCAGACAAAGACGTCACAAAGAAAGAAAACTACAGGCCAATATCACTGATGAACATAGATGCAAAAATCCTCAACAAAATATTAGCAAACAGAATCCAACAGCACATTAAAAGGATCATACACCATGATCAAGTGGGGTTTATCCCAGGAATGCAAGGATTCTTCAATATACGCAAATCAATCAACGTGATACACCATATCAACAAACTGAAGGAGAAAAACCATATGATCATCTCAATAGATGCAGAGAAAGCTTTTGACAAAATTCAACACTCATTTATGATAAAAACCTTGCAGAAAGTAGGCATACAGGGAACTTTCCTCAACATAATAAAGGCCATATACGACAAACCCACAGCCAGCATCGTTCTCAATGGTGAAAAACTGAAACCATTTCCACGAAGATCAGGAACAAGACAAGGTTGCCCACTCTCACCACTCTTATTCAACATAGTTTTGGAAGTTCTAGCCACAGCAATCAGAGGAAAAAAAAGAAATAAAAGGAATCCAAATAGGAAAAGAAGAAGTAAAGCTGTCACTGTTTGCAGATGACATGATACTATACATAGAGAATCCTAAGGATGCTACCAGAAAACTACTAGAGCTAATCAATGCATTTGGTAAAGTTGCAGGATACAAAATTAATGCACAGAAATCTCTGGCATTCTTATACACTAATGATGAAAAATCTGAGAGTGAAATTAAGAAAACACTCCCATTTACCATTGCAACAAAAAGAATAAAATATCTAGGAATAAACCTACCTAAGGAGACAAAAGACTTGTATGCAGAAAACTATAAGACACTGATGAAAGAAATTAAAGATGATACAAATAGGTGGAGAAATATACCATGTTCTTGGATTGGAAGAATCAACATTGTGAAAATGACTCTACTACCCAAAGCAATCTACCGATTCAATGCAATCCCTATCAAATTACCACTGGCATTTTTTACAGAACTAGAACAAAAAATTTCACAATTTGTATGGAAACACAAAAGACCCCGAATAGCCAAAGCAATCTTGAGAACGAGAAATGGAGCTGGAGGAATTAGGCTCCCTGACTTCAGACTCTACTACAAGGCTACAGTAATCAAGACAATATGGTACTGGCACAAAAACAGATATATAGATCAATGGAACAGGATAGAGAGCCCAGAGATGAACCCACACACATATGGTCACCTTATCTTTGATACGGGAGGGAAGGATATACAGTGGAGAAAAGACAGCCTCTTCAATAAGTGGTGCTGGGAAAACTGGACAGCTACATGTAAAAGTATGAAATTAGAACAATCCCTAACACCACACACAAAAATAAACTCAAAATGGGTTAAAGACCTAAATGTAAGGCCAGACACTATCAAACTCTTAGAGGAAAACATAGGCAGAACACTATACGACATAAATCACAGCAAGATCCTTTTTGACCCATCTCCTAGAGAAATGGAAATAAAAGCACAAATAAACAAATGGGACCTAATGAAACTTAAAAGCTTTTGCACAGCAAAGGATACCATAAACAAGACCAAAAGACAACCCTCAGAATGGGAGAAAATATTTGCAAATGAAGCAACAGACAAAGGATTAATTTCCAAAATTTATAAGCAACTCATGCAGCTCAATAACAAAAAAACAAACAACCCAATCCAAAAATGGGCAGAAGAACTAAATAGACATTTCTCCAAAGAAGATATACAGATTGCTAACAAACACATGAAAGAATGCTCAACCTCATTAATCATTAGAGAAATACAAATCAAAACTACAATGAGATATCACCTCACACCGGTCAGATTGGCCATCATCAAAAACTCTAGAAACAATAAATGCTGGAGAGGGTGTGGAGAAAAGGGAACCCTCTTGCACTGCTGGTGGGAATGTAAATTGATACAGCCGCTATGGAGAACAGTATGGAGGTTCCTTAAAAAACTACAAATAGAACTACCATACGACCCAGCAATCCCACTACTGGGCATATACCCTGAGAAAACCATAATTCAGAAAGACTCATGTACCAAAATGTTCATTGCAGCTCTATTTACAATAGCCAGGACATGGAAGCAACCTAAGTGTCCATCAACAGATGAATGGATAAAGAAGATGTGGCACATATATACAATGGAATATTACTCAGCCATAAAAAGAAATGAAACTGAGTTATTTATAATGAGGTGGATGGACCTGGAGTCTGTCATACAGAGTGAAGTAAGTCAGAAGGAGGAGAAAAACAAATACCGTATGCTAACACATATATATGGACTCTAAGGGAAAAAAATGTCATGAAGAGATTAGTGGTAGGACGGGAATAAAACACAGACTTACTCGAGCATGGACTTGAGGATATGGGGAGGGGGAAGGGTGGGCTGTGACGAAGTGAGAGAGTGGCAGGGACATATATACACTATCAAATGTAAATTAGATAGCTAGTGGGAAGCTGCTGCATAGCACAGGGAGATCACCTCTGTGCTTTGTGACCACCTAGAGGGGTGGGATAGGGAGGGTGGGAGAGAGGGTGATGCAAGAGGGAAGAGATATGGGAACATATGTATATGTATAACTGATTCCGTTTGTTGTAAAGGAAAAACTAACACACTATTGTAAAACAATTATACTCCAATAAAGATGTTAAAAAAGAAAGAAAAAAAAAAGATCAATAGAAGTAAAAGCTGGTTCTTTGAGAAGATAAATAAAATTGATAAGCCATTAGCCAGACTCATCAAGAAGAAAAGGGAGAAGACTTAAATCAATAGAATTAGAAATGAAAAAGGAGATGTAACAACTGACACTGCAGAAATACAAAAGATTATTAGAGATTACTACAAGCAACTGTATGCCAATAAAATGGACAACCTGGAAGAAATGGACAAATTCTTAGAAATGCACAAGCTGCCGAGACTGAACCAGGAAGAAATAGAAAATATGAACAGACCAATCACAAGCACTGAAATTGAAACTGTGATTAAATATCTTCCAACCAACAAAAGCCCAGGACCAGATGGCTTCACAGGCGAATTCTATCAAACATTTAGAGAAGAGCTAACACCTATCCTTCTCAAACTCTTCCAACAGATAGCAGAGGGAGGAACACTCCCAAACTCATTCTATGAGGCCAACATCACCCTGATACCAAAACCAGACAAAGACGTCACAAAGAAAGAAAACTACAGGCCAATATCACTGATGAACATAGATGCAAAAATCCTCAACAAAATATTAGCAAACAGAATCCAACAGCACATTAAAAGGATCATACACCATGATCAAGTGGGGTTTATCCCAGGAATGCAAGGATTCTTCAATATACGCAAATCAATCAACGTGATACACCATATCAACAAACTGAAGGAGAAAAACCACATGATCATCTCAATAGATGCAGAGAAAGCTTTTGACAAAATTCAACACTCATTTATGATAAAAACCTTGCAGAAAGTAGGCATACAGGGAACTTTCCTCAACATAATAAAGGCCATATATGACAAACCCACAGCCAGCATCGTTCTCAATGGTGAAAAACTGAAACCATTTCCACGAAGATCAGGAACAAGACAAGGTTGCCCACTCTCACCACTCTTATTCAACATAGTTTTGGAAGTTCTAGCCACAGCAATCAGAGGAAAAAAAAGAAATAAAAGGAATCCAAATAGGAAAAGAAGAAGTAAAGCTGTCACTGTTTGCAGATGACATGATACTATACATAGAGAATCCTAAGGATGCTACCAGAAAACTACTAGAGCTAATCAATGCATTTGGTAAAGTTGCAGGATACAAAATTAATGCACAGAAATCTCTGGCATTCTTATACACTAATGATGAAAAATCTGAGAGTGAAATTAAGAAAACACTCCCATTTACCATTGCAACAAAAAGAATAAAATATCTAGGAATAAACCTACCTAAGGAGACAAAAGACTTGTATGCAGAAAACTATAAGACACTGATGAAAGAAATTAAAGATGAAACAAATAGGTGGAGAAATATACCATGTTCTTGGATTGGAAGAATCAACATTGTGAAAATGACTCTACTACCCAAAGCAATCTACCGATTCAATGCAATCCCTATCAAATTACCACTGGCATTTTTTACAGAACTAGAACAAAAAATTTCACAATTTGTATGGAAACACAAAAGACCCCGAATAGCCAAAGCAATCTTGAGAACGAGAAATGGAGCTGGAGGAATTAGGCTCCCTGACTTCAGACTCTACTACAAGGCTACAGTAATCAAGACAATATGGTACTGGCACAAAAACAGAAATATAGATCAATGGAACAGGATAGAGAGCCCAGAGATGAACCCACACACATATGGTCACCTTATCTTTGATACGGGAGGGAAGGATATATAGTGGAGAAAAGACAGCC
Organism: Kogia breviceps; assembly: GCF_026419965.1. Lineage (NCBI taxonomy): Eukaryota > Metazoa > Chordata > Mammalia > Artiodactyla > Physeteridae > Kogia > Kogia breviceps. The sequence continues at coordinate 171,871,152 of NC_081313.1, read as the reverse complement.
TCTTCAATAAGTGGTGCTGGGAAAACTGGACAGCTACATGTAAAAGTATGAAATTAGAACAATCCCTAACACCACACACAAAAATAAACTCAAAATGGGTTAAAGACCTAAATGTAAGGCCAGACACTATCAAACTCTTAGAGGAAAACATAGGCAGAACACTATACGACATAAATCACAGCAAGATCCTTTTTGACCCATCTCCTAGAGAAATGGAAATAAAAGCACAAATAAACAAATGGGACCTAATGAAACTTAAAAGCTTTTGCACAGCAAAGGATACCATAAACAAGACCAAAAGACAACCCTCAGAATGGGAGAAAATATTTGCAAATGAAGCAACTGACAAAGGATTAATTTCCAAAATTTATAAGCAACTCATGCAGCTCAATAACAAAAAAACAAACAACCCAATCCAAAAATGGGCAGAAGAACTAAATAGACATTTCTCCAAAGAAGATATACAGATTGCTAACAAACACATGAAAGAATGCTCAACCTCATTAATCATTAGAGAAATGCAAATCAAAACTACAATGAGATATCATCTCACACCGGTCAGATTGGCCATCATCAAAAACTCTAGAAACAATAAATGCTGGAGAGGGTGTGGAGAAAAGGGAACCCTCTTGCACTGCTGGTGGGAATGTAAATTGATACAGCCGCTATGGAGAACAGTATGGAGGTTCCTTAAAAAACTACAAATAGAACTACCATACGACCCAGCAATCCCACTACTGGGCATATACCCTGAGAAAACCATAATTCAGAAAGACTCATGTACCAAAATGTTCATTGCAGCTCTATTTACAATAGCCAGGACATGGAAGCAACCTAAGTGTCCATCAACAGATGAATGGATAAAGAAGATGTGGCACATATATACAATGGAATATTACTCAGCCATAAAAAGAAATGAAACTGAGTTATTTATAATGAGGTGGATGGACCTGGAGTCTGTCATACAGAGTGAAGTAAGTCAGAAGGAGGAGAAAAACAAATACCGTATGCTAACACATATATATGGACTCTAAGGGAAAAAAATGTCATGAAGAGATTAGTGGTAGGACGGGAATAAAACACAGACTTACTCGAGCATGGACTTGAGGATATGGGGAGGGGGAAGGGTGGGCTGTGACGAAGTGAGAGAGTGGCAGGGACATATATACACTATCAAATGTAAATTAGATAGCTAGTGGGAAGCTGCTGCATAGCACAGGGAGATCACCTCTGTGCTTTGTGACCACCTAGAGGGGTGGGATAGGGAGGGTGGGAGAGAGGGTGATGCAAGAGGGAAGAGATACGGGAACATATGTATATGTATAACTGATTCCGTTTGTTGTAAAGGAAAAACTAACACACTATTGTAAAACAATTATACTCCAATAAAGATGTTAAAAAAGAAAGAAAAAAAAAAGATCAATAGAAGTAAAAGCTGGTTCTTTGAGAAGATAAATAAAATTGATAAGCCATTAGCCAGACTCATCAAGAAGAAAAGGGAGAAGACTTAAATCAATAGAATTAGAAATGAAAAAGGAGATGTAACAACTGACACTGCAGAAATACAAAAGATTATTAGAGATTACTACAAGCAACTGTATGCCAATAAAATGGACAACCTGGAAGAAATGGACAAATTCTTAGAAATGCACAAGCTGCCGAGACTGAACCAGGAAGAAATAGAAAATATGAACAGACCAATCACAAGCACTGAAATTGAAACTGTGATTAAATATCTTCCAACCAACAAAAGCCCAGGACCAGATGGCTTCACAGGCGAATTCTATCAAACATTTAGAGAAGAGCTAACACCTATCCTTCTCAAACTCTTCCAACAGATAGCAGAGGGAGGAACACTCCCAAACTCATTCTATGAGGCCAACATCACCCTGATACCAAAACCAGACAAAGACGTCACAAAGAAAGAAAACTACAGGCCAATATCACTGATGAACATAGATGCAAAAATCCTCAACAAAATATTAGCAAACAGAATCCAACAGCACATTAAAAGGATCATACACCATGATCAAGTGGGGTTTATCCCAGGAATGCAAGGATTCTTCAATATACGCAAATCAATCAACGTGATACACCATATCAACAAACTGAAGGAGAAAAACCATATGATCATCTCAATAGATGCAGAGAAAGCTTTTGACAAAATTCAACACTCATTTATGATAAAAACCTTGCAGAAAGTAGGCATACAGGGAACTTTCCTCAACATAATAAAGGCCATATACGACAAACCCACAGCCAGCATCGTTCTCAATGGTGAAAAACTGAAACCATTTCCACGAAGATCAGGAACAAGACAAGGTTGCCCACTCTCACCACTCTTATTCAACATAGTTTTGGAAGTTCTAGCCACAGCAATCAGAGGAAAAAAAAGAAATAAAAGGAATCCAAATAGGAAAAGAAGAAGTAAAGCTGTCACTGTTTGCAGATGACATGATACTATACATAGAGAATCCTAAGGATGCTACCAGAAAACTACTAGAGCTAATCAATGCATTTGGTAAAGTTGCAGGATACAAAATTAATGCACAGAAATCTCTGGCATTCTTATACACTAATGATGAAAAATCTGAGAGTGAAATTAAGAAAACACTCCCATTTACCATTGCAACAAAAAGAATAAAATATCTAGGAATAAACCTACCTAAGGAGACAAAAGACTTGTATGCAGAAAACTATAAGACACTGATGAAAGAAATTAAAGATGATACAAATAGGTGGAGAAATATACCATGTTCTTGGATTGGAAGAATCAACATTGTGAAAATGACTCTACTACCCAAAGCAATCTACCGATTCAATGCAATCCCTATCAAATTACCACTGGCATTTTTTACAGAACTAGAACAAAAAATTTCACAATTTGTATGGAAACACAAAAGACCCCGAATAGCCAAAGCAATCTTGAGAACGAGAAATGGAGCTGGAGGAATTAGGCTCCCTGACTTCAGACTCTACTACAAGGCTACAGTAATCAAGACAATATGGTACTGGCACAAAAACAGATATATAGATCAATGGAACAGGATAGAGAGCCCAGAGATGAACCCACACACATATGGTCACCTTATCTTTGATACGGGAGGGAAGGATATACAGTGGAGAAAAGACAGCCTCTTCAATAAGTGGTGCTGGGAAAACTGGACAGCTACATGTAAAAGTATGAAATTAGAACAATCCCTAACACCACACACAAAAATAAACTCAAAATGGGTTAAAGACCTAAATGTAAGGCCAGACACTATCAAACTCTTAGAGGAAAACATAGGCAGAACACTATACGACATAAATCACAGCAAGATCCTTTTTGACCCATCTCCTAGAGAAATGGAAATAAAAGCACAAATAAACAAATGGGACCTAATGAAACTTAAAAGCTTTTGCACAGCAAAGGATACCATAAACAAGACCAAAAGACAACCCTCAGAATGGGAGAAAATATTTGCAAATGAAGCAACAGACAAAGGATTAATTTCCAAAATTTATAAGCAACTCATGCAGCTCAATAACAAAAAAACAAACAACCCAATCCAAAAATGGGCAGAAGAACTAAATAGACATTTCTCCAAAGAAGATATACAGATTGCTAACAAACACATGAAAGAATGCTCAACCTCATTAATCATTAGAGAAATACAAATCAAAACTACAATGAGATATCACCTCACACCGGTCAGATTGGCCATCATCAAAAACTCTAGAAACAATAAATGCTGGAGAGGGTGTGGAGAAAAGGGAACCCTCTTGCACTGCTGGTGGGAATGTAAATTGATACAGCCGCTATGGAGAACAGTATGGAGGTTCCTTAAAAAACTACAAATAGAACTACCATACGACCCAGCAATCCCACTACTGGGCATATACCCTGAGAAAACCATAATTCAGAAAGACTCATGTACCAAAATGTTCATTGCAGCTCTATTTACAATAGCCAGGACATGGAAGCAACCTAAGTGTCCATCAACAGATGAATGGATAAAGAAGATGTGGCACATATATACAATGGAATATTACTCAGCCATAAAAAGAAATGAAACTGAGTTATTTATAATGAGGTGGATGGACCTGGAGTCTGTCATACAGAGTGAAGTAAGTCAGAAGGAGGAGAAAAACAAATACCGTATGCTAACACATATATATGGACTCTAAGGGAAAAAAATGTCATGAAGAGATTAGTGGTAGGACGGGAATAAAACACAGACTTACTCGAGCATGGACTTGAGGATATGGGGAGGGGGAAGGGTGGGCTGTGACGAAGTGAGAGAGTGGCAGGGACATATATACACTATCAAATGTAAATTAGATAGCTAGTGGGAAGCTGCTGCATAGCACAGGGAGATCACCTCTGTGCTTTGTGACCACCTAGAGGGGTGGGATAGGGAGGGTGGGAGAGAGGGTGATGCAAGAGGGAAGAGATATGGGAACATATGTATATGTATAACTGATTCCGTTTGTTGTAAAGGAAAAACTAACACACTATTGTAAAACAATTATACTCCAATAAAGATGTTAAAAAAGAAAGAAAAAAAAAAGATCAATAGAAGTAAAAGCTGGTTCTTTGAGAAGATAAATAAAATTGATAAGCCATTAGCCAGACTCATCAAGAAGAAAAGGGAGAAGACTTAAATCAATAGAATTAGAAATGAAAAAGGAGATGTAACAACTGACACTGCAGAAATACAAAAGATTATTAGAGATTACTACAAGCAACTGTATGCCAATAAAATGGACAACCTGGAAGAAATGGACAAATTCTTAGAAATGCACAAGCTGCCGAGACTGAACCAGGAAGAAATAGAAAATATGAACAGACCAATCACAAGCACTGAAATTGAAACTGTGATTAAATATCTTCCAACCAACAAAAGCCCAGGACCAGATGGCTTCACAGGCGAATTCTATCAAACATTTAGAGAAGAGCTAACACCTATCCTTCTCAAACTCTTCCAACAGATAGCAGAGGGAGGAACACTCCCAAACTCATTCTATGAGGCCAACATCACCCTGATACCAAAACCAGACAAAGACGTCACAAAGAAAGAAAACTACAGGCCAATATCACTGATGAACATAGATGCAAAAATCCTCAACAAAATATTAGCAAACAGAATCCAACAGCACATTAAAAGGATCATACACCATGATCAAGTGGGGTTTATCCCAGGAATGCAAGGATTCTTCAATATACGCAAATCAATCAACGTGATACACCATATCAACAAACTGAAGGAGAAAAACCACATGATCATCTCAATAGATGCAGAGAAAGCTTTTGACAAAATTCAACACTCATTTATGATAAAAACCTTGCAGAAAGTAGGCATACAGGGAACTTTCCTCAACATAATAAAGGCCATATACGACAAACCCACAGCCAGCATCGTTCTCAATGGTGAAAAACTGAAACCATTTCCACGAAGATCAGGAACAAGACAAGGTTGCCCACTCTCACCACTCTTATTCAACATAGTTTTGGAAGTTCTAGCCACAGCAATCAGAGGAAAAAAAAGAAATAAAAGGAATCCAAATAGGAAAAGAAGAAGTAAAGCTGTCACTGTTTGCAGATGACATGATACTATACATAGAGAATCCTAAGGATGCTACCAGAAAACTACTAGAGCTAATCAATGCATTTGGTAAAGTTGCAGGATACAAAATTAATGCACAGAAATCTCTGGCATTCTTATACACTAATGATGAAAAATCTGAGAGTGAAATTAAGAAAACACTCCCATTTACCATTGCAACAAAAAGAATAAAATATCTAGGAATAAACCTACCTAAGGAGACAAAAGACTTGTATGCAGAAAACTATAAGACACTGATGAAAGAAATTAAAGATGATACAAATAGGTGGAGAAATATACCATGTTCTTGGATTGGAAGAATCAACATTGTGAAAATGACTCTACTACCCAAAGCAATCTACCGATTCAATGCAATCCCTATCAAATTACCACTGGCATTTTTTACAGAACTAGAACAAAAAATTTCACAATTTGTATGGAAACACAAAAGACCCCGAATAGCCAAAGCAATCTTGAGAACGAGAAATGGAGCTGGAGGAATTAGGCTCCCTGACTTCAGACTCTACTACAAGGCTACAGTAATCAAGACAATATGGTACTGGCACAAAAACAGAAATATAGATCAATGGAACAGGATAGAGAGCCCAGAGATGAACCCACACACATATGGTCACCTTATCTTTGATACGGGAGGGAAGGATATATAGTGGAGAAAAGACAGCCTCTTCAATAAGTGGTGCTGGGAAAACTGGACAGCTACATGTAAAAGTATGAAATTAGAACAATCCCTAACACCACACACAAAAATAAACTCAAAATGGGTTAAAGACCTAAATGTAAGGCCAGACACTATCAAACTCTTAGAGGAAAACATAGGCAGAACACTATACGACATAAATCACAGCAAGATCCTTTTTGACCCATCTCCTAGAGAAATGGAAATAAAAGCACAAATAAACAAATGGGACCTAATGAAACTTAAAAGCTTTTGCACAGCAAAGGATACCATAAACAAGACCAAAAGACAACCCTCAGAATGGGAGAAAATATTTGCAAATGAAGCAACTGACAAAGGATTAATTTCCAAAATTTATAAGCAACTCATGCAGCTCAATAACAAAAAAACAAACAACCCAATCCAAAAATGGGCAGAAGAACTAAATAGACATTTCTCCAAAGAAGATATACAGATTGCTAACAAACACATGAAAGAATGCTCAACCTCATTAATCATTAGAGAAATGCAAATCAAAACTACAATGAGATATCATCTCACACCGGTCAGATTGGCCATCATTAAAAACTCTAGAAACAATAAATGCTGGAGAGGGTGTGGAGAAAAGGGAACCCTCTTGCACTGCTGGTGGGAATGTAAATTGATACAGCCGCTATGGAGAACAGTATGGAGGTTCCTTAAAAAACTACAAATAGAACTACCATACGACCCAGCAATCCCACTACTGGGCATATACCCTGAGAAAACCATAATTCAGAAAGACTCATGTACCAAAATGTTCATTGCAGCTCTATTTACAATAGCCAGGACATGGAAGCAACCTAAGTGTCCATCAACAGATGAATGGATAAAGAAGATGTGGCACATATATACAATGGAATATTACTCAGCCATAAAAAGAAATGAAACTGAGTTATTTATAATGAGGTGGATGGACCTGGAGTCTGTCATACAGAGTGAAGTAAGTCAGAAGGAGGAGAAAAACAAATACCGTATGCTAACACATATATATGGACTCTAAGGGAAAAAAATGTCATGAAGAGATTAGTGGTAGGACGGGAATAAAACACAGACTTACTCGAGCATGGACTTGAGGATATGGGGAGGGGGAAGGGTGGGCTGTGACGAAGTGAGAGAGTGGCAGGGACATATATACACTATCAAATGTAAATTAGATAGCTAGTGGGAAGCTGCTGCATAGCACAGGGAGATCACCTCTGTGCTTTGTGACCACCTAGAGGGGTGGGATAGGGAGGGTGGGAGAGAGGGTGATGCAAGAGGGAAGAGATACGGGAACATATGTATATGTATAACTGATTCCGTTTGTTGTAAAGGAAAAACTAACACACTATTGTAAAACAATTATACTCCAATAAAGATGTTAAAAAAGAAAGAAAAAAAAAAGATCAATAGAAGTAAAAGCTGGTTCTTTGAGAAGATAAATAAAATTGATAAGCCATTAGCCAGACTCATCAAGAAGAAAAGGGAGAAGACTTAAATCAATAGAATTAGAAATGAAAAAGGAGATGTAACAACTGACACTGCAGAAATACAAAAGATTATTAGAGATTACTACAAGCAACTGTATGCCAATAAAATGGACAACCTGGAAGAAATGGACAAATTCTTAGAAATGCACAAGCTGCCGAGACTGAACCAGGAAGAAATAGAAAATATGAACAGACCAATCACAAGCACTGAAATTGAAACTGTGATTAAATATCTTCCAACCAACAAAAGCCCAGGACCAGATGGCTTCACAGGCGAATTCTATCAAACATTTAGAGAAGAGCTAACACCTATCCTTCTCAAACTCTTCCAACAGATAGCAGAGGGAGGAACACTCCCAAACTCATTCTATGAGGCCAACATCACCCTGATACCAAAACCAGACAAAGACGTCACAAAGAAAGAAAACTACAGGCCAATATCACTGATGAACATAGATGCAAAAATCCTCAACAAAATATTAGCAAACAGAATCCAACAGCACATTAAAAGGATCATACACCATGATCAAGTGGGGTTTATCCCAGGAATGCAAGGATTCTTCAATATACGCAAATCAATCAACGTGATACACCATATCAACAAACTGAAGGAGAAAAACCATATGATCATCTCAATAGATGCAGAGAAAGCTTTTGACAAAATTCAACACTCATTTATGATAAAAACCTTGCAGAAAGTAGGCATACAGGGAACTTTCCTCAACATAATAAAGGCCATATACGACAAACCCACAGCCAGCATCGTTCTCAATGGTGAAAAACTGAAACCATTTCCACGAAGATCAGGAACAAGACAAGGTTGCCCACTCTCACCACTCTTATTCAACATAGTTTTGGAAGTTCTAGCCACAGCAATCAGAGGAAAAAAAAGAAATAAAAGGAATCCAAATAGGAAAAGAAGAAGTAAAGCTGTCACTGTTTGCAGATGACATGATACTATACATAGAGAATCCTAAGGATGCTACCAGAAAACTACTAGAGCTAATCAATGCATTTGGTAAAGTTGCAGGATACAAAATTAATGCACAGAAATCTCTGGCATTCTTATACACTAATGATGAAAAATCTGAGAGTGAAATTAAGAAAACACTCCCATTTACCATTGCAACAAAAAGAATAAAATATCTAGGAATAAACCTACCTAAGGAGACAAAAGACTTGTATGCAGAAAACTATAAGACACTGATGAAAGAAATTAAAGATGATACAAATAGGTGGAGAAATATACCATGTTCTTGGATTGGAAGAATCAACATTGTGAAAATGACTCTACTACCCAAAGCAATCTACCGATTCAATGCAATCCCTATCAAATTACCACTGGCATTTTTTACAGAACTAGAACAAAAAATTTCACAATTTGTATGGAAACACAAAAGACCCCGAATAGCCAAAGCAATCTTGAGAACGAGAAATGGAGCTGGAGGAATTAGGCTCCCTGACTTCAGACTCTACTACAAGGCTACAGTAATCAAGACAATATGGTACTGGCACAAAAACAGATATATAGATCAATGGAACAGGATAGAGAGCCCAGAGATGAACCCACACACATATGGTCACCTTATCTTTGATACGGGAGGGAAGGATATACAGTGGAGAAAAGACAGCCTCTTCAATAAGTGGTGCTGGGAAAACTGGACAGCTACATGTAAAAGTATGAAATTAGAACAATCCCTAACACCACACACAAAAATAAACTCAAAATGGGTTAAAGACCTAAATGTAAGGCCAGACACTATCAAACTCTTAGAGGAAAACATAGGCAGAACACTATACGACATAAATCACAGCAAGATCCTTTTTGACCCATCTCCTAGAGAAATGGAAATAAAAGCACAAATAAACAAATGGGACCTAATGAAACTTAAAAGCTTTTGCACAGCAAAGGATACCATAAACAAGACCAAAAGACAACCCTCAGAATGGGAGAAAATATTTGCAAATGAAGCAACAGACAAAGGATTAATTTCCAAAATTTATAAGCAACTCATGCAGCTCAATAACAAAAAAACAAACAACCCAATCCAAAAATGGGCAGAAGAACTAAATAGACATTTCTCCAAAGAAGATATACAGATTGCTAACAAACACATGAAAGAATGCTCAACCTCATTAATCATTAGAGAAATACAAATCAAAACTACAATGAGATATCACCTCACACCGGTCAGATTGGCCATCATCAAAAACTCTAGAAACAATAAATGCTGGAGAGGGTGTGGAGAAAAGGGAACCCTCTTGCACTGCTGGTGGGAATGTAAATTGATACAGCCGCTATGGAGAACAGTATGGAGGTTCCTTAAAAAACTACAAATAGAACTACCATACGACCCAGCAATCCCACTACTGGGCATATACCCTGAGAAAACCATAATTCAGAAAGACTCATGTACCAAAATGTTCATTGCAGCTCTATTTACAATAGCCAGGACATGGAAGCAACCTAAGTGTCCATCAACAGATGAATGGATAAAGAAGATGTGGCACATATATACAATGGAATATTACTCAGCCATAAAAAGAAATGAAACTGAGTTATTTATAATGAGGTGGATGGACCTGGAGTCTGTCATACAGAGTGAAGTAAGTCAGAAGGAGGAGAAAAACAAATACCGTATGCTAACACATATATATGGACTCTAAGGGAAAAAAATGTCATGAAGAGATTAGTGGTAGGACGGGAATAAAACACAGACTTACTCGAGCATGGACTTGAGGATATGGGGAGGGGGAAGGGTGGGCTGTGACGAAGTGAGAGAGTGGCAGGGACATATATACACTATCAAATGTAAATTAGATAGCTAGTGGGAAGCTGCTGCATAGCACAGGGAGATCACCTCTGTGCTTTGTGACCACCTAGAGGGGTGGGATAGGGAGGGTGGGAGAGAGGGTGATGCAAGAGGGAAGAGATATGGGAACATATGTATATGTATAACTGATTCCGTTTGTTGTAAAGGAAAAACTAACACACTATTGTAAAACAATTATACTCCAATAAAGATGTTAAAAAAGAAAGAAAAAAAAAAGATCAATAGAAGTAAAAGCTGGTTCTTTGAGAAGATAAATAAAATTGATAAGCCATTAGCCAGACTCATCAAGAAGAAAAGGGAGAAGACTTAAATCAATAGAATTAGAAATGAAAAAGGAGATGTAACAACTGACACTGCAGAAATACAAAAGATTATTAGAGATTACTACAAGCAACTGTATGCCAATAAAATGGACAACCTGGAAGAAATGGACAAATTCTTAGAAATGCACAAGCTGCCGAGACTGAACCAGGAAGAAATAGAAAATATGAACAGACCAATCACAAGCACTGAAATTGAAACTGTGATTAAATATCTTCCAACCAACAAAAGCCCAGGACCAGATGGCTTCACAGGCGAATTCTATCAAACATTTAGAGAAGAGCTAACACCTATCCTTCTCAAACTCTTCCAACAGATAGCAGAGGGAGGAACACTCCCAAACTCATTCTATGAGGCCAACATCACCCTGATACCAAAACCAGACAAAGACGTCACAAAGAAAGAAAACTACAGGCCAATATCACTGATGAACATAGATGCAAAAATCCTCAACAAAATATTAGCAAACAGAATCCAACAGCACATTAAAAGGATCATACACCATGATCAAGTGGGGTTTATCCCAGGAATGCAAGGATTCTTCAATATACGCAAATCAATCAACGTGATACACCATATCAACAAACTGAAGGAGAAAAACCACATGATCATCTCAATAGATGCAGAGAAAGCTTTTGACAAAATTCAACACTCATTTATGATAAAAACCTTGCAGAAAGTAGGCATACAGGGAACTTTCCTCAACATAATAAAGGCCATATATGACAAACCCACAGCCAGCATCGTTCTCAATGGTGAAAAACTGAAACCATTTCCACGAAGATCAGGAACAAGACAAGGTTGCCCACTCTCACCACTCTTATTCAACATAGTTTTGGAAGTTCTAGCCACAGCAATCAGAGGAAAAAAAAGAAATAAAAGGAATCCAAATAGGAAAAGAAGAAGTAAAGCTGTCACTGTTTGCAGATGACATGATACTATACATAGAGAATCCTAAGGATGCTACCAGAAAACTACTAGAGCTAATCAATGCATTTGGTAAAGTTGCAGGATACAAAATTAATGCACAGAAATCTCTGGCATTCTTATACACTAATGATGAAAAATCTGAGAGTGAAATTAAGAAAACACTCCCATTTACCATTGCAACAAAAAGAATAAAATATCTAGGAATAAACCTACCTAAGGAGACAAAAGACTTGTATGCAGAAAACTATAAGACACTGATGAAAGAAATTAAAGATGATACAAATAGGTGGAGAAATATACCATGTTCTTGGATTGGAAGAATCAACATTGTGAAAATGACTCTACTACCCAAAGCAATCTACCGATTCAATGCAATCCCTATCAAATTACCACTGGCATTTTTTACAGAACTAGAACAAAAAATTTCACAATTTGTATGGAAACACAAAAGACCCCGAATAGCCAAAGCAATCTTGAGAACGAGAAATGGAGCTGGAGGAATTAGGCTCCCTGACTTCAGACTCTACTACAAGGCTACAGTAATCAAGACAATATGGTACTGGCACAAAAACAGAAATATAGATCAATGGAACAGGATAGAGAGCCCAGAGATGAACCCACACACATATGGTCACCTTATCTTTGATACGGGAGGGAAGGATATATAGTGGAGAAAAGACAGCCTCTTCAATAAGTGGTGCTGGGAAAACTGGACAGCTACATGTAAAAGTATGAAATTAGAACAATCCCTAACACCACACACAAAAATAAACTCAAAATGGGTTAAAGACCTAAATGTAAGGCCAGACACTATCAAACTCTTAGAGGAAAACATAGGCAGAACACTATACGACATAAATCACAGCAAGATCCTTTTTGACCCATCTCCTAGAGAAATGGAAATAAAAGCACAAATAAACAAATGGGACCTAATGAAACTTAAAAGCTTTTGCACAGCAAAGGATACCATAAACAAGACCAAAAGACAACCCTCAGAATGGGAGAAAATATTTGCAAATGAAGCAACTGACAAAGGATTAATTTCCAAAATTTATAAGCAACTCATGCAGCTCAATAACAAAAAAACAAACAACCCAATCCAAAAATGGGCAGAAGAACTAAATAGACATTTCTCCAAAGAAGATATACAGATTGCTAACAAACACATGAAAGAATGCTCAACCTCATTAATCATTAGAGAAATGCAAATCAAAACTACAATGAGATATCATCTCACACCGGTCAGATTGGCCATCATCAAAAACTCTAGAAACAATAAATGCTGGAGAGGGTGTGGAGAAAAGGGAACCCTCTTGCACTGCTGGTGGGAATGTAAATTGATACAGCCGCTATGGAGAACAGTATGGAGGTTCCTTAAAAAACTACAAATAGAACTACCATACGACCCAGCAATCCCACTACTGGGCATATACCCTGAGAAAACCATAATTCAGAAAGACTCATGTACCAAAATGTTCATTGCAGCTCTATTTACAATAGCCAGGACATGGAAGCAACCTAAGTGTCCATCAACAGATGAATGGATAAAGAAGATGTGGCACATATATACAATGGAATATTACTCAGCCATAAAAAGAAATGAAACTGAGTTATTTATAATGAGGTGGATGGACCTGGAGTCTGTCATACAGAGTGAAGTAAGTCAGAAGGAGGAGAAAAACAAATACCGTATGCTAACACATATATATGGACTCTAAGGGAAAAAAATGTCATGAAGAGATTAGTGGTAGGACGGGAATAAAACACAGACTTACTCGAGCATGGACTTGAGGATATGGGGAGGGGGAAGGGTGGGCTGTGACGAAGTGAGAGAGTGGCAGGGACATATATACACTATCAAATGTAAATTAGATAGCTAGTGGGAAGCTGCTGCATAGCACAGGGAGATCACCTCTGTGCTTTGTGACCACCTAGAGGGGTGGGATAGGGAGGGTGGGAGAGAGGGTGATGCAAGAGGGAAGAGATACGGGAACATATGTATATGTATAACTGATTCCGTTTGTTGTAAAGGAAAAACTAACACACTATTGTAAAACAATTATACTCCAATAAAGATGTTAAAAAAGAAAGAAAAAAAAAAGATCAATAGAAGTAAAAGCTGGTTCTTTGAGAAGATAAATAAAATTGATAAGCCATTAGCCAGACTCATCAAGAAGAAAAGGGAGAAGACTTAAATCAATAGAATTAGAAATGAAAAAGGAGATGTAACAACTGACACTGCAGAAATACAAAAGATTATTAGAGATTACTACAAGCAACTGTATGCCAATAAAATGGACAACCTGGAAGAAATGGACAAATTCTTAGAAATGCACAAGCTGCCGAGACTGAACCAGGAAGAAATAGAAAATATGAACAGACCAATCACAAGCACTGAAATTGAAACTGTGATTAAATATCTTCCAACCAACAAAAGCCCAGGACCAGATGGCTTCACAGGCGAATTCTATCAAACATTTAGAGAAGAGCTAACACCTATCCTTCTCAAACTCTTCCAACAGATAGCAGAGGGAGGAACACTCCCAAACTCATTCTATGAGGCCAACATCACCCTGATACCAAAACCAGACAAAGACGTCACAAAGAAAGAAAACTACAGGCCAATATCACTGATGAACATAGATGCAAAAATCCTCAACAAAATATTAGCAAACAGAATCCAACAGCACATTAAAAGGATCATACACCATGATCAAGTGGGGTTTATCCCAGGAATGCAAGGATTCTTCAATATACGCAAATCAATCAACGTGATACACCATATCAACAAACTGAAGGAGAAAAACCACATTATCATCTCAATAGATGCAGAGAAAGCTTTTGACAAAATTCAACACTCATTTATGATAAAAACCTTGCAGAAAGTAGGCATACAGGGAACTTTCCTCAACATAATAAAGGCCATATATGACAAACCCACAGCCAGCATCGTTCTCAATGGTGAAAAACTGAAACCATTTCCACGAAGATCAGGAACAAGACAAGGTTGCCCACTCTCACCACTCTTATTCAACATAGTTTTGGAAGTTCTAGCCACAGCAATCAGAGGAAAAAAAAGAAATAAAAGGAATCCAAATAGGAAAAGAAGAAGTAAAGCTGTCACTGTTTGCAGATGACATGATACTATACATAGAGAATCCTAAGGATGCTACCAGAAAACTACTAGAGCTAATCAATGCATTTGGTAAAGTTGCAGGATACAAAATTAATGCACAGAAATCTCTGGCATTCTTATACACTAATGATGAAAAATCTGAGAGTGAAATTAAGAAAACACTCCCATTTACCATTGCAACAAAAAGAATAAAATATCTAGGAATAAACCTACCTAAGGAGACAAAAGACTTGTATGCAGAAAACTATAAGACACTGATGAAAGAAATTAAAGATGATACAAATAGGTGGAGAAATATACCATGTTCTTGGATTGGAAGAATCAACATTGTGAAAATGACTCTACTACCCAAAGCAATCTACCGATTCAATGCAATCCCTATCAAATTACCACTGGCATTTTTTACAGAACTAGAACAAAAAATTTCACAATTTGTATGGAAACACAAAAGACCCCGAATAGCCAAAGCAATCTTGAGAACGAGAAATGGAGCTGGAGGAATTAGGCTCCCTGACTTCAGACTCTACTACAAGGCTACAGTAATCAAGACAATATGGTACTGGCACAAAAACAGAAATATAGATCAATGGAACAGGATAGAGAGCCCAGAGATGAACCCACACACATATGGTCACCTTATCTTTGATACGGGAGGGAAGGATATACAGTGGAGAAAAGACAGCCTCTTCAATAAGTGGTGCTGGGAAAACTGGACAGCTACATGTAAAAGTATGAAATTAGAACAATCCCTAACACCACACACAAAAATAAACTCAAAATGGGTTAAAGACCTAAATGTAAGGCCAGACACTATCAAACTCTTAGAGGAAAACATAGGCAGAACACTATACGACATAAATCACAGCAAGATCCTTTTTGACCCATCTCCTAGAGAAATGGAAATAAAAGCACAAATAAACAAATGGGACCTAATGAAACTTAAAAGCTTTTGCACAGCAAAGGATACCATAAACAAGACCAAAAGACAACCCTCAGAATGGGAGAAAATATTTGCAAATGAAGCAACTGACAAAGGATTAATTTCCAAAATTTATAAGCAACTCATGCAGCTCAATAACAAAAAAACAAACAACCCAATCCAAAAATGGGCAGAAGAACTAAATAGACATTTCTCCAAAGAAGATATACAGATTGCTAACAAACACATGAAAGAATGCTCAACCTCATTAATCATTAGAGAAATGCAAATCAAAACTACAATGAGATATCATCTCACACCGGTCAGATTGGCCATCATCAAAAACTCTAGAAACAATAAATGCTGGAGAGGGTGTGGAGAAAAGGGAACCCTCTTGCACTGCTGGTGGGAATGTAAATTGATACAGCCGCTATGGAGAACAGTATGGAGGTTCCTTAAAAAACTACAAATAGAACTACCATACGACCCAGCAATCCCACTACTGGGCATATACCCTGAGAAAACCATAATTCAGAAAGACTCATGTACCAAAATGTTCATTGCAGCTCTATTTACAATAGCCAGGACATGGAAGCAACCTAAGTGTCCATCAACAGATGAATGGATAAAGAAGATGTGGCACATATATACAATGGAATATTACTCAGCCATAAAAAGAAATGAAACTGAGTTATTTATAATGAGGTGGATGGACCTGGAGTCTGTCATACAGAGTGAAGTAAGTCAGAAGGAGGAGAAAAACAAATACCGTATGCTAACACATATATATGGACTCTAAGGGAAAAAAATGTCATGAAGAGATTAGTGGTAGGACGGGAATAAAACACAGACTCACTCGAGCATGGACTTGAGGATATGGGGAGGGGGAGGGGTGGGCTGTGACGAAGTGGGGGAGTGGCAGGGACATATATACACTATCAAATGTAAATTAGATAGCTGGTGGGAAGCTGCTGCATAGCACAGGGAGATCACCTCTGTGCTGTGTGACCGCCTGGGGGGGTGGGATAGGGAGGGTGGGAGAGAGGGTGATGCAAGAGGGAGGAGATGTGGGAGCATGTGTGTATGTATAACTGATTCAGTTTGTTGTAGAGGGAAAACTAACACACTATTGTAAAACAATTATACTCCAATAAAGATGTTAAAATAAAAAAATAAAATAAAATTAAAAAAAAAAAATTGTTATTATATTATACTGCATTTATTTAGGGGTATAACTATTACATATTTTATAATTATTATATCAAATATTATAATAAAAACCTTTTGAAGGAATTAAATACTAAAAAAAAAAAAAAAAAAAAAAAAAGAAATGAAACTGAGTTATTTATAATGAGGTGGATGGACCTGGAGTCTGTCATACAGAGTGAAGTAAGTCAGAAGGAGGAGAAAAACAAATACCGTATGCTAACACATATATATGGACTCTAAGGGAAAAAAATGTCATGAAGAGATTAGTGGTAGGACGGGAATAAAACACAGACTTACTCGAGCATGGACTTGAGGATATGGGGAGGGGGAAGGGTGGGCTGTGACGAAGTGAGAGAGTGGCAGGGACATATATACACTATCAAATGTAAATTAGATAGCTAGTGGGAAGCTGCTGCATAGCACAGGGAGATCACCTCTGTGCTTTGTGACCACCTAGAGGGGTGGGATAGGGAGGGTGGGAGAGAGGGTGATGCAAGAGGGAAGAGATACGGGAACATATGTATATGTATAACTGATTCCGTTTGTTGTAAAGGAAAAACTAACACACTATTGTAAAACAATTATACTCCAATAAAGATGTTAAAAAAGAAAGAAAAAAAAAAAGATCAATAGAAGTAAAAGCTGGTTCTTTGAGAAGATAAATAAAATTGATAAGCCATTAGCCAGACTCATCAAGAAGAAAAGGGAGAAGACTTAAATCAATAGAATTAGAAATGAAAAAGGAGATGTAACAACTGACACTGCAGAAATACAAAAGATTATTAGAGATTACTACAAGCAACTGTATGCCAATAAAATGGACAACCTGGAAGAAATGGACAAATTCTTAGAAATGCACAAGCTGCCGAGACTCAACCAGGAAGAAATAGAAAATATGAACAGACCAATCACAAGCACTGAAATTGAAACTGTGATTAAATATCTTCCAACCAACAAAAGCCCAGGACCAGATGGCTTCACAGGCGAATTCTATCAAACATTTAGAGAAGAGCTAACACCTATCCTTCTCAAACTCTTCCAACAGATAGCAGAGGGAGGAACACTCCCAAACTCATTCTATGAGGCCAACATCACCCTGATACCAAAACCAGACAAAGACGTCACAAAGAAAGAAAACTACAGGCCAATATCACTGATGAACATAGATGCAAAAATCCTCAACAAAATATTAGCAAACAGAATCCAACAGCACATTAAAAGGATCATACACCATGATCAAGTGGGGTTTATCCCAGGAATGCAAGGATTCTTCAATATACGCAAATCAATCAACGTGATACACCATATCAACAAACTGAAGGAGAAAAACCACATGATCATCTCAATAGATGCAGAGAAAGCTTTTGACAAAATTCAACACTCATTTATGATAAAAACCTTGCAGAAAGTAGGCATACAGGGAACTTTCCTCAACATAATAAAGGCCATATATGACAAACCCACAGCCAGCATCGTTCTCAATGGTGAAAAACTGAAACCATTTCCACGAAGATCAGGAACAAGACAAGGTTGCCCACTCTCACCACTCTTATTCAACATAGTTTTGGAAGTTCTAGCCACAGCAATCAGAGGAAAAAAAAGAAATAAAAGGAATCCAAATAGGAAAAGAAGAAGTAAAGCTGTCACTGTTTGCAGATGACATGATACTATACATAGAGAATCCTAAGGATGCTACCAGAAAACTACTAGAGCTAATCAATGCATTTGGTAAAGTTGCAGGATACAAAATTAATGCACAGAAATCTCTGGCATTCTTATACACTAATGATGAAAAATCTGAGAGTGAAATTAAGAAAACACTCCCATTTACCATTGCAACAAAAAGAATAAAATATCTAGGAATAAACCTACCTAAGGAGACAAAAGACTTGTATGCAGAAAACTATAAGACACTGATGAAAGAAATTAAAGATGATACAAATAGGTGGAGAAATATACCATGTTCTTGGATTGGAAGAATCAACATTGTGAAAATGACTCTACTACCCAAAGCAATCTACCGATTCAATGCAATCCCTATCAAATTACCACTGGCATTTTTTACAGAACTAGAACAAAAAATTTCACAATTTGTATGGAAACACAAAAGACCCCGAATAGCCAAAGCAATCTTGAGAACGAGAAATGGAGCTGGAGGAATTAGGCTCCCTGACTTCAGACTCTACTACAAGGCTACAGTAATCAAGACAATATGGTACTGGCACAAAAACAGAAATATAGATCAATGGAACAGGATAGAGAGCCCAGAGATGAACCCACACACATATGGTCACCTTATCTTTGATACGGGAGGGAAGGATATACAGTGGAGAAAAGACAGCCTCTTCAATAAGTGGTGCTGGGAAAACTGGACAGCTACATGTAAAAGTATGAAATTAGAACAATCCCTAACACCACACACAAAAATAAACTCAAAATGGGTTAAAGACCTAAATGTAAGGCCAGACACTATCAAACTCTTAGAGGAAAACATAGGCAGAACACTATACGACATAAATCACAGCAAGATCCTTTTTGACCCATCTCCTAGAGAAATGGAAATAAAAGCACAAATAAACAAATGGGACCTAATGAAACTTAAAAGCTTTTGCACAGCAAAGGATACCATAAACAAGACCAAAAGACAACCCTCAGAATGGGAGAAAATATTTGCAAATGAAGCAACTGACAAAGGATTAATTTCCAAAATTTATAAGCAACTCATGCAGCTCAATAACAAAAAAACAAACAACCCAATCCAAAAATGGGCAGAAGAACTAAATAGACATTTCTCCAAAGAAGATATACAGATTGCTAACAAACACATGAAAGAATGCTCAACCTCATTAATCATTAGAGAAATGCAAATCAAAACTACAATGAGATATCATCTCACACCGGTCAGATTGGCCATCATCAAAAACTCTAGAAACAATAAATGCTGGAGAGGGTGTGGAGAAAAGGGAACCCTCTTGCACTGCTGGTGGGAATGTAAATTGATACAGCCGCTATGGAGAACAGTATGGAGGTTCCTTAAAAATCTACAAATAGAACTACCATACGACCCAGCAATCCCACTACTGGGCATATACCCTGAGAAAACCATAATTCAGAAAGACTCATGTACCAAAATGTTCATTGCAGCTCTATTTACAATAGCCAGGACATGGAAGCAACCTAAGTGTCCATCAACAGATGAATGGATAAAGAAGATGTGGCACATATATACAATGGAATATTACTCAGCCATAAAAAGAAATGAAACTGAGTTATTTATAATGAGGTGGATGGACCTGGAGTCTGTCATACAGAGTGAAGTAAGTCAGAAGGAGGAGAAAAACAAATACCGTATGCTAACACATATATATGGACTCTAAGGGAAAAAAATGTCATGAAGAGATTAGTGGTAGGACGGGAATAAAACACAGACTTACTCGAGCATGGACTTGAGGATATGGGGAGGGGGAAGGGTGGGCTGTGACGAAGTGAGAGAGTGGCAGGGACATATATACACTATCAAATGTAAATTAGATAGCTAGTGGGAAGCTGCTGCATAGCACAGGGAGATCACCTCTGTGCTTTGTGACCACCTAGAGGGGTGGGATAGGGAGGGTGGGAGAGAGGGTGATGCAAGAGGGAAGAGATACGGGAACATATGTATATGTATAACTGATTCCGTTTGTTGTAAAGGAAAAACTAACACACTATTGTAAAACAATTATACTCCAATAAAGATGTTAAAAAAGAAAGAAAAAAAAAAGATCAATAGAAGTAAAAGCTGGTTCTTTGAGAAGATAAATAAAATTGATAAGCCATTAGCCAGACTCATCAAGAAGAAAAGGGAGAAGACTTAAATCAATAGAATTAGAAATGAAAAAGGAGATGTAACAACTGACACTGCAGAAATACAAAAGATTATTAGAGATTACTACAAGCAACTGTATGCCAATAAAATGGACAACCTGGAAGAAATGGACAAATTCTTAGAAATGCACAAGCTGCCGAGACTGAACCAGGAAGAAATAGAAAATATGAACAGACCAATCACAAGCACTGAAATTGAAACTGTGATTAAATATCTTCCAACCAACAAAAGCCCAGGACCAGATGGCTTCACAGGCGAATTCTATCAAACATTTAGAGAAGAGCTAACACCTATCCTTCTCAAACTCTTCCAACAGATAGCAGAGGGAGGAACACTCCCAAACTCATTCTATGAGGCCAACATCACCCTGATACCAAAACCAGACAAAGACGTCACAAAGAAAGAAAACTACAGGCCAATATCACTGATGAACATAGATGCAAAAATCCTCAACAAAATATTAGCAAACAGAATCCAACAGCACATTAAAAGGATCATACACCATGATCAAGTGGGGTTTATCCCAGGAATGCAAGGATTCTTCAATATACGCAAATCAATCAACGTGATACACCATATCAACAAACTGAAGGAGAAAAACCATATGATCATCTCAATAGATGCAGAGAAAGCTTTTGACAAAATTCAACACTCATTTATGATAAAAACCTTGCAGAAAGTAGGCATACAGGGAACTTTCCTCAACATAATAAAGGCCATATATGACAAACCCACAGCCAGCATCGTTCTCAATGGTGAAAAACTGAAACCATTTCCACGAAGATCAGGAACAAGACAAGGTTGCCCACTCTCACCACTCTTATTCAACATAGTTTTGGAAGTTCTAGCCACAGCAATCAGAGGAAAAAAAAGAAATAAAAGGAATCCAAATAGGAAAAGAAGAAGTAAAGCTGTCACTGTTTGCAGATGACATGATACTATACATAGAGAATCCTAAGGATGCTACCAGAAAACTACTAGAGCTAATCAATGCATTTGGTAAAGTTGCAGGATACAAAATTAATGCACAGAAATCTCTGGCATTCTTATACACTAATGATGAAAAATCTGAGAGTGAAATTAAGAAAACACTCCCATTTACCATTGCAACAAAAAGAATAAAATATCTAGGAATAAACCTACCTAAGGAGACAAAAGACTTGTATGCAGAAAACTATAAGACACTGATGAAAGAAATTAAAGATGATACAAATAGGTGGAGAAATATACCATGTTCTTGGATTGGAAGAATCAACATTGTGAAAATGACTCTACTACCCAAAGCAATCTACCGATTCAATGCAATCCCTATCAAATTACCACTGGCATTTTTTACAGAACTAGAACAAAAAATTTCACAATTTGTATGGAAACACAAAAGACCCCGAATAGCCAAAGCAATCTTGAGAACGAGAAATGGAGCTGGAGGAATTAGGCTCCCTGACTTCAGACTCTACTACAAGGCTACAGTAATCAAGACAATATGGTACTGGCACAAAAACAGAAATATAGATCAATGGAACAGGATAGAGAGCCCAGAGATGAACCCACACACATATGGTCACCTTATCTTTGATACGGGAGGGAAGGATATACAGTGGAGAAAAGACAGCCTCTTCAATAAGTGGTGCTGGGAAAACTGGACAGCTACATGTAAAAGTATGAAATTAGAACAATCCCTAACACCACACACAAAAATAAACTCAAAATGGGTTAAAGACCTAAATGTAAGGCCAGACACTATCAAACTCTTAGAGGAAAACATAGGCAGAACACTATACGACATAAATCACAGCAAGATCCTTTTTGACCCATCTCCTAGAGAAATGGAAATAAAAGCACAAATAAACAAATGGGACCTAATGAAACTTAAAAGCTTTTGCACAGCAAAGGATACCATAAACAAGACCAAAAGACAACCCTCAGAATGGGAGAAAATATTTGCAAATGAAGCAACTGACAAAGGATTAATTTCCAAAATTTATAAGCAACTCATGCAGCTCAATAACAAAAAAACAAACAACCCAATCCAAAAATGGGCAGAAGAACTAAATAGACATTTCTCCAAAGAAGATATACAGATTGCTAACAAACACATGAAAGAATGCTCAACCTCATTAATCATTAGAGAAATGCAAATCAAAACTACAATGAGATATCATCTCACACCGGTCAGATTGGCCATCATCAAAAACTCTAGAAACAATAAATGCTGGAGAGGGTGTGGAGAAAAGGGAACCCTCTTGCACTGCTGGTGGGAATGTAAATTGATACAGCCGCTATGGAGAACAGTATGGAGGTTCCTTAAAAAACTACAAATAGAACTACCATACGACCCAGCAATCCCACTACTGGGCATATGCCCTGAGAAAACCATAATTCAGAAAGACTCATGTACCAAAATGTTCATTGCAGCTCTATTTACAATAGCCAGGACATGGAAGCAACCTAAGTGTCCATCAACAGATGAATGGATAAAGAAGATGTGGCACATATATACAATGGAATATTACACAGCCATAAAAAGAAATGAAACTGAGTTATTTATAATGAGGTGGATGGACCTGGAGTCTGTCATACAGAGTGAAGTAAGTCAGAAGGAGGAGAAAAACAAATACCGTATGCTAACACATATATATGGACTCTAAGGGAAAAAAATGTCATGAAGAGATTAGTGGTAGGACGGGAATAAAACACAGACTTACTCGAGCATGGACTTGAGGATATGGGGAGGGGAAAGGGTGGGCTGTGACGAAGTGAGAGAGTGGCAGGGACATATATACACTATCAAATGTAAATTAGATAGCTAGTGGGAAGCTGCTGCATAGCACAGGGAGATCACCTCTGTGCTTTGTGACCACCTAGAGGGGTGGGATAGGGAGGGTGGGAGAGAGGGTGATGCAAGAGGGAAGAGATACGGGAACATATGTATATGTATAACTGATTCCGTTTGTTGTAAAGGAAAAACTAACACACTATTGTAAAACAATTATACTCCAATAAAGATGTTAAAAAAGAAAGAAAAAAAAAAAGATCAATAGAAGTAAAAGCTGGTTCTTTGAGAAGATAAATAAAATTGATAAGCCATTAGCCAGACTCATCAAGAAGAAAAGGGAGAAGACTTAAATCAATAGAATTAGAAATGAAAAAGGAGATGTAACAACTGACACTGCAGAAATACAAAAGATTATTAGAGATTACTACAAGCAACTGTATGCCAATAAAATGGACAACCTGGAAGAAATGGACAAATTCTTAGAAATGCACAAGCTGCCGAGACTGAACCAGGAAGAAATAGAAAATATGAACAGACCAATCACAAGCACTGAAATTGAAACTGTGATTAAATATCTTCCAACCAACAAAAGCCCAGGACCAGATGGCTTCACAGGCGAATTCTATCAAACATTTAGAGAAGAGCTAACACCTATCCTTCTCAAACTCTTCCAACAGATAGCAGAGGGAGGAACACTCCCAAACTCATTCTATGAGGCCAACATCACCCTGATACCAAAACCAGACAAAGACGTCACAAAGAAAGAAAACTACAGGCCAATATCACTGATGAACATAGATGCAAAAATCCTCAACAAAATATTAGCAAACAGAATCCAACAGCACATTAAAAGGATCATACACCATGATCAAGTGGGGTTTATCCCAGGAATGCAAGGATTCTTCAATATACGCAAATCAATCAACGTGATACACCATATCAACAAACTGAAGGAGAAAAACCACATGATCATCTCAATAGATGCAGAGAAAGCTTTTGACAAAATTCAACACTCATTTATGATAAAAACCTTGCAGAAAGTAGGCATACAGGGAACTTTCCTCAACATAATAAAGGCCATATATGACAAACCCACAGCCAGCATCGTTCTCAATGGTGAAAAACTGAAACCATTTCCACGAAGATCAGGAACAAGACAAGGTTGCCCACTCTCACCACTCTTATTCAACATAGTTTTGGAAGTTCTAGCCACAGCAATCAGAGGAAAAAAAAGAAATAAAAGGAATCCAAATAGGAAAAGAAGAAGTAAAGCTGTCACTGTTTGCAGATGACATGATACTATACATAGAGAATCCTAAGGATGCTACCAGAAAACTACTAGAGCTAATCAATGCATTTGGTAAAGTTGCAGGATACAAAATTAATGCACAGAAATCTCTGGCATTCTTATACACTAATGATGAAAAATCTGAGAGTGAAATTAAGAAAACACTCCCATTTACCATTGCAACAAAAAGAATAAAATATCTAGGAATAAACCTACCTAAGGAGACAAAAGACTTGTATGCAGAAAACTATAAGACACTGATGAAAGAAATTAAAGATGATACAAATAGGTGGAGAAATATACCATGTTCTTGGATTGGAAGAATCAACATTGTGAAAATGACTCTACTACCCAAAGCAATCTACCGATTCAATGCAATCCCTATCAAATTACCACTGGCATTTTTTACAGAACTAGAACAAAAAATTTCACAATTTGTATGGAAACACAAAAGACCCCGAATAGCCAAAGCAATCTTGAGAACGAGAAATGGAGCTGGAGGAATTAGGCTCCCTGACTTCAGACTCTACTACAAGGCTACAGTAATCAAGACAATATGGTACTGGCACAAAAACAGAAATATAGATCAATGGAACAGGATAGAGAGCCCAGAGATGAACCCACACACATATGGTCACCTTATCTTTGATACGGGAGGGAAGGATATACAGTGGAGAAAAGACAGCCTCTTCAATAAGTGGTGCTGGGAAAACTGGACAGCTACATGTAAAAGTATGAAATTAGAACAATCCCTAACACCACACACAAAAATAAACTCAAAATGGGTTAAAGACCTAAATGTAAGGCCAGACACTATCAAACTCTTAGAGGAAAACATAGGCAGAACACTATACGACATAAATCACAGCAAGATCCTTTTTGACCCATCTCCTAGAGAAATGGAAATAAAAGCACAAATAAACAAATGGGACCTAATGAAACTTAAAAGCTTTTGCACAGCAAAGGATACCATAAACAAGACCAAAAGACAACCCTCAGAATGGGAGAAAATATTTGCAAATGAAGCAACTGACAAAGGATTAATTTCCAAAATTTATAAGCAACTCATGCAGCTCAATAACAAAAAAACAAACAACCCAATCCAAAAATGGGCAGAAGAACTAAATAGACATTTCTCCAAAGAAGATATACAGATTGCTAACAAACACATGAAAGAATGCTCAACCTCATTAATCATTAGAGAAATGCAAATCAAAACTACAATGAGATATCATCTCACACCGGTCAGATTGGCCATCATCAAAAACTCTAGAAACAATAAATGCTGGAGAGGGTGTGGAGAAAAGGGAACCCTCTTGCACTGCTGGTGGGAATGTAAATTGATACAGCCGCTATGGAGAACAGTATGGAGGTTCCTTAAAAATCTACAAATAGAACTACCATACGACCCAGCAATCCCACTACTGGGCATATGCCCTGAGAAAACCATAATTCAGAAAGACTCATGTACCAAAATGTTCATTGCAGCTCTATTTACAATAGCCAGGACATGGAAGCAACCTAAGTGTCCATCAACAGATGAATGGATAAAGAAGATGTGGCACATATATACAATGGAATATTACTCAGCCATAAAAAGAAATGAAACTGAGTTATTTATAATGAGGTGGATGGACCTGGAGTCTGTCATACAGAGTGAAGTAAGTCAGAAGGAGGAGAAAAACAAATACCGTATGCTAACACATATATATGGACTCTAAGGGAAAAAAATGTCATGAAGAGATTAGTGGTAGGACGGGAATAAAACACAGACTTACTCGAGCATGGACTTGAGGATATGGGGAGGGGGAAGGGTGGGCTGTGACGAAGTGAGAGAGTGGCAGGGACATATATACACTATCAAATGTAAATTAGATAGCTAGTGGGAAGCTGCTGCATAGCACAGGGAGATCACCTCTGTGCTTTGTGACCACCTAGAGGGGTGGGATAGGGAGGGTGGGAGAGAGGGTGATGCAAGAGGGAAGAGATACGGGAACATATGTATATGTATAACTGATTCCGTTTGTTGTAAAGGAAAAACTAACACACTATTGTAAAACAATTATACTCCAATAAAGATGTTAAAAAAGAAAGAAAAAAAAAAGATCAATAGAAGTAAAAGCTGGTTCTTTGAGAAGATAAATAAAATTGATAAGCCACTAGCCAGACTCATCAAGAAGAAAAGGGAGAAGACTTAAATCAATAGAATTAGAAATGAAAAAGGAGATGTAACAACTGACACTGCAGAAATACAAAAGATTATTAGAGATTACTACAAGCAACTGTATGCCAATAAAATGGACAACCTGGAAGAAATGGACAAATTCTTAGAAATGCACAAGCTGCCGAGACTGAACCAGGAAGAAATAGAAAATATGAACAGACCAATCACAAGCACTGAAATTGAAACTGTGATTAAATATCTTCCAACCAACAAAAGCCCAGGACCAGATGGCTTCACAGGCGAATTCTATCAAACATTTAGAGAAGAGCTAACACCTATCCTTCTCAAACTCTTCCAACAGATAGCAGAGGGAGGAACACTCCCAAACTCATTCTATGAGGCCAACATCACCCTGATACCAAAACCAGACAAAGACGTCACAAAGAAAGAAAACTACAGGCCAATATCACTGATGAACATAGATGCAAAAATCCTCAACAAAATATTAGCAAACAGAATCCAACAGCACATTAAAAGGATCATACACCATGATCAAGTGGGGTTTATCCCAGGAATGCAAGGATTCTTCAATATACGCAAATCAATCAACGTGATACACCATATCAACAAACTGAAGGAGAAAAACCATATGATCATCTCAATAGATGCAGAGAAAGCTTTTGACAAAATTCAACACTCATTTATGATAAAAACCTTGCAGAAAGTAGGCATACAGGGAACTTTCCTCAACATAATAAAGGCCATATATGACAAACCCACAGCCAGCATCGTTCTCAATGGTGAAAAACTGAAACCATTTCCACGAAGATCAGGAACAAGACAAGGTTGCCCACTCTCACCACTCTTATTCAACATAGTTTTGGAAGTTCTAGCCACAGCAATCAGAGGAAAAAAAAGAAATAAAAGGAATCCAAATAGGAAAAGAAGAAGTAAAGCTGTCACTGATTGCAGATGACATGATACTATACATAGAGAATCCTAAGGATGCTACCAGAAAACTACTAGAGCTAATCAATGCATTTGGTAAAGTTGCAGGATACAAAATTAATGCACAGAAATCTCTGGCATTCTTATACACTAATGATGAAAAATCTGAGAGTGAAATTAAGAAAACACTCCCATTTACCATTGCAACAAAAAGAATAAAATATCTAGGAATAAACCTACCTAAGGAGACAAAAGACTTGTATGCAGAAAACTATAAGACACTGATGAAAGAAATTAAAGATGATACAAATAGGTGGAGAAATATACCATGTTCTTGGATTGGAAGAATCAACATTGTGAAAATGACTCTACTACCCAAAGCAATCTACCGATTCAATGCAATCCCTATCAAATTACCACTGGCATTTTTTACAGAACTAGAACAAAAAATTTCACAATTTGTATGGAAACACAAAAGACCCCGAATAGCCAAAGCAATCTTGAGAACGAGAAATGGAGCTGGAGGAATTAGGCTCCCTGACTTCAGACTCTACTACAAGGCTACAGTAATCAAGACAATATGGTACTGGCACAAAAACAGAAATATAGATCAATGGAACAGGATAGAGAGCCCAGAGATGAACCCACACACATATGGTCACCTTATCTTTGATACGGGAGGGAAGGATATACAGTGGAGAAAAGACAGCCTCTTCAATAAGTGGTGCTGGGAAAACTGGACAGCTACATGTAAAAGTATGAAATTAGAACAATCCCTAACACCACACACAAAAATAAACTCAAAATGGGTTAAAGACCTAAATGTAAGGCCAGACACTATCAAACTCTTAGAGGAAAACATAGGCAGAACACTATACGACATAAATCACAGCAAGATCCTTTTTGACCCATCTCCTAGAGAAATGGAAATAAAAGCACAAATAAACAAATGGGACCTAATGAAACTTAAAAGCTTTTGCACAGCAAAGGATACCATAAACAAGACCAAAAGACAACCCTCAGAATGGGAGAAAATATTTGCAAATGAAGCAACTGACAAAGGATTAATTTCCAAAATTTATAAGCAACTCATGCAGCTCAATAACAAAAAAACAAACAACCCAATCCAAAAATGGGCAGAAGAACTAAATAGACATTTCTCCAAAGAAGATATACAGATTGCTAACAAACACATGAAAGAATGCTCAACCTCATTAATCATTAGAGAAATGCAAATCAAAACTACAATGAGATATCATCTCACACCGGTCAGATTGGCCATCATCAAAAACTCTAGAAACAATAAATGCTGGAGAGGGTGTGGAGAAAAGGGAACCCTCTTGCACTGCTGGTGGGAATGTAAATTGATACAGCCGCTATGGAGAACAGTATGGAGGTTCCTTAAAAATCTACAAATAGAACTACCATACGACCCAGCAATCCCACTACTGGGCATATGCCCTGAGAAAACCATAATTCAGAAAGACTCATGTACCAAAATGTTCATTGCAGCTCTATTTACAATAGCCAGGACATGGAAGCAACCTAAGTGTCCATCAACAGATGAATGGATAAAGAAGATGTGGCACATATATACAATGGAATATTACTCAGCCATAAAAAGAAATGAAACTGAGTTATTTATAATGAGGTGGATGGACCTGGAGTCTGTCATACAGAGTGAAGTAAGTCAGAAGGAGGAGAAAAACAAATACCGTATGCTAACACATATATATGGACTCTAAGGGAAAAAAATGTCATGAAGAGATTAGTGGTAGGACGGGAATAAAACACAGACTTACTCGAGCATGGACTTGAGGATATGGGGAGGGGGAAGGGTGGGCTGTGACGAAGTGAGAGAGTGGCAGGGACATATATACACTATCAAATGTAAATTAGATAGCTAGTGGGAAGCTGCTGCATAGCACAGGGAGATCACCTCTGTGCTTTGTGACCACCTAGAGGGGTGGGATAGGGAGGGTGGGAGAGAGGGTGATGCAAGAGGGAAGAGATACGGGAACATATGTATATGTATAACTGATTCCGTTTGTTGTAAAGGAAAAACTAACACACTATTGTAAAACAATTATACTCCAATAAAGATGTTAAAAAAGAAAGAAAAAAAAAAGATCAATAGAAGTAAAAGCTGGTTCTTTGAGAAGATAAATAAAATTGATAAGCCATTAGCCAGACTCATCAAGAAGAAAAGGGAGAAGACTTAAATCAATAGAATTAGAAATGAAAAAGGAGATGTAACAACTGACACTGCAGAAATACAAAAGATTATTAGAGATTACTACAAGCAACTGTATGCCAATAAAATGGACAACCTGGAAGAAATGGACAAATTCTTAGAAATGCACAAGCTGCCGAGACTGAACCAGGAAGAAATAGAAAATATGAACAGACCAATCACAAGCACTGAAATTGAAACTGTGATTAAATATCTTCCAACCAACAAAAGCCCAGGACCAGATGGCTTCACAGGCGAATTCTATCAAACATTTAGAGAAGAGCTAACACCTATCCTTCTCAAACTCTTCCAACAGATAGCAGAGGGAGGAACACTCCCAAACTCATTCTATGAGGCCAACATCACCCTGATACCAAAACCAGACAAAGACGTCACAAAGAAAGAAAACTACAGGCCAATATCACTGATGAACATAGATGCAAAAATCCTCAACAAAATATTAGCAAACAGAATCCAACAGCACATTAAAAGGATCATACACCATGATCAAGTGGGGTTTATCCCAGGAATGCAAGGATTCTTCAATATACGCAAATCAATCAACGTGATACACCATATCAACAAACTGAAGGAGAAAAACCATATGATCATCTCAATAGATGCAGAGAAAGCTTTTGACAAAATTCAACACTCATTTATGATAAAAACCTTGCAGAAAGTAGGCATACAGGGAACTTTCCTCAACATAATAAAGGCCATATATGACAAACCCACAGCCAGCATCGTTCTCAATGGTGAAAAACTGAAACCATTTCCACGAAGATCAGGAACAAGACAAGGTTGCCCACTCTCACCACTCTTATTCAACATAGTTTTGGAAGTTCTAGCCACAGCAATCAGAGGAAAAAAAAGAAATAAAAGGAATCCAAATAGGAAAAGAAGAAGTAAAGCTGTCACTGATTGCAGATGACATGATACTATACATAGAGAATCCTAAGGATGCTACCAGAAAACTACTAGAGCTAATCAATGCATTTGGTAAAGTTGCAGGATACAAAATTAATGCACAGAAATCTCTGGCATTCTTATACACTAATGATGAAAAATCTGAGAGTGAAATTAAGAAAACACTCCCATTTACCATTGCAACAAAAAGAATAAAATATCTAGGAATAAACCTACCTAAGGAGACAAAAGACTTGTATGCAGAAAACTATAAGACACTGATGAAAGAAATTAAAGATGATACAAATAGGTGGAGAAATATACCATGTTCTTGGATTGGAAGAATCAACATTGTGAAAATGACTCTACTACCCAAAGCAATCTACCGATTCAATGCAATCCCTATCAAATTACCACTGGCATTTTTTACAGAACTAGAACAAAAAATTTCACAATTTGTATGGAAACACAAAAGACCCCGAATAGCCAAAGCAATCTTGAGAACGAGAAATGGAGCTGGAGGAATTAGGCTCCCTGACTTCAGACTCTACTACAAGGCTACAGTAATCAAGACAATATGGTACTGGCACAAAAACAGAAATATAGATCAATGGAACAGGATAGAGAGCCCAGAGATGAACCCACACACATATGGTCACCTTATCTTTGATACGGGAGGGAAGGATATACAGTGGAGAAAAGACAGCCTCTTCAATAAGTGGTGCTGGGAAAACTGGACAGCTACATGTAAAAGTATGAAATTAGAACAATCCCTAACACCACACACAAAAATAAACTCAAAATGGGTTAAAGACCTAAATGTAAGGCCAGACACTATCAAACTCTTAGAGGAAAACATAGGCAGAACACTATACGACATAAATCACAGCAAGATCCTTTTTGACCCATCTCCTAGAGAAATGGAAATAAAAGCACAAATAAACAAATGGGACCTAATGAAACTTAAAAGCTTTTGCACAGCAAAGGATACCATAAACAAGACCAAAAGACAACCCTCAGAATGGGAGAAAATATTTGCAAATGAAGCAACTGACAAAGGATTAATTTCCAAAATTTATAAGCAACTCATGCAGCTCAATAACAAAAAAACAAACAACCCAATCCAAAAATGGGCAGAAGAACTAAATAGACATTTCTCCAAAGAAGATATACAGATTGCTAACAAACACATGAAAGAATGCTCAACCTCATTAATCATTAGAGAAATGCAAATCAAAACTACAATGAGATATCATCTCACACCGGTCAGATTGGCCATCATCAAAAACTCTAGAAACAATAAATGCTGGAGAGGGTGTGGAGAAAAGGGAACCCTCTTGCACTGCTGGTGGGAATGTAAATTGATACAGCCGCTATGGAGAACAGTATGGAGGTTCCTTAAAAATCTACAAATAGAACTACCATACGACCCAGCAATCCCACTACTGGGCATATACCCTGAGAAAACCATAATTCAGAAAGACTCATGTACCAAAATGTTCATTGCAGCTCTATTTACAATAGCCAGGACATGGAAGCAACCTAAGTGTCCATCAACAGATGAATGGATAAAGAAGATGTGGCACATATATACAATGGAATATTACTCAGCCATAAAAAGAAATGAAACTGAGTTATTTATAATGAGGTGGATAGATCTGGAGTCTGTCATACAGAGTGAAGTAAGTCAGAAGGAGGAGAAAAACAAATACCGTATGCTAACACATATATATGGACTCTAAGGGAAAAAAATGTCATGAAGAGATTAGTGGTAGGACGGGAATAAAACACAGACTTACTCGAGCATGGACTTGAGGATATGGGGAGGGGGAAGGGTGGGCTGTGACGAAGTGAGAGAGTGGCAGGGACATATATACACTATCAAATGTAAATTAGATAGCTAGTGGGAAGCTGCTGCATAGCACAGGGAGATCACCTCTGTGCTTTGTGACCACCTAGAGGGGTGGGATAGGGAGGGTGGGAGAGAGGGTGATGCAAGAGGGAAGAGATACGGGAACATATGTATATGTATAACTGATTCCGTTTGTTGTAAAGGAAAAACTAACACACTATTGTAAAACAATTATACTCCAATAAAGATGTTAAAAAAGAAAGAAAAAAAAAAGATCAATAGAAGTAAAAGCTGGTTCTTTGAGAAGATAAATAAAATTGATAAGCCATTAGCCAGACTCATCAAGAAGAAAAGGGAGAAGACTTAAATCAATAGAATTAGAAATGAAAAAGGAGATGTAACAACTGACACTGCAGAAATACAAAAGATTATTAGAGATTACTACAAGCAACTGTATGCCAATAAAATGGACAACCTGGAAGAAATGGACAAATTCTTAGAAATGCACAAGCTGCCGAGACTGAACCAGGAAGAAATAGAAAATATGAACAGACCAATCACAAGCACTGAAATTGAAACTGTGATTAAATATCTTCCAACCAACAAAAGCCCAGGACCAGATGGCTTCACAGGCGAATTCTATCAAACATTTAGAGAAGAGCTAACACCTATCCTTCTCAAACTCTTCCAACAGATAGCAGAGGGAGGAACACTCCCAAACTCATTCTATGAGGCCAACATCACCCTGATACCAAAACCAGACAAAGATGTCACAAAGAAAGAAAACTACAGGCCAATATCACTGATGAACATAGATGCAAAAATCCTCAACAAAATATTAGCAAACAGAATCCAACAGCACATTAAAAGGATCATACACCATGATCAAGTGGGGTTTATCCCAGGAATGCAAGGATTCTTCAATATACGCAAATCAATCAACGTGATACACCATATCAACAAACTGAAGGAGAAAAACCACATGATCATCTCAATAGATGCAGAGAAAGCTTTTGACAAAATTCAACACTCATTTATGATAAAAACCTTGCAGAAAGTAGGCATACAGGGAACTTTCCTCAACATAATAAAGGCCATATATGACAAACCCACAGCCAGCATCGTTCTCAATGGTGAAAAACTGAAACCATTTCCACGAAGATCAGGAACAAGACAAGGTTGCCCACTCTCACCACTCTTATTCAACATAGTTTTGGAAGTTCTAGCCACAGCAATCAGAGGAAAAAAAAGAAATAAAAGGAATCCAAATAGGAAAAGAAGAAGTAAAGCTGTCACTGTTTGCAGATGACATGATACTATACATAGAGAATCCTAAGGATGCTACCAGAAAACTACTAGAGCTAATCAATGCATTTGGTAAAGTTGCAGGATACAAAATTAATGCACAGAAATCTCTGGCATTCTTATACACTAATGATGAAAAATCTGAGAGTGAAATTAAGAAAACACCCCCATTTACCACTGCAACAAAAAGAATAAAATATCTAGGAATAAACCTACCTAAGGAGACAAAAGACTTGTATGCAGAAAACTATAAGACACTGATGAAAGAAATTAAAGATGATACAAATAGGTGGAGAAATATACCATGTTCTTGGATTGGAAGAATCAACATTGTGAAAATGACTCTACTACCCAAAGCAATCTACCGATTCAATGCAATCCCTATCAAATTACCACTGGCATTTTTTACAGAACTAGAACAAAAAATTTCACAATTTGTATGGAAACACAAAAGACCCCGAATAGCCAAAGCAATCTTGAGAACGAGAAATGGAGCTGGAGGAATTAGGCTCCCTGACTTCAGACTCTACTACAAGGCTACAGTAATCAAGACAATATGGTACTGGCACAAAAACAGAAATATAGATCAATGGAACAGGATAGAGAGCCCAGAGATGAACCCACACACATATGGTCACCTTATCTTTGATACGGGAGGGAAGGATATACAGTGGAGAAAAGACAGCCTCTTCAATAAGTGGTGCTGGGAAAACTGGACAGCTACATGTAAAAGTATGAAATTAGAACAATCCCTAACACCACACACAAAAATAAACTCAAAATGGGTTAAAGACCTAAATGTAAGGCCAGACACTATCAAACTCTTAGAGGAAAACATAGGCAGAACACTATACGACATAAATCACAGCAAGATTCTTTTTGACCCATCTCCTAGAGAAATGGAAATAAAAGCACAAATAAACAAATGGGACCTAATGAAACTTAAAAGCTTTTGCACAGCAAAGGATACCATAAACAAGACCAAAAGACAACCCTCAGAATGGGAGAAAATATTTGCAAATGAAGCAACTGACAAAGGATTAATTTCCAAAATTTATAAGCAACTCATGCAGCTCAATAACAAAAAAACAAACAACCCAATCCAAAAATGGGCAGAAGAACTAAATAGACATTTCTCCAAAGAAGATATACAGATTGCTAACAAACACATGAAAGAATGCTCAACCTCATTAATCATTAGAGAAATGCAAATCAAAACTACAATGAGATATCATCTCACACCGGTCAGATTGGCCATCATCAAAAACTCTAGAAACAATAAATGCTGGAGAGGGTGTGGAGAAAAGGGAACCCTCTTGCACTGCTGGTGGGAATGTAAATTGATACAGCCGCTATGGAGAACAGTATGGAGGTTCCTTAAAAATCTACAAATAGAACTACCATACGACCCAGCAATCCCACTACTGGGCATATGCCCTGAGAAAACCATAATTCAGAAAGACTCATGTACCAAAATGTTCATTGCAGCTCTATTTACAATAGCCAGGACATGGAAGCAACCTAAGTGTCCATCAACAGATGAATGGATAACGAAGATGTGGCACATATATACAATGGAATATTACTCAGCCATAAAAAGAAATGAAACTGAGTTATTTATAATGAGGTGGATGGACCTGGAGTCTGTCATACAGAGTGAAGTAAGTCAGAAGGAGGAGAAAAACAAATACCGTATGCTAACACATATATATGGACTCTAAGGGAAAAAAATGTCATGAAGAGATTAGTGGTAGGACGGGAATAAAACACAGACTTACTCGAGCATGGACTTGAGGATATGGGGAGGGGGAAGGGTGGGCTGTGACGAAGTGAGAGAGTGGCAGGGACATATATACACTATCAAATGTAAATTAGATAGCTAGTGGGAAGCTGCTGCATAGCACAGGGAGATCACCTCTGTGCTTTGTGACCACCTAGAGGGGTGGGATAGGGAGGGTGGGAGAGAGGGTGATGCAAGAGGGAAGAGATACGGGAACATATGTATATGTATAACTGATTCCGTTTGTTGTAAAGGAAAAACTAACACACTATTGTAAAACAATTATACTCCAATAAAGATGTTAAAAAAGAAAGAAAAAAAAAGATCAATAGAAGTAAAAGCTGGTTCTTTGAGAAGATAAATAAAATTGATAAGCCATTAGCCAGACTCATCAAGAAGAAAAGGGAGAAGACTTAAATCAATAGAATTAGAAATGAAAAAGGAGATGTAACAACTGACACTGCAGAAATACAAAAGATTATTAGAGATTACTACAAGCAACTGTATGCCAATAAAATGGACAACCTGGAAGAAATGGACAAATTCTTAGAAATGCACAAGCTGCCGAGACTGAACCAGGAAGAAATAGAAAATATGAACAGACCAATCACAAGCACTGAAATTGAAACTGTGATTAAATATCTTCCAACCAACAAAAGCCCAGGACCAGATGGCTTCACAGGCGAATTCTATCAAACATTTAGAGAAGAGCTAACACCTATCCTTCTCAAACTCTTCCAACAGATAGCAGAGGGAGGAACACTCCCAAACTCATTCTATGAGGCCAACATCACCCTGATACCAAAACCAGACAAAGATGTCACAAAGAAAGAAAACTACAGGCCAATATCACTGATGAACATAGATGCAAAAATCCTCAACAAAATATTAGCAAACAGAATCCAACAGCACATTAAAAGGATCATACACCATGATCAAGTGGGGTTTATCCCAGGAATGCAAGGATTCTTCAATATACGCAAATCAATCAACGTGATACACCATATCAACAAACTGAAGGAGAAAAACCACATGATCATCTCAATAGATGCAGAGAAAGCTTTTGACAAAATTCAACACTCATTTATGATAAAAACCTTGCAGAAAGTAGGCATACAGGGAACTTTCCTCAACATAATAAAGGCCATATATGACAAACCCACAGCCAGCATCGTTCTCAATGGTGAAAAACTGAAACCATTTCCACGAAGATCAGGAACAAGACAAGGTTGCCCACTCTCACCACTCTTATTCAACATAGTTTTGGAAGTTCTAGCCACAGCAATCAGAGGAAAAAAAAGAAATAAAAGGAATCCAAATAGGAAAAGAAGAAGTAAAGCTGTCACTGTTTGCAGATGACATGATACTATACATAGAGAATCCTAAGGATGCTACCAGAAAACTACTAGAGCTAATCAATGCATTTGATAAAGTTGCAGGATACAAAATTAATGCACAGAAATCTCTGGCATTCTTATACACTAATGATGAAAAATCTGAGAGTGAAATTAAGAAAACACTCCCATTTACCATTGCAACAAAAAGAATAAAATATCTAGGAATAAACCTACCTAAGGAGACAAAAGACTTGTATGCAGAAAACTATAAGACACTGATGAAAGAAATTAAAGATGATACAAATAGGTGGAGAAATATACCATGTTCTTGGATTGGAAGAATCAACATTGTGAAAATGACTCTACTACCCAAAGCAATCTACCGATTCAATGCAATCCCTATCAAATTACCACTGGCATTTTTTACAGAACTAGAACAAAAAATTTCACAATTTGTATGGAAACACAAAAGACCCCGAATAGCCAAAGCAATCTTGAGAACGAGAAATGGAGCTGGAGGAATTAGGCTCCCTGACTTCAGACTCTACTACAAGGCTACAGTAATCAAGACAATATGGTACTGGCACAAAAACAGAAATATAGATCAATGGAACAGGATAGAGAGCCCAGAGATGAACCCACACACATATGGTCACCTTATCTTTGATACGGGAGGGAAGGATATACAGTGGAGAAAAGACAGCCTCTTCAATAAGTGGTGCTGGGAAAACTGGACAGCTACATGTAAAAGTATGAAATTAGAACAATCCCTAACACCACACACAAAAATAAACTCAAAATGGGTTAAAGACCTAAATGTAAGGCCAGACACTATCAAACTCTTAGAGGAAAACATAGGCAGAACACTATACGACATAAATCACAGCAAGATCCTTTTTGACCCATCTCCTAGAGAAATGGAAATAAAAGCACAAATAAACAAATGGGACCTAATGAAACTTAAAAGCTTTTGCACAGCAAAGGATACCATAAACAAGACCAAAAGACAACCCTCAGAATGGGAGAAAATATTTGCAAATGAAGCAACTGACAAAGGATTAATTTCCAAAATTTATAAGCAACTCATGCAGCTCAATAACAAAAAAACAAACAACCCAATCCAAAAATGGGCAGAAGAACTAAATAGACATTTCTCCAAAGAAGATATACAGATTGCTAACAAACACATGAAAGAATGCTCAACCTCATTAATCATTAGAGAAATGCAAATCAAAACTACAATGAGATATCATCTCACACCGGTCAGATTGGCCATCATCAAAAACTCTAGAAACAATAAATGCTGGAGAGGGTGTGGAGAAAAGGGAACCCTCTTGCACTGCTGGTGGGAATGTAAATTGATACAGCCGCTATGGAGAACAGTATGGAGGTTCCTTAAAAATCTACAAATAGAACTACCATACGACCCAGCAATCCCACTACTGGGCATATACCCTGAGAAAACCATAATTCAGAAAGACTCATGTACCAAAATGTTCATTGCAGCTCTATTTACAATAGCCAGGACATGGAAGCAACCTAAGTGTCCATCAACAGATGAATGGATAAAGAAGATGTGGCACATATATACAATGGAATATTACTCAGCCATAAAAAGAAATGAAACTGAGTTATTTATAATGAGGTGGATGGACCTGGAGTCTGTCATACAGAGTGAAGTAAGTCAGAAGGAGAAAAACAAATACCATATGCTAACACATATATATGGACTCTAAGGGGAAAAAAATGTCATGAAGAGATTAGTGGTAGGATGGGAATAAAACACAGACTTACTCGAGCATGGACTTGAGGATATGGGGAGGGGGAAGGGTGGGCTGTGACGAAGTGAGAGAGTGGCAGGGACATATATACACTATCAAATGTAAATTAGATAGCTAGTGGGAAGCTGCTGCATAGCACAGGGAGATCACCTCTGTGCTTTGTGACCACCTAGAGGGGTGGGATAGGGAGGGTGGGAGAGAGGGTGATGCAAGAGGGAAGAGATACGGGAACATATGTATATGTATAACTGATTCCGTTTGTTGTAAAGGAAAAACTAACACACTATTGTAAAACAATTATACTCCAATAAAGATGTTAAAAAAAAATTAAAAAAAATAAAAATAAAATGGCAAAAAAAAAAAGGATCATACACCATGATCAAGTGGGGTTTATCCCAGGAATGCCAGGATTCTTCAATATACGCAAATCGATCAACGTCATACACCATATCAACAAACTGAAGGAGAAAAACCATATGATCATCTCAATAGATGCAGAGAAAGCTTTTGACAAAATTCAACACCCATTTATGATAAAAAGCCTGCAGAAAGTAGTCATAGAGGGAACTTTCCTCAACATAATAAAGGCCATATATGACAAACGCACAGCCAGCATTGTTCTCAATGGTGAAAAACTGAAACCATTTCCACTAAGATCAGGAAGAAGACAAAGTTGCCCACTCTCACCACTCTTATTCAACATAGTTTTGGAAGTTCTAGCCACAGCAATCAGAGGAAAAAAAAGAAATAAAAGGAATCCAAATAGGAAAAGAAGAAGTAAAGCTGTCACTGATTGCAGATGACATGATACTATACATAGAGAATCCTAAGGATGCTACCAGAAAACTACTAGAGCTAATCAATGAATTTGGTAAAGTAGCAGGATACAAAATTAACGCACAGAAATCTCTGGCATTCTTATACACTAATGATGAAGAATCTGAGAGTGAAATTAAGAAAACACTCCCATTTACCACTGCAACAAAAAGAATAAAATATCTAGGAATAAACCTTCCTAAAGAGACAAAAGACTTGTATGCAGAAAACTATAAGACACTAATGAAAGAAATTAAAGATGATACAAATAGGTGGAGAAATATACCATGTTTTTGGATTGGAAGAATCAACATTGTGAAAATGACTCTACTACCCAAAGCAATCTACAGATTCAATGCAATCCCTATCAAATTACCACTGGCATTTTTTACAGAACTAGAACAAAAAATTTCACAATTTGTATAGAAACACAAAAGACCCCGAATAGCCAAAGCAATCTTGAGAACGAAAAATGGAGGTGGAGGAATCAGGCTCCCTGACTTCAGACTATACTACAAGGCTACAGTAATTAAGACAGTATGGTCCTGGCACTAAAACAGAAATATAGATCAATGGAACAGGATAGAAAGCCCAGAGATAAACCCAGACACATATGGTCTCCTTATCTTTGATAAAGGAGGGAAGGATATACAGTGGAGAAAAGACAGCCTCTTTAATAAGTGGTGCTGGGAAAACTGGACAGCTACATGTAAAAGTATGAAATTAGAACAATCCCTAACACCACACACAAAAATAAACTCAAAATGGGTTAAA
The DNA here is from genome assembly GCF_026419965.1 of Kogia breviceps. Classification (NCBI taxonomy): domain Eukaryota; kingdom Metazoa; phylum Chordata; class Mammalia; order Artiodactyla; family Physeteridae; genus Kogia; species Kogia breviceps. The sequence goes on along the minus strand of NC_081313.1, from coordinate 171,830,203 downwards.
GACCTAAATGTAAGGCCAGACACTATCAAACTCTTAGAGGAAAACATAGGCAGAACACTCTATGACATAAATCACAGCAAGATCCTTTTTGACCCATCTCCTAGAGAAATGGAAATAAAAACACAAATAAACAAATGGGATGTAATGAAACTTAAAAGGTTTTGCACAGCAAAGGATACCATAAACAAGACCAAAAGACAACCCTCAGAATGGGAGAAAATATTTGCAAATGAAGCAACTGACAAAGGATTAATTTCCAAAACTTATAAGCAACTCATGCAGCTCAATAACAAAAAAGCAAACAACCCAATCCAAAAATGGGCAGAAGAACTAAATAGACATTTCTCCAAAGAAGATATACAGATTTGCCAACAAACACATGAAAGAATGCTCAACCTCATTAATCATTAGAGAAATGCAAATCAAAACTACAATGAGATATCATCTCACACTGGTCAGATTGGCCATCATCAAAAACTCTAGAAACAATAAATGCTGGAGAGGGTGTGGAGAAAAGGGAACCCTCTTGCACTGCTGGTGGGAATGTAAATTGATATAGCCACTATGGAGAACAGTATGGAGGTTCCTTAAAAAACTACAAATAGAACTACCATATGACCCCGCAATCCCACTACTGGGCATATACCCTGAGAAAACCATAATTCAAAAAGAGTCATGTACCAAAATGTTTATTGCAGCTCTATTTACGATAGCCATGACATGGAAGCAACCTAAATGTCCATCAACAGATGAATGGATAAAGAAGATGTGGCACATATATACAATGGAATATTACTCAGCCATAAAAAGAAATGAAACTGAGTTATTTGTAATGAGGTGGATAGATCTGGAGTCTGTCATACAGAGTGAAGTAAGTCAGAAGGAGAAAAATAAATACCGTATGCTAACACACATATATGGACTCTAAGGGAAAAAAATGTCATGAAGAGATTAGTGGTAGGACGGGAATAAAACACAGACCTACTAGGGCATGGACTTGAGGATATGGGTTGGGTGAAGGGTAAGCTGTGACGATGTGAGAGAGTGGCAGGGACATATACACACTACCAAATGTAAATTAGATAGCTAATGGGAAGCTGCCACATAACACGGGGAGTTCACCTCTGTGCTTTGTGACCACCTAGAGGGGTGGGATAGGGAGGGTGGGAGGGAGTGTGACCCAAGAGGGAAGAGATATGGGAATATATGTATATGTATAACTGATTGACTTTGTTGTAAAGGAGAAACTAACACACTATTGTAAAATAGTTATACTCAAATAAAGATGTTAAAAAAAAAGAAATGCATGAAGTGTCATGAGATAAATGGGAATTTCAATATATTTCACTTAAGGTTGCAAATCAATTTAGGGAAGTAGAAAAATGACAAAGAAAAAAATGAGAGAGCAGAGAGCATAAAGCTTAGTGAAGTGAGTTAGGTAACTTGCATAGAGAAGTTGAAATCAAATAAATGGAAAAACCAGAGAGTAAATTGAAGGAGCAAGTGTTCTTTCCACAGTCTGATCAGGGAATCACAATGTCAGCCTGATCAGGGAATCACAATGTCACACTCTAATGCTTTAAGCCCTGCGATAACGTACACTTCTTCACCCCAGGACAATTGGCCCTTTTATAACTGCCACCTCAAAGAATTTTCTTAGAGCCCTCTTTATGTCTTTATTCCTCAGACTGTAGAAGAAGGGGTTCAGCATGGGTGTGAGCACAGTGTACATCATTGAGGCTGCTGCACTCGCGTGTGAGCTGTGGGTAATAGCAGGGGTAAAATACACTCTTAACACTGTACAAGAAAGTGAGGAGACAGTGGAGAGATGAGATGCACGGGTGGAAAATGCTTTATACTTCCCCTGAGATGATGAGATTCCTCCTATGGAGGAAACTATCTTAGAGTATGAGTAACATATCCCAGCGAATGGACCACCCCCAAACAGCCCAACTGCAAAATACATCATGGTGTTATTAAGAAAGGTGTTAGAACAGGGAAGTTGGATTACCTCTTTGAATTCACAGAAGAAGTGGAGAATTTCCGAGACTGTACAGAAAGACAGCTGCAATGCCAGTAAGGTTTGTAACAGGGAATTCAGGGCACTTACCACCCAGGATATCAGCACCAGACGTCCATAGAGAAGAGGATGCATCATGACTGTGAAGGGCAGGGGGTGGCAGATGGCTATGAAGCAGTCATAGGTCATCACTGTCAGAAGGAAGTCAGCCAACTGTGCAAATAGTAGGAAAAAATAGATCTGTGTGAGGCAGTCTTCATAGGAAATGACTTTGAGTCTGTATATTCACCAGCATGAATATATATCCAACTCTTTGGAACGGTGATGGAGGTGAAACAAATGTCTAGAAAGGACAGGTTGGAGAGGAAGAAGTACATAGGGGTGTGGAGGTGGGAGTCTGAGCTGACGGCCAGGATATGAGTAGGTTCCCAAACACAGTGATCAGGTACATGGAGAGGAAAAGCCCAAATATGAGGGGCTGCAGTTCTGGTTCATTGGATAATCCCAGAAGAAGAAATTCTGAAATTTGTGTATTTCGGTCATTTTCAAGGGACCTTCTGGGATAATCTGTAATTAGAAATTCCTGTCCCACACTCAGGCTTTCCACCAACAGGACATCTATTACACAGTTTAAATGCAAGTTTATCTCATGCATTTGAGCAGTTTATGTTGAGTACTGACTGTCTTCTGGGGTAAAAGTACAGGATTCTGAGAACAAAACTCCCTGAATCCAATAATGGATAAAAATATAAATTAACAAATACAAAAACATATTACCATGTCTCATGGTGACAGATGCTATGGAAAAAATAAGCAGGTATAAAATAGAGTGAATGGAGGTGTCATATTTTACTGGGGTTCAAGAAGACCTGCAAATAAGGAGAAAGTTGAACTGAGACCTGAAGGAAGACAAAGCAGGGACTCCAGATTATCTGGGGGAACGAGTGTGCCCTGTGAGGAGTCAGTGCAAAGGCCCTGAGGATGACAGTTGTTTCAAATATTCAAGACTCAGAGGGGAGCCAGAGTGTCAAGGGGACTGAACAAGAGGGAGAGTGATGAGAGATGGTGTCAGAGTCCACAAGGTGGACTTCCTGCCAACGCTGAAACTTCAAGACCCAAGCAGGGAGTCACTCATTTACATATTGGTCCTTTCACATTTACAATTTTTCTCTTAAAATTTAAAAGGATTCCTGTGAATAGAAAAGGATCCCTTCCTTGTTTCCAACTGCTGGTTAATATTCTTGTATCTGTCTTTTCAGGGTCACATTTTGGAGTAAACTTAAGCTTAAGTACCACTGCCCAGAGAAGTACTCATTCCCCACAACACACACACACACACACACACACACACACACACACACACACACACACACACACACACAGTACATTATGACTCACTGCGCTTATTACTCCCTGCCTCTTCTCGATTCCAGCCACAATAGTTAGAAAAGGAATGATACAAGGCAAGTGGTCAACATCAAATTATCTTTACCATAGAGAATATAGAAAATAGTACCCAGGGGCTTCCCTGGTGGCGCAGTGGTTGAGAATCCGCCTGCCGATGCAGGGGACGCGGGTTCGTGCCCCGGTCTGGGAAGATCCCACATGCCGCGGAGCGGCTGGGCCCGTGAGCCGTGGCCGCTGAGCCTGCGCGTCCGGAGCCTGTGCTCCGCAACGGGAGAGGCCACGACAGTGAGAGGCCCGCGTATCACCAAAAAAAAAAAAAAAAATAGTACCCAAATTCAACTTAAGTTGGTAAGCTGCCTGTGGAGCTTCATTTTGATATGACCATTTTGTGTCCTGTTTTAAAAGGTACTTGAAAAACTGAGAAGAAAGAAAAGGGCATTGTGGAGGAAAACAAGATCCACCTGCAGCTCTCACCCCTTGGTGGCTGCCTTGTTCTAGGGCACAGGCGTTGGGGTATGTATACCTCAGTTCTGCAGGCACTTCCTCCTCTAGGACAGTCTGATGACCTCAGTGGTACACCATGGTCACCCCCATACTGAACCTCTTCATCTACAAAATGACATCTAATAAGTTCCGGTGGTCCCTGAGAGATTGCGATGAGGATAAAGCTTCATTAGTTCTGGCAGCATTCCACCCCCATTTATACTCCCTTGATGTCCAGAATACCTAATAAAGAAGCCTAAAGCAATTTATCAAAGGAAAAATCAGTCATTATCTTTATGCTGACAAGATATCTAACTGGTTGAACATCGACCTAGAAAATTAACAACAATTAATTATTCTTTTTGTTTGTTTGTTTGTTTTTTGCGGTACGCGGGCCTCTCACTGTTGTGGCCTCTCCCGTTGTGGAGCACAGGCTCCGGACGCGCAGGCTCAGCGGCCATGGCTCACGGGCCCAGCCGCTCCGCGGCATGTGGGATCTTCCCGGACAGGGGCACGAACCCGTGTCCCCTGCATCGAAAGGCGGACTCTCAACCACTGAGCCACCAGGGAAGCCCAACAATTAATTATTCTTAGAAAATTATTAGACTGTCATACACAGTCAAGTAAGAAAGAGAAAATCAAATATCATATATTAATGCATATATGTGGAATCTGAAAAAACTGGTATAGAAGATCTTATTTACAGGGCAGAAATGGAGACAGACGTAGAGAACAAAGGAATGAATACCAAGAGGGAAAAGGGGGTGGGGGTGGGGGATGAATTGGGAGATTGGGATGGACATATATACACTATTGATACTATGTATAAAATAGATAACTAATGAGAACCTAAAAATAAAGCACAAATGAAAAAAGAAAATTATTAGGAGCCATTGTTATTTTAGAAAAATTAACAACAGAAAATATACAATGTTCAACAACAGATGAGGATTTAAAACATAAATGGTAAAAGACTTCTAAATCATTGTAAATACAAGAAAAATTGAATCAGAAAACAAATGTGTGAATCTCGGATTTATCACGTGTTAGCTGTTTGAATTTAAGTGGGATTACGGATCCATTTAAACGTTAATATCCTTACTCAAATCATGGGGGTACTGGTATCCATCCTCTTAAGTTGGTATACAAATCTAGTCGATATAAAAAGCTTAGCATAGGGGCTTCCCTGGTGGCGCAGTGTTGAGTCCACCTGCCGATGCGGGGGACGCGGGTTCGTGCCCCAGTCTGGGAGGATCCCACATGCCGCGGAGCGGCTGGGCCCGTGAGCCATGGCCGCTGAGCCTGCGCGTCCGGAGCCTGTGCTCTGCAACGGGAGAGGCCATAACAGTGAGAGGCCCGCGTTCCGCAAAAAAAAAAAAAAAAAAAAAAAAAGCTTAGCATAGTTCTTTCATGTTATTAAGTGAATGATTATCACTGGTGATGAGACTTGGCTGATTTTTTTTCTCCTATCTCACAAATGTCTCCATTGCTTTCCCACCTCTTCCTAAAGAAAAATTACAAATTAAAGTTCAATAGCATACTCATTTTGCATATTAAATCAAATTTTTTCAATGTGAATACCCAGCACGAGAGAAGATACTGTGAAAAGTATGTCTCAAGAACTCTGTTGCAAGCTAGTATCTACCTCCACGGGTCTGTGTCTTTCTAATAAATACATAACATGCTTAAAAGCACCGCATCTTTAACAAATACCTTTAGTTCACTGAACTGAACATGCCTCTAAACCTACTTTTCTTACTCCCCTTAACTGGGAAAATCCTCTAATACGCTCTGACTTTACTGGAACCGCTTTATGCTCCCAATTACTTCATTAGCCTCCTCCAACTGGACTGCAGTTCCCATCGCTTAATCATCAACAATGACGCTTGTGCTGCTGAGTTCATCAGACACTTCTCTTTTTAACATATTAAATAAATGAATTATAAGTTAATTAGGAAACCTAGAAAAGTTTTCCACTTGCATTCGCTCTGAACCTTTCCTGAAGTACCTATTGAACGCTCAGACTCACCTGGATCGGGTCTATGAGAGGAAAGTCCCTGTGTGGACATCTGAGTTCCTCCCTGGACGGCTGATGATGGAGACTGAAGCTCTGTTCCCAGGCACATCAGAAGAAAGGAGTGAAGCATCAGCCCCCCAACCAGAGTTATGACTCCAAAAGCATCAACCAAGTCCTGTGCAGTTCAAGGATATACAGCCAGAGGGACTGTAACAGAGGAGATATCTGCAGCTCCCTGTGTCTGTCAATTAGGCACTGTTTCCCTGTTACTCCCGTCTCCGAGCACAACACTTTCCTGTGGAATGCTGGGAAAAAAGCCAAATACTCCTGCTGATACTCGGTTCCCAGGAGACACGGTTAGAAGTCAGGTGAATCCAGTCTGTGTTACTTCTCCTCATGAACTCCCCAGCCTTTCCTAATCTGCAAATGAGGAACCTATTTTGACTAGTTTCCATGGACCTCCAAATGACTGTCTTGTTCCAGGGATCAGCAGCTCCTGATATCTCCAGAATATTGGTAAACCCTCTTCAACAAGAGAGTGAGGTGTGTTGTTCGCTGCAAAACCACATGTAATCCTTGGCTTCATGTGACTTTTTTACAAATCAGGGAATTCATGCTTGTATCTCTAATTTAGAGCTGTCACTCCTTCTCTTTAAAAAGAGTTTAATTATAAGACATGTTTGGATATTTTTTTAAAAACACACACATAAGATATCATTTTATTTGGATTGTCCTATTTTATTTTTACAAAAGTCCGTTCTGCATGGTCAGTACAAATATGTATCTCATCTGAAATTTGCAGAATTTGGACTCACAAGGGTTAAGTGATCTGTCCAAAGTTATGAGCTGAGAAAGGGATTGGCTTTGATTGGAACCTCCTCAAAGTGTTTCTAGTTCTTATGCTCTAGGCCAGTGGGTCTCAAACAGAGTGATTTTCCTCCAGGGAACACCTGACACTGCCTGGAGTTTTTGGTTGTCAGAACCTGGGAGTTGCTACTGCCACCTAGTGGATTGAGGCGAGGGATGCTGCTACACAACCTATGATGCTCAGGATGGCCCCCACCACAAAGAATCATCCAGCACAAGGGTCAACAGTGAGGAGGTGACAAACAGCTCATGACTTCTCCAACATCAACTTATATTGGAATTACCTGGGGGTCTTGTTCAGATGCAGATTCGGATTTGGCAGGTCTAACATGGGCCCAGAGAGTCTGCACTGGTAACTAGCTCCCAAATGATATTGATTCTGCAAATTGGTCTGCGGACCATTCTTTGATTACCAAGGCTATGGTCCAGTGCTAAAGTCAGGTGAGGGATTTTGAAGCCTTCTCCACCAAGCATCCTGAGTCTGAGAATAGCCCTTAAGAGACCTTGCATATTTCCACTGTGCTCTAAAGACTCTGCCATTTCAGTGAGAAGAACTTGCCCTGGTAAGCCCGTTGATGACACATGGAGCAGAGCTCCTCCAGGGCAGCCACAGCAGGAAGCAGAGCTGCCCCACTTACTGCAGTAATTTGCTGAAGAATACCCATCAATTAGCTGGAAGAATGGCACCTACTTCCCACAAATTTAAAATAGTAAATAATTTAGCGAACGCTGACAATGTGCTAGGCACTGCTCAAACAATTTTACTAGTGCATCTTTACTGAAACTCACATTTACCTTAATTAATAGATAAGGAAACGGGCTCAGAGGTTACAACCATCGCCAAAGATACACAGGTGTCAGTGTTGCCATAAATTAAATCAGGTGTTCTGGGCTTCATACACTATGCTGTGGTGGTCTGAAGGGCTACACCCAGGTGCTTTAGTGAGAGAATTGCTTGTTAGGCTGTTGGAACCATCAGCACAAGAACCTAAGAACAGCTTACGGCTGGGCCTCCATCATACCTCTCCTAGACTTAAGATTTGCCATACTTTAGATTGACTTTAATGGGGTACATTGGCATAGGGAGCAGCTATGTTGGGAAGAGGGTCAGGATGGTGGATGGGTCTGACAGGTCAGCCATGGTCTGGGGAGACTGTGCAGAGCCTGAGTGATATAAATTTCCTGGATCTTCTGTTACCAAACCGAACCCAGGTTTGCTCATCTGCTGCACAACAAAGCCAGTCTACTGACACCAGGTAGTGGTGAACAAAAGTACAACCTTTATTTTCAGGGTGCCAAACAAGGAGAATGAGCAGCTAATGTTCAAAGACCAGAACTCCCCAATGGATTTCAGGCAAGAGTTTTTTGTTTTGTTTTTGCGGTACGCGGGCCCCTCCCGTTGCGGAGCACAGGCTCCGGACACGCAGGCTCAGCGGCCATGGCTCACGGCCCAGCCGCCCCGGGGCATGTGGGATCCTCCCGGACCGGGGCACAAACCCATGTTCCCTGCATCGGCAGGCGGACTCTCAACCACTGCGCCACCAGGGAAGCGCTGAATGGAATTCTTGCAGCGCCTTCTTCTGAGCTCCTTTCTTCTCACTTCCCATCGTAGAGCACTACCTTCTTATCACCCAAGGTCCAGGGACCATCTGGTCCCAAGGTTGGTTCTGAACTGTTTGTGGACTCAGTTCCACAGGCTGCAGGACTGTAGTTTTCTTGCTTCTGGTATCTGTCCCCTGATGAGTGAGGCTGGTCTAGAGGCTTGTGCAGGCTTCCTGGTGGAAGTGGCTGGTGCCTGTCCACTGATAGTTGGAGCTGGTTCTTGGCCATCTGGTGGACAGGGCCATGTCAAGCAGCATGTCTAGAGGTGGCTGTGGGCTTAGGAAGTCTTTCAGCAGCCTGTCTGCTGATGGGTGGGGTTGTGTTTGCACCCTTTTTTTTGTTGGGCCTAAGGAGTCCCAGCACTGGAGCCTACAGACTGTTGGAGGGGCCAGGTCTTGGTGCCAAGTACCAGAGATGTCATGTCTGCCTCCAGCCAGAACTCACATAGATGAATGCTCCCTGCTATGTCTACCACCAGCTTTTATGACCCCAGAGAGAGCCACAGCTGGCCCCCATCTCCCCAGGAGACCCTCCAACACTAAGTAGGTCTGGTCCAGGCTCCTATGAAGTCACTGCTTTTGCCCTGGGTCCTTGTGCATGCACGACCTTGTGTGTGCCCTCCGAGAGTGGAGTCCTGTGGAGCTTCAGCCATCAAGACCCACTGGACTTCCAAAGCTAAATGTTCTGCGTGCTCCTCCTCCCATTGCCAGAACTCCAACCGGGAGCCTGACATGGAGCTCAGAACCCTCACTCCTGTGGGAGAACTTCTGCAATATAATTATTCTCCACCTTGTTGGTTGCACACCCGTGGGGTTTGGGATTTGGATTATATTGCAAGTGTGGCCCTCCTACCATCTCATTGTGGTTTCTTCTTTGTCTTTGGATGTAGAATATCTTTTCTGGTAGGTTCTGGTCTTTTTTACTGATGGTTGTTCCACCATTAGTTGTGATTTTGGTGTTCTCGTGAGAGGAGGTGAGCTCAAGGTTCCTCTACTCCACCATCTTGTCTTGACCACCATGTAGATCTCCAATCTTCCACCCCAAGTGTTTCCATCTTCTTTGTCTTGTCCTGTCAGGAATACCTATCCTCTTAATAGTTCTATAAACATATAGAATATTTGCAACGTGTTGATAATTAAACCAGAATTGGGATGCACACGCCAAAACTGCCCAGTTGTTTGTGTGGTCACTTCTAAAGAACTGTTCTGCTCCATCCTCGATCTGACTGGCAGCCAGGGTGCCAAAGGGCAAGAGCAATGACCCTGCCAGGACACTCAAACCCTGGCTGAGAAAGTAGGTGTCAACCATATTTTGCTTGCTGATGTTTTAATCACTTTAACCCTGCTAGTCTTCTCACCTCTATCACTAATGAAGTCAATTTCTCATGGCTCACCAAAGATTCTTATCTAAAAGGCAGTAATGGCAAATACTGTTCTCCCTATGCTACAGCAACTTCCATGGATACCGTTGAGGCAGCACCTTTACCTATGACTACTTTTCCCAAAGAGGCTGAATTATGTACTCTGATATGGTTTTGTACTTGAGCCAAGGACAAAACTGCCAATGTCTGTATTGATAGTACATAAGCTTTTGGAGCAGCTCATGATTTTGGAAAGTTTTAGAAGCAGTGTGCCTCCTTACTTCCAGGGGAAATAAAATTTTAAGTGGCCCCTGTGTTCAGGAATTATTGGATGCAGCACTTCAAACTGACACTTCAGCTATTATTAATATTTCAGGTCATCCTAAACTTGACTCTCTGAAAGCTAAGGAAATCACCTTGCTGACATTTCTACAAGGAATGCTGCCCTTGTAGGACCCAACAGCAGCCAAAACTCTCATGGTCCAAAGGGATATTTCTCTAAATTATAACTCAGAAAGTCTCGCTAGAGAAGCCCAGCAATGATCCTCAGAAAAGGAAAAGCAAGATGGAAATTCAACAACGGTCGGTTTGATAAAAGAGAAAACTAGGTTTGGACCTAACACTCTAAAATTCTCATTCCTCACCCCTGTGCCTGCATTAAACCATAGGTTTATTGACAAGATAACAGTGTTCATGAATCAATATTTGTGGGGAATTATTTAAAATCCTCCAAAAGTGCCTAACTCAGTTGATCCACTTGTCCAAAGCTCAACCCAGGGAAGCTTGTTCATACTGTTTCCTGATTTTTTAAACTGATTAATTAACCATTTGAGGTCTGGCACAAGAATTTTATACAACTTCCCCAGTCTTGTGGATATAAATATGTTTTAGTCATGGCCTGTTCAACACTGAACTGAAGCCTTCCATTGCAGACAGGTTACTCCCTCTTTTGTGGCTTAAAACCTTTAGGAAAAGATTGTCCCTACCTGGGAAACTCTTCTCTAACTGCATAAAGGTCAAAGAATCCTTTTTAGTGGTCAAGCACTTCAACACATCTGTGCTGTTTGGTCAGTTTTACAAAACTGTCACTGCACTTACCACCCTCATTCCTCTGGTTTAGATGAAGGCATGAAGTCCCAATTGGAAAATATTGTAGAGGCCCTCCAAATAACTAGGCCAAAAGCATTGCTATAAATTCTTCTAGACATCACATCCACCCTCTTGGAATTCATAAATGCTCATTGTCTGAGATAGCCACAGGATACCCAATGCACTTGACTCTTGCCTCTTTTGAGCCACAACTGATAAATGGAGAGGTACTCCAATATTGTGAAGTCCTAATTTCTTCTACTAAAAGTAAGCATGTTTTGGTACAGCGATCTTTTCACAGTGCCCTCATGGGAGACAAAGATCTTAAGCCTCACACTTGCAACCTGGATATTTGGGGATTTTAGAAATGAAACCTCCAGAACAGGGGTGCCCAACCCCTGGGCCACAGACCAGTACCGGTCCGCAGCCTGTTAGGAACCAGGCCAAACAGCAGGAGGTGAGTGGCGGGTGGGCGAGCAAGCGAAGCTTCATCTGACGCACCCCATCACTCGCATTACCGCCTGAACCATCCCCCTGCCCCTGCTCCGTCCGCGGAAAAATTGTCTTCCATGAAACAGTCCCTGGTGCCAAAAAAGTTGGGGACAGCTGCTCCAGAAGGATTATCTTCAAACTCGCTTGTAAGGCCTCTATCAGGTACTCATAACCAACCTTTGTGTCACCAAATTTCAGGAAACAGACTCTTGGATTCACAAACACACCTAAAGAAAGCGTGAAACTTTGACTCAAACTGACAGCCGTCTGTTGACTTGAAAGTAAAGATTTCCCAGAACTGAAGCAGCTGACATCTGATGAGGTAGCTTTCCCAAGATATATAGACCATGTCTGTTGGAAGTTCCTCTTTGATGATGACACAATGCTAAAGGTGATCACCAATCTGTAATCTTGTTAACGTAGGGACTTCACATAATAAGTACTTCAGCGTTCTCCTTCTTACAACTCCCTGTGGTTCAGATGTGAACGTCAATAGGTTTCAACTCTGTGCAATTTCCATTTGACGTAGGACAGTACATCCAGGAATGTCCTTCTTTGCATTGAGGAATAAAAAAGTCACTGGAACCGGAAAACCTGACTCTCAATCAGTGATGCTTTCAGAGAACAATCTTGATCAAAAGGGAGAAATTGTCAAAAAATAATAAAAGGAAATCTCACTTAAGGTAGTCTGGATGTCAGACAGGGAAGCTTTCACACCTTATAACAAGAACAGAGCCCCAAACGAAGAAGACTTCCTCTTCCTTCCTGCAAGAGCTCAGCCAATAAGAAACTGTCACAACTTACCCAATGAAAAGCTACTGTACTTCAAACTCTTAATTTTTCCAGTGGACTCTGTTTACTAGAGCTATCTCACCTTCATTTGCCCCTATTTAAAACAGTTCTCCTCTCCATTTTTTGTTGGGGACATGCACATGTCTCGCCATGGTTGCAAATCTGGAAATGCAGTTTTTTCTTGATCTTGAATAACCCCATGTTTGCTAAAGAAACAACTAGTCATCTATTTGTCTTATGTCAACAGAATATAAGGCAAACTACTGTTTGTGAGGGAAACAAGAATAAATTACCTTATTGGTGTCATGAAACCAACTGAAACTATATACAAAAATTTTATCATTGTGGCTGTGTCAGTTTGGTCCAACACTCACTGCTTATTTTAATATCATAGTCACTATTGTATCATCATATTCTATGCCAGGGGGAATTAATTTATCACATCAACTACCATATCCCAGTTTTCATTTCATTTTCATTATCACTTGATTTTTTTCTCTCATTGTTCCTACACTAATCAAGAGTGTACCAATTAAGAGTGGATATTTAAGTGAAATAGAAACTATAGGCTTCCCAGATAAATATTTAATTAATGGGATCAAGTGAGGCACCTAAAAGACCTTAATGTACTTTTAGGCTACTTCCATCTAGTTTTTGCATTCTTTGTGACTTTGGAGTTACATTTAAATTATTTTATACATCAGGAAATTTGAGTTCTCATTGTTTGGAATTGTTAGAAAAGCCTATGAATTAGTAGGGAATATTATGTAAAAATTGACTAATTTTTGTCCATCTGTTTTGGCAATATAGAGAGAACACTTGATTCTATTTCAGTTGCTATGAAATAAGCAGATGGTGAAAATAATGTCAGCTCAGGGGAAGACATTATCTTAGTTGACATTATATGAGACATTATCTTATATCTCAGAGTATCCCCAGGTTGAGTTCATCCTTTCTTTGTTTCTGGGTTCTACGTGATGACATTCACAGGCAACGCAGCCATCATCTTACTTTCCCTCCTGGATAGCAGGCTCCACACCCCAATGTACTTCTTCTTCCCAAATTTCTCAATTTTGGACATGTGCTTTACTAACTGCATTGTTCCTCAGATAATGGTAAGCTTGTGGAGAAGTTAAGAATATCAGCTACATAAGCTGCTTTGTTCAGTATTCTGTGGCTTTGGCTTTTGGCTCCATGGAGTGTGTGCTTTTTACTGTATTGGTTGTTGACCATTACGTTGTCATCTGCTGGTCCCTCCACGCTGCTACAATCATGCACCAACAGATCTGTCACCTTCTTGCAGCCATGTCCTTGCTTACAGCGCTTGCCAACTCTCTCCTTCAGGCTTCACTGTCCATTGTTTGGCCTCTATGTGACCACTGCTGTGTGGATTATTTTCTTTTTGATCTCCTGGTCATTATCAAGCTCCTTGTGGACACTGATCCAACTGAACTGAAGATGTTATGTTAATCACTCACTGATCACTCATTGAATATCCTTACTATTCTAGTCTGCATCATCATTACTTCTTCTGACTGAACAACCATGTATGTGGTGGGAATGCCCTCTGCTGGCAAATAAACTCTGGAACTTGTGCATCCCACCTGAGGGTCATCTTGCTGTTCCCTAGAACCATCATGTTCATGTATTTCTCTAAAGGAGAGGAGAAAGGAGAAAAATAATACTTGCAGTAATAATGGCTGAAAATGTTCTAATTTGGTAAAAGATATGAATCTCCATATCTAAAGGGTCAATGGACTCTAATTAGGATAAACTAGGAAATCAAAGCCAAGACATATTATCATCAAACAGTCAAAATACAAAGGCAAAAGCAGAATCTTGAAGCAGCAAGTGAAAAACTAATTGTCACATATAATAGTTCATCAATAAGATTAGCAGCTTATTTCTCATGAGCAATGACAAAGGACAGGATGCACTAAAAAGCCTGATTTAAATGCCATATTTAAAGTACTAAGAGAAAAAATATATCAAACTGGGCTCTACATCTAGTAAAACTATCTTTAAATATGAATGATAAAGATGTTCCAAAGATAAGCAAAAGTTGAGGGAGATAATCATTAGCAGATCTGACTGACAAGAAATGCTAAAGGGAACCCTGCAAGCTGAAAAAAAAATGTCACTTGAGAACTACTCAGTGTCATATGAAGAATAAATGCTGGTAAAGGAAACTATGTAGATAAATATAAAAGCGAGTATGATTGTATTTAGGTTCATAGGTTCTCTTTTTTTCCTATATTATTTAAAAGTCAAATGAGTAAAACTTTAACATAAATCTATGTTAATAGACACAAGTATATAAAGGTAGAGTTGTGACAGTAAAAATATAAAGGATATATGTTTAATACATAGGGTTTTATAACATCTTTATTGGAATATAATTGCCTTACAATGTTTTGTTAGTTTCTGTTGTACAACAAAGTGAATCAGCTATACGTAAACATGTATCCCCATATCCTCTCCCTCTTGTGTCTCCCTCCCACCCTCCTTTTCCCACCCCTCTAGGCGGTCACAAAGCATGGAGCTGATCTCCCTGTGCTATGCAGCTGCTTCCCACTAGCTATCTATTTTACATTTGTTAGTATTACATAGTTTCTCATACTATAGAAACTATGTTGATATTAATTCAAACTAGATTATTCTAAGTTTAAGGTGTTACTTTTGACCCTCAGGGTAGCCATTAAGAAAATAACTAAAATAAGTGAGAAGAGAATTAAATGGTACACTACCAAAATAAAAACAATTAATTTCCAATTAAAAGGCAGAGAGACAATAATTTTTTTAAAAAAACGTAATTTAACTACATATCATCTACAAGAAACACACTTTAGATCCAAGACACAAGTAGGATAAAAATGAGAGGATGGAAATAGATTCTATATAAATAGTAAACAAAAGAATGCTGAGGTGGCAATCCTAATCTCAGACAACGTAGAAACTCAGGTGAATTTCTTAAATAAGACAAACTAGGAGATTGTATATTGACAAAAGGACCAATCCATCAACAATAGTTTGTGGTATTTGGTAGCTTATTCAGGGGAACAGTTAAAATACCCACTGTACAGGGCTTCCCTGGTGGCACAGTGGTTAAGAATCTGCCTGCCGATGTAGGGGACACGAGTTCGAGCCCTGGTCCGGGAAGATCCCACATGCCGCGGAGCAACTAAGCCCGCGCGCCACAGCTACTGAGCCTGAGCTCTAGAGCCCATGAGCCACAACTACTAAAGTCCACGCACCTGGAGCCCGTGCTCCACGACAAGAGAAGCCACCGCAATGAGAAGCCCGCGCACCACAACGAAGAGTAGCCCCCGCTCACCACAACTATAGAAAGCCCGCGTGCAGCAATGAAGACCCAACGCAGCCAAAAATAATATAATTAATTAATCAATTAATTATTTATTTTTAAAAATACCCACTGTACAGAGTGTACAAAGAGTGGCTTGTGCAGGATCCAAATCATTTGGTGATTTGGCAGACATCTGTACCAAAAAGGGTAGTGCTAGAGTCGTCTACAAGCTCCCAGAGAGGTTTGAAGTTGCCACTCGTGGAATCTGCAGAGTTTGTTACAATATTTTCCTAGTATGTCACCAAGGGAAGTCCCAAGGTCATGTTTGTGTTCAACGCAAAGAGAACATTTTTCATTAATTGTCTTTATCTGGTCAAGGGCCGGTCCTTGAACTTCTATACAGGTGGTCTGGGCCCCAAATAACTCACCAGAAGAAAATAACGCAGTGGTTATTTTTCAGTCTTGGATACCATAGCTGGTCATTCATCCATGTTTTCTACTTTAGCCCACCAGGTGTTCAATCAGCAGGGATGAAGACCAGTTCTGGTTCTTTCGCTCTATCTAGATTTGATATAACCAACAGTCAGATTGATTAGTTAACCTGACCAGTGTTTAGTAAACAGGCATAAGGGAGGGTTTGGTTTGTGCTCAGCGTGCTGAAAAAGTTAATAAGAGCAACACACAGTCTGAAAAAGAGTCTATAGTGGAGACCTAGAGAGTGAAGTAGGACAGTGAGAGACAAGTACTCTCCAGGCAGTTTTCTAATACATGATTAATAAATATGGGTAATTTGTTAATTATTCAGAAAAAGATTGTTTGTTTTTTAATATGTACACCATATTACTCTACTGATGGAAAAGTTAATTTTTCTTCCAGATAACATATACAGTCACTTCATATATCAATAGCAGTAATGCAAATTCATTTGCCTGTGTGGCCCAGACATTTATTGGGACATCTATTAAAGGTCCATCCAATTCAGAAGGATTTAAATCAGGCTGATTTTCTAGTAAGGAAAGTAGGAGGTGTTGTAACAGGGAAGAACAACTCTGACTCCATATTAGATCTGTTCCTCTTTAAACTTTGTGCCTTGTTACCTGTGCTTAGTCATGCTGGCTCTGCACTTTTCGAATGTTGCCTATAGCCTTAAGTATACAGGATAGTCTGTTCTCAGGGCTCTAACTAACCCTTAAGAGTCCATTCATACAGAGATAAAAAGTTGCAGAACAGAGAAGAGCATTTGTCTTGTTGGGGGGTTACAGGAACATCCTGACCTGACTTACATGGACAGCTGCAAAAACAAGAGTTCAACACCAAGAAGTTTGCCACAACAAAACACACCCCTACCTCACCTTGCTTTTAAAAGTGCTTTGTTGAAACCTTCCAGAGAGTTTCAGTTTGTTTGGCCTCACTGTGCATCGGGCACGTGAACTTGCATTCGGTTAACGGTGTGAGGCTTTTTTTTGTGTGTGGTACGCGGGCCTCTCACTGTTGTGGCCTCTCCGGTTGCGGAGCACAGGCTCCGGACACGCAGGCTCAGCGGCCATGGCTCACGGGCCCAGCCGCTCCGCGGCATGTGGGATCCTCCAGGACCGGGGCACGAACCCGTGTCCCCTGCATCAGCAGGCAGACTCGCAACCACTGCGCCACCAGGGAAGCCCCAGTGTGAGGCTTTAACTGAGGGCAGCGAAATAAACGCCCCTCCCATTACATTTTATAGAGGCATTAAATTTACATTAAAATCTCCACCAAGAAGTTTACTGGTGAACAAGTGGAAACTAGAATGGCCCAATGCATGTTATTGGGGGGGGCAGCCTAAAGATATTAGGGTGGGCTGAAATATTGGCAATGAAATAGTCTACCCAGAGTTTCCAACTGCTTGAACAAAATCACAGGTAGAGGCAACTTCCACTGAGCAGATGATAGAGGACGTTGCACCAGTGTCAATTAAGAATCCAGTGCCTGATTCTGTATTTTAGGTTTAATGATAAGTTACAGGGTGCAACAGAGGAACAGCTGACTCTGTCATTTGTGGGGGAATTGTCCCTCAAAAGGAGAAAAATGAACCTTCTGGCAGTCCTGGGCACAAAGGGATTGCTCCTTAAACCTTTCTTTCTCTTAACTGCAGGACAATTTCTCTTACAACCTCCTGATTTCTCACAATATCTGCAGTTGTCTGGAGGCAAATAGGAAGAGGGCTTCAAATTATTCTCAGATTTATGTTTTTGTTTCTCTAAATATTCAAGTTGTAAAACAAGAATTGTGGCTATTAAACTTTTTTTCTACATTTCTAGAAGCTACTTTCAAAGAACTGAGTTGTATCCTCAATTACCACACTTGCAGTTATTTTGAATTTGCTGTCCAGTATCACGGTGAAAAATTCTCACTGGAGCAGATATTAGTGTTTCCTGTGCTCTGGGCTTCTGTTTTCAATGCAGTTTTCTGCTAAAAATTTTGTATAAAACATTCAACAAAAGGTTCTGGATTCTTTCCTTCTTTTTTGAATATATAATTCAACCTTAGACCAACTAAATTTATGGGCAAAGGCCTTTAATATTTTTACTATCAAACCTTGAATATTAGCTTTCATTTAGGTCATTTCTACTTCAGTTGACTGGGAGAGGTGCTGGCCTCTCTGTTCCTCTCTGAAGGGGTTTTGTTTACCCAGAGTGTCATCTGGCCTACCTAATAGATACAGTATAATTTGGGGCTGGAAGAAAACCCTCTAGCAGTCAATTAAGGTCCCTATGATTGGGATTGTGAATAACAACTAATCTTTCTAATTCTGCCCTGAATTGATTGGATCTTCTGAGACTGGAGGTAAAATGTTTTATAATATAAAGATCTGAGGTTTTACAAGGGATCTGAAATTTTAGGGATGGGGTACAGTATACTTCAACAAAGGACATTGCATAGGAATGCCTGAAGCTGGCAGAGGCTGGTTAGCAAGATCTGGAAATTAGGAGTTATAAGGGACTGCAAAGTGAGCTTTGTTGTGCTTCTCAAGTACTCAGCTGAATTCACTTCTGACTGTCAGCATTTACAAAATAATCTGTATTCCCCAGGACTAGAGGTCAAGCCAATGTGCTCTCCGAAAAATCTTTTTAAAAAGAGAAATCAAAACAACCAGGCTGGGGCTTCCCTGGTGGCGCAGTGGTTGAGAATCTGCCTGCTAATGCAGGGGACACGGGTTCGAGCCCTGGTCTGGGACGATCCCACATGCCGCGGAGCAACTAGGCCCGTGAGCCACAACTACTGAGCCTGCGCATCTGGAGCCTGTGCTCCGTGCAACCAGAGAAGCCGCGATAGTGAGAGGCCCGCGCACCGCGATGAAGAGTGGCCCCCGCTTGCCACAACTAGAGAAATGGCCCCCGCTTGCCACAACTAAAGAAAGCCCTCACAGAGAAACAGACCCAACACAGCAAAAATAAAAAAATAAATTAATAAACTCCTACCCCCCACATCAAAAAAAAAAAATCACCTCTCCCTCCTTTGTTCCCCTCCGCCTTCCCTCCCCTATCCTCTCCTGGTAACTTTAAAACAACAACAACGACCAGGTGAGTGCTTTATGGGAAGGTTGCAGGAGTTTTAAGATTTAAGAGAACTGGGTGAGCTGATAGAGCTGGGTTATGAGGAATAGGTCATACCAGGATCCCAGAGGTCCAAATGATCTTATGGAGGAGGTGCAGGAAGTTGGGATTGAAGAGGAGTATAAAAGGAAAGAGAAGGGGAATTTACTTCAGATTTTTTTTAAAATTTGTTCTAAGTCTGGCTTCTGTTAATTCATTTTATTAAAGGATTCCCTAAGAATAGCATCATACCATTTTGTGTTCTCTTTTCAATTAGATCTTCCTGTAAATACCAGTATGACAGTTGTTTATGATGAGGGGGACGTAGTGAAAGACTAGCATTGACATATATTTACTACCAAATGTAAAATAGATAGCTAGTGGGAAGCTGCTGCATAGCACAGGGAGATCAGCTCGGTGCTTTGTGACGATCTAGAGGGGTAGGATACGGAGGGTGGAAGGGAGGCTCAAGAGGGAGGGGATATGGGGATATATGTATGCATATGGCTGATTCACTTTGTTGTACAGCAGAAACTAACACAACATTGTAAAGCAATTATACCCCAATAAAAACGTATAAAAAGAAAAGATTTTCAAACATAGAAGTTTTCCAGTTAAAATGATTCATTATCCTGTCACTGACGAATGGGATTTCCACTAGTATGTTTATTTCAATAATGACTCGATCCAGTAAGACTTTTGTGTGTGTGTGTGTGTGTGCTAGGCGGGCCTCTCACTGTTGTGGCCTCTCCCGTTGCGGAGCACAGGCTCCGGACGAGCAGGCTCAGCGGCCATGGCTCACGGACCCAGCCGCTCCGCGGCATGTGGGATCTTCCCAGACTGGGGCACGAACCCGCGTCTCCTACATCGGCAGGCGGATTCTCAACCACTGCGCCACCAGGGAAGCCCAAGACTTCTTATGGAAAGATACAGAGGTAACTTTTTAGGCTCAGAATAAATCTTTACCATGTATAAAACAGGCATCCCTAATGTGGCTGCAGATGATGTAGCCCCCATGATCGAAAGGTCTACTCCCAATATAGTCTGAGACAGTAAAGGCTTTTGTTGCACATGTGGTAAGGATGGTGTGATCAAATGTTGTCTCTGTTCTGTCATGACAATGTGAGATGCCTCCAGTCATAAATCTACTCATCTTTGGCACCAGCCAGTGCTACTGGAATGAGACTTTTTCAGCACAAAGCAAGGAATGTTGAGACAAGAAATGCCTCTATAGACTAGGACCCCTTATGACAAATACCTGTGAAATCTGGCATTGTCACAAGAAGAGAGAGATGCTTGTGATTTCCTGTCTCATGCCCCAGTCTATCTGGCCACCAAATAGATCCACCCCCAATAAATGCACATTTCAGAATGCAGTGACCAGACAGAATATTCTCACTGGTCATAAAGTCAAGCTCTCACAATATAGACCAAGATGGAAGGAATAAACTCTTCTGGTGTTTTTTTTTTTGCGTTACGCGGGCCTCTCACTGTTGTGGCCTCTCCCGTTGCAGAGCACAGGCTCCGGACGCGCAGGCCCAGCGGCCATGGCTCACGGGCCCAGCCGCTCCGCGGCATGTGGGATCTTCCCGGACCAGGGCACGAACCCGTGTCCTCTGCACCGGCAGGCGGACTCTCAACCACTGCGCCACCAGGGAAGCCCAACTCTTCTGTTTTTTACATGAGGGACCCACAGCAACATTTGTCTAAACAAACACTAGTGGGTGACAACCATGAACTCACCAGTCTGTGAGGCTTGCTTGAAACAGCAATTTTATAAAGAACCTATGCCTGCTATTCTGCCCTATGGTTCTTCCTCCTTGGGACAAATGACACAACAGACAGAGACAAAGAAAAGCAGAGACATTTTCTGGGAGGAAATGACCAATAAAAATGAAGATCACTCATTTACCATATTTTTATTTGAGTTGCTATGACAAAGGAGAAAGTTCCACACATATTTTCTCCTGCTAATCTAAATTTATAGAGAAAAATGACTTTTATCAGTTTCACTTCCACTGGCATTTCCAGGCAGAGATCCAGAAGGCTAATCTGTTAAGAACTTTTACCTTCTGCCAGCTTAAGTTTGTGGTCACAGTACCTCTCAATTCTGTAGCCTTAAGGGGAAGAGAGTGGGGTCCAGCTAGAATCCTGGCAACTAAAACAACTGCTGGGAAGGAGGAAAAGTAGCCCTCACCCCTTCTCAGTTCTTTCAGATGGTTTAACAATTAAATTGACACCAGACAGATTACCAAAGAAATAAACTAATTTATATGAACAGAGGTCTCATAGAAATGAGACCTTTGAAGACACTAAAGCAGCCACTCATATATCATTTTTAGAGAAAGAAACAATTATTTGTGAAGATTTAACAAAACAGAGGGGTTTGTGCTTCGGGCAGCAAACTTATGAAGAAGTAACAAAGTTTGTTTACATAGCTTCCTTAGCCTAGAATTCCCATATCTGGTGATAAGGATGCTTTCTATTATCCTGTTATACTGACAGTACATTCACATGGGAGATTTATTTCCTCTTCCAGGAGAGGGGGAGCAGAGAGTGCTTATAAATATAATTTTGTTTCATCAGTGGTTTCTCAAGGAAATTTACTATATCCAATATACCATTGTAGCCTATCTTGGGGCAGCCTGTCCTGAGGACTGAGAGGGACATCCAAATGCTCCTAAGTATGAATTTTTGACAATCATTGTAAAAAAGGTAAAAGAGTGCCCTATCCACATGCAACTGTCTCAAACATGTTTCATTCGAGAAGCTTTGCCTTTTATCTCATTATGTTCCCTGAACTAGATGGTTTAAGAAATAATCAAAGGAAAAAATATTAATGCACTTTTAGAATTTTACCTAACTAAAGTTATGGGGTGAGAAATTCTTTTTTGTTTGTTTGTTTCCTTTTTTTGGACAGACTTTTTTTTCACATCTTTATTGGAGTATAAATGCATTATAATGTTGTGTTAGTTTATGTTGTACAACAAAGTGAATCAGCTATAAGTATACATATATATATCCCCATATCCCCTCCTTCTTGAGCCTCCCTCCCACCCTCTATATCCCATCCCTCTAGGTCATCACAAAGCATCGAGTTGATCTCCTTATGCTATGCAGCAGCTTCCCACCGGCTATCCATTTTACATTTGGTAGAGTATATATGTCAATGCCACTCTCTCACTTCACCCCAGCTTCCCCTTTGCCCCCTGTGCCCTCAAGTATGTTCTCTACTCTGTGTCTTTGCTCCTGTCCTGCCACTAGGTTCATCAGTACCGCTTTTTAAAATTCCATATATATATGTTAGCATACAGTATTTGTTTTTCTCTTTCTGACTTACTTCACTCTGTATGACAGATTCTAAGTTCATCCACATCTCTACAAATGACCCAATATCATTCCTTTTTATGGCTGAGTAATATTCCATTGTATATATGTACCACATCTTCTTTATCCATCCCTCTGTCGATGGGCATTTAGGTTGCTTCCATGACCTGGCTATTGTAAACAGTGCTGAAATGAACACTGGGGTGCATGTGTCTTTTTGATTTATGGTTTTCTCTGGGTATATGCTCAGTAGTGGGATTGCTGGGTCGTATGGTAGTTCTATTTGTAGTTTTTTAAGGAACCTCCATACTGTTCTCCATAGTAGCTGTATCAATTTACATTCCCACCGACAGTGCAAGAGGGTTCCCTTTTCTCCACACCCTCTCCAGCATTTATTGTTTGTAGATTTTTGGATGATGGCCATTCTGACTGGTGTGAGGTGATACCTCATGGTAGTTTTGATTTACATTTCTCTAATCATTAGTGATGTTGAGCATTCTTTCATGTGTTTGTTGGCAATCTGTATATCTTCTTTGGAGAAATGTCTATTTAGGTCTTCTGCCCATTTGGGGATTGGGTTGTTTATTTTTTTGTTATTGAGCTGCATGAGCTGCTTGTAAATTTTGGAGATTAATGCTTTGTCAGTTGCTTCATTTGCAAATATTTTTCTCCCATTCTGAGGGTTGTCTTTTCATCTTGTTTATGGTTTCCTTTGCTGTGCAAAAGCTTTTACGTTTCATTAGGTCCCATTTATTTATATTTGTTTTTATTTCCATTTCTCTAGGAGGTGGGTCAAAAAGGATCTTGCTGTGATTTATGTCATGGAGTGTTCTACCTATGTTTTGTGTAAAGTAGAAGCAGAACAAAATGAATTTATTGACCAATTTTTTTTTCAGAAATGAACTGAAAATTTCATTTTCTAGCAGAAGGGCAAAAAAAGAAAAAAAAAACGACAACCCCCAAACCAAAAAAACCTCTGTACCATTCCAGTGACTTGACTAATGACCCAAGTGTGTTGTGTGAGATGGTGTGTGAGGAATGCAGCATCTCTGAAGGCAATAAAGCAAATCTGGGGGAGCTTGTTTCAGATGTCAGTGCCTATCTGCAGGCGAACACCCAGTGGTCATTGTGGTCCAGGTTCTCACCTCTTGCAATCTCAGGCTGAGCAGCCTGTAAACTTTTTTTTTTTTTTTTGGTAAATTCACAAAGCTTTGGAAGGAAAAGCAATAAATTAATATTTTCCAAAAAAAGACATTTCTAACGGCACTGGTTACATGAATGAATCAGGATAATCTTATTTCTGTAAGATGTGTTCACCACTCTGTGCTGCATATTACACACTCCCTATGGAGATGTGTAAAATATGTCAAGACTGCTAGTTGCATGAATGAATCCATATCATGTTTTTGTGTGGAACAGTGTGTTTCCCACTCTGTACTGCATGTTATACACTCTCCCAAGTCCTAGCCCGAGCCCAAGGCTGAATTTAAATCCAACAACAAACACCAACATGAATACAAACATGAACACATACACAAACCAGACCCAACTCCAACACTGAATCATGACCTTATTCCTGCCCTAATCCTCACCCTAACCATAATATTTACCCCAAATTATAACCCTAAATCTAACTTTATCCTTATCCAACCCCAACCTTGTCCCTCATTCTATAGGTCTTAAATTTTTATCTTGACCCTAACCCTCAAAAGTTGACCTTCATTTTAACCTTAATATTGTCATTGAAATTGAGCCTTGCCTGATTATCATGGTACTTTCAGACCTGTATTCTGTCTCTACTATATGACCTTTTCTATCACTGACTTTTTTTTTTTTTTTTTGGTTGTATCGGGTCTTAGTTGAGGCACACAGGATCCTCGCTGTGGCATGTGAGATCACTTCTCTCTAGTTGTGATGCACGGGCTCAATAGTTGCCCCATGGCATGTGGGATCTTAGTTCCCCGACCAGGGGTCGAACCCATGTCCCCTGCATTTGAAGGTAGATTCTTAACCACTAGACCACAAGGGAAGTCCTTCTATCACTGACTTTTAATTTGACCATGACCTTAATCTCCTATATCTGTGGGGTTGTTTTGGACCATGAACTTTACCTTGATCTTGAACTTGAATCTGACTTTTACCTTGACCCTGAGAGTCGAAATACTGCCATTGACTCTTTCTTAATGGAAATTTGTCCTGACCTTGGTGTTTTGATCTTGACCTTGAAGGTGACCTTGACATTTTTCAGATGCATATCATGTGTGAAACTTTCTCTCTAACCTTATTCCTTACTGACCAATAATTTGATCTTGATTTTTACCTTGAAGTTGACACTGACCATTTTTAATCTCTGTTCTGTCCTTTTGTTTCTTGCTTTTCTATTACAAATTGATTATTTTGAACCTTGCATTTGAATTTTGACATCTCCTTTGACCTCACTTTGTCCATATCCTTTGTCCTTTAACTTGATCTTCACACTGATTCACAATATATTCCAACCTTGATTATCATCCTATCAATTTACACCACTGAAATCCAATTTGAACTTGACCTGTCCTTTAATACAACCTTTAATTTACCTAAAGGTGACCATTACCTTACCTTGAACTTGCACCAATTACCCTATATCCTGTCCTTGTCTATCTTCCTGACATTTCTATCATTGATGGATAAATTGGACCCTGATCTTGACCTTGGCTTAACTTTGAATATTACCTTTAAAATCTTGAACTTGATTCCAAACAAATCCTGTCCTTGTCTATCATCCTGTCCATTTTATCTCTAACTGAAAATTTGAACTTGACCATGATTTTTAAAAATTATTATTATTTATTTTATTTGGGGCTGCATTGGGTCTTCGTTGCTATGTGCAGGCTTTCTCTGGTTGCGGCGAGCGGGGGCTACTCTTTGTTGCGGTGCGCAGGCTTCTCATTGTGGTGGCTTCTCTTGTTGTGGTGTATGGGCTCTAGGCACACAGGCTTCAGTAGTTGTGGCACATGGGCTCAGTAGTTGTAGCTCGCGGGCTCTAGAGCGCAGGCTCAGTAGTTGTGGCGCATGGGTTTAGTTGCTCCGTGGCATGTGGGATCTTCCTGGACCAGGGCTCAAACCTGTGTCTCCTGCATTGGCAGGTGGATTCTTAACCACTGCGCCACCAGGGAAGCCGTTGACCATGATTTTTATCTTTTCCTTTACCTTCATTTTCATATTGACCCTTCATTAGAACATTTTCTATCCCTAATTTTGATTCTATCCTCCTGCCCATCTTCACCATCAACTGATAATATAATCTTGACCTTGAATTTGAACTTGATCTTGAACTTGATCTCACACTTGGTGTGACCAGCTGCAAACCTTGAACCTTTTTAGAACTGTAAGAATATCATCATGACCATTTCTTTCATTGATTGGGGATTTGACCTTGATCTTGGCAATAACATAATTTTGAACTTGAAAGAGATCCTTGTCTCCTGCTATGGTTCAAATATTTGTGTCCCCTCGAAACTCATATGTTGAAATTCTAATGCCCATTTTATGTGTATTAGGATGTGGGACCTTTGGGAGATAATTAGGTCAGGAGGGCAGAGCCCTCATGAATGAGATTAATGCCCTTATAAAAGAGGCCCGAGGGAATTCCCTGGCAGTCCAGTGGTTAGGACTCAGCACTTCCACTGCAGGGGGCACAAGTTCAATCCTGGTCAGGGAACTAAGATCTGCAAACTGTGTGGCACAGCCAAAAAAAAAAAAAAAAAAAAAAAACAAGAGGCCTGAGAGAGCCCCCTTACCCCTTCCACCATGTGAGGATACAAGAATTCTGCAACAGGGAAGAGGGTTCTCACCAGAACCCAACCATAGCACCCTTATCTTGGATTTCTGGTGCCCAAATAAATTCATGTTGTTTATAAGCCACCCTGTCTGTGGTATTTTGTTATAGCAGCCTGAACAGACTAAGACATGTCCCTATCTTCCTGATAGTCTTCTTAATGACTGATAATTTATCTTGACCTTTACTTTCACCTTTCCTTGACCTTGACCTTTTCAGACTAATATCCTATATCAGACTATATTTTCATACCTCTAACACTAACTATTTGAACCAAGCTTAGATTTTTACCTTGACCTTGACCTCACCTTGACCTCACCTTGACCTTGACCCCTTTCAGGCCCATATCCTGTCCTTATCATGACAACTTTCTGTATCACTGAATGATTATTTTAATTTGACCTTAACCTTCACCTTTATATTGACTGATACAGACCAACTCCTGTCCTTCACAATCTTCAATGTTCGTTTCTACCCCGTCTGAAAACTTAAACTTGAATTTGACCCTGAATATGAACTTGACCTGGCATTGTTCTTGACCTTTATCTATTCCAGTTTTGTGCTCTATTCCTATCATTCTGGCATTCTCTACGACTAATAATTTTCCTTTGACCTCAACTTAATACTTTTTTTTTTTTTTTTTTTTTTTTTTGTGGTACGCGGGCCTCTCACTGTTGTGGCCTCTCCCATTGCAGAGCACAGGCTCTGGACGCGCAGGCTCAGCAGCCATGGCTCATGGGCCTAGCCACTCCACGGCATGTGGGATCTTCCCAGATTGGGGCACGAACCCACGTCCCCTGCATTGGCAGGCAGACTCTCAACCACTGCTCCACCAGGGAAGCCCTCAACTTAATACCTTTAACTTTACCTTGACCCTTATTTTAAACAAATCCTGTCCCCTATCTACTGTACTGATCCTTTCTATCACTAATTTTTAATATGACCTTGATTTTGGCTTTTTATGATACTGAACTTGACCATGGCCTAATTTTGACCTTCACCCTTTTCAGAACCATAGTCTCTGTAGAAATATTATCCTCCCCATTTCTAATAATGACTGAGAATTTGACCTTGATCTTGTTGTTGACTTGACTTTGAAATTGACATAATCTTGAACTTGATATAAACACTAGTTGAATATATCATGTCTCTGACTGTCTTCCTGAATTACTCTCTCTGTGACCAATAATTTAACCTTGGCCTGACATTGTGACCTGACTGTGAACTTGACTTTGCCCTTTTTCACCCATGTTCCTCTTTTCACCTATGTCCTGTCCCTTACAATTGTCTTGATCTTCTCTGTTACTGACCAGTAATTTGTCCTTGGCTTAAACCTCAACTTTGCTCTTGCCCTTGCCTTTCCCTCAAACTTGATCTGGACTTGACCTTGACTCTTCTCAGACCCATATCCTGTATCCTGTTAATTTTTATTACTGACTGATTATGTGACCTTGCTCTGGGCTTTTACATTGACTCTGTTTCAGATCAAACCCTGCCATTGACCATCATCAATGTATATTTCTATCACTGACTAATAATTTGACCCTGACCTTGACCTTTTGAAGACCCATATACTGTCCTTGACTAGCATCCTCATAATTTCTATCACTGTCTGAAATTTTTACTTCAGTTGAGTTTGGCCTTGAACATCACCTTGAATTTGACCTCAGGTTGACCCTGGCCTCAATGCTTTTTAGACTCTTATCCCGTGCTGGGTAAAGAACCTATACCACCACCTCTGCCAAGTGTCACAGACCAAAAGTAGCAGTGAGGTCAGGACATGTGGACAGATGAAAGCCAGCACATGTGCAATTCAAGCAGGAGTCATCTTGGATGGTGGAAAGTCTATAGCCCATTATTCTGAATAGCCAAAGATTAGCATATCACCACCATTCTGGTCGCCCAATCTGGCTGCCAGGTCAGAAAATACACCCCTACCCACATCAGTATGCAATATCTACACCACAGGCTGACTTCCTGGAACTTCAACCTGGCCACTGGGACCCACAAGAGCCTCATCACTGAGACCTAGAACCCTGTGGGCCATCTGGTTGCCTCCTTATATGGAGAGGCAGGAAGGCCTGGATCCCCATGTGCCCCACTCCAGACCCAGGCAAGGAGGGTACAGTCCAGGCCTTCAGAAGAGGACTTGGAAAAATTTTCAGGAAGCTCATCGGATGACCCAATCCCATACATACTACTCCTGGTCTCCACAGTCTTAGCCAGTGGGAGGGTCCCCCACCTGCCAATCAACCCACCTGCACTATCCCAGGTAATACCTGAACAGTGACAGTGGCATCCCTCCCCTATCTGTAAGTAAATATGTGGCAAATGTTTTCCCCTGACACACTGGGCATAGCAGAACAACCCTGCCATCATTGCCAGCCTCCTGAAACTCTGACTCAGGCCATAAAGGCCAGATTCAACTCCATTCCAGGGACACCCACATCTCTGGAGAAGCCACATAAAGGCAAAAGCCAGTCAACTCCCAATAGCCATCTTGAGCAGGAATAGGCCTATTCCAGGTCCTTGTGTTGGGGCAAGAGCTCTGCCACTTACCTGGCCTCATCCAAATTCCCCTCATAATCTTGGTCTGGGAAGGTTGAAGTGGCTGACTTGGGATAGTACCTCTTCTGAAGGGATAACTAGAAAAAATTTTAATGTGTACATGTAGCAACCATGCCCCATGTGGTCTCATGGCAGTGTTAGGGTACCCTTCTTGGGCCTCTGGCCATCTCCACAAAGGGGAACTTAGAAGAAATTTTAGGAAGCACATCCAGCAACTGAGTCCCATGAGGAGCCACAGCAAGGCCAAGCATTTGGAGAATTCACATTTCCTGATTTTAAAACTTATTACAAAGCTACAGTAATCAGAACAACATGGTACTGGAATTTAAAAAGACGTAGACTAATGGAATAGAATAGAGAGCTCAGAGATAAACTCTCACATATATGGTCAAGTGATTTTTAACAAGGGTGCCAAGGCCATTCAATAGTGAAAAGGACAGTCTTTTCAACAAATGGTGCTAGAAAATCTAGATCTCCACATGTAAAAGAATGGAGTTGAACCCTTACCTAACACCAAATACAAAAATTAACTCAAAATGGATCAAAGAACTAAACAGGAAACCTAAAATTATTAAGCTCTTAGAAGAAAACATAATTGAAAATGTTCATGACATTATATTTAGCAATGATTTCTTGGATATGACACCAAAACATAAGCAACAAAAATTAAAATAGGTAAATTGGACTACATCAAAATTGTAAACTTTTGTGCATCAAAGAATATAATCAGGGCTTCCCTGGTGAGGCAGTGGTTGAGGGTCCGCCTGCTGATGATGCAGGGGACATGGGTTTGTGCCCCGGTCTGGGAAGATCCCACATGCCACAGAGCGGCTGGGCCCGTGAGCCATGGCCACTGAGCCTGCACGTCCAGAGCCTGTGCTCCACAATGGGAGAGGCCACAACAGTGAGAGGCCCGCGTACTGCAAAAAATATATATATATATATAATCAATGGAGTGAAAATGCAACCCCACAGAAAGAGAGAAATATTTGCAAATCATAGATTTGATGAGTTTAATATCCAGAATATATAAAGAACTCCTATAGCTCAACAACAAAAAAAACAAATAATTTGATTTAAATATGGACAAAAGACTTGAATAGACATTTCTCCAAAGATATTACAAATGACCAACAGCCATATAAAAAGAAGCCCAACATTACTAATCATTAGGGAAATACAAATCAAAACCACAATGAGATATCACTGCACACCCACTAGGACAGCTGCTATCAAAAAAAAACCCAGAAAATAACAAGTGTTCGTGAGGAAACAGAGATATTGGAACCTTCCCGCACTGCTGGTAGGAAGGTAAAATAGTGCAGCCACTATGAAAAACAGTCTGGAAGTTTCTCAGAAAAATAAAAATATAATTACCATATGAGCCAGCAATTTCCCTTTGTGTATATGGCCAAAAGAATTAAATACAAGGTTTCAAAGAGATATTTGTACATCCACATTCATAGCAGCATTGCTCAAAATAGCCAAAAAGGAGAAGCAACCCAAGCGATTGATGAATGAATTAACAAATGTGGTATAGCCATACAATGGAATATTATTCAGCCTTAAAAATTAATGAAATTCTGACACATGCTAAAACATGGGTGAAACTTAAGACATTGTATGTTATAGCAGGAAAAATAAGGCACAGACCAACATCAGAGAGACCTGAGACATCCAGTAGTAACCCACGGGGTCCTTTCTCAGTCTCACAGAACATATTTCATCTTCAGATCATGAATCACCAAAATTGTGTGAGACATCTTCGTCTAAGTGGAGCCACAGCCTCATCTGAGGAAGAGTTTGTAATGCCTTTCTGAGCACACCACCAAAGGCAGGTTGCATAACCGGTCTCAACAGTAGAAATCAAAGAACACAACTGAAACCAATTGCAAACCATCAATCTGTATGTTTTCTAAAACCAATACTGATAAACTGCTAAGGCTTCACCCTCATGTTTTGCAGACCCTAGCACAGATCTATATCAATCACTAGCTAGCCACATTTCATTCCATTTTTGCCCAGAGTCAGAACCAAGACACTGGTGTTTCAAAGATAAACCAGGGTTGAAACAGAGTACCTGAGATTAGACCTGTACTTACATGGTCCAAGCCTCTGACCATTAGTCAAGCATTTTGAATTACAAACCACTCGTTATTATCCTTCCTTCTGAATCATTCAACATTTATAGAACAAAAGAAGTAGAAAGATATTACTAATTATTTGTATCTTGCAATGAAGGATAGATATTGCTTGAAAAAAACATTTCAGTTTACCAAATATTGCAACACAGACTTACTCATAAACAAGTACAAACATGACAACTCTTTTACCTCCTTCCATTATTAAATATGAACTTTATGAAAAGTATCAATAGACTGATGTAATGAAACAGTTAACTGATTATTAACAAAATCTGTTTTCTCTAAGCCAATCAGCTTTCTTCAGAAGAACAGCCTGTGGGAGTTTTAATTCATTCTCCCAATAAATTTGATCACTGATATCAGTTTAATAGTGAAATCAAATTTACCTTGGGCTTCCCTGGTGGCGCAGTGGTTGAGAGTCCGCCTGCCGATGCAGGAGACATGGGTCCGCGCCCCGGTCCGGGAAGATCCCACATGCCGCGGAGCGGCTGGGCCCGTGAGCCATGGCCGCTGAGCCTGCGCGTCCGGAGCCTGTGCTCTGCAACGGGAGAGGCCACAACAGCAAGAGGCCCGCGTACCACAAAAAAAAAAAAAAATTTACCTTAAAATTATACCAGTATTACACCAAAATGTGGTTCACTATAGATTCTTACAAAATAAATCAGTTAAATTACAGTAGTATTTATTTCAGCCTTCTCAGCAAAATCAGTCTTTGTACATATGTTGTCATGGATCAGGGTATAAGTCACAGGTCAAGTCTCAGTTAATTATGGATTCCAGAGCTCTCATAGGCAGAACTGTTGCCCTGTTTCATATACTTAACACTACTGAACTGTACACTTTAAAATTATTAGGATTATAAATTTTATGTTATGTGTATTTTTGAATAAATAAATAAATATTTTTAAAAACATTTTCAATTCCCCCTCCAGAGGAAGGGCACTGACTTGGGATGGGGAGAATGCCCTGAGAAGGTGCCCAGGGCCCGGCAGCATCCCACATGGGGTCCAGTTGTTGAATAAGCAACCCCCCCCCAAATTTTTCTGTCTCCCTCCAGAGGAGGCAACTATCCAGAACCATCCAGGGAGGCATCCTGTGCCAACATGGGACCCCACGTGAGCACCATTCATCACGTTCACCTCACAGAAATGCCTTTCAATCCCCCTTTCATAGTGAGGACCAGCCAGTCACAGAGGTCTGGGGAGAAGGCCTTGGGCCTGACAAAAGTCCCAGGCAGGTCCTAATTGTTAGATATGCCTCCCAAAAGATTTTCAAATCACTCTTGAAAGGTGGACTGTACAAAAGGATAAAGGTCAGGGACTTCCCTGGTGACACAGTGGATAAGAATCCGCCTGCCAATGCAGGGGACACAGGTTCGATCCCTGGTCTGGGAAGATTCCACATGCCGCGGAGCAACTAAGCCCACGCACCACAACTACTGAGCCTGCGCTCTAGAGCCCACGTGCTACAGCTATTGAGCCCGCGTGCCGCAGCTTCTGAAGACCGCAAGCCTAGAGCCTGTACTCCGCAACAAGAGAAGCCACTGCAATGAGAAGCCCGTGCACCACAACGAAGAGTAGCCGCCACTCACCACGACTAGAGAAAGCCCATGCACAGCAACGAAGATCCAACGCTGCCAAAAATAAATAAAATTAAATCTTAAAAAAAAAAAAAAAGGATAAAGGCCAGACCATACATGACAAGGGATCTCTGACTTACAAACTCTGCAGCAGTTGGTCCAGAGAGTCAAGACTTGGTTAATGACTGCAGCTTCCCTAACATTTGCCTCCCAAAAGCCAAATATGCCTCCCAACCAATCGCATAGGACACCTGCTTGTCATCAGCCACCCCTGGCTTCCTCAAACCAACAGCCTCCAATGGGCACACCTGAGTCTTCCCTTCTCCACAATAAAATTCTCCCTCTCCACTGCCTGCCTTTGAGTCTCTGCCAAATGCAGCAGTGGCAGCTGACCCCCTGGCTCTAGCAAGCTCTGAATAAGCAGCCTCTGTTGTTCTCATTTGGGTGGTCTTTGATTACTTCCATACCTCTAGAATGGGCATATCAGCACAGGCCAGGAGCCCCGGAATGTGCCCAGAGCTGAACCTTGGTACCCCATGGGCCCTGGTCATTGGGAACACCTCCTGAAAAGTCTTCTACGTCTCTCTCCTGAGACCTGGACCAGCCCAAACCAGACACTGAGGCCCAAGGAGTGTCCCGTGGGGGCCCAGTCACCAGATAAACCTCTCAAAATATTTTGTCTCCTTCCACAGTGGGGATCAGCTCAAACCAGTGAGGGAAATCCAGGAGGGTGCCTCTGGCTCCAGCCGCAGCCCCACACAGGTCCTAGTGGTAGGAGGCAATCCCAATAAATCTTCCTAAATCCCATTCTGAAGGAGGGACCTGGCCCTGCCCAGTCAGGAGGCAGGAAAGTGTCCTGAGCTTAGCCACCTATTACTTGGGCATTGGGCATCAGATGAACCTCCCAGAAACATTCAAAGTCTCCCTCCAGTGAAGGGACCTGGCTCAGGCCAGCTTGGGAGGTCCAGAGAGGGCATTCCTGGCCCAGCTATAGTCTCATATAGGGCCCATCATTGGAACTTCTCCCACAGAATATTCCTAAACCCCGTTCCTGTGGCAGGATGGACAGGGCAGCCAGGGAGGTTGTTTCCAGCCCTGTTTCAGGCCTGCATTGTGCCCAATTTTAGGAGGTACTCCCCCAAATCTTTCAAAGTTCCACTCTGGTTGCAGGGAACAGGCTAGGGCAGCCACGGAGGGGACCCAAGTCCCAAGCAGTCCTGGGTGGGCCCAGTTTGGGGGCTGAGGTGGGGGAAGAGAGTGTAGGGGAAGTCAGGCAATTCCTGGCATCAAAGCATGAAATGTGCTGTATCCATCAAGCTAGGCCAAACCTCCCATGTTTCGTGCAGGCTTGGGGAGTTGTCTTATGCGGCAGCTGCAGGAATGTCATGGACAAAAACAAATATGACACATGCCCGGTCCCTCTCCTGGCCTCCCTTGGAAATCTTGGGTGCAAATATTCACTCCAAGCAGCAACAGGACTCTAAGCCGGCGAGCATCATAGCTCAGCCCAACAGGACCATTCACCGTCTAGACTGATATAGTGACCTCACAGTGCTCTCCTCAGCCCCTCTCACAGTGGGACGTGCTCTCGAGGTCCTGCTGCCACTTGTCAAGGTGGGGCTCTCCTCTCACACACCACACAGCAGGGATTGGTGGGACCCTGAGAGCAAGAAAAACCCTGGGTGAGGGCGCCTGATGGATGGCCTGGAGCTCCCGGGGCTGTGAAGGGCAGTGCAGGTGAAAACAAGATGATCCTCCTGCCCCAGGGAGGGCTGAGCACAGGAGACACAAAGGGTCAGGGATGACTCTAATTCACTGAAGCTACGTCAGAGACAGCAGAAGCAGGGATAGAGTGGTGGGAGGGGGTGCATGCGGCCCTCAGGCATAGCAGGAAGAGCAGCCCCAATGTCCACATACTCTGGGGCATCCTAGGCCCTGCCCAGGAGAGCACAGAGTCACTGCATCCATTGGAGGCACCAAGCACAGAGCATCCATCAGAGGCATCTATTATGGGGCACTGATTGTCCTGAAAGCCCCAAGGAGGGACATAACTGCAATCAACCCCCAGGAGTGGGGGTGGTCCATGTATGACCTGGAGCCCATGGGGAATTCACTGCAGCCAAGCCTGGTGTGGCCTCTCAGGGCTAGTGGAGAGAGACTTGAAAATGTTTTCAGGGGCACCTCCAACAAGTGGGCGCCACAACATTCCTGTGGTGGTGGGGAAGGTGGGTAGCCTTAAAAATTCTAAAAAGCTGGGATGACCTCAGTAGTAGTGTTTGTTGCCTTGAAATGCAAAGCCCTGGGTGTTGGTGTGCACCCCATGAACAAGCAGCACTTCTTGCCATCTAGCACCTCTTTAATGGTGGCTGCTGAACCAGTTGAAGGAGGCCATGCAGCCCTGTAATTAGAGACCATATGATGCTGTCCAGGTCATATCAACTTCAACAGAAACACACAATATGAGACTTGTGAGTTTAAGTTTTATTCAGGACTTAAATTACTGAGTAATTTCTACAGGACTGAGACTGATGACTATAACCCAGGAGACAGCCACTCAATAGCTCTGAGTAAACTGCTCCAAAGAGGTAGGGAAGGAGCCAGTATATATATATACTGGATGGATGGCTGCCATCACAAAGTACCACAAACTGGGACTTCCCTGGTGGCACAGTGGTTAAGACTCCATGCTCCCAATGCAGGGGCCCAGGTTCGATGCCTGGTCAGGGAACTAGATCCCACATGTGTGCCACCACTTAGAGTTTGTGTGCCACAACTAAGGAGCCTGCATGCCACAACTAAGGAGCCAGCGAGCCGCGACTAAGGAGCCAGCAAGCTGCAACTAAGGAGCCCTCACACTGCAACTAAAGGAGCCTGCCTGCCACAACTAAGGAGTCCATGTGCCACAACTAAGGAGCCGGCAAGCCGCAACTAGGGAGCCCTTGAGCCACCACTAAAGGAGCCCACCTGCTGCAACTAAGGAGCCCACGTGCCACAACTAAGAGCCGGTGAGCGGCAACTAAGCAGCTGGTGAGACACAACTAAGCAGGCAGTGAGCCACAACTAAGGAGCCCTCCTGCCACAACTAAGACTCAACACAACCAAATAAATAAACATTTTTAAATAAATAAATAAGGAGCCAATCATATTTTTTAAAAAAACAAAAACAGGGACTTCCCTTGTGGTGCAGTGGTTAAGAATCTGCCTGCCAATGCAGGGGACACAGGTTCGAGCCCTGGTCTGGGAAGATCCCACATGCCACGGAGCAACTAAGCCCATGCGCCACTACTGAGCCCGCATGCCACAACTACTGAGGTCCGTGTGCCTAGAGCCCATGCTCCGCAACAACAGAAGCCACCATAATGAGAAGTCCACTCACCACAACGAAGAGTCGCCCCCACTCGCCGCAACTAGAGAAAGCCCACACGCAGCAACGAAGACCCAACACAGCCATAAATAAATAAATAAATTTATAAAAAGAAAAAAAAATTTTCCACAAACTGTGTGGCTTAAAAGAATAGAACTTTATTCTTTCACAGTTCTGGAGGCCAGAAGTCTGAAACCTAGCTGTCAACAGGGCTGTGTTCCCTACACAGGCTCCGAGGGAAAATCCTTTCTTGTTTCTTCCAGATTCTGGTATTCACTGGCATTCTTTGGCTTGTGGCTGCATCACTCTGCCTCCATCTTTACATGGCCTCATCCTCTTCTCTTCTCTGTGTATCTCTAATACTTGTCATGGAATTTAGGGCATACCCTAAATCCAAGGTGATCTCATCTCAAGATCCTTGTGTTAATTACATCTGCAAAGACACTTTTTCCAAATAAGGTCACATTCACAGGTTCCAGGGATTAGGACTTGGACATATCTCTTAGTGGAAGTATGGGGAGAGCACCATTCAGCCCATTACAGGGTGCTTGGCAAAGTAATATATCCATTAAACCATGCCAGCAGCAAGCACATGTGTGAGGCGGAAGGGGACAGGGGAGATTGAATGCTGTCAATGGTTAAAAGAAAAAAATTACACACTTTATTTCAGTAGAATTTGTAGAAACTAGCTCACAGTCACATTCTGAGGAGTAACGCCATATTTCAAGTTAAGCACACGAAGATCAAGGCATTTTTTGTGGAAACGTGCTAAGTTAAACAGTGCTCTCCAAACAAAGTTCTCCTTTCAGGTTAGAGCAAATCACAGTGCAGCTAAGCAACACTGAAACAAGCTCAGAGTCACATAGTATAAAAAAAAAAATATTGTGTTATTTCAGTTTAGAATAAATGAAGAAGAATCAATGCATTATTTGAGAAAATGTGCTGTATTAGACTTCTCTAGAGAAAGAAAACCAATAAGATGTATACATGTAAAGATAGATCCATACCTATCTACATAGTTCATACATACGTACATACATACATACATACATACAGAGAGACAGAGATTGACTGATGTTGAGGTATTGGTTCACATGATTGTGGAGGTTGACAGGTACAAAATCTGCAGGGCAGTCTGGCAGGCAGAAGACTCAGGGAAGAGTTGATGTTGTAGCTTGAGACCAAAGGCGGTCTGGAGACAGAATTCCTTCTTCCCTGGGGGAGGTCAGTCTTTTTTCTCTTAAGTCCTTCAACTGATTGGATGCAGCCCACTCACATTATGGAGGACAGTCTGCTTTACTTGAAGTCTACTGATGTAAATGCTAATTACATCTAAAAAATATCTTCACAGCAACGTCTGAACTACTGTTTGACCAAATATCTAGGTACCATAGCCTAGCCAGGTTGACCCATGAAATTATGCCTCACACATGCTCTGAGTTATAAAGAGCTCACAGGACTAAAATATTATTTTGACTTAGAGACTTAGAACAAATGAAGATGAACCAGTGTATTGTTTGTGAAAAGGAAGAGTCACACAATCATGCAAAACTAACATCAAATTAGAACAAATGAAAATGACCGTAATTGTAATTGTGAAAATGAACATGCAGCCACACTCAGAGGGTCGTGGAGAAGTCGCCTGGGCACGGCTGCTGTCCTACATGGATGCTAATAGTCAAAGAAGCCGCCAAAAAAGATTTCTAAGTCCCCCTCCAGTAGCAGCACAGGCCAGCCTGTGATAACCTGGGAAGGTGCCCTGGACTTAGTGGCAGTCCAGGTTGTGGCCCAATTGCTGGACAGGCTTCCCCCAAGTTTTTCTAAGTCTCCCACTGGAGGCTAGGACTGGCCCAGGCTATGCAAGAAAGCCTGAGAAGGGAGTCCCAGGCCTGGCCATAGTCTTGCATGGGGCCTGAATATGTGGAGAATCTCCCAGAAAGTTTTTTAAAGAGGGAAACTGGTGAAGGGCATTCTGGGTTCATCCCCAGCCCTGTGTCAGACAAAAATTTTTCTAGGTCACCCTCCCAACCAGGGAGGCTCTAGGAGGGTATCCTGGGTCTGCTCACAGCTGAAACGAAGGACAATTAGCATTCATTATAGCCAAAAGATGAAAACAGCCCAACTGTCCATCAACTAATGAATGGAAAAACTAGATGCAGTCCATCCATACAATGGAATATAATTCAGCCATAAAAAGGAATGAAGTACTGATTCATGCTACAATGTAGGTGAGCCTTGAAATCATTACACTAAGCAGTGATGGTTGCACACACCTATGAATGTACTAAAACCATCGATTCGTCACTTTAAATGGGGAATTGCACAGCATGTGAAATATGTCTTAATAAAGCTGTCATTTATAAACAAGTTGGGTTTTCCAGTTTCCGCATGTAAGTTTGGAAGTCACCACTCTGTCCTAACATATAAAAAGATAAACAGACTGAAACATCAACAACTCTTCTGGGATCTGGAAGGACAAACCACTGCCCCCAAGACTGGGGAGACAAACAGGTGAATACAGGGAGTCACAGCTTATCAGAGCAGAGACTCATCAGCAGAAACTGCTGCAGGAACCAGTGCCAAAGTAGGTAAACCTGAACTGTAACTGATGAGTTGCTGGAGGCTCAGTGTGGACCAGTGTGACAATTTAAAACTCCAAGGAGACCCACTCATAGAGGAGCCTCCACAATTTTTTGAGATTCACTTCCAGAAGCTTGACAGAAAATATCAGAAAAATCTCCTTGTGCTTCTGGCAGTGAGAAGGGAAAAGAAACCATTTGATAAATGCCAGAGCACTCTGTTCTTCCTCACAAAGCCTGCCATCAGGGGAAACTAGTTGACCAGAGCCTAACCTGCTGGGTTATTAGCAGTCTAACTGACCTGGGGAAAGGGAAATTACCCAGCTCCAGTCAGCTCTAGCCATTGTTTCCCACCTAAGGGAGTTCACAGTCTAGAGGCTCAGGCTCACTAAAACACTGAGACCTACTCTCAGCTCTATAACATACTTCCCCATCCCCCCACATCTCACCACCACATGACTAAAGTCCTATTTACCGTAGTCCCTTTGACCCAGTACATCATGTCTGGCTGAGAAAAAATTACAAGAGGGACTTGCCTGGTGGTCCAGTCATTAAGACTCTGTGCTTCCACTGTGCAGGGGGTGTGGGTTTGATCTCTGGTCCGGGAACAAAGATCCCTCAGGCTGCGTGGGCGCAGCCAAAAAAAAACAGAAAAGAAAAGAAAAAATTACAAGATATACTAAAAAGCAAAAAAACACAATTGGAAGAGACAGAGCAAGTATCAGAACCAGACATGACAGGAATGTGGGAATTGTCAGACCAGGAATTTAAAACAGCCATGATAAATGCAGTAAGGGCTTTGATAGATAAAAGTGTGGACAGGGCTTCCCTGGTGGCGCAGTGGTTGAGAATCCTCCTGCCGATGCAGGGGACACGGGTTCGTGCCCCGGTCCGGGAAGATCCCACATGCCGCGGAGCGGCTGGGCCAGTGAGCCATGGCCGCTGAGCCTGCGCGTCCGGAGCCTGGGCTCCGCAATGGGAGAGGCCACAACAGTGAGAGGCCCATATACTGGAAAAAAAAAAAAAAGTGTGGACAAAGAATGTCACCTGCCATTTCAGTAAACAGAGGATGCTGAGGCCATCAAGGCTTCAGCCTCTGCAGCCATCTCCAACGGTGGGATTCAGGATGGAGAAAAACAGGATACTGGCCATAGATAGTTAAGGTGGCCATAGATAGTTAATTATTCAAAGGAATAATTTCAGTAATCCCAGACTCTTATACCTTCCCATATACAAAAGCACTAAATTCATTAACTTGAAATGTCTGCTTTTCTTTAATTAACAATAATCTTTTTAAAATTAATAGACTTTATTTTTTTAGAGAGGTGTTAGATTTACAGAAACAAGAGTAGTCTTTTGATGTTCTGACTACATGAGATTTTTTTTTGCAAAAACTCCTACATATCCTGGCTCCTCCTTACCTCTTCAGAACAGTCCCTCAGAGCTTTCTGAAAGGCTGTCTCCTGGGCTTACATCCTCAGTATGTCTGCTGAATGAAACATAATTCTCAACTTTTAGGTTGTGCATTTTTTTTCAGTCGACAACAACATGCAAGATGGCCAATGCAAGCAGAGAGATGGAAATACTAAGATAGAACCAAAGATAAGTGCTAGAGATTGTTGACCTAAACAAAGAGGTAAACTGAGGCAAGTTCCAAAAGATGAGTTTATGCAGGAATAGTTAGAGGGATTGCAATTCAGGACAAGCAAACTGTACCAAGCTACAGGCAAGTCCATTCAGGGTTTGGGGCAGGTTGTATTTATGGGCAGGGAATGTAAAGAGAGGACAGTTCAGTTAGTCAGTTAAAATAAAAACCAGAGACCACCAGCCTTAGGAGAATTTCCTAAGCAGACAAAATCGATCCAGTCACACAAACAAAGCTCAATTCAGCCCACTTTGTGAAATCAACCTTGACATCTCCTGGGTCATCTCCCATTCACGCCTCTGACAAAACTTTCCAAAGTCAATATGAGACAAACTCTGATCAATCCTACATCATCTGTGAAAATTCCAATGCTATCATTTTCTGTAAATCAGGAATTTTACTGGAAATCAGTCTCTTAGTCCTTAAGTTTTGTCTTCCTGCGGGCATGTGTGTGAGATTCTCCACTTTATATCCTCTGGTTCTATTTTAGATTGCAATTCTTTCACAAGATCAAAAACAATGTAACAGGGCTTCCTTGGTGGTGCAGTGGTTAAGAATCCACCTGCCAATGCAGGGGACACGGGTTAGAGCCCTGGTCCGGGAAGATTCCACATGCCGCAGAGCAACTAAGCCCGTGTGCCACAGCTACTGATCCTGCGCTCTAGAGCCCGCGAGCCACCGCTACTGAGCCCGTGCGCCACAACTACTGAGCCTGTGCTCTAGAGCCCGTGCTCCACAACAAGAGAAGCCACCGCAATGAGAAGCCTGTGCACCGCAACAAAGAGTAGCCCCTGCTCGCCGCAACTAGAGAAAGCTGGCGCACAGCAATGAAGACCCAACACAGCCAAAAATAAAGAAAAAAAGCAGAAAAGGAGAATTTTCTCGCATACAAGGTAACTTATCCACTGCCTAGGCTATCAGCAGATTTCTCAGTAGAGACCTTGCAGGCCAGGATAAAACAGGATGATACATTCAAAGCACTGAAAGAAAAACACTGCCACAAAGAATAGTTTGCCCAGAAAAGTTGTCCTTCAAAAATGAAAGCTAAGGGCTTCCCTGGTGGTGCAGTGGTTGAGAGTCTGCCTGCCGATGCAGGGTACGCGGGTTTGTGCCCCAGTCCGGGAGGATCCCACATGCCGTGGAGCGGCTGGGCCCTTGAGCCATGGCCGCTGAGCCTGCGCGTCCAGAGCCTGTGCTCCGCAACGGGAGAGGCCACAGCAGTGAGAGGCCCAAAGCTAAATAAAGACTTCCCCAAACAAAGAAAGCTCTAAAGGAGTTCAGAGCACTAGACCTTTCTAACCAAAAGTTCTGAAATGAGTTCTTCAAGCTGAAACAAAAGGATGCTAATTAGTAATATAAAAACATATGAAAATGTAAAATACACCAGTAAAGGTAAGTATATAGTCATATTCAGAATACTCTAAAACTAATGTGATGGTGTGTCAACCACTTAACCCTAATACGAAGGTTAAAGAAAAAAAGTACTAAGAAATAACTAGCTACTGCTACAATAAGTTATTAATGGATACACAATATAAAGAGATGTAAATTGTGACACCAAAAACATAAAATGGAGGAGAGTAAAGGGTAGATTTTTTGTTTGTGATCAAAGTTAAGTTGTTATCAGCTTAAAATAGACTGTTACGTAAGATGTTTCAAGGAAGCCACAGCGTAAACATAAAACAAAACCTATAGTAGATACACACAAAATAAAGAGAAAGGAATCAAAGCACACTACTACAGAAAATCATCAATTCACAAAGGAAAACAGAAATAGAGGGGGAAAAACTACAAATAGCCAGAAAACAATTATTAAGACAGCATTAGTCTATGGTCTGCCATAGCTTGCATTTCCTGAATTGCAATTCCAATGGCTATTCCCAAATAAACTTGCTTTTGCTTATTAAAAAAAAAAATGGCATTAGTAAGGCCATATTGATGGCATCACCTATCAATAATTACTTCAAATACAAATGGATTTAATTCTCCAATCAAAAGACATAGAGTGGTAGTATGAATTAAAAACAAAAGATTCAAACTATATGCTTCCTACAAGAGACTCACTTTAAGAACACACATAGGCCCAAAGTGAAGGGATGAGACAAGATATTCCATGCAAATGGAGACCAAAAGTGAGTAGGGTAGCTACACTTATATCAGACAAAATAGCCTTTAAGTCAAATGATGTAACAAGAGACAAAGAAGGCCATTATATAATGATAAAGGGGTCAATTTATCAAGAGGATATAACATCTGTAAATATATATGCACCCAACATTGGAACACCTAAATATTAAATATTAAATGTTTAATAAATATTAAAACAGTAAAATACTAACAGATCTGAAGGGAAAAATAGACAACAATTCAATAACAACAATTCAATATCAGTAGGGGACTTCAATACCCCCACTGCACAATGGACAGATCATCCAGACAGAAAATCAATAAGGAAATACTGGACTTTGTGATATTGTGTTTTATAATAAGAAATGTAAATTTGGCCTTTGTCTTATTTCTGGCACAGAGCTCCTAAAATCCTTGGAATTTTCTAAGTTGTAAGAGCCATAAAGGTGTGTTAATATTCATAAAAAAACCCATTCAACCACACCTGAGTGTTAATGAGGTGACTTCTCGACCACACCTAAGGATGAGGGATGGCTGCCAGGGGAACCAACCATGTTATTGGAGGGCTGGAAATTTCAGTCCCATCCTCCTTGACCTCCAGGGGAGGGAGAGGAGCTGGAAGTTGAATTGATCGCCAACAGCCAATGATTTAACAAATCATTCCTATGTAATGAAGCCTCCATCAAAACCCAAAAGGACAGGTTTGGAGAGCTTCCAGGTTGGTGAACATTTGGAAGTGTTGAGAGAGTGGCAAACTGGGAGAGGGCACAGAAGCTCCAAGTCCTTTCCCCATAACTTACCTATGCATCTCTTCCATCTGGCTGTTCTTTAGTTATATCTTTTTATAATAAGCTGGTAATCTACTAATTTAAATGTTTCTCTGAGTGCTGTGAGTCACCCTAGAAAATTAACTGAACCTGAGGAGGGGAATCATAGGAACCTCTGATCTATAGCTGATCAATCAGAAGCACAGGTAACAAACTAGACTTTTGATTGGCATGTGAAGTGGGAGGTGGGCAGCCTTATAAGACCAAGCCCTTATCCTGTGGGATCTGATGCTATCTCCAGGCAGATAGTGTCAGAACTGAGTTGAATTGTAGTACACACAGCTGGTGTCAGAGAAACACTTGGTGTTGGGGAAAAAAACCTGCACATCAAAATTGGTTGCATAATCATGACTTGAATTATATTTTAGGCCAAATAGATCTAAAAGACATATACAGTACTTTCCAAGCAAGAGCAGCAGAATACACATTCTTCTCAAACCCTCATGAAACATTCTCCAGGATAGATCACGTTACACCACAAAACAAATCTTAGCAAAATGTATTTGTTTATTTTTTGCGGTACACGGGCCTCTCACTGTTTTGGTCTCTCCCGTTGTGGAGCACAGGCTCCGGAAGCGCAGGCTCAGTGGCCATGGCTCACGGGCCCAGCCGCTCCGCGGCATGTGGGATCCTGCCGGACCGGGGCACGAACCCGCATCCCCTGCATCGGCAGGCGGACTCTCAACCACTGCGCCACCAGGGAAGCCCTTAGCAGATTTTAAAAGAGTGAAATCACACCAAGTATCTTTTCTGACCACAATGATATGAAAGTAGAAATCAATAGCAAGAGAAAAACTGGAAATTCACAAATATGGGAAACTCAACAACACACTCCTGAATAACCAATAGGTCAAAGAAGAAATAAAAAAGGAAATTTTTTAAAATCTTGAAACAAACAAAAATGGAAACACAACATACCAAAACTTATAGGATGTTGCAAAAGCAGTGCTAAGAAAGAAGTTTACACTGTGTTGTGTTGGTCCCAGCCTATTAACAGTGATGCTATCAGCTAGGTACACCTGAGGCACTCACCCTGGCCCATATTACTCTTAGTGAGCCACACACACATTTCTCCAGCCAATGTTGTGGCTGGAGCAGCCCTTGGTTCTTATTATGATTGCAGGAAAAAAACCATCTGGGAATTTGAGGAACAAGATTTATTACTCACAGGTCCTGGAGCACACACAGCATAACCAGGGGCTACACGGTGAGTTCAGAGGTAGAAAGAAAGAAAGAGAGAGAGAGAGAATAGACCTAGGACTCTGTCTTTATTAGGATCCAAGATTGGTGTGTCTAGAGTTTTGTAGGCTCCTATTATTGGTTAATATAAAGCTTAAGAGGGATATTCCTTCTAAAAAAAAAAAATGGCTCTGAAGAACCAGAGGGCAGGACGGAATAAAGATGCAGACATAGAGAATGGACTTGAGGACACGGGGAGGGGAAGGGTAAGCTGAGACGAAGTGAGAGCGTGGCATGGACATATACACACTACCAAATGTAAAATAAATAGCTAGTGGGAAGCAGCCACATAGCACAGGGAGACCAGCTCAGTAGTTTGTGACCACCTAGAGGGGTGGGATAGGGAGGGTGGGAGGGAGGGAGACACAAGAGGGAGGAGATATGGGGATATATGTATATGTATAGCTAATTCACTTTGTTATACAGCAGAAACTAACTCACCATTGTAGAGCAATTACACTCCAATAAAGATGTTAAAAAAAAAAAAAAAAGAGGGACTTTCCTGGCTGTCCAGTGGTTAAGACTCTGCACTTCTACAGCAAGGGGCACAGATTGGATCCCTGGTCGGGTGGACTAAAATCCCACATGCCGCACAGTGCAGCC
This sequence comes from Kogia breviceps, assembly GCF_026419965.1. NCBI lineage: Eukaryota > Metazoa > Chordata > Mammalia > Artiodactyla > Physeteridae > Kogia > Kogia breviceps. The sequence continues at coordinate 171,785,379 of NC_081313.1, read as the reverse complement.
AATAAATAAATAAAGTTTAAGAGCAGGAATTAGGGCATAGGAAGGGAGAAGCAGGATCACTCAAATGGTCAGTTATCCAGGTTACCCAGGGCTTTCTGAAAGAGGGACCTTCATGGGTAGGGGATGGCCTAATTCCTTATCTGATTATTTTGCTAGTAGTTGTGTCATACAGCTGCCAAGATGTTTATTCAAGATGGATGTCTTTTGAATGGATGCCTTGACAATCAAAAGCTTAATGTCAGGCACTAATATAGCTATAAGTGCCTACATTTTAAAAAAATCTCAAATACATGACCTAATTTTTCACCTCAAGGAATTAGAAAAAGAAGAACAAACTAAGTGCAAAGTCAGCAGAAGAAAGGAAATAACAAAGATCAGAGGAGAAATAAATGAAATAGAGATTAGGAAAACAACAGAAAAAAAAAATAGGACTGGGCTTCCCAGGTGGCGCAGTGGTTGAGAGTCCGCCTGCCGATGCAGGGGACACGGGTTCGAGCCCTGGTCTGGGAAGATCCCACATGCTGCGGAGCAACTGGGCCCGTGAGCCACAACTACTGAGCCTGCGTGTCTGGAGCCCGTGCTCCGCAACAAGAGAGACCGCGATAGTGAGAGGCCTGCGCACCGCCATGAAGAGTGGCCCCTGCTCGCCACAACTAGAGAAAGCCCTCGCACAGAAACGAAGACCCAACGCAGCCAAAATTAAATAAATAAAAAATTAAAAAAAAAAAAAAATAGGACTTCCCTGGTGGTGCAGTGGTTAGGAATCTGCCTGCCAATGCAGGGCACATGGGTTCGAGCCCTGGTCGGGGAAGATCCCACATGCCACGGAGCAACTAAGCCCGTGTGCCACAACTACTGAGTCTGTGCTCTAGAGCCCATGAGCCACAACTATTGAGCCTGTGAGCCACAACTACTGAGCCCACATGCCACAACTACTGAAGCCTGTGCACCTAGAGTCCGAGTTCCACAACAAGAAAAGCCACCGCAATGAGAAGTCTGTGCACCGCAACAAAGAGTCGCCCCTGCTTGCTGCAACTAGAGAAAGCCCGTGAGCAGCAGCAAAGAGCCAATACAGCCAAAAATTAATTAATTAATTAATTAATTAAAATAACTATCATCTTTTAAAAAATGAGCTTAAGATCTGAATAGACACTTTTGCAAAGTCATATAAATGGCCAACAGGTACATGAAAAGGTGTTCAACATTACTAATTATCAGGGAAATGCAAATCACAACCATAATGAGTTATCACCTCACCCCTAGAATGGCTATTACCAAAAAGACAAGAGATATCAAAGGCTGGTGAGGATGTGGAGAAAACTGTGCACTATTGGTGGGAATGTAAACTGGTGCAGTCACTATGGAAAACAGCATGGAGTTTCCTCAAATAATTAAAAATAGAGCTACCATATGATCCAGCAATCATACTTCTGGGTATACATCCAAAGCAAAAGAAATCACTATCTCTAAGGAAATGAAATCAGTATCTCAAAGAGATATCTGCACTCTCATGTGCAATGCAGCATTCTTCACAACAGGCAAGACATGGAAACAACCAAAGTGTTCATTGACCAATATATGGATAAAGAAAATGTGAGATACATACATGTTATAAATATATCTGTATATATTTATAAAACATATATATTACAAATACATATATCAGTAAAATGTGATATATACATACACATTATTCAGCCATAAAAAAGGAAGGAAATCCTGCCATTTGAGAAAACATGGATGGACCTTGAGGGTACTATGGTAAGTGAAAGAGTCAGACAGAGAAAGACAAATACTGCATGATCACATGATTTATATGTGGAACCTAAAAACATGGAACTCATAGAGAGTAGAATGGTGGTTGCCAGGACTGAGGGGTGGGGGAAATAGAGAGATGATGGCCAAAGGGTACAAACTTGTACCCTTCCAGATACAAGATGAATATGGTCTGTTCTGGGGATGTAACATACAGCATGGTGACTATAGTTAACAATACTGTACTGTATACTTGAAAATTGCTAAGAGAGTAGATCTTAAATATTCTCACCACATACACACACACACACACACAACACAGGTAACTATGTGAGGTGATGGAGGTGTTAACTTATTGTGGTAATCATCTTGCAATATACATGTGTATCAAATCATGTTGTACACCTTAAACTTACACAATGTTGTACATCTATTATGTCTCAATAAAGCTGGAACACTTGAAAGAAAGGAAGAAAAAAAGAAATGTATGTCACCATGTTGCCATTTTAAAAACCTGTACATGGATGTGTACAGCAACTTTATTCATAATTGGCAAAACTTGGAAGCAACCAAGACGTCCTTGAGTAGGGGAATGGATAAACTGCGGTACCTCTGGATAATGGAATATTATTCAGTGCTAAGAAGAAATGAGCTATCAAGCCATGAAAAGACATTGAGGAACCTTAAATGCAACACTAAGTAAAGAAGCCAGCCTGAAAAGGCTACATATTGCATGATTCCAACTATATGATATTCTGGAAAAGAAAACACTATGGAGACAGTTGTGACAAAAACTCATACAGCAAAACAATGACTCATTTTTTGAAATAACACTGCTTCGGAATTCAAAATGTCACCAGGAAGGGGCAAATTAAACGGGACATTCTGTTTCTTTCCTAAACACGTAACTATTTGGAATCCAACTGTGATTTCACAGCTTTAAATCACTTTATATCAGCCTTAAAACCATTCTCCCTGAGCAAGGGAGCTTTAACTTATGATGATAAGTTAACATTGGAATGTGCTTCGGGAATGTTCAAAAATGATGAACATCTTGGACACCGAAAGCAGCATATAAATTTATAGATGCAAAGACCTGATTGACAAATAGTTGGTCTACGAAACAAACCTGTTTTGGAGAGCTAGATACGAATTCCTACAAGTCAAAAAGCTTGTTGTTGCTAGTTAGTAAAATCCATGCTGAAAGGCTTTAGGTGGGAGGCTATTTACCTTGATGTCTTCACATTGGAATGACACCAACAGAGTAGGGAGATCCCTGGAAGTCCAGTGGTTAGGACTCCATGCCTGTTCAATTCCTGGTCCGGGAACTAAGATCCTTCAAGCCGCAGGATGCGGCCAATAAATAAATAAATATTTTTTTAAAAAAGAGAATCAGAGTAATTGTGGGCCCGCTAAGAGCAGGGAATCAAGTCAAAGTGATGTCATCTTTGTGTTAGTTTTATCACCACATAAAAGAGAAAGATGTTCTAAAGGTTGCAGTCCATTCAAAGAAATATTTTTGGAAAAGAAAACTGAAAGTAAAAATATCCTACTGTGTAAAATGGGACAGAAAGAAATGTCACGTTATTTTTATTAAATATAGATTATCTAAGTCCTATTGCATTTATGTTCTCCCTTCGTAGTCTTACATGTATATACCTCGAGAATCTTAAGAATATGCAACAATATAACCTACAAATTTAATGTACAGTAAAAAGTTTAAAAGGTAGTTCAAATATTGCTGTATCAGAGGACAGAAACATTATAAATATATCATACACATTTTTCTCAAACATATTGTTGGATGTGTTTTCTATTAGTAGTACTACTAATTACTGAAATACTAATTGCCACTGTTAATTAGTCCTATTGTGGTTTTGTTGAAACAATAGCATTTATGTAACAGGAAAGTAAATAATAAACAATAAGTACATAAACACCAATTTTTCATATTCTTATGTTAAAGTAGTAACTTTGTGGGTATGTAATTATTATCTATTACATGACGCCTCCTGTCTGGTATGGCTGTGTCCTGTCTAGGCTCTCGAAGCCCACCAGCTCCGAGCCCCCTACCCAGGCCCGGAGGTAGGGAAACCTCACCCCACCTCCACCCCAACCGCACGCGCACAAGGCCCGCCCTCATGATAAATCCCGCCCCCTGAACACGGGTGCTTCTTTGGCCCCACCTCCGCAGTGTCCAGGCTCCGCCCTCGTAGCCCAGACAGTGCAGTCTCCGAGGAGGACTGGCCTCTTCCGACATAGGTTGTCATGGTGGCGCCTAACCCGCCTTGCCTCGTCTTTTCCGGTCTCAGTCCGGCGTGGCAAAGCAGGCAGGCTACCTTAGCCCTTTCAAGCCCTCTGTGTCATGGCGGCGCCCTGCCTCTCCTTCCGCCCACAGCCTATCATGGCGATGCCCTGAGTAGCCACTTCCGGACCCAGACTCTTACATTGCCCTGGCTTTTCTCACTCCTGGCTGCCATGGCGGCGCCCAGGGTTTACCGGAAGTACAACATCGGAAGTGAGCCGTAGCCTCTGCCCCGAAGCGAGAGCGGCGCTGGGAAAGATGGCGGCGGCGGCGGCGGCGGTGGGCAATGCGGTGCCTTGCGGGGCTCGGCTTTGCGGGGCCCAGCCCGCCGGGCAGCCCCAGCCCAGGCCGCTGCCGCGCACTCTCCTTGCCGCCGGGCCGGCGCTCATAGAGACCGGCGACGAGCTGGTCGCGGCCGTGTGGCCGTACCGGCGGCTGGCGCTGCTGCGGCGCCTCACGGTGCTGCCGTTCGTGGGGCTGCTCTACCCAGCCTGGCTGGGTGCCGCGGCTGCCGGCTGCTGGGGCTGGGGCAGCAGCTGGACGCAGATCCCCGAAGCCGCGCTGCTTGTGTTGGCCACCATCTGCCTCGCGCACGCGCTCACCGTTCTCTCGGGGCATTGGTCCGTGCACGCGCACTGCGCGCTCACCTGCACCCCGGTAAGTGTGCGCATCCGAGACCGACCCTCGGCATGGTCCGGCCTCACCGCGGATCCCAGCTACTGAGTTTGTGTCCGTCCCCAACCCAGCCGGGGCCTCCGCATCTGCTGGAGCCGGGTCCCTAGAGGCGCCCTCCACCCTTTTGCGCTAGCTAAATTCTGGCCCCGCTTCCGACTTGGCTGTGTAACCCTGTCGCAGGTTACTTCCCTTCTCTGGAATTCCGCTCTGGTGTGGTCATTTAGATTCGATAAGGTAATACCTGTAAAAAGCTTAGCGCAGGGCACGGCATATGTCACCATTTACTAGCTCCTATACTGGCGAGTACTCGGTTGTTTCTCCTGGAAACGGTCCTACCTTCTTTGTTGTCTGTCTCCTACCTTGTTGTTCGTAGTGTGAGGTTAGACCTGTGGGATGGGTTTCCCTGTCTGTGGAGCTTGCTTTGAGAACTGAGCATCAGTCCTGCTGGCCAGTGCTCAGAGCCCCCCACCTCCACCCCATGACGACCAAAATGAGCTTGAAATGCAGTTAATTGCAGCGTTTCAGAGGAGCAGTGGGTGTTTGTGAGCAAGTGACTTAACTGCTTGGAGTCTCTTTATGTCTGTCTGCAAGGGTGATGGTAATGAGGACTGCCCTCAGAATACAACAACAGGGTAGTGCATGTGACCCTTAGTCGTGAGATCTGGATGAATGAGAGCTGCCCTGGGTTAGCAGTTGATATCAGTGACTGTGCCACTGCCCTCTGGGTCTGCCTCGGATGACACCAGCAGGTTATGGAGCCATGGGCACTGAGGTCAGCCTCCCCTCTGATCCCACACAGGTTTGCTAAAAGAAGAGAAAAAGGGAACAGCACCCAGGGCTGCAGAAAGAGAAACCACACCATCACCCTCCCTCACCCCTCTGACTCTAAATGTGGACTGAATTCTCTTTCTCTTTTGAGAAAGTGAAATCTCTCTTATCCCAGGGGAGAGACTCAAAACTTCTCAAACTTCTGGGATTGGTGGCTTCAAGTCAGTACAATGAAGGACCCCAGGGAGGGACAAAAGAATGGAGGGAAGTTGGGGGGTAACACCCCCAAACTTCCAGCTGCCTGTTGGCCTGCAGCTAAAAGGTGTGACTATTAACTTTCTCTCCAGGGATGGAGAAGAAAGAAGAGCTAAGCAGCTGTGGGGTTAGGACAGGCAGATCTGGGTTTGTATCAGAGATCTCAGACAGGGATGCTTCTCTCTGGGTTTCCGTTTCCCCCTGTGTAAAGTGAGAACTGTAACACTTACCCCAGGGTGCCATTGTAAGAAGAAACACATGAACTCTGCGAAGCACCTGGCATGTGGCTGGCTGCGTGTAGTGCTTTGCACTTTTCTACATAGCGTTTCCTGAGTTCATGGTTTTGTCTTTTGTTGTTATTTTTGCCTGCTTTGGGGCCTGTGAACTTCTGGAGAGGCAGGGCCTTGTTTCTCAGGGTCACCGCCATGTCCCCCAACTTCCCCCCCCCCAAAAAAAAAAAAAAAAAACCAAAAACAGCAATACAGGTACTGGTGGAGCAGAGGTGCGATGGATGCAGCTCACAGGATTCAGGGAGTGCCAGTGCAGTTCCATTCAGTGCCTCCGTGTCTTAGGTGCTGGAGAAATAACAAAGAACAAAACAGACAAAACACATTGTTTTCATGGTGTTAGTGGGGGAGATGGAACTCAGCAGTCAATGCTAAAGAGAGAACACCAGGATAAGGATTTTGTGAGGGGTCTTTAGATGGAGCATCCAGGGGCAACGTCCCGAGAAGGTGACATTTGAGCACAGGCCTGAAGCCAGCTCTGTGATCATGCATTCCAGGCAGAGAAAACAGCACGTGCCCTTAGCTGAGGCAAGGATGAGCCTCATCATCCCTTGTCACTCGAAGACACAGCAAGAATAGTAATGGGGATGGGGGGCAGAGGGGGAGCAGCAGGCCAGGTGGGCTGTAACAGGGCTTGGCTCACGTGGACTGAGAGTGTACCTCATGCCGGGCAGCATTCTTCCTGTTTGAGTTCATCTTCGTCAGCAGAGCTCTGGGCCACTGTTCATGACCCTGGCTTTATAATATGGGCGGGACCAGAGGCCCAGTGAAGTGCTGTCCCTTGTCCCAGTGACAGACTGGGGAGTGGCCAGTCAGCACCCAGAGCCCAGTGGCATGTTCCAAAGCATGTCCACAGAGCTGCGGCACCCGTGAGCTCCCCAGTGGAAGCCGTGGAGCTGGGGCTTGAGAAGGGCTCAGCGGCAGCACTTTGCCTCTCACAGGAGTTCGACCCCAGCAAAGCAACCTTCGTGAAGGTGGTGCCGACTCCCAACAACGGCTCCACTGAGCTCGTAGCCCTGCACCGTGATGAGGTAGGGACCACCTGCTCCAGCATGGGCTTGGATGGGATCCCCAGGCCCTGACATTCCCAGATCAGGGGCCTCTGCCACAGACACACCTCCCACAGGGCGAAGACGGCCAGGAGGTACTGTCCTTCGAATTCCAGAAGATCAAGTATTCCTACGATGCTCTGGAGAAGAAGCGTTTCCTCCCCGTTGCCTTTCCTGTGGGAAACCCGTTCTCATTCTACCAGAGCAACAGAGGGTTCCAGGAGGACTCAGAGATCCGTGCAGCCGAGAAGAAGTTTGGGAGCAACAAGTGAGTCCCAGCATCCCCGTGCATCGCCCCTGCTGAGACAGGACTGGGCCTCTGCCTCTGGTCACCAGCCCGGGTCTCTGTCCCAGCTAGTGACTCCTTCCCCATTTATATATGCCCTGTGGTTTGGAGGAATCCACCTTTTCAACAAAACATCCCAGGTGGACGTGGCGGGCGCCCTCTGAGAAATGTGCTCTAGTCTAGTCTCCCTCAAACTTGCCTTCTGATAGGAACCCCCTGGAGGGCCCACAGCTTGGAGCCTGGCCCAGAGCTGTTCATCCTTGTCTTGTGTTTGTAACTTGTGTTCTCTTCTTTATTTTAAATTTTTTCTATAAATGTAAATTCTTGTCATTCTTCTCATGCATATCCCAGTACTTTGTGAGTGGTGATTAAAAAAAAGGTGGTGGTGAGCAGGATAGCTCATTTGTACCAGGTAGTATGCAGATGCTCTGTCAGCACTTTTTCATTTAACCTTTACCAAAACCACCAGTGTTGACAGGACCTGGGAGGGGTCAGAGCTGGGCTTCAGAGCCCCCATCCTGGCCATGGTGATAATTGTCCTTGACTCAAAAATGCTCAGAATCTCTAGGAAATTATTTCTTGACCTAGTTGCTTTTCAGAAAATTACAAATACGTTACTGCAACCAGCGATCTAGTAGGAAGGTTTATAGAAAACATTTACTGATCCTCCCCTCCCCAACCCAGGTCAGCCATGGTGGCAGCCTGGGATGTCCACTTTCACACCGTCCTCGCTTATGCAAAGGTATCCTACACAGTCCAGGGTGGGGCTCAGTTTTTATTGCAATGCAGCCACTGTGCAGTTTCTTTTTCTCAAATCCCGAGTCCTGGATATCACTCCAGTTCTGCAGGGCAAAACAAGGACGGCCGTAGTGGACCTGGCTGGTCCCATGGCCAGACAGGGCCACCACACAGAGTGCTGTAGAGCACACCTTTCGGCCCTGCTTCTCAAATTCCAGGGCTTTTATTTAGGAAGTCTTTGGAACATCCCAGCTCAGGCTCCCCCTCTCCATAGTCGGGTGGGGCTCAGGCACTGTATTTCAGGCCCCAGGGGACTCCACAGCACCTAGCTGCCGGGCCTCCTCTGTGCAGCTTCAGGGCTCCCATCCCACGGTCAGCCATTCCTCTCCCCTTGCCTTGTCACCCACCCAGATGATAGGTTGTCGTCTTGCACCAGCCCCGCTCAGGGGGGCGACTGCCTGAAGAGCCCAGTGCTGATTCAGAAGCTTCATCTGGGTTCTGCAGAGCAAAGGGCTGGGGGCAGTCAGCGCACCTGCTTCAGTGCCACACGGTCGAGGAGAGCCATAGTTGAGCATCCCAATGTCTGGAAGCTCACCAGGGCCCCTAGTTGCCCAGGGAGGCCGTCCGTGCCTGGAAGTGGAGGTGTCAGGGGTGGGGCCCCTGGGGCTTCCCACCAGGAACAGGACGTGGCATCTGATCTCTTTCAGGGCCGAGATGGTGGTGCCTGACTTCTCAGAGCTGTTCAAGGAGAGAGCCACAGCGCCTTTCTTTGTGTTCCAGGTAAAGCAGCAGCTCTGGTCCTTTTCCCCACCCTGTTCCTTGGGGCTTTCACAGTCCACCTCCAAACGTGAAAACCTCTCCCTGTCCTCATGGTCAGAGCCTGTGGGCGGAACGGCCCTCGTGTGCCATCCAGTCCTCCGGAGGCATTCTCCCTGCGTTCCCAGGAACAGACAGGCCCGTGTCCCATAGGTGTTCTGCGTGGGACTCTGGTGTCTGGACGAGTACTGGTACTACAGTGTCTTCACACTTTCCATGCTGGTGGCCTTCGAGGCCTCCCTGGTGCAGCAGCAGATGCGGAACATGTCAGAGATCCGGAAGATGGGCAACAAGCCCCACATGATCCAGGTATGGCCAGTAGCGTGACGGGTGGGTAGGAGGGTCCCTGTGGTCTTGGGCTGGGCGAGGCATGGGCGCATCCCCAGAGCTGACTGAACCCCACCCCCTCCCAGGTCTACCGGAGCCGAAAGTGGAGGCCCGTTGCCAGCAATGAGATTGTTCCCGGGGACATCGTCTCAATCGGTGAGGTGCAGCTCTGCTCCTTCCTGGTGGGAGCCCAGGCCTCAGGCTCTGTCCAACCCTCCTGCTCCTACCCTGCAGGCCGCTCCCCACAGGAGAACCTGGTGCCATGCGACGTGCTGCTGTTGCGGGGCCGCTGCATCGTGGACGAGGCCATGCTCACTGGGGAGTCGGTGCCCCAGATGAAGGTGCTGGGTCAGGAGTGAAGGGAGGGGGGTCCTCAGTCTACTCAGGCGCGTCACTGTCCCATCCATTGAGGAGGAAACGGGCCAGGGAAGGGCTGGTGGCTGGGCCAGGAGACTGGAGGAGGCATAGCATTCGGATGGAGATCCTGGGTTTCCTGGCAGGTCAGTGCCCTGGACTAAGGGGAGCCAGGTGGTGATGAGGAGAGGGAAGGAGATGAGAGGCCAGGAGCATTGGTGGGGTGTCAGGCACCCTGGGATCTCAGGCTGAGGTGGGCTGAGAGAAACCGGGAAGCTGTGAATCCAGGGTGAGGCCGGCTACAGGGTCACAGGGAATCTATGCTGCACGTGAACGTGGAAAGAAGACAGGGTGGAGCCCCCGCCCCTGTGAGGTGCACCGGCTTGGATGGGGAGCCCTGTAAGGGTCAGGCAGGTTCCTCCCAGCGCCAGGATCCAGCTCTCCAGCCTGGGGATGGAGAAGGAGGCCAAGGTGAGACTAGCCATTGACTCTACTGTCGTCCCCAGGAACCCATCGAAGACCTCAGCCCCAACCGGGTACTGGACCTCCAGGCCGACTCCCGGCTCCATGTCATCTTCGGGGGCACCAAGGTGGTGCAGCACATCCCTCCCCAGAAAGCCACCACAGGCCTGAAGCGTAGGTGCCTCAGGGGTGTCGGGGGTGTCCTAGCCCTGCCACCCCCAAACCCTCAAAGTCTGCTTGGCTCTGAGAGAGTCGGGATGAGCGGACATGAATGACGCTGGTTCTTTGTCTCCCCAGCGGTGGACAGTGGGTGTGTGGCCTATGTCCTGAGGACCGGATTCAACACATCCCAGGTGTGGCACCTTGCCCAGTTCTGAGGAGGGTGGTCCCTGGGGCGTATGGTGGACAGCTGAGATGGCAACTCTTTCAGACCCCAGAACATCCACCCCATAGGCTCACTCTGATACCAGGTACTGGGCTGGGGGCCAGAGTGCTGAGACAAGCCCCAGACTAGGCCTGCTTTCCCCGGCTGAGGTTCTGCCTCACGGACAGTAGACTGCTTTTGGTCCCGCACACTTGGGGATCACAGTCTGTGCCATAAACTCTTCACTAAAGTGGCATGAGGATTCCTTGGTAGAGACGGTGGTCAGATCTCCTTCCAGAAAATTCATTCCTCCGCCCCAATCTCAGCCACTTCCTTCCCTGACCCCAAATCTTCGGTCACTGGTCTCCGCAGCTCTGTAGCTATTGGCTGAGTTGCAGCCGCCCACATAGCTGTGCAGTTCCTGGAACAGCTGTGTTGTCAGCTGTGGCGCTCAGTCAGCCCAGGCAGGCACTCCGCAGCAGCAGAGAGAACCTGGCCCTGGTGCTTTTAGGCAGGAAAGGCCGCCACCCTCCCAGGAAAGAGCTCTGTTCCTCCGTCCCTCTAGGGCAAGCTGCTGCGCACGATCCTCTTTGGGGTCAAGAGGGTGACAGCGAACAACCTGGAGACCTTCATCTTCATCCTCTTCCTCCTGGTCTTTGCCATTGCGGCAGCCGCCTACGTATGGATCGAAGGTAGGCACCGTGACCACTCCCCCCCGCCCCCCACCATCTGCTGGACCCCGTGCCCATGGCCCCCAGGCTGTCAGGCCCTGTCTTCCCAGGTACCAAGGACCCCAGCCGGAACCGCTACAAGCTATTTCTGGAATGCACGCTGATCCTCACTTCTGTCGTGCCCCCCGAGCTGCCCATTGAACTGTCTCTGGCTGTCAACACTTCCCTCATTGCTCTGGCCAAGCTCTGTGAGTCGCTGGGGCAGGGACAGGGTGCCGAGCGGGCCGGGGCCCGGCAGCACCCCTAACACTGGCTTCCACCACCCAGACATGTACTGCACGGAGCCCTTCCGGATCCCCTTCGCCGGCAAGGTGGAGGTGTGCTGCTTTGACAAGACAGGGACCTTGACCAGCGACAGCCTGGTGGTGCGCGGTGTGGCCGGGCTCCGGTGAGCGTGGGGAGTCTGGATCGCGAGACGCCGAGCCAGGGGTGTTCTGGGAGCTCAAGGGACAGACAGCTGCCCAGTCCAAGCCTTCGAAGTGAGGGCCTGTCACAGGCCCTACCACAGAGGTTCATTCTAGGGGGCTCCCAAGCACTCTTCAGTGTGAGTGACAATGGCAGGCAGCTCAGCTTGGGCTCCAAGCAGCCACGTGACCTCTGGGGGCATTCATGAGACGCGTGCAGGTGTCTCAGGGACCAAGACAACACAACATCCTGCGGGCCCCCCACTGTGACCAGCAATTCCCAGGGCGTCCCTCTACCCAGTCTCCTCCACCCTGGTAACCAGCTATTCTTCCTCCTTGCAGAGATGGGAAGGAGGTGACCCCTGTGTCCAACATCCCCATAGAAACACACCGGGCTCTGGCCTCATGCCATTCCCTCATGCAGCTGGATGACGGCACCCTTGTGGGTGACCCACTTGAGAAAGCCATGCTGACTGCCGTAGACTGGACACTGACCAAAGGTGAGGGGCTGGAGCCTCGGCCACACCGCCAGCTCTTACGTCCCCCGGCAGGCAGGGTGTACCTCTCAGGCACCACCTGTGTGTGCGACTCAGGCAGGTGGGTGGGCACAGGCTCACCTCTGACCTGGGGCAGGGTCCTCCATACCCAGATCTCCCAGCTCGGACCCCTCCCAGAGCCAGGAGTTCCTGCAGGCCCCGGCTCTGGAGGTGGGGGGAGGAAGGGGATGGAGGGAGGAAGGGCACGGAGGGGGCAGGTGGGGGCTTGGCTGCCTCTTTGGAGCGAAGGCCCTCAGGACTCGTACTTATTTGTTTCCAGATGAGAAAGTATTCCCCCGAAGTATTAAAACTCAGGGGCTGAAAATTCACCAGCGCTTTCATTTTGCCAGTGCCCTAAAGCGAATGTCCGTGCTCGCCTCCTACGAGAAGCTTGGCTCCACCGATCTCTGCTACATCGCGGCTGTGAAGGGGGCCCCTGAAACCCTGCACTCCATGGTGAGCCAGCCCCGGCCCAGGGTGGGGAGGGAGGTGCGGGGCGGTTGGTGACATCCCCCTGCGTTCCCTGCAGTTCGCCCAGTGCCCACCTGACTACCACCACATCCACACGGAGATTTCCCGGGAAGGAGCCCGTGTCCTGGCGCTGGGGTATAAGGAGCTGGGGCACCTCACTCACCAGCAGGTAAGGGCCCAAGCCCCCCACCTACCGGCCCCTTGTCCACATCACTTCTGTCCCCTGTGGCACCACCATGAATGGGCACAATTTCATCTTCCTCCTCCCTCGCCTCTACCTTTGGAGGCCCCAGGTGGCACTCAGTCCTCATTTTTTTCTCCTCCCCTACATGCTCCATTCCCCATGGACCCCATCCCACCCCAGAACCCAGGGCTGCTCCCTAGAGAGCACACCCAGGTCTCACTTCCTATCCTCACATCCACGGGTTCTCTCACACCCCCTTGGGGAACGCCCCGGGGCACCTTGGATTCTCTATCTCCAGCCCAGCTCCAACCCTGCCTTGCCCAACCACCTGGTCACTGCATGATCTTGGGGTATCCCCAGCCCTCGCTCTCACCCCACGTCCCATTGGCTGTAGGCTCTCCTCCCACCTCCAGTACCAACGCTGCTCCTTTACCTGCTTCCACCTTGGCCCTCATCCAAGTGGCTTTCATCTGTTTGCACCTAGTGGCCATGAGATCCTTCCAGAATGCACACCAGGTCACACCTCTGTTCAGAGGCTCGATCAAGGCCCGTTCCTGAGCCTAGTCACAGACCTTTCAAAGCCACCCAGCTCTGTGCCACCCCACTACCCTCTCTGCCCCATTCCCCTGGCTTTATCTCTCTTGTGGTACTCAGTGCTCTGATTTCTGTGACTTCTTTATTACATGTCTTTTCCAGTAGAAGGCAAGCTCCGTGAGGGCAGAGATCTTTTAGTTTCTGGTATGAGTTAGAGAGTGTGAGCTCTTGCTCAGTGGTTATCAAAGGAGAGTCCCAACTTTCCTGTCCTGGAAGATGAAATACAAGGACGTTGTGTCACGCTGTTGTCCATGGTAGCGGGTGGAGGCACCATTGGGGGGCCAGGACCACCCAGCCACTGCTGAGCCCCTCTGCCACTAGGGCACCTCTCACCCTCCACACACCTCTCACCTTCTGACCCTCCAGTGTCCCTCCTGCAAGGATGGGGCCTTCTCTGACCTCCCCCCACCCAGCGTGTTGTCAGAGCTTGGGAAATGGGGGAGGGGGAGAGACAGGTCATGAGGGTACTGCTGTGTCCATCCACAGGCCCGGGAGCTCAAGCGGGAGGCCCTGGAGTGCAACCTGAAGTTCGTCGGCTTCATTGTGGTCTCCTGCCCACTCAAGGCTGACTCTAAGGCCGTGATCCGCGAGATCCAGAACGCCTCCCATCGGGTACAGCCACTGGACCCCTCCCCACCAGGCCCCATGGGTGGGCAGTCTTGGCTACTCCTTACAGAGAGGGGGATGTGACAGTAGAGGACAGTTCCATCCTCAGTGGGGCACTCAGCGGTGGGTATCTGGGTTTTGGAAGCAAAGGTTCCATGGCTTTTGGTTGAGCTCCACCGTGGCTTGGACGTCCATGCTGTCCCTCATGCCTGAGGATGCTCTGGGACTCAGTCTGTGCCCATCCTTCTCACATCACTTTCTCAGGCCCCCAGCACCACTGGGAGATGAGGGCTATTTCCCCCACTCTGCCCCATCTTAGGAAAAAGCTGAGGCTGGGTTGGAGGATGTGGAGACAACGCCCAGACAGGCTGTGTGTGTCCCAGTGGCTTTCCTCTGTCAGTCTTGGTGATTGGTGTATTCTAGTTCAGGACTCAGTTTAGGGTGTGGGAGGCGAGCCTGGCATTGTCAGAGGGTAGTGACGTGATTCGTCCTCACCTGGCCTCAGCAGTCAAGGCCCATCTTGCCATCACCGGGCTCTAAGCCAGAAGGCTAGAGTTTGTGTCGTACCACCCCCAATCTCCTGCCTGGAGCATCTACCAAGCCAAGAGGGTCCACACCAAGGGCTGGCTTTTAGTTTGTGCTGCAAGTAAAGGCTATGGGTGTTCTCAGAAAGACACACATGCACATATCTTTTGCAGAAAACTCTACCAGGTGAGGCAGGTTGAGGCTCCTGGAAGCCCAGTCCCCATTAGGGGGCCAAGCGCTTCCTCTGTGGCTGTCCTCAGAAGGGACTTAGCCCCCAGATCTCCAGGCTGGAGTTCTGCTCCACTGAGCCCTGCTCCACTGAGCCTCCGCCCTCTCCCCAGGTGGTTATGATCACAGGTGACAACCCGCTCACTGCCTGCCATGTGGCTCAGGAGCTGCACTTCATTGAAAAGTCTCACACGCTGATCCTGCAGCCTCCCACGGAGAAAGGTGAGGCCCCATGTGGTTGTGGGCTGGGGGGACCTTGAGTCCAAGAACAGCTCCCGCCTGGTGGCTCACCTCTGTGCCAGGCCTGAGTGAGCACACCCAGCGTCATCCAGTACCCGTGACACAGGCCTGCGGATCACAGCCCCGCCCCACGCGCACACTTGGGCTGTCTGGCCGGGGAGCTCCACACCCCACCTGTGTGGCAGCATGCAGACGGTCACCGGCTCTGGGGCCAGCCACACCTTACAATCTTAAGGCGGTTGGTTGTCGTCACACCAGCCCACGTTTCATAGCCTCCCACCCACCTTGGGCCTGGCTGGCTGCCTGTGCATGGCGAGTGCTCCCCTCTTGAGCACCAGGACTGCAGGTGCTCGTGTTTGGTGTGGCCAGGACCTGGGGCAGAGGGCTTGGTTTGCATTCGTCAGACTCTCTGCCCCACACGGGAGGGCTTGCCGTTCCCACACCACGTAGGAGGAAGCCAACCAGGTCAGCTGTTGGGGCCCCTGCTCTATAGACAAGGAGACAGAGAAGTGAATCCATCCACCTGGATCATTGGGAGACACTGTGGCTGAGGATTTGAACTCAGATGTCCTGATTCCAGAACTCATGGTCTCTGGGCTCTCCTGAGTAACCAAATTGGTTGCAAATGGTGCCTCAGAATCAGAAAAATCAAGGGACGAATCCAGCCCCAGCACCTCTGGCTGGTGGGGAGGTGTCTGTCAGATGCCGTAGGACAGCACCCGGTGCAGGGCCTGGCTTGGGAGCAACATGCACCGGTGATGTTACTGGGCTGCAGGCCAGGGGAGGGTGCTGGTATGGCCCGGCCAAGAGGGCTTCCAGAACCTCCCAGCCCTTCTCTCCATCTGTGCTGTTGAGCCCAGGTCTCTGTCCCAGTCCCAGGCACTGGGCTCTTCCAGAGCCTGGGGATCGTAGGCAGGTGGCCCAGAGGCGGCTGCCAAGAGTGTTGATGAGCAAGTGAAGCTGCTCTAACAGAACAGCCGCAACAAGAGCCAGGTGGAGATTATTTTCCTTTCAAGCTCTGACAGCTCAGGGCCAGCGGTCCAGTGCTGAGAAGGCTGGTGGGCTGCCCTTAGCTGTCCTCGGCGCTCAGCATCCACACCTAGACCAACCAGCTGGAAAGGGGAGGTGGATAGCGAGCAATGTCTGGCCTGAGGAAGTGATTCGGGGTGCCCTGGCCCTAGGAGAGCAGAGTTTCAGGCAGGCCCCCGGGGCTGGGGGTTCGTTAGGTGAGGGGTTGGGGAGTGGGGGGTGCGTCTGAGGTCAGGCTGCCCGGGTTTGAATCTGGCCCATCACATGATCTCAGGCCAGTGGCTTAGGCCCTGGGTTTTCAGATCCTTTGCATCGGAGGTTTCTGTGCATGGTCTCTGTGGGGTGCCTAGTGTCTGGGGTACAGGTTGGTATGGACCTGGGGTGGGGGCCAAGAAGGTGCTCCAGAGACGAGAGACTGGGGCTGCACACGTGGGGTCCAAGTGAGAGGGTCCACCTGAGCAGCTGAGCCCCATCCCTGACCCTGGGCACTGGCCCTGCAGGTCGACCGTGTGAGTGGCATTCCATCGACGGCAGCATCATGCTGCCCCTGGCCCAGGGCTCCCCGAAGGCAGTGGCCCTGGATCACGCCCTGTGCCTCACGGGCGATGGCCTGGCCCACCTGCAGGCCGAGGACCCCCAGCTGCTGCTTCGCCTCATCCCGCACGTGCAAGTGTTCGCCCGAGTGGCCCCCAAACAGAAGGTGGGTACGGGGTGGCGGAGGGCAGGCAGGGCCCTGGGGATGGCACGCAGCCCTCACTCAGCCCGTCTCTCCCCGAACAGGAGTTTGTCATCACCAGCCTGAAGGAGCTGGGCTACGTGACCCTCATGTGTGGGGATGGCACCAACGACGTGGGTGCCCTGAAGCACGCCGATGTGGGTGAGCCCCTGGGGTTCGGGGCTGTTCTGCCAACACCGGCTTACCGTCAGGGATGCGCCACTGAGCAGGTTCTGTGAGGAAGCAGTAGTGAAGGGACGGGGCAGGGACTGGTGGGATTGGGGATCTGAAGGGCTCCAAGGCCAGGAAGATATACAAGTGTCTGAGGAAGTGTGGTGGGGACCACCAGGAACCTCTGGTGAGGGTCCAGGGCAGCTCCATGGGGTAGACATGACTTGCTTTTCTCAGGCCCCCCAGGCACTGGATGGGCTCCAAGGGCCAAAGCCAGAGGCCAGGGAGAGTTTATAGCCTCGGATCTGTGTCAACAGAACATAGATGTCAAGTTGATGTTTGAAAACCAATTTAACCTAGTTTCATTTCAGTGCCTTTCAAATATTCATTCGGTTTATCAACTACAAGATTTATGACACATCATTTACCTCATGATTCTTGGCAATAAACTTCTTTGGAAATCAGTTAGTTTTGACCTACATAGCGTTATATACTTTGTTTGGGTATTGTTTTTTTGTTGTACTTAAGTAGTTGGTAGAAAGTAAAATAGGCGCTCTCTGAGGCGCTCCTTGGGGTGAGTGATCAGGTAAAATGGGGAGGTTTGGCCCCGGGATTAGCTGCGTTGAGCAGACACTCCGTGCTCTGTGCCGGGGTGGCAGGCTCCCTCTGGCTTCTGACACACACTCCCACCAGGTGTGGCCCTCCTGGCCAATGCCCCTGAGCGGATCATCGAGCGGCGGCGACGGCCCCGGGACAGCCCCGTCCTGAGCAACAGTGGAGTTAGGGCCACCTCCAGGGCAGCCAAGCAGAGGTCGGGGCTCCCACCCTCTGAGGAGCAGCTGGCCTCCCAGCGGGTGAGTCTCAGAAGGGGGGCACCAGCACCCCCTTGTTGTCAGGTCTCACCCCTTGCTACCTGCCTCATAGGACCGCCTGAGTCAGGTGCTTCGGGACCTCGAGGACGAGAGCATGCCCATCGTGAAGCTGGGAGATGCCAGCATCGCTGCGCCCTTCACCTCCAAACTCTCTTCCATCCAGTGCAGTGAGTCCTGCTGCCGTGATCCTCCCCTACCCCACCCCTAGGCCCATCCTGCTGGCACCCACGCCCACACCTGCCTTCCCCCGCAGTTTGCCACGTGATCAAGCAGGGCCGCTGCACGCTGGTGACCACACTGCAGATGTTCAAGATCTTGGCGCTCAATGCCCTCATCCTGGCCTACAGCCAGAGTGTCCTATACTTGGAGGGTGTCAAGTTCAGTGACTTCCAGGCCACACTGCAGGGGCTGCTCCTGGCTGGCTGTTTCCTCTTCATCTCCCGCTCCAAGGTGGGCCAGGACCCTGAGCAAAGCAGGGCCTCTCGCCCCAGCCCAAGGCTGCCCTCTGCTTCCCTAAGCCATGGTTGTTGCCCCAGAGGTGCCGGGAGCCTTCTCGGATTGACGGCTGGCGACGCTTGAGCCAGCCAGGGCAGGCTGTTAAAGGCGCCACCACATGTCTGTTCTATCCTCACAGCAGCCCTTGGGATGGGAACTCTCATCGCCAAGTTACAGATGGGGATCAGGGGGCCGGGCGGGTGCCGCCGCTCAGGCCCAGCACTGTCCACAGGCTGGGGTCTCAGGTGGGCCACACAATTGAGACAGATGGGAAAACGATCATCAAGACCACTCAGTATGCGGTGCTGAGAAAAACACCAAGTAGGTCGCACAGACTGTGAGGAATGGCCTCAGGGTCGTTCAGGGAGGTCTGTGTAACGCCGACGTTCGGGCCAACGCATAAAGAACAAGAGAACCAGCGAGGAACTAGGCACAAAGGCCAGAGATGGTCATAGGCCGATGCAAGGAGGCCCTGGTGGCCAGAGGGGGTGGGAGGTGGTCTGGGTTGATCATACATGCCCCATGAGCAACAGGGAGGGCTTTAAGTTTATTCTAGAGCGGGGGCGGGGTGGATCTTAAGACCCCTATGGCTGGGCATTGAGCGAGGCGGGGGTGGCATCTGCACTGAGAGGATGGGGGGCGGACAGGGCTCTGGGGACTAGTGCTGACCTGTGAACCCCAGAATTTGGTGACCACTGTCTGCACAAGGCCTGCCAGGAAGCAGGGTAGGTGGGTGACCCCAGGGCGAGCCTGGGCCCTGACCTCCACTCTGCCCCTGCAGCCCCTCAAGACCCTCTCCCGAGAGCGGCCCCTGCCCAACATCTTCAACTTATACACCATCCTCACTGTCATGCTCCAGTTCTGCGTGCACTTCGTGAGTCTCGTCTACCTGTACAGCGAGGCCCAGGCCCGGAGCCCTGAGAAGTGAGTGCACTCCCAGCCTGGGGGTGGACAGGGTGCTCCCAGAGGAGGCAGCATCCCTGCGGTTGGGGGGTGGCAGGAGAAACATGCAGACGTTGGCCTGGGGTGACCAGGGCCAGGCCCGCAGAGTCCACCAGGCAGAGTCCTGGTTCCGCGGGGAGGGGCAGCAGGAATCATGAAGGGGCCCTGACCCCCATGTGTCCCTGAAGGCAGGAGCAATTTGTGGACCTGTACAAAGAATTTGAGCCAAGCCTAGTCAACAGCACAGTGTACATCATGGCCATGGCCATGCAGATGGCCACCTTCGCCATTAACTACAAGGTGAGGCCCAGCCCCTGCCCGAGCACACCCTGCCCACCCTCTGGGCTGCCGCAACACAACAGCTGCCCATCTGCCTATCCCCACAGGGCCCACCCTTCATGGAGAGCCTGCCTGAGAACAGGCCTCTGGTGTGGAGCCTGGCCGTGTCACTCCTGGCCATCGTGGGCCTGCTCCTTGGCTCCTCACCTGAGTTCAACAGCCAGTTTGGACTCGTGGACATCCCTGTGGAGGTGAGGGGCCCTGTAGACGCGGTCCCAGGACTTGGCCTGGACCTGCCTGCAGGCACCTGACTCACCAGCACTCCCTGTCCCACAGTTCAAGCTGGTCATTGCCCAGGTCCTACTCCTAGACTTCTGCTTGGCACTCCTGGTCGACCGCGTCCTGCAGTTCTTCCTGGGGACCCCAAAGCTGAAAGTGCCTTCCTGAGATGGTGGTGCTGGCACCTACTGCCCACTCTGCTGCCGCTGGGCAGGAGCCCCGCGAGGGCCCCAGGAGGGAGCACTGCCCCCACGGTGAGGCTGACCTGGCCTTGCCCACCAAGACTGAGCTGGGACACCCCCACCCCACCCCCTACGGCTGTTCTGAGGCCTGGCTGGCGGAACCAGCCCTGGGCCAGCGTCTTTGGTCAATAAAGCAGCATTGGTGATTTGAAGAAGCCTTGCCTCCATCTCTGCACCACAGAAGGGGCCGCTGGGGGCCGGGTGGTCCCCAAGGAAGGTCCTGGCACCCTTCTCATGGACTGTGTGAGGTTCTAACCTCCCTCTGTAACACATTCAGCACTTGGACAGGCCAAGCTCGGAACCCAGAGAGCTCTGCGTATTTCCTAGTTTTGCAAGCGCCCCCATGTTTCTGTGGTCTCTCAGCTTCACGTTTTGACACCTGAGGCACTGAAGGGAGTTTTAAGATGGATGCCATTTTTCTCTTTTCAATAATATGCAGAATAACAGCATGCCTTTCTCTCGTAGTGTCAGATATGAGGAAGTTCAATCCAAATCGTTACGAATACTGACTCGGGTCACGCTCGGGATTCTGCACCTCACAGGTCATAGCCAGGGTCTGACCTGCAGCCTGGCTCTCATACTGTTACTGTCCTTCCTTTCAAAAGGTGCTCACTCACTACAGCTCAGGAACTGTGGAATAGTTAGCATGAAAGCTAAGAGCCACAGTCAGAGATTTCTTGAGAGCCAAAAACTAGTAAAAACTATTTCCAGTCAGAAATGACCGAGTGTGGGGTGTGGGTGCATTTTTATAACTTTGGCACGCTGCATGTGATGACCTCAGGCCAGGGAACCCAGGCCCGGGCTTCTGGACGATTTCCCCCTCCCCACCAATGCTCAGTGAGGAGCTCTCTACCCTGTCCTGCCCTTGCCCCTTGGTCATCCTCAGCACCCCACCCCTGACAGGCTTCCCATCAGGAGGAGTGTGGCCCACAGCCCAGGGAAGGCCCTGGGAGCCAAAGTGGGAAAGGGGCTGGGACCAGCTGTGAGCATCAGGTGGGCCCCAAACACTGGCCAAGGTTTCTGGAGGGGCGTGGGTGCCAGACCCCATCCAGCAGAGGGGCTGCTGGGGTCACGTGGAATCCTTGAGACAATTTGAGGCAACCAGAAGGGGAGCACTCTGGACTTGGGATTTGCTGAGGATGATTCTTGCAGGGGCTCAGGGCGAGGATCTCTGTGTCCTCCGTGCCTGAGAGAGGTGCCAAGGGCGCTCTGGCTCTGCTGTAACGGTCTTCAAGAGCCTGATCCAGCACTGAGCATTACTGGGTGTCCCCTAGTTGTATCTCCAGCCCCAGCGTGTTAGGCGACTTCAGTTTCAACTGGAATTAGGCGGGACATCACGCCTCCAACCAGGGGGCTCCCATTGCCCCAACCAAGTTGGGATGAGTTCAGAGGTCCAAGAGACCCCTGGGCAGGGGCATCATTGTATAGTAGAACATGAAAGGTTTGGGACAGGCTCCTCAGGCCAGGCAGATTCTGGACTCACTGCAAGGGGAGTGTGCTTGGGGTTTGGGGACCCCGCAAAGATATGGGGAGGGTAACCCTGGCCGGGATGGAGTCATTTCGGCAGGTCACTCAGGAGGTCCTGGGCCCAGCCGCATACCCAGACGCTCAGGCAGGGGGCGTGGTCCGCGCTTCCCTGCCTAGAGAGTGTGGCCGATCAGCAGAGGCGTGGTTAGGGGCGGGGCCTCCGCGAGGCGGGGCGACGAGGAACCCGGGCAGCGGCGGCCGCTGCAGGAAATCGGGGCTGGGCCCCGCTGGCGCCGGCGCGCGATTCCGTCCCAATCCCCTTCCCAGCCGAGCGATCCTAGGGCCGGACCATGGACTCAACAGAGCCGGGTAGGCGGTCCGGGATACGGGATCAGAGAGGGGCCTCCCCCGACAGTATCCTACTTCCTAAATCAGTGAGGGACCCCGCCTATCCCTCTCCGTCCAGAGAGCCGGCAGAGGAGTTCCTGAATGGGGAGGACACGGGGATGCTCCACTGTGGGAACCCCCAAGCTGAGGGGGACCCGGGACACCAGTCCCTGATCCCCCCTCCCCCTTTGGAGTCTTCACCCCGGATGCCTGGGGGAGGGGGCCCAGGAAGGGGAAGTGGCCGCTTCTGCTTCTGATATCTGTGATGGGGGCAGGGTGTCACGACCGCTGATGGAGAGGGCAACGCGGCAGGATCCCCACCCGGCTACTCCATTGCCCGGGTAGGGGAACATGCTGATCTGGGCTCCCTAGAAGTGGTGCCTGCGGCAGAAATGTGGAAGGTCCGACTTCGTTTCCGCCTGTCTTTGTGTCTCTGCTTTGCATATTGATTGTCATTTGGTCTTTATGCCTCTTGTGGTTTCAGGCTGCCTGTGTGTGTTTCTGTGGTAGGCCATGTGCCGTTCTGTCCCACGTGTATTTCCATCTGTCTGGGCTGAGGTCCATGTGGTTCCATTGTCAAGCCGGCTCTGTCCCGGGAGACAGTGCGGCTGTATCTAGGAAGTCTGTTTTGCCGCTCTGCTTCTGGGCCAGTGCATGTGTGGGTGTCTCTGCTCCTCTAAGCAGCTGTCTCTGTGTTGGGTTGTGCCTGTCCCAAGTCGGGCCCCACCCAAGCCCACACTCCCTCCATCCCAGCTCAGACACCCATGCTATCCTATACTCCCCATGGGAACAGAACTGTCTCTCTCTTCCCTTTCCCTCTCTCTCTCTCTCTCTCTTTCTCCACCCCCCCCAGCCCAACCCCGACCCTCCAAACAACCTGCCAAAGTGCAGTGGGTGGAGGGAGGCTTCTGTTGGCCCATGTGTGATACTCCCCTCCCCAAGGGCTACCCTCAGCTCCTGAGAGCAGGAAGAGGTACAGTGATATCTTCCGGAGCCTGGACAACCTCGAGATCTCACTCGGGAATGTGTGAGTCTGTGCCTGAGTAACCCCAAATTCCACCAGAATCCCCCCAAATCCCTAAGCATTTAGGTGCCTGAAACACCATTAGGAACCTGCAACTTCTGGATCCTCAAAACACCTGAATATCCCAACATTGAACCCCCCAAATCCACCTGAAATCCCCAAAGTGCTCCTAGGGCCCCCACGTATCCTTCTCGTGACCCTTGTGACCCCTTAAAACATTTGAGAGCTTTATAATCCCACTCTGAACCCCAAAGTTACCTGGGATCCTTCAAATTCTATCTCAAGTCCCATAAAATAAGCTCACCTACTTTCCCCCCTAAAGCCCCATCCCTCAGGACTCCTAGATACAGTAGACATCACAGAGGTGATATCTAGGACCATCCCCAAACTGCCTTGGGACCCCCAGCACCCCTAGGTGGGACAGGCTGGGTGGAGGGTGGCATCCTGACACCCTTACCTCCCAGGACCCTTGAGATGCTGGCTGGAGACCCTGTGCTTTCAGGAGACCCAGAACCTGACAAGACCCCCACAGCCACTTTGGTGAGGGATGGGACCAAGGGGACAGGGAGGAGGGGACCTCAGAGGAGGGAGTCTGAGGAAGGTGGAGCCCCTCCCCTGCTTGTTCCTGAATGCTGTCTCCCTCCCCCTCAGACCAGTGAAACCAACCGTTGGAGTGGTCCCTCCCCAGAGGATCCTGCACCCCTTACAGGTAGGGGGGCTTTGAGGCCAGGGCAGTGGGCGGGGGGCAGAAAGGAATCCTTCCATCATCAACTGCCTGTTCCACGCACCAGGGACACGGCAGTGCACACAACAGATCTGAACCCCTGTACTCAGGCAGCCCCCAGTCTGAGTGGAGAATCAGTGTAAAACCTGGACAAATGAAAACAAGGGGGTCTTTGGGGAAGCCATAGGGTGTAGAGCAGGGTCGACTGGTCTGGTTTGAGAGCTCAGGGAAGTCTTCCACGGGAGAGTTCAGAGGTCAGAGGTCCAACCGTCTGCCCCAGGGGAGGAACTGGACTTGCGGCTCATTCGGACCAAGGGGGGTGTGGATGCAGCCCTGGAGTATGCTAAGACCTGGAGCCGCTACGCCAAGGAGCTGCTGGCCTGGACTGAGAAGAGAGCCAGCCATGGTGAGGGCCCCTTCTACTGGGTCCCAGGCCCTGCCCAGACCCTGCAGTGCTCACACCCTGCCTGACTCAGACCCCTGCTGTCTGCCCCCAGAGCTGGAGTTTGCCAAAAACATCATGAAGATTGCTGAGGCGGGAAAGGTGTCCATCCACCAGCAGGTAGCCATGAGCACACCCCCCCAGAGCCCAATCCCTCCAGAACCCCAGCCAGATACCCCTAGATCCTCAGCATCCTCCAACACCAGCCGGCCTCCCCCCACCCTCAGAGCCACATGCCACTGCAGTACATCTACACCCTGTTTCTGGAGCACGACCTCAGCCTGGGAGCCCTGGCCATGGAGACAGTGGCCCAGCAGAAAAGAGACTACTACCAGGTGAGGGGGCCCTTCATGCATTATTCCATCCACAACCACCTGGAGGAAGGCACCGTTACCATCAGCACCATTTGCTGATGAGGAAGCTGAGACCCAGGGATGCTGAGGAACTTGCCCAAGGTTACCCAGCAGAGATTCAAACCGGGCTTCCTGTGCTATTGCAAAACCGTGCTTTTGTTCTTCTGCGGGCCACGGGGCGAGGTGTCAAGTGTGCCCAGAAAGAGAGCCTTGGCATCTTTGGGTCCAGGCATAAAGGGTGGAGGTGACCACTGAGACTTTCTGGAGACACCGGGCTGGGGGAGGGCAGAGGTCTTCTGGATGAGAAGACCCAGGAGAGAGAGTGCAGACCCAGAAAAGGGTCCAAAGGATGAAAGACATGTGGCCCCAGTGAACGGAATGATCGAGTAGCCCTGAGGCAGCATCCCCATTCCCCATCCTTCCCAGCCCCTGGCTGCCAAACGGACTGAGATTGAGAAGTGGCGGAAGGAGTTTAAAGAGCAGTGGATGAAAGAGCAGAAGCGGATGGTAAGGTCTAGGGTGGGGGGCTGGGGAAGCGGGCTGGGGAAGGAGATGAAGAAGCAGTGACCGCGTCCCTCCTCCGCCCACAGAACGAGGCGGTGCAGGCACTGCGGCGGGCCCAGCTCCAGTATGTGCAGCGCAGCGAGGACCTGCGGGTGCGCTCCCAGGCGTCCCCCGAAGACCCGGCCCCCCAGGCCCAGCCGGGACCCAACAAGCAGCAGGAGCGGCGGCGGCGCTCGCGAGAGGAGGCCCAGGCCAAGGTGGGAACTTGGCCCCGTGCCCCCCTGTGCTTCGGCGCCCCTGGTCCCACGATCTGTCCCACACACCCTCCCTGCCTTGGTCTCTCCAGGCGCAGGAGGCCGAGGCACTGTACCAGGCCTGCGTCCGCGAGGCCAATGCGCGGCAGCAGGACCTGGAGGCCGCCAAGCAGCGGATCGTATCACACGTGCGCAAACTGGTGCTGCAGGGGGACGAAGTGCTGAGGCGGGTGAGACCCTAAGCCGACGGCTGCCCACACTCATTCGCCCCGGCGGGGCGCCCCCTGCCCCTAAACCGCCTCCAGGGCACCAGGACCCGCTCCCTCTCGCTGGACAGCCAGTGCCCGCCCCCCAGACCCTGACTGCACTTCCCCCTCGGCCCCCTCCCAGGCCGTCCTACCCCCAACATGACCCACCCTGGTTCTGACCACACCCCCAACCCCAGCTGCGCGCTCCTGTCCCTAAGCCGCCTCCCACTGCCCGGCCCCGCCCCCAAGCCGGGACCGAGCTGGTATCTCTCGGGGTCAGGCCACGCCCCAGGCTCCCAGGCCCAGCCCCTCTCTGACCTGAGGCCTCCGGCCCACAGGTGACCCTGGGATTGTTCGGGCTGCGAGGGGCTCAGGCAGAACGCGGCCCCCGCGCCTTCGCCGCCCTGGCCGAGTGCTGCGCGCCCTTTGAGCCGGGCCAGCGATACCAGGAGTTCGTGAGGGCGCTGCGGCCCGACGCCCCGCCACCCCTGCCACCAGCCTTCTCTTTCCAGGAGTTCACGCACAGCTGGGTCCCCAGGAGCGGGGTCAGGTAGGAGCCAAGCAGGTGGGTGGGGTTGTCCCATTCGTGGGAGAGTTGGGAATTTGGGGCTACTGCACTGGGGGCCACCATGCTCATGGCCATAAGAGCTTGCAGACCCAAGTACTTGGAGTTGGGGCCTAAACGGGATGCCAGGGTGATGCCATCCCAGGCCAGTTTCCTGGTTATCACAGCCCTCAAACCTCTCCTTTCAGTTCCCCTCTGGACACAAGAAAGAAGCTCTCTGGAGCCCCACCTCCACCGCTGGATGAGAGTGCAGCTGAGCCAGGCCCTTGGGAGGACACTGGCACAGGCTGGCAGGGTAAGTGCCGTGAAGGGCAGGCAGGAGTGGTGCTGGGGCAGCAGGCCATACCTAACTGGCCTGTCCCCTCCTAGGAACTCTGAGCCCCACTCTGGCCAGTGATGTGGACAGCATGGGTGGTGGCAGCGAGTCTCGGTCCCAGGACTCTCCCTCTTCCAGCCCAGGTGGGACCACCCTCCAGCCCCTGGCCAGGCTCTGACCCTCAATCTCAAACCCATTCTTTGACCTCTGACCTACCCTGCAACCCTGACCTATTTTCTCAACCTCTGACTCATTCTCTTGATCCAACTTCTGAACCACCCCCCAGGTTCTTCAACCCCTAACTCCTGACCTGTCTGACCCACCCCCTCCTGACCTCTGACCCTTCCCCCAAGGGCATCTGTGGGTGGTTTTGGAAGGCCGAAAACCAGGAATGTTTCCTTAGCCTTGGAGCCTCCCCATGACCTCTGTGACCCCCAACCTCTGTAACCCTCTGACTCCAGGCTCTGGCATGAGGCGGCTGGTGAAGGTCTCGTCCACAGGCACCGAATCTTCAGATGACTTGGAGGAGCGAGACCCTGGTGAGGCTGGAAGCAGGTAGGGGTGGGGTGGGGGTGGACTAGGCACTCCTGACCCTGTCTCCCTGCAGACCTGGGAGATGGGCTGGAGAACGGGCCAGGCACCCCGTTCAAGAAGTGGACACTGTCCAACGCGGCCCAGACCCACCGGCTGCGGCGGCTGCGGGGTCCAGCCAAGTGCCGAGAGTGCGAGGCTTTCATGGTCAGCGGAACAGAGTGCGAGGAGGTGTGACCTGGGCCGATGACCTAATGACCTCTGCTGAACCCCAGTGACCTCTCTGACCCCAGGCATCTCTCTGACCTGAGACCCCTAAGACCTTCCCACCCCTGGGACCTGCCCTGATCTGATGATCTCCCCTCCTCAGGGAGCAGGGACTCCCTGAGGATCCCTATGACCTCCTCTTCCCCCGCTGACCCCCGATGACCTCCCTGACCCTGTGACCTTTCCCTCAGTGCTTTCTGACCTGTCACAAGCGCTGCCTCGAGACTCTACTGATCCTTTGCGGACATAAGCGGCTTCCAGCCCGGACCCCCCTCTTTGGGGTCAACTTCCTGCAACTGCCCAGGGACTTCCCGGAGGAGGTGCCCCTTGTGATCACCAGGTGCACCACCGAGATAGAACAGCGCGCCCTGAGTGTGCAGGTGCCGCCTTGACCCTTGACCCTTGACCACCCCCAAGAGTGAGTGACCCAGCCCTCTCAATGGTCAGATTGCAAGACAGCTGTCCAACTTCCCACCCCTGCCCTTCAGGGCATTTATAGGGTCAGCGGGTCCCGGGTCCGCGTGGAACGGCTGTGCCAGGCTTTTGAGAACGGCCGAGCATTGGTTGACCTGTCAGGGAACTCGCCTCACGATGTGTCGAGTGTTCTCAAGCGATTCCTCCAGGAGGTGGGTGCTCAGCAGCTCAGGAGTCAGAGGCCGGGTGGGCTCAGACTGAGGACCCTCTGCAGCCCACCCACACCCATGTCCCCCCTGCCATTCCACCCCCAGCTCACTGACCCCGTGGTCCCCTTCCACCTCTACGACGCCTTCATCTCTCTGGCTAAGACCCTGCATGCAGACCCTGGGCACGACCCTGGGACCCCCAGCCCCAGCCCTGAGGTTATCCGCTCGCTGAAGACCCTCTTGGTGCAGCTGCCTGACTCTAACTACAACACCCTGCGGCACCTGGTGGCCCATCTATTCAGGTGTGCACTGTCCTTGACCTTGACACGTGACTTCTGACCTGAGGCACGGACCCAGGACTCCTTCCTTGGACATGTGACCACTGACCCCTGACACTGACCTCTGAGTGTGTTTTCTGAGCTCTGAAACTTAATACATGACTCCTGACTTTGGATGCTGACCCCTGACCCCCATCGCCAGGCATGTGGCTGCTGGTCGTACACAATGACTGGGACCACTTACCCATGACTTGGGCAAGTCGCCACTAGCCTGGCTTGCAGGTCCTACCCGATGACCAATAACCATACCCTCTGTGCCCTGACCCTTCTCCTCACACTGTCCCCAGGGTGGCTGCACAGTATGAGGAGAACAAGATGTCTGCCAACAACCTGGGCATTGTGTTTGGGCCGACACTGTTGCGGGTGCCGGATGGTCCAGGGGTAGCCAGTGCCGGCCCTGTCATCTGCCTGCTAGACTCCGTGCACCAGGCCCAGCTCATCGAGTTCCTCATTGTACACTATGAGCAGATCTTCGGGATTGATGACCTCCTCCTGGCCACTGAGCCCCTGCCCGAAGACCCCAGCCCACCCCCTACGACCCTCCCAACCAGCTCCCAGCCACCACACTCACAACCTGCCCTGGACGCCCTGCCCATATCCCTAGCCTCGGACCCCAACCCAGACACCATGCCCCTTAGTGCCCTGGAGAAGCATCCCGAGACCACACCCACAGAGGTAGGAACCTGCTGGGCCCACAGACATGGGGAGAGCCTTCTCTCCATTTAATCCTCTCGCTCTCTCTCCTGTCTTCCTTCCTTCCTCTCCCTTGAGAATTTTCTATTTCATTCCCTTTCTCCTTTCCTTATTTACCCTGCACTCATTCTAAAAGGAAAGGTAAGGAATGGAGTGGTGGGAAATAATGGAGTAACAACAGGGTAGAGCCTTGCAGAGATACTAACATGAGTACCATTCATTCCTTCAACAGAATATTTATTGAACACCTACTATGTGCCAAGCATTATTCTAGGCATCAGTTAGCAAAATATTCAAAGACTCCATCCTCTTGGTTGCCTACCTTCTAGTGGGAAAGAAACCAACAATAAACAAGAAATATGATACAAAGTCAGTTATACAGGATGTTACAAGGTGATGAATACTATAGAAAAAAGAAAGGGCAGGGTAAAGTAGGGGACATCAAGGGCACCAAGGTGAGAGGTGGTGGGCAGTTTGTAGCAGTAAATGGGAAGCTGTGAGTGGGTCTCATGGAGAAGATGGGTTTGAGCAAAGACTGGAAGGATGTGAGGGGGGAGTAAGCCAGGTGGAGATCAGGGGAAGGGTGTTTCAGGCAAAGGGAACAGCCAGTACAAAGGCCCTGAGGTGGGACCATGCCTGGTGTGTTCAGGGCACAGCCCCATGCTGTTATGAATGAGTGAGGGGAAGGTGGAAGGAAGTGAGGCCAAAGAGGGGTGTGCAAGCCTCCATAGACTGCACGCCTACAATGCAGGGGTGCTTGCATAGTAATTGCCCTAAGAGGTAAATACTGTTACTGAAAACCACTTACAGATGAGACTCTTAGGGGAGGCTTCCTGACCCTCAGGTCCTGATACACTCACTATTCCTGAGAGCTAGGATCTCCCCTGCAGCACCCCAGAGCTGGGAAAGCTGCTGCTGGTGAGGTGTGGGACTCTGAGAACTGGATTACCTCAGAAAGTGCTCGGGACACAGAGAAAGAATTCCAATTGCTATTAGCATTTAGCTAAAGGATGAACTAAAAGATATTCAGATAAGCTAAAAACCAGGCCTGAAATTGCAGAAAGTAGAGCAGGATGAAGACCGGTAATTCACCCATTCCTAATGCAGAGAAGGCTGTCACTTTCTGGGCTGGTCCTCTGTTGAACAAAGGCATTCCTGCCCTCACAGAGCCCACAGTTCAGATTAATGACACTGCTCTTCACAGGAGGACAAGCAGTACACTCTGAATGGCATCATCTCTCCCCAGATACCAAAACTTGCAAGGGAAATTTTGCATGTCTATGAGTCTCAAAGAACTGGCATTTTATTGCTGGAGGTCTCATTCTTGGGTTCCTTCTTGCAGGTTCCAACTCTGCAGAGGGACCAGGAAGAGGAAGTAACCAAAGACACCAAAAATGAGGGAGAGGAAGGTGAGTATGCTGTGGGGTAGCCCAGGGGTTCTGGGGTTACCCCTGCCTTGGGGTAGCTTGGCTGAGTGATGACAATGGGGGAGGGGTGTATCCAGAAGACTTAGGGGTGCTCAGCATTGACCACCCTATCCCACAGTGTCCAGCCAAAGCCCTGAAGACTCACCCCTGGGGACACAGTCCCGTGGCCACTTCAGCCGCCAGCCAGTGAAGTATCCCCGGGGGGGTGTACGGCCTGTCACCCACCAGCTGTCCTGCTTGGCCCTGGTGGCTTCCAAATTGTGCGAGGAGACCCCTGTCACATCAGTGCCCCAAGGGAGCTTGCAGAGACCAAGACATGGCCCTGCCACCACCTCCCGTGAGGGCAGCCCTCTGCGCCGCACCCCACTGCCCAAGCATTTTGAGATTACACAGGAGACGGCCCGGCTACTCTCCAAGCTGCACAACGAGTCTGTGCCCAAGGCCACCTGCTGCCCAGGCACCCAGCCTGAGGAAGCTGAGGACCATTTCTGACTATCCCAGCACTGTGACCAAGAAGCCCAGGACTGAGAATATGGGCCCAACATCCCAGGAGTCCAATGTTGGGGTGTCTGGAGAGTTCCTATGGGGAAAGACTACATGGCTAGGGGAGAACTAAAACCCTTCAGCAGCAATGTACCAGGATCCCCCCCCCCACTAGACACAGGTCAATGTCAAGCGACAGGGCCACTCAGGTTCAGAGGTCACTCAGGGTCGATACAGATCATGGGGTCCTTGAGGTCCACCCTAGTCTCTGACCCCTGGGATAGGGGTGCTTTTTGCTACTTTGGTTGTTGCCACTCCCCCATCTCTGTCTGCCTCCTTAGCTGATCCCAAGTGACCAGATATTGGAGGGTGTGGGCAACCCAGACTCAACATCCTGCCTGGGGTCTGGTGGTCTCGGAATAAACTATGTCCTTTATAACCTTGAGTGTCTTTCTTTGCCAGGGAAGGGTGACAGGGGAGAGGTCGGTGAGGCAGCATCCTTTCGCCCCATTTTAACGACCAGGGAAACCAAAGCCCCCTTTCTTTCATCTCAGAACACCCCCAGCACCTACATGCAGTAGAGGCTGGGCCTGGGCACCTGGCTGAGTCACACCGGGCCGGCCCCTCCCGGAGCTCAGCGTGGATCCGGTCCTACACAATCAAACAAACATAACTAAGTGCAGATAACCGAGACAATGGGGCTGTGTGCTCTGGGCCGTGGGAGTCCAGGGCCGCCACAGGCGTGGGCCGGGGAGGGAACAGCGCTGCCGGGGGCTGGATTTCGAGAAACCTGAGTGCGGCCGGAGAGTCAGCTGGGGCCAGAGAGGTCAGCGAGGAAAGGGAGCTCTAGTCCGGCGAAGCCGAGGAGGGGCTGGGGTCGCGGCGGTGGGAGCCGGGTCGGATCAGGGCGTGGCTTAGAACTCGGCGACGGATTGGACACGAGGGAGCGGGAGGGGTGGGGCCGGGGCAGGGGCGCCGACCCTGAGACCACCCGGAGGTGGGCCCGGGCGGCGCCAGGTCACGGCGGGAAATCTCGGGCAGCGAGTGACTCAGTCCCGCGAAGGCCCAAAACTACGGGCGCGTGAGGTGTTCGGGGACTAGGGGTGGGGGTCCCGCGCCGGAAGTGGAGAGGGGCGACCGAGGAGACGCGAGGCGGAGAGGAAAGAGGAGAGCTGCGGTTCCGGGCGATCCTGTCCCCGCCGCGGCAGCGGAAGAGAAGCTCCTCCAGGTAGTGGGGACCGGGAGGGGCGGGGCTCCCCCAGGTGGTGGGGGCGGGGCGCTGCGGCGGGGGCGGGGCGTAGGGACCCCGCCTCCAGCCCTCTCTTGGCCGCTCCCGCCAGGCGCACCCAGACGCTCTTCTGCTCCCGCCCTCTTCGCCCGGTCATGGGTCTCGGGCACGAGGCCACCCTGTCTGCGGCGTGACGGGCGGCTCAGGTGAGACCCGCGAGGACGGAGGAGGGTGGGCGCGGGGCCTGGGGAGGGCGCGGCACGTGCTGCGGGGCCTGGGCGCCGCCCCCTCCTCTCCTACCTCCTCCTCTTCCTCCCCCAGCCTGGGGGCCCCCAGAGGCCCGGCCTGCTGCCGCCTTCCTGATCGCCCCTTTTGTCCCACTCGGAACGGCCCGATGCCCCGCCTATTTCGGGAGCGCTCGCGCCCAAAGCCCGCCGCCCAACTTATGGGGCTGCCTCACTGCCCCCAATCTGATTGCCTGAGTCACTTCCATGTCCCAGCACCGACCTCCTGCAAGGTTCTAGCAGTGGCCCCACCCTTCGCGCACACACACCCCATGGGCTCCGCTCCCTGCGCTGACCCCAACACCAAACTGACCCTCCTTGCCTGCTTTCACAGCCCACACCCCTTTGTCCTGCCCTAACCGACACACACACACACACACACAGGTTGGTCACAGGTTGGCGCCATGTGGGCAGATGAGTTTTGTTTTGATTCTTTAGGTTAAAACCAAAACCACCCAGTCGTTTGATTTGGGAAATACCTAAGAGTCTTATTAGTAATTAAGCAACAGCTGCCCCACCCCACCCCCAAACTCACAGAGCTTGCTTTTCCAGGTCACCCTGGTCCCTACCACTACCACTTTGCCCTCACGCATTTGAGTTTGAGACCCTTGCCCTTCCTGTCCTAATCCTCCCTCTGGCTGCTGCTCCCTCCTGTGTCCTTCCAACAAGGACCTTCTGTACTGACCTTTCCCTCTGTGCCCCCAGATGGCCACCATGGGCCAGTGCTACTACAATGAGACCATCGGCTTCTTCTACAACAACAGCGGCAAGGAGCTCAGCTCCCACTGGCGGCCCAAAGATGTGGTTGTGGTGGCACTGGGGCTGACTGTCAGCGTGCTGGTGCTCCTGACCAACCTGCTGGTCATCGCGGCCATCGCCTCCAACCGTCGCTTCCACCAGCCCATTTACTACCTGCTTGGCAACCTGGCCGCAGCTGACCTCTTTGCCGGTGTAGCCTACCTCTTCCTCATGTTCCACACAGGCCCGCGCACAGCCCGGCTCTCACTTCAGGGCTGGTTCTTGCGGCAGGGCCTGTTGGACACGAGCCTGACGGCGTCCGTGGCCACACTTCTGGCCATCGCCGTGGAGCGGCACCGCAGTGTGATGGCCGTGCAGCTGCACAGCCGCCTGCCCCGAGGCCGGGTCATCATGCTCATCGTGGGCGTGTGGGTGGCCGCGCTGGGCCTGGGGCTGCTGCCCGCCCACTCCTGGCACTGCCTCTGCGCCCTGGACCGCTGCTCGCGCATGGCCCCCCTGCTCAGCCGCTCCTACCTGGCCGTCTGGGCCCTGTCCAGCCTGCTCGTCTTCCTGCTCATGGTGGCTGTCTACACTCGCATTTTCTTCTATGTGAGGCGGCGGGTGCAGCGCATGGCAGAGCATGTCAGCTGCCACCCCCACTACCGTGAAACCACGCTCAGCCTGGTCAAGACTGTTGTCATCATCCTGGGTGAGTGGCACCCTGCTTCCCAACTCCTGCAAGACTGATAGAGCATGATGGGAGGGGATGATGTGGGTGGGGAATGTTCTCCAAGGAGGTGCTACCTGAGCAGAGGCAAGGCAAGAGTTCCAAGCAGAGGGAACAGAAGGTGACAGCCCCAAACAGGACCAGCCCAGTGTCTCCAAAGAGGGGAAAAGGCCCACGTGACTGGTCCGCAGGAAGAGAAGGTCAGCACAGCCTCAAAAGGCACAGACAGGAGTCATATTTTGTTCTGAGTTCCATGGGAAGCCCGTAAGAGTTCTTAGCCAGGAGGAATGAGGTCTGGCGGTTGAATGTAGTAGAATGGTCTGAGCAGGGGAGGTG
Source organism: Kogia breviceps (assembly GCF_026419965.1). Classification (NCBI taxonomy): domain Eukaryota; kingdom Metazoa; phylum Chordata; class Mammalia; order Artiodactyla; family Physeteridae; genus Kogia; species Kogia breviceps. Next base: position 171,751,436 of record NC_081313.1, on the reverse strand, counting down.
CACACACCACCCCCAAGAAACAAAGAGCATCTCTTCCTAATCATTCCTTTTCCGCCACCGAGTAATCGGTCGGTCCGGTCCCACAGTGACCTTTCCCCCAGAGAACAAATCTCCATGTAGGAATGTCCAGGGTCCTGTCCACTGTGTACCAGTTAGGAAAGGCTTTCCTCTGGCAGACAATCAGAGAAAGGTTTCCCCTCTTAGCATTTCTGTCCCATCATGCTGCAGAGGCAGCAAGACAGGCAGCTCTTCCCTACAAACTGCACAGCTGTCGCCCAAGCTCTGGAGACTACTCCAGTTCTGAGCCATTGCAACAGCTGGCCCTGCTCACATCAGGCTCCATCCCGCAGGGGCGTTTGTGGTCTGCTGGACACCGGGCCAGGTGGTGCTGCTCCTGGATGGTCTGGGCTGCAAGTCCTGCAACGTCCTGGCTGTGGAGAAATATTTCCTACTCTTAGCCGAGGCCAACTCGCTGGTCAACGCCGTGGTGTACTCATGTCGAGATGCTGAGATGCGCCGCACCTTCCGCCACCTCCTCTGCTGTCTGTGCCTTCGCCGGTCCACCCACAAGTCTGTTCGCTACACACCCTCCACCCAGACAGGCACTAGCACTCGCATCATGCTTCCTGAGAATGGCCATTCCCTGATGGACTCCACCCTTTAGCTAACCTTGGACTTTAGCAGGGTACAGCAAATGCCAGAGCTCTGCCCCTGGCCACGTGTGGGTGTGCCTGGCTCTACCCAATCTGCGGGCCAGACTTAAAGGCAGACCCCCAGTCTGGCTTGGCATGAAGCTACTGCCAGCCCTACCCAGGCAGACAACTGTGCCTATCTCAGGGCCTGTGGGTTGGGGTCATCTAAGCACCTGGGAGAGAGTTGAATGGGGTGCAGGAATCTGGCTCTTCAGTCATCTCAAGTTCTGGGGCTTTTTAACGGACACTTTTCTGTTTTTACTGCACATGCCTGGCAAGCCCTGTTGGACTGCTTCCTTGTCCATGGTGGCATGGGTAATAAAGGTGGGAGAGATGAGGGCTCCCTCAGGCCACGCTACCCAGTGCAACAGGGTAACAAGGATGGACCATGGGTGCCCCATCTGCCTGAGGCTGATTGTTTAGGGGTACAGACTGAGGAGTGCTGAGCGTGAGCTGGGAAAGGTTTATGGCCTTTTGCAGCCTCTAGTGGTCTTGCCTATCCCCATAAGAATTAAGGGGGTCTACAAGGAGGGGGTCTATAAGGAGTAAACCTTTCCGCTCTGAGGTCTCCAAAGCCTCTTCTGTTGTAACCTTAACCTGTCTGTCCCTATGTCCCAGAATTGTCCACCTCAGCTCAGGCTGAGCTGGGATCCTTCAACATGACATCTCCTGGACCCTGTTCCCATTACCCTTTGGTCTCTGCATGGTTGTTGCTTCATCTCTCTTGTTCCCTTTTGCCTCTGTCTCCTCCACCTCTTTCCCTGCCTTCATCTTGCCACCTGCCTCTCTGTCTCCATTCTCTGGAGCCCAGAGTAGTCTCTGGCCTGTGTGAGGCTTCTCTCACCTGCCTGCCCCTTTGTCTGAGTCCAGACTTAATAGTCAGATGTGTCCACCCCACTGCCCACTCCATCACCTACATACACACCTGTGGGCTTGGGGTAGTGGGGTCCATGGACCAGAATGCAGGATTTTAGAGTTGCCATTTCTCAAGCTTCTCTGATGTGCCTGGCACACTGATAAGCATTTTAGGTGCATTATTTAATCACCACCTGTATCTTGTGGCATAGGTATTATATATATTTTCATGTGAGGACAGTGGCTCAGAGAGATTGAAATTTGGCCCATGGTTACATAGTTTCAAAAGGGCACAGAGGTACATCGAGGGACTAGAGAGGCCCCTGAGGAAAGGACTTCGGATTTCCACAAAGTCTGGAGTTGGTCACAAGCTCAGCCTGGCTTTCCCCACTTCACCCTGTGGTCTAATGTGCCAGACCCATGATGAGTCCCCCTCTCAGATACATAGAGGCACCCTGCTAGGCACGGAGTAAACCAGGATCTGGATTCTCTCTGCTTACACACCTAGCCAGAATTTGAACCCAGGCCTCCCATCAGAGGCTGAATTCTTAAACTACTAAAGCATGCATTGCCAAAGAACCAAAAACGTGTAGATCTTTCTACAATAAATGGGGCTGAGTTTCCCTTTGGGAACATTCTCCCTGCCCTACAACAGCTTTGTGAGGAGGCAAGAACAAACTGGGGTGCCAGGTACTTCTGCAGGGTCCAAGGTAGGCAGTGTGGCTCCTTGAGCCTGGGGCCTGAATCTCAGAAGTGATGACCTAGGCCAGCACCTTCAGCCACGTGGATGGGTACATAGTCCTTGTCTCCAGGGAGCTCTAGGCCTTTTGGACAAAAGTATCACTTTGGGTGCCAAGGCAGCCAACCATTCCTATGGGGTGGGGACCCCTGACGGTCTCCAAAGGTAGCTCTGTTTCACCTGCTCTGAGCTGGCTGCTCTTGCATCAGCATCTTCCATGTTCTAACCCACACTCTTCTGGTCTCCTTCAGGATCTTGTCCCATCAGTTTTTCCCTCTCTGTAGGTCTCTCCTCTCCACCAGGTGACTTAAGGTTTTTGTCTCAGATGGTCCCTGAAGCTCTCAACCCGTCCCCCCACCACTGTTCTCTGAAGGATGCCAAAGTTACCCACTACCTTTCAGATCTCCTGTGTGGTGCTGCACTAGTGGCTGACCTTTTATCTTATTTTTAATTTTTTTTTGTGCGGTACGCAGGCCTCTCACTGTTGTGGCCTCTCCCGTTGCGGAGCACAGGCTCCAGACACGCAGGCTCAGCGGCCATGGCTCACGGGCCCAGCCGCTCTGCAGCATGTGGGATCTTCCCGGACCGGGGCACGAACCCGTGTCCCCTGCCATCGGCAGGCGGACTCAACCACTGCGCCACCAGGGAAGCTCTGACCTTCTTGTACAGGGTACCAGCTCTCCATGGTCCCCACATGTTCTAGTACTTCCTGTTACTGGGGCCAAGTGTCAGGTTTCCTTCATCAAGGAGCTTTCTAGGTTGTTCTTACACTAGCCTACATCATTCATTTCCATTCCCTTTGGAGTGCTGAATCTAATCAGACCAGTTGGTGTTTGCATTTCCTCTCCAGCAGTAATGGGAAGAAGATGGGCCCTGTCCTGAAGGGTTCCCAGGAGGTTGAGGTCCCTTTATGAGCCTGGTCTGGGGTCTCTCGCCAGTGCAAACAGGCTCTAGGAGGTCCCATGACTTTGGAGAAGTGATTTATGTACAAGAATAAATCGTTTTCTCTCGCATAAGAATCCTCTGATGCCAGGAGTCCTAACAGCTAGAAACAAAGGCCTGTGAAGATTCGCTCTGATTTGGGGGTGCATCACAGGGTAGGTCCTCAGAAAGCATCCTTCATGTGCTAGCGGAATGCTGTAGAGCAAAAGAATTAATAAAACAAGGTCACTCTTAAGCTGGACCTTGAAAGGTGAATAGAAGGGATTTCTGCAACTGAGAAAATCACTCAGTTTTGACCTTCCAACCACCATTACCACACGTACCCGTACCCCCTATGGAATATTAGAGGTGGGTCGGGGGGGGGAACTGGGAGGCCGGGAGCCCAAGTGACCCACCTGCAGGCACTGAGGCTGAGGGGAGCAGGGGTCTGGGGCTCCAGGCTTCTGGAGATGAATGGGGGTAGGGGTGTTGATGGGGTTCTGAGAAGCAAGGGGTGGCTTGGAGGAAGAGTGCAGTGCTCTGAGAAGTTAAGACTCTGAAATGTGTAGGTCCCTGAGGAGTGTGATGCTCTGAGACATGGGAGCCTATGAGGAAGAGTGGGGCCTGGGGGGGATTGGCTCTGAGAAGTGAGGTCCCTGAGGAGTAGGGACTCTGAGGAGATTTGCGGGCTCTCTGAGAAGGGGGCGCTCTAAGGATGTGTGCGGTGTAAAGTGTCTCTGAGTAGGGATGTTTGTGGGAGGTGGGGTTTCTGAAACAGAGCAAAGCCGGCCTTGCCCTCTCCGGCTGGAGGAGGGTAGGGGTAGAAAGCGCCGTTGCCTCAGCAACCCCCAACAGAGTCCTAGGCAGATAGGAGGGGCTGTAAGGGGCGTGCCTGTGGGCGAGGCACGGCGGCCAGCGCGGCGGCGGTTGGCTGACGGAGATAGTAGGGCGTGTCCCTGGGCGGGGCGAGGTCGCCTGGCTAGCGGCGGTTGGCCGTAGGCGGACGGGGGCGGGGCCCGGGGGCGCGCATGGTACGCGCACAGACGGCGGCGGTTGGCTACGACGTCCGCGCGAGCTCTCCAAGCTCGGCTGCTACTTGGTTGAGCACCCGCCAGGCCTCGCGGCTCATGGACGCCCCGCGCCTCCGCCCCCCTGCCCCGCGCCGCTCACCGCCCCGGCCCCCATCGGGCTCCGACACGGACGACATCCTGCAGATCATGGCCATCACCGACCAGAGCCTGGACGAGGCGCAGGCCAGGTGATGGCGCGGGCTCGGCGGGGGCCACCCAAAGTCGCTTAGTGAAGGGGGCGGGCCGAGGGGCCAGGGCCGGGGCGGCTGGGGGCGTGAGGGGTGAGGAGGGTGCAGAGTGAGAGATGGGGTGGTGAGTGTAGGCGGAGAGGGAGAGGGCAGATCGGGGGCGGGGGGCCGAAGGGATGTTTGGGGTTAAAATGGAACGGATTGAAAGGGGGCTTATGGCGCTAAGCTGTGGGTGCTGGGTTTTAGGAGCTCATCTTGGGGTGAGAGGGATGGGTTTAAGGGGAGTTTGTGGATGGAGAGGTTTATGGTGAAAGGTGGTTTCAGGGTTTATGGATGTAAGGGGGAAGAGGAGTGTTGGGGGGTGTAAGGGCTGAGAGATGGGTGCACACGGGATTTGTGAAGGATGGACAACTAAATGGATCAGTGGTATTTATGAGGATGGGAAGTTGTGGGGGCAGGTAATAGAGAATGAGTTGTGAGAAATGGGACTCGGGAATGAAGAGATGGTGTGATTTGATTCGGGAAGCATCCAGAAAAAAGGTTAGTGGGGAAGCTGGATGGGGACAGAGGACCCTCTTTTTTATTAATTTGGCGAATATTTATTAGACACTATGTGCAGGGCACGGAGCTGGGTGCTGACGTAGTCACTGATCTCAAGCTCATGGTTTGAGGGAGAGAAAGTAAGTAGCAAAACTAAGTATAAGTTGTGGTAAAAGCTGTAAGTAAAGAGATGGCAAGCTGTGGGAAGCCAGGAGAGGGCACAGCACCTTCAGAGGCCCGAAGGTGGGAAAGGGCAGGAAGAATGCAGAGCCAGGGACTGAAAGTCCCCCAGTACAGCAGAGAGAGTCTGGAACCAGGATCACATGGGGCCAAATCTCAGGAAAGAGTTTGGATTTTATTTCAGTTGCAGTGGGAAAATCACAGTGGTTTTAAGACCACCTGTCCCACTTAACCTCCACCCACCACTTGTCAGTGAGCCAGGATTAGTAAAATGTGCTTCACAAGGCAGCCTGTTATGTTTGGGGCCTGCTTGAATTATCAGAAGGTAGCAAAGCACAGAATGACGTCCTTTTGGAGGATGAGGTCATGTTGAATGGGACTTGTTTGGGGGTAAGGGATGGTCCCTGTGGATGGGACCAGGGTGTAGTGGTGTGGACTGTGCAGTGCCTAGAACCTTCTAGTGAGGAGGGGTTACAAAGCCAGGTGAACAGCAGCCCCAGGAAAGGAGGAGACAAGTAAAAGGTGGATATGGCAGGCATTTATTCTTCAAACTTTCTTGCCTTTGCTTCTTGTGGAATGTCTACTCTTTCCACAGTTTCACGGCCTCTATCTGGAAAGTTAAGAGTGTCACACACACATAACCCCACCACACACCACTGGAGCATTGTGCTAGGTGCTACAGAAACCAAGATGGCTAAGATGTTCTCTGCCCTTTCAGAGCTCATTCAGAAGGAAGGTGTGTGGGAGACTTAACTCATAAACAGTCATCATAATAAGAGTGTGCTGAGTAGAGGTAATTCCTGGCACAAAAGAGCTGGGCCGGGAGAGGGTGTCCTTCTGTGATGCCTTCTCCGCTAAGCCAGTCTGAGAGCAAGGGCATTGTACTTTCTTTTGTATTCCCAGGGCTGTGCACAATGCCTGGCACCTAGCGTTCAGTAAAGTTTTGTGGCACTTAGATTCTGGAAGGATTGGTAGGAGCTAGGGAAGTGGGAAAACGGGCTCTTCACACCCAGGAACCACAGAAACAGTGCTTTGGGTGCTTGTGGAGCTACCTGTGTTCCTTCTGTTCTAGGCCAGGAGCTGCTTAAGGAGCGAACTCTGCTCAGATGTGGCCTTCCTCCGGCATGTGTCACCCTGCACTGCCTCGAGGCTGCTACTTTTTTCTTGTACCAATCTCTTGAGATTCTAGACTCCCCTAGGTAGGCTTAGAATGGAATGCAGTCACCTCTTCTTGCTGTTCTCAAAGAGAGTCGTTCTTCTTTTAAGGCTAAGAAACTGAACAGCAGGTCATTACACTTGCCTTACAACGTAGCTGTTAGGTAGCTGATTCCTGGTTTCTTCCTCAGGTAGAAAGATCCCTGGAGCTTTTATTTTGAGTCTTTGGAAGCTTCACATCTGCCCCACTCCTTGCATAGCCTTTAGATAAATTCAAGGCCCTAAAAGTCACCCAAGTCCAGACACTAGCCTTCAGTCCTCAAGTGGGCGGGCCACTTACTCCACTCTGGAGAAAACACAGCTTGGGTGGGTCTTTTCCTCATAGTAAACCTTGCTGCCTGGTAGATTATCAGCTTGGGCAGGGAAGCAGATTGTGTCTTTCCTGATCAGCCAACTGGGTGAGGCCTTTGGCTTCACTGGCCTTTGGCTTCACTTCAACTGGTGAGGTCTTTCTGACCCTGTCCTCTCTCTGAAACAAGAGAGAACAGTTTCATCTCTGTGCGCTGCCGACCCCTTAAGAGCCCCTAGAGTCAATTTAGCTCAACTGGCTAGCAAGAAAGAATTTTTCCTCTCAGATTGGAGGCCTTCTCAACCTGCTTTGTCACCGTGTATTTAAAGAAGGGAAGCACACCTACTCTCCTTAAACCTGGATTCTTTCTTACACCTTTCTACGTTATTAGGAAGGCAGCTCCACATGCTTGTGTGTAATTCATTTTGTTATTATAGCTGAATAGTCTTCAAATAGTGAACTGTGTATTGTTTTTCCTTCTGGCTACACAGATAGTAGAGGGACACCGGGGAGTTTGGAATGCACTGTCTTGGTTGAAATTCAGCCCACGTCAGCTGGAAATTTCCTGTGTGATAGGTAACCAGTCTTCTTGAATGATCTTCTGACCTTCTTTGGTGACACCCTGAGCTTTTCCTAGAGAGGGACAGTTTTGTGTTTTCTGATTTGGATCTTTCACTGATCACGTTCTCATTCGTTTCTTATATGGGACCGGGAAGGCAGGAAATTTTCTCTTGTTTGCCAAGGATTTTCTGAGTATGTCACTCTATCATGTGTAGCCTTAGTTTTTATAATAATAAATTTTACAACATGTTGAAATTTACATAGATTTGTTTCCTTTGCTTCTTTTGAATACCTTTATGAAGGGTTTATAAGGTTATCAAACTAGGGTTGAGGGCTCCTCTGTCAGGACTCTCAGGTTTACAAAGTTCTTCCCTCCCTCCCCGAGTTGTTAACCAGTGTTTGAATCATTGGCCCCTTTGAAAATCTGGTGCAATCTGTGGGTCCCCTCCTAACCACGCCCCCCGACAGTGTGCTTGTGTACCACACCTTTGAGAATCCTCAGGCCTCAGGTGTCCTGGGGCCTGGAAGCTGCCCCTCGTCAGTGGTGGACTCACTTTTTTGTCTAGTAGAGAGATTGCTAACAAGTCAGTGTGAAAACTCTAGAGCTGGGAAGGCTGAGGGGTGAGTTTTGGAAACCTGATTTTATTTTATTATTTATTTATTTATTTATTTATTTTGTGGTAAGCGGGCATCTCACTGTTGTGGCCTCTCCCGTTGCGGAGCACAGGCTCCGGACGCACCGGCTCAGAGGCCATGGCTCACGGGCCCAGCCACTCTGCGGCATGTGGGATCTTCCCGGACCGGGGCACGAACCCGTGTCCCCTGCATCGGCAGGCGGACTCTCAACCACTGCGCCACCAGGGAAGCCCTGGAAACCTGATTTTAAAAGGAAGCAGAATGGTCAACCGTGTCGTCCTGGAGACCTGGGCTCCAGACCTTATGTTCTGGAAGAGGCAGCTGAGGAGGACTGGCCCTTCAAGTCATTCTGCATGTTGGAACGACAGGTGGGTTGTGCTGCCAGATTGACAGATTTGGCTGTTGTGGTCAGTTCTTGACCTTTTGCTTGCAAGGGCATGAAGATGCTCTAGAGAGCTACACTGTCCAATGTGGTAGCCACTTGCCATGTGTCTTTGTAAATTAAAATGAATTAAAATAAACGTTCAGGGGACTTCCCTGGTGGTGCAGTGGTTAAGAATCCGCCTGCCAATGCAGAGGACACGGGTTTGATCCCTGGTCCAGGAAGATCCCACATGCTGCGGAGCAACTAAGACTGTACGCCACAACTACTGAGCCTGCGCTCTAGAGCCCGCGAGCCACGACTACTGAAGCCCACATGCCCTAGAGCCTGCGTGCCGCAATAACTGAGCCCACGCACCGCTACTGAAGCCCGTGCTCTCTAGGCCCACTTGCCTCAACTACTAAGCCCACGTGCCTAGAGCCCGTGCTCGCAGCTAAAGAAGTCACAGCAGTGAGAATCCCGCTCACCACAACGAAGAGCAGCCCCTGTTCACCACAACTAGAGAAAGCCCGCGTGCAGCAACAAAGACCCAATGCAGCCAAAAATAAATTCATTAATTAAATTAAACATTCAGGGACTTCCCCGGTGGCCAAGTGGGTAAGACTCTGCACTCCCAATGCAGGGGGCCCGGGTTCAATCCCTGGTCGGGGAACTAGATCCTGCATGCATGGTGCAACTAAGAAGTCCGCTTTCCACAACTAAAGATCCTGCACGCTGCAGCGCATATCCCGCATGCCGCAGCTAAGATGGGTCAAACTAAGACGCAGCCTAAATAAATAAATAAATAAATAAATAAATGTTTTTTACAAAAATAAAATTAAATCAAACATTTCGTTCCTCAGTCACACTAGCTACCTCTCAAGTGCTCAGTAGCCATGTGTGGCTAGTGACTACCATATTAATGCAGGTAGAGAATATTTCCATCCTTGCAGAAAATTCTGGACAGCAGTGTTCTAGAGCAATGCTTCTCTTAGCTGGACCTGCAGCAAATCTCTGCAGAAATCTTATTGCACAGGTTCCGATGTAGCAGGTCTCAGTGGGGCCCAAGAGTCCACATTTCTAACCACCTCCCAAGGGCACCAGTGCTGCTGATCCCAGACCACACTTGGAGAGGTCAGAGTCTCAAGAGTGGAGATGATAGCGTGTCATTTATTGCAATTTTCATGAATCATTTTACCTAGTAGGTGGTTAATCTGACAAATGGAAATTATTTTTGAGCCTAAGTTGTGTTTGTGGGCATAAGGGATTTTAAATTAATCACAAGGGTCACATATTAGCATTGTTTTGCCTACTTAATATAGAAAGAAAATTAGAAATAAACAAATAAAAATCAGAAAATAGTTGATTTTTTTTTTTCTCTAGATGAAACATTTGATCTGGGGCCTTGGGACCTTGTTGTTTCAGGATCTGTTTATATTTTCAGTCTAAGGAAATCAAGTTTTAGAAGTGCCAGGGTTGTTTCTATATTTCCTTTACATGGTCTATAAAACCATAGCTCAACTTTGTGTTAGTTTGTAGAACATGAGTGTAATAGAAAATGATCATTGGGGAATGGTAATAAGGTTTTTAGGGCAAAAAAACTTTACATATAACGAATAAAAATATGATGGAGAATGATCACTATTATACATGTGTTACGAGTAAGCTATATGGCATATGCTGTGGTGAACCTGAAACTAAAAATAGTATATTTAGAGGTTGGCCTTTGGGCAACATAACAGATACTGTAATTAGGGCCTACATAGCCTTCCTTGGGAAGAAAAGATTTCTCTGAATTTTTTTAAAATTTGATTTTTACATATATGACTTGTTGGATATTTTCTACTAGTCAAAATTTGCATGACTTCCTTCATTCCTCCAGTATTTCTGCAGACTTTACCTGGAATATGGATTAAATTCCGAATATTAAAAGGAGATGATGATGACATAAGTTTGACTATCCTTAAAACTTACTCAAATGGCAAGGCATGTACTGTCAAGTGAATGGTGTGCCCCTCGTCTTGGTACCTCTAGGATACTAAATATGGAAACACAGACCTCTAGAAGTATGTACATTAATGCATATCAGAAAGCATTGAGCTTTCAGCACGCCCATCAAAGAATGCAAGGGGTCAGAAGAGGAATTTATGGTTTGGAATTTCCTAAAACCAGATAGCATTAGCATGAGAGGATCTATTAGTCCAGAGCCAGGAAGTAAAATTTCAGAGCTGAGATTTTCTTTTTATCGCCCTTAAGGAGGTTCTGTAGATACCAGTCAACTTGGTGCCTGGCAGTCTGTGTTCTTAGACTGCTTGCAGGTTTTAGCTCTGCTCCTGGGTTAACATGCTTAGCCTGGCTTTGTCTAGTGCCAAAGGAAAGTCTTGCTGTCCTTGGTGTGCTTTTCCTAAGAGTTGGATTTTGTTGGATTTTTTATTATTTTATTTTATTTTATTTTTTGCTGCATTGGTTCTTCATTGCTGCATGCGGGCTTTCTCTAGTTGCATTCAGCGGGGACTACTCTTTGTTGCAGTGCATGGGCTTCTCATTGCAGTGGCTTCTCTCACGGAGCACAGGCTTTAGGCACGTGGGCTTCAGTAGTTGTGGCACGCGGGCTCAGGAGTTGTGGCTCACAGGCTTAGTTGCTCCTCAGAATGTGGGATCTTCCCAGACCAGGGCTCGAACCCGTGTCCCCTGCATTGGCAGGTGGATTCTTAACCACTGTGCCACCAGGGAAGAGGGTAGGGGGCATCTTGACTGGTGCTGAGAGTTAGATAAAAGAGGTATTGGGAGTGTGGCCTTTGGATTTGAGTTTGCATATGAAAGGCACACTCTCAGGCAAGTTGTTTGCTATATCTGGATTTAGTCCACCCTGGGAAGGGCAGTCTCTCCCTGCCCCAGGATGTCAAAGCATCATAAAAGATAGAAAATTTTAAACATGATTAATACACACCCTTTCTTTTAGCACTTGCTACATTTCTTTACTTTCTTTGGGGATCAAGTGTCAAAGAGTTTGTGGTTGCTACTTCCACTTCCTCTCCCACCTCCACCTACATTCTCCCAACCTTCTTACTCTGCTGAGTCACCAGTGACCTCCATATTGCTAAATCCAAGGTCTCTTCTCCCACTTCACCTCTCAGAAGCATTTCTCACAGATTACTCTTCTCTCTTTGAAACTGTTCTTGGTTCCTCCCCACTGGCAGTTTGGGTCCCAGTCTCTTCTGCAGGATTTTCTCATCTGCTTGACCTCTACAAGTACAGATGCCTAAGCCTGGGGCCTGGGCCGCTCTCTATCTACATTGTCCTATAGTGATTCCCTCAAGTCTTGTGGCTTTAAGTGCCATCTCTATGCCCAGGACTCCATCTTTATATTGTTTATCTCCCACCTTGAGTCTATGTCCATGTGCCAGCTGCCTACTTGATACCTCCTCTTGGGTAGCTCATAGGGATCTCAGGTGAAACCTGATCAAAGCACAACCCTCCTTTCCAGATCCTTCTCCCCCAAACCTGCTGCCCTCCAGTCTCCCCTGTTGAAGTTGATGATATTTCCATCCATCCAGTTGCTCAGACCTAAAGCTAGTAGTTATCCTTGAACCTCCTCTTTCCCTAAAACCCTACACCAGTTTATCAGGAGGTCCTGTTGATTCCCTTCCCCAAACCAAAGATCTATCTACATTTTATGTCTACTATCATAACTCTAAACTAAGCCAACAGCATTTCTGGACTATTCCAGCTATAATAGCCTCCAGATTGGTATCCTTGGTTCCATATTTGCCTTCCAGCCCAGTCTCCAGAGAGCAGCCACAGTGATCTTTTTAAAATGCAGTTTGGGCTGAGAGGCCCGTGGGAGGGGCGGAGACACCGCCTGATGGCCTTGAAATGAATGGAAATTGTAAGCTACTATGAGAAAATTCGTACCTTTGCTGTAGCAATAGTAGGTGTTGGTGGAGTTGGCAGTGTGACTGCTGAAATGCTGACTAGATATGGCATTGGTAAGTTGCTACTCTTTGACTATGACAAGGTGGAACTGGCCAATATGAATAGACTTTTCTTCCAATCTCATCAAGCAGGATTAAATAAAGTTCAAGCAGCAGAACATACTTTGAGGAACATTAATCCTAATGTTCTTTTGGAAGTACACAACTACAATATAACCACAGTAGAAAACTTTGAACCTTTCATGAATAGAATAAGTAATGGTGGATTAGAAGAAGGAAAACCTTTTGACCTAGTTCTTAGCTGTGTGGACAGTTTTGAAGCTTGAGTGACAATAAATACAGCTTGTAATGAGCTTAGACAAACATGGATGGAGTCTGGGGTCAGTGAAAATGCAGTTTCAGGGCATATACAGCTCATAATTCCTGGAGAATCTGCTTGTTTTGCGTGTGCTCCACCGCTTGTAGTTGCTGCAAATATTTTTGAGAAGACTCTGAAACAAGAAGGTGTTTGTGCAGCCAGTCTTCTTACCACTATGGGAGTGGTTGCTGGGATCTTGGTACAAAATGTGTTAAAGTTTCTGTTAAATGTTGGTACTGTTAGTTTTTACCTTGGATACAGTGCAATGCAGGATTTTTTCCCTACTATGTCCATGAAGCCAAATCCTCAGTGTGATGACAGAAATTGTAGGAAGCAACAGGAAGAATATAAGAAAAAGATAACAGCACTGCCCACACAGTAGGTTGTTCAAGAAGAGGAAGAGATCATACATGAGGACAATGAGTGGGGGATTGAGTTGGTACCTGAGGTTTCAGAAGAGGAACTGAAAAATTCTTCAGGTCCAATTCCTGACATACCTGAAGGAATTACAGTGGCATATACAGTTCCCCCAAAGCAAGAAGATTCTGTACCTGAAGTAACAGTGGAAGATTCTGGTGAAAGCTTGGAAGACCTCATGGCCAAGATGAAGAACATGTAAATAATGGACTGGCCTGTATTTTATTTCCTGTGTCTAAACCTGTTCCCTAGCAATTAAAAAAAAATCATTTAAAACTGAGAAAACTTAGGACAACATGAGTTGATGTATGATCTTCACTGAATTGTTATACTGTTTAAAAATACTGTGACTTTTGCTTGTTACTCCCCTCCCCTCAACTAAATCAGAAACTCTCCTAAAACTCATGCTTCATTCTAGTAAGAAAATTTCAAAGGATTATTGCAGGCAGTTATAAATCTTATTTAAATCTTAGCCATTGAACTGTTTTGGCCTTTTGGGAGGGGTGGGAAGAAAGGACCAATTTGATTTACCTGAGACCATGGACAACAGAATAGTGTGTGGTCAAATATAGGGAAAGGACAAGGGGTACAACCTATTGATTAGAGCCAGCAGGCACCTACTCATTGTGTTTGGAATTACTCCCTACAGGAAAACTGCCCACTACTACTAACTTGAGCAACAATGAATTTCAAATAGTAAACCTATAAAATAAAAACATCCTTTCAAATGTTTCCTGATGAAACACATGCTGAAATACAGTCATTGGAAAAGTTTGTAAACCTCTCAATTATATATTCAAAACAAGACAGAGGTAAATAAGAGGAAGTTTTCTTCATGGATAGACAGATAAAGATATTTTCAGGATGTACAAATTATATTTCTGCACTGACTAAGAAAAAGCATATCATCTGTGGAACATCATCTGTGGAGTCAGTGTGCTTTATTGAGGAGCAAAAGATAAATTTAGGCTAAGATCATCTAAGTTATACCCATCATATGGGCTACCTTCTAATACTTTATTTAAATTTGATTCTGTGGGTGATTAGATATTGACAAAGGTTTGTCCTGGAAAACAGACAATAAAAGAGGTCTAAATTGCTCTGCAACGACTGACATGTATTTCTTCACAGGGAAGAGTATCATTTTCCCTGATTGTGACCACTAAATCGTAATTTGATAAACTGGTTTCCTCTGGATTTTGCATATAAATAATGAAGGCTTAGAGAGCCTTGTTTGAAATAAATTCCTAATGGTTTGGAGACTAATAAAGACACATGTATGTGTAACCATTATCTGTAGGCTGGTACTATGCTAGTCTCCTATTTTGATGACTTTTTTTGCTCTGAAAAGATATAAATGTCTAAATTCTATCTCTAGGAGGAAAATGTCATTAAAAAATTAAAAGGGCATTTCCCACTTGTAAAGTAAAATTCTGAAAATAATTTCAGAAAGCCCCAAATATCAAATATGTTTAATATATTAGCTTTGAGATTTTAGCATACTGCGATTCTTATGGTTAGAGTGATGCCAGGAAAGTATGGGGATAGTTTTTCTAGCCTTGAAACATATTTACGTTGCCTTAGTAGGTCATTTGTTGTTGTTTAAAATTTTAGTGTAGTCATCTGTAAAATAACTTTTCTAGTTCCTAGAGATGCTTTGACTTTCAAAAAAATGCAGTCTTTCTAAATCCCATTCCTTTGGTATATTAATTTGGTACCTCTGGTACATTAATTTGGTAAGTCTTTACTTATAAGTTTATATAGTTTGATAAATAGCTAGAACCTACTATCCTTTTTTTAAAAAAAATGTTTATTGGAGTATAATTGATTTAAAATATGTGTTAGTTTCAGGTGTACACAAATTGAAACAGTTATACATATACGTATTAGAACCTGCTATCTTCTAAAGATCTCTTTTCTGTTCTTAATTTGGCACTGTACCCTGCTGGTGTCTTATACACTACCAAATCTTATCTAATTTTTTGTCTTATATCTTCCATTAAAGTTATTATTTTAGCAGAAAAATAAAAATAAAATGCAGTTTGCTTAGGCAAGTAGATCAGTGGAATAGAATTGAAAGTGCAGAAATAAACCCACACATCTATGGTCAACTAACTTTTGACAAGGGTGTCAAAACCATTCAATAGGAAAGAAAAGTCTCTTCCACAAATGGTGCTGGTAAAACTGGATCTCCACATGCAAAAGAATGAAGTTGGACCCTTAGCTTACACCTTGTACAAAAATTAAATGGATGAAACACCTATGTGTAAGAGTTAATCCTATTAAAAAAAACTATTAGATGAAAATATAGGCATAAACATTTGTAACCCTGAATTACTCCATGGCTTCTTAGATATGACCCCTAAAGCACAAGCAACAAAAGAAAAAAAAAATAGATAAATTTGATTTCATCAAAATGAAAAACTTTTGTGCTTCAAAGGACACTATAAAGAAAGTCAAGGAACTTCCCTGGTGGCACAGTGGTTAAGATTCCGCCTGCCAGTGCAGGTGACATGGGTTCAAGCCCTGGTCCTGGAAGATCCCACATGCCGCAGAGCAACTAAGCCCGTGCGCCACAACTACTGAGCCTGCACTCTAGAGCCCATGAGCCACACAACTACCGAGGCTGTGTGCCACAACTACTGAAGCCCACGCGCCTAGAGCCTGTGCTCTACAACAAGAGAAGCCACCGCAATGAGAAACGTGCTCGCCGCAATGAAGGGTAACCCCCGCTCGCCACAACTAGAGAAAGCTCACGTGCAACAGCGGAGACCCAAAGCAGCCAAAAATAAAATCAATAAATTAAAAAAAAAAAAAAGAAAAAGAAAGTCAAAAGACAACTCACAGAATGGGAGAAAAGATTTGCAAATCATATATCTGATTAGTGTCTAGTATCCAGAATATATAAGGAACTCTTACAACTCAACAATAAAAAAACAAATAGCCCAATTTAAAAATGAACAAAGGATTTGAACCGGTGTTTTTCTAAAGAAGAATGGCTTGCTGTACACTTGAAAGTAACACAACATTGTAAATCAACTATACTCCAATACATATTTTTTTAAAAAGACCAAAATACCCCAGAAAAAAAATAAAAATAAAGAATAGCTGATAAACACATGAAAAGATGTGCAACATCATTAGCCATTAGACAAAGGCAAATCAAAACCGCAGTGAGATACCACCTCACACCCACAGGGGTGGCTATAATAAAAAAAAGACAGTAACAAGTGTTGACAAGGAGGTGGAGAAATTGGACCCTTCATAAGTTGCTGATGGAAATGTAAAATGGTGCAGCCACTTTGCAAAAGTTTGACATTTCCTTTAAAAATTAAGCATAGAGTTCCCCTATGACCCAGCCTTTCTCCCTAGGCATATGCTCACACAAAAACTTGTACATGCATGTTCATAGCAGCATCATTCATAATAGCCAAAAGGTGGAAATAACCCAAATGTCCATCAACTGATGAATAGATAAAATATATTCAAACAGTGGAGTATTAGTTGGCCATAAAAAGGAATGAAGCACGGATACACAACATCTTGGATGAACCATGAAAGCATGCTGTGTGAAAGAAGCCAGTCACAAAAGACCACATACTGTATGATTTCCATTTATATGAAATGTCTACACAAATCTGTAGAGGCAGGTTGCTGAGTGGGAGGAGGGGGAAATGTGGAATGACTACTAATGAGAACAGGGTTTTTCCTTGGGGTGATGAAAATGTCCTGGAATTAGGTGGTGATAGTTGCACGTCATGAGTTTACTAAAAGTGACTGAATTGTATGTACACTTAAGTGTGAATTTCATGGTGTGTAAATTATATCTCAAAGAAATCAACGCTAATAAAAATGCAATATGGGCTTCCCTGGTGGCGCAGTGGTTGAGAACCCGCCTGCCAATGCAGGGGACACGGGTTCGAGCCCTGGTCTGGGAAGATCCCACATGCCGCGGAGCAACTAGGCCCATGAGCCACAATTACCGAGCCTGCGCGTCTGGAGCCTGTGCTCCGCAACAAGAGGGGCCGCGACAGTGAGAGGCCCGCGCACCGCGATGAAGCGTGGCCCCCACTTGCCACAACTAGAGAAAGCCTTCGCACAGAAACGAAGACCCAACACAGCCATAAATAAATAAACAAATAAATAAAATTATTAAAAGTTTTTTTAAAAAATGCAATACAGGTCGTGTGAAAAACACTCTGTAAAATCCTCCATTGCTTCCTGTATTCGTTTTCTATTAATTAGTTTTCTATTGCCAACTGTGACAAATGACCACAGACTTAGTGGTTTAAAAAATACAAATTTGTTATCTTCCATTTCTGTACGTTCCAATTCCAACATTGGGCTCTCATTGGGCTAAAATCAAGGCGTTAGCAGGGCATTCCTTCTGGAGGTTCTGAAGGAGAGTCCACTTCCTTGCCTTTTCCAGCCTGTCGAGGCCACCTGCATTCCTTGGCTCGCAGTCCCTCCATCTTCAAAGCCCACAGTATAGTGTCTCTGACCCTATGTCGTTGCATCTCTTTCACTGACCACAGCTGGGAGAGTCTGTCCACTTTTAAGGACACATGATTAAATGTAAATCAACTATCCTTCAATTTTTTTTTAAAGACCTGATTAGATGGGGCCCATAATCCAAGTTAATCTTCCCACCTAAAAGTCCTTAACATGAATCATCTGCAGAGTTCTTTTTCCCTTGTAAGTGGTTCTGAGGATTAACATGTGGACGTCTTTGGGGACCATTCCTCTGCCGACCACAGTTTCCATCACAGGTGAGCAAAAGCCAGAGTCATTCCCCTGACAAGGCTCTTCCAGTCAGCCCCACTTGCCTCTCCAACTTCACCACATGGCTCTCTCCCTCACTCCTTATTCCACAGCATCCTGGTCTCTTAAAAAGCCCAGAGTGGCAGCCATAAAAAGAAATGAAACTGAGTTATTTGTAATGAGGTGGATAGACCTGGAGTCTGTCATACAGAGTGAAGTAAGTCAGAAGGAGAAAAACAAATACCGTATGCTAACACATATATATGGAATCTAAAAAAAAAAAAAAAAAATGTCATGAAGAGATTAGTGGTAGGATGGGAATAAAACACAGACCTACTAGAGCATGGACTTGAGGATATGGGGAGGGGGAAGGGTAAGCTGTGACAATGTGAGAGAGTGGCAGGGACATATACACACTACCAAATGTAAATTAGATAGCTAGAGGGAAGCTGCCGCATAGCACAGGGAGTTCACCTCTGTGCTTTGTGACCACCTAGAGGGGTGGGATAGGGAGGGTGGGAGGGAGGGTGACGCAAGAGGGAAGAGATATGGGAACATATGTATATGTATAACTGATTCACTTTGTTGTAAAGGAGAAACTAACACACTATTGTAAAACAGTTATACTCAAATAAAGATGTTTAAAAAAAGCCCAGAGTGGGGACTTCCTGGCAGTCCAGTGGTTACAACTCTGCACTTCCACTGCAGGGGGTGAGGGTTCAATCCCTGGTCAGGGAACTAAGATCCCACGTGCTGTGCGGCGTGGCAAAACAAACAGACCAACAAACCAAGGGTGTTCTCACTCAGGGCCTTTGCGATGGCTGCTTCCTCTGCCTAAATATTTACTCTTTTCAGATCTCTTCCTGCCTGACTTCTCCTTGTCATTCCGATCTCAGCTTTGATGTCACCTTAGAGACATGCAAACGCTAATAAGCCTTCTAATTATCGCTCTAGTTTAAGTCACCACAAAACACCTGTCACTGCCGATGGTGGATATGTGTGTGTTTGCATGTGTGTGTATGGTGTCGTGTGGTGTCTCACTTTCTCCTTCCTGCCATGTGGATAGGGACCTCATCTGTCTGTGTCTCTGTGACACTAGAATGGTGTGTGGCACTTAGAAGCTGCTCAGTAACCACCTGCTAAGTTAAAGGGTTTTTTTCTTTTTTAAAAAAAAATATTTCTCTTCTTTATTTATGGCCACGTTGGGTCTTCGTTGCTGCACGTGGGCTTTCCCTAGCTGCGGCGAGCAGGGGCTACTCGCGGTGCGCGGGCTTCTCATTGCAGTGGCTTCTTGCTGTGGAGCATGGGCTCTAGGCACGCGGGCTTTAGTAGTTGTGGCATGCAGGCTCAGTAGTTGTGGCTCACAGGCTTAGTTGCTCCGCAGCATGTGGGATCTTCCAGGACCAGGGCTTGAACCTATGTCCCCTGCACTGGCAGGTGGATTCTTAACCACTCTGCCACCAGAGAAGTCCTTGCTAAGTTAATGTTGCAGGACACTGGGCTAGGATGGCTGGGGTTTCTGCTTATGCATTAAAGTGCTACTCTAGGGCCATAGTGTGAACACTGCTTTCAAATTATTGGACCTTGAGATTTCATAGTTCTTGATGAGTTATTTGCATTATTTAAATCTGCAGTGTTTAAAGAGAAATGTTTTGAATATTTGAATATTACTGTTTGAATTTGGTACAAATTGAATTCATTTGAAGTGCTATGGTTTTGTTCTTTAATAAGAGGGTTTTTCAACAGACCTAGCAGACTCAGTATAGAGGATTATTATTCTCATGCACAGAATGACTCTTCTCTTTCTCACCTGCTCTGTCACCTCTCTTTCAGAAAGCATGCTCTGAATCGTCATCAGATGAAGCCTGCTCTCTTCAGTGTGCTCTGCGAGATCAAGGAAAAGACAGGTAGGCCGCTGAGAAGACACTTCTTGTGTGGCACCAGGACCACAACAACCTCGCACCTCTGGTCCTGGCTTAGCCCTAATGTGCGTCGTGGGCCATCTTGCTCGGGACACCCCTCTCTGGCAGCGATGGTTCAGTTGGTTCATTTCTGCTTTGTCAGAGCCCTGCTTTCCGGTGTATCACACTCATTTATTTTGCAGTTTGTAACTAGAGAAATACTGTTGCCAGTGAGTAACAAGCAGCTGCATTCTAGGTGCAAGACCTCAGAGGCATTGTGGCATTCAGTTGTTTTACAAAAGGATCTGAGATGACAGAATTAGGAAAGTAGAATCATAATTTTGTTTTGTTTGTTTTAAGCATCCAAAGTAATCCCCATGGAAGCTTCTGCCACTGCAAATTCTTTTGTTAAAAAAAAAAAAAGGTAAATCTTTTTTTTTTTTTTTTTTTTTTTTTTGCGGTACGCGGGCCTCTCACTGTTGTGGCCTCTCCCGTTGCGGAGCACAGGCTCCAGACGCGCAGGCTCAGCGGCCATGGCTCACGGGCCCAGCCGCTCTGCGGCATGTGGGATCTTCCCGGACCGGGGCACGAACCCGTGTTCCCTGCATCGGCAGGCGGACTCTCAACCACTGCGCCACCAGGGAAGCCCAGGAAAATCTTTTCATTTTGAATTAATTTAGACTTGCAGAAAAGTTGAAAAACTAGTACAGAGAGGACTTCCCTGGTGGCACGGTGGATAAGAATCTGCCTGCCAATGCAGGGGACACGGGTTCGATCCCTGGTCCGGGAAGATCCCACATGCCACAGAGCAACTAAGCCCGTGCGCCACAACTACTGAGCTTGCGCTCTAGAGCCCACGAGCCACAACTACTGAAGCCCTCGTGACTAGAGCCCGTGCTCCACAACAAGAGAAGCCACCGCAATGAGAAGCCCGTGCACCGTAATGAAGAGTAGCCCCCTCTCGCTGCAACTAGAGAAAGCCCACACACAGCAACAAAGACCCAACGTGGCCAAAAATTAATTAATTAATTTTTTTAAAAGAAGGAAGAAAAATTAGTACAGAGAGTATACCCTTCTCCCAGCTTCTTCTAATGGTAACACCTTCAGAACCATAGTGCAGTGATTAAACCAGGAAATTGATGTTGGTACAATGCTCTGTAACTGAGCAACAGGTCCTATTTGAATTTTCCCAGGTTGTGTCCTAAATGCCCTTTTTCTGGTCCAGGATCCCACACTGCATTTAGTCATCATGTCTCCATAGTCACCACCAATCTGTGAAGTTTCCTCAGTTGTTCCTCATCATCCATGGCTTTCATACTTTTGATGAGACCTGCTCAATTATTTTATAGTCTCCCTCAGTGTGGTTCGTCCATTGTTTCTTCATAATTAGACTGAGGTTGTGCATCTGTGGCAGGAATCACACAGAAGCAACGTTGTGTCCTTCTCAGTGCATCGTGTCAGAAGTATGTGCTGTCAGTAAGTCCTATCACTGATAGGACCTCTGACCTTGATCACTTGGTCAAGGTTAATAGCAATTTGACGATGGTTTATAAGAGAAGCCACAAAGATGGTGAAGACATCATTTAAACCAAAATCATCAGAGAAAGGTTGTCACTTGATTTCTTAGAGTGAGTTGGTGTCTCTCTTTTTCTTTTTTGGCTGCATTGGGTCTTTGTTGCTGTGCGCAGGCTTTCTCTAGTTGCGGCGAGCGGGGGCTACTCTTCATTGTGGTGTGCGGGCTTCTCATTGCGGTGGCTTCTCTTGTTGTGGAGCACGGGCTCTAGGCACGAGGGCTTCAGTAGTTGTGGCACGCAGGCTCAGTAGTTGTGGCTCACGGGCTTAGTTGCCCCGCGGCATGTGGGATCTTCCCGGACCAGGGATCGAACCCATGTCCCCTGCATTGACAGGCGGATTCTTAACCACTGCGCCACCAGGGAAGTCCAGAGTGAGTCGGTCTCTTGAGATCAATTATTTGAATGTTGTGTGTCACTTTGGAGCATAGCACTTGAGTTATGCTGGGGCTTGTGGAAAGCACGTATGTGGTATAAAAGTATGTTTCTTTCTAAACACGGTTTTGGTGCAAGACTGACGTGTACTTGACATGGCTGGTGGCAGAGAGCAGTGAAAGGGTCTGAATTACGCTTTACCTCTGGCTCCATGACCCTGGCATGTGACTGAAACTTTCTCTGTCCCCAGTCCTTCTCTGTGACTTGGGGACAGTGACAACACTTAGCTCACGGTTATTGAAGACTGTGTGAGTTCTTACATATAAGGCTATGGGTGTGGTGCCAGCCTCCAATAGTTATCTGGTGACTGAAAGAGAAATTCAATTTTAAACCTACATTTGTTTCACCCAAATGATGTAAGGATGTGATATTTCCCCCCTCACCACAGTTGGAATACTTTTTATTGTAATAAAATATACATAACATAAAATTTACCATTTTTAAGTGTACAGTTCAGTGGCATTAAGTACACTTACATCATTGTGCAACTGTCACCACCATCCATCTCCAGAACTTTTTCATCTTCCTAAACTGAAACTCCTTACTCATTAAACACTAACTGCCCGTTCCCCATTCCCCACTCCCTTGGCCTCTGGTAACCACCATCCTACTTTCTGTCTTTTTGAATTTGACTGCTCTAAGTACCTCATATAAGTGGAATTATACACTATTTGTCCATTTGTGACTGGCTTATTTCACTTAGCATAATGTTTTCAAGGTTCACGCATGTTGTAGCATGTGTCAGAATTTGCTTCTTTTTATGGCTGAATAATATTCCATCATATAGATGAACCACATTTTGTTTATCCATTCATTGTGGGACATTTGGTTGTTTCTGCCTTTTGGCTATTGTGAAGAATGATGCTAATATCTACGCAAATATCTGTTTGAGACCTTGCTTTCAGTTATTTGGGGTATATACGCAGGAGTAGGATTGCTAGATTACATGGTAATTGTATATTTAAGAACTGCCAGACTGTTTTCCACAGCAGCTATACACCATTTTACATTCTAACCAGCAGTGCACAAGGGTTCCAGTTTCTCCACATCTTCTTCAACACTTGTTATTTTCTGTGTTTGTTTTGTTTTGTTTTTATAATAACCATCCTAGTGGGTGTGAAGTGATATCCCATTGTAGTGGACCTGATATTCTTTTATACTTGTTTGTATTTTAAAGACTCTGTTTGATGACAGCAGATTTTGGGAATCTTATTAGTTCAAAGGAATATCTCATTGTGGATCTTCATGGTGTCACTCCTTAACCCAGGTAGAAGTCAACATTTTATCTGTTATCTTTACCACCACTTTCCTTTTTCATAAGAGCCAGCATGTGGTATATTTCTGTTCTAATTCTTTTACCCTCTATGCACTCTGTAACCCAAAAGCTTACATCCCATTTGCTTCACAAAGCCACTGTAGTTTGAGTGGTCTACGTTTGTTCTCACAGGTTTGTTTGTGTGTGTTTAACTTTTTATTTTGAAACGATCACAGATCCACATAAATGTGCCAAGAACACGCAAATACATTTTCTCCCCGAACTTTTGGAAAGTAAGTTGCTGCCATGATGCCCCGTGACCCCTGCACACTTGAGTGCATTTCCAACAAACAGGGACAGTCTCCTTTTTACCCACAGGACAACTGTCACGGTCAGGAAGACACTGATACCCCGCCCACCATGGAATCCGCAGATCTCATTCAGGCTCTGCCAGTTGTCCCAATACTGTCCTCAATAGAAAAGGACAAAAAGGTCAAAATCTTGTTGCGTTTAGTTATCACATCTCTTCGGTCTTGTTTCATCTGTGACAAGCCCCTGTCTTTCCTTGACTTTCATGACCTTGACCGTCTGGAAGGTCACAGGCAAGTCCCTCCATCGGGGTTTATCTGGTGTTTCCTCATGATTAGATTTCTGCTACACATGGTCAAAATGAAGCAACGCCTCTTCTCACACAGAGGCTGCTCAGTGGTGGCCACATTTGCCTTGTCCCCTACTGATGACTTTAACTTTGATCGCTCAAGTGAGATAACGTCTGCCAGACTTCTCCTTTTTAAAGTTGCTCCTTTTCCCTTTGTAATAAGTATTCTGAGACTATCCCTCATTCAGTTTCCCTTTTATTCATTTTCGTATTTTGTGTCAGTATAGATTCATGGAGTCTTATTTTATCACAGTTACTAACTATTATCACTCATTTCGATGCTCAAATTGTCCCAGAGTTGGCTAGTGTGAGACCCTTGAAGCTGGCTCATGTCCTTCTGACATGTCTCCATCAGCCTTTGAGCATTCCCTTCCTTGCTGCTATAACATGTTCCAGGCTCATATTCTCCCCTCTCCTGCCGGGCCGGAATCAGCCATTTCTCCAGGAGCCCTGGCTCCACTTAGAGTAGATCTTGGTCCTGGGTATGCTTGTTACTATTGAGGTGGTACTGCTCTGGTCACTCTCAGGGCACAGAGCTCAGGAGTATTTGTGGGTGATGCATATATATGTGTACACACACTCATTCATGTCTATTTTTACTGTATCTGCATATATTGAAAACCGTGAGCTCATTTCAGTATCTTTTTTTTTTTTTTTGGCTGCCCCAGGCAGCTTGTGAGATCTTAGTTCGCCGACCAGTGATCGAACTCGGGCGCCGGCAGCGAAAAGGCCGACTCCTAACCACTGGACTGCCAGGGAATTCCCTCATTTCAGTGTCTTTAATTCTGGTTCAGCACCACAGAGTTCATTCTAGTTTTCTCTCTCTCCAGATTGGTAACTCCTTTCTCTGACAACAAGAGCCCTGTTCCCATCATCCTCAGCACTTTTACTTATTTAATCAGTCGTTTCCTCCCCCACTCATGTGTATCTCATCCTCCTCCCTCGCGTGCATCCCTTTTCACCACCTCAGCCCCTGACCCGGGTCCCCCACCAGCTCCCACTGGTTGCCCTCCTCGCTTCCCTTAGGCTCCAACGCCCAGAGCCAGGTCACGCTCTGCGGACGGCCCCTTGCCCTGTAGGTCCCACACTAAGCTGCTGCTCAGGTGCCTCTCACAGGTGTTTGAACGTCTAATGGCCCGTCTTGTCTGTTCCTTATCTAAATTATGGGGAGCAGATACTATGGCTTCTAGTAAACAAGGTTGGGCTTTTTGGGGGGTTAAACAAGTTTGCCCTTAACGCCTCGCAGCACTCCCTTCAGTGCTCTGTGTGAACCAGAGAAGCAGCATTCCTACAGCTGAACAAGTAGCACAACCCGAGAGCCCTGTGAGCTGGAAGAAACTGCCCACGGGGGACATGCCAGTGTGTGTCCATCCCCTGGAGACACTGGCTACAGTCACATGCTCCTCAGGACCGTTGAATTGTATGATGTCGATCACCGTCATAAACATCTTCCAGTGTTGGCGCCTCTCTCTGAGGTGTGCTGTCCCCCTGCCAGCTCCCACCTGCCCCCAGGGGGAAAAAACAGCCCTTTGTGGGGGGGTCCCCACTGCCCTCAGCAGTTGGCTCTGTCATCAGAGCTCCTTGGATGTGTGGGCCCTTGAGGTTTTTATTGACAACTTAGCTCTGCAAAGTAAGGAATTTAGTAGTAATAAAAAGCAGTTTTTCAGAGTAGTTTAATCAGCTGTTGTCTCAGGAAGCTGTAGTTCTTTTTTTTTTTTTTTTTTTTTGCGGTATGCGGGCCTCTCACTGTTGTGGCCTCTCCCGTTGCGGAGCACAGGCTCCGGACGCGCAGGCCTAGCGGCCATGGCTCACAGGCTTAGTTGCTCCGCGGCATGTGGGATCTTCCCGGACCAGGGCACGAACCCGTGTCTCCTGCATCGGCAGGCAGATTCTCAACCACTGCGCCACCAGGGAAGCCCGAAGCTGTAGTTCTTGATGACCTTTTCCCCATTAGTGAGATGATGCCGGGACTGATGGGGAAACTGCTTCTTGAGAGCTGTGGGTGTGCTCTGTCTGGGCGCTTCTCCTTTTGCTTCATCTGATTCTGTATGTCCATATGTGAACACAGCTGTCAGTCAGCTTCAAACTCAGCAGTTTCAGGAGAAAATAAAAGGCTTGAGACCTACTGCCATCAGGACAGGCTGAGGTGTCCGTTTTAGCCCACGCCGCTGCCCTGTCCCATCCTCCCAGGTGGCAAGGGCCACCACACTCAGGGCTTCTGACTCCACCCAGGCTGAATCCCAAGGCAGCTGTAGGGCTCAGAGCATAGGCCATGCATCAGATCTGGGCATTTCTTCAGAAAATCATGCTTCCTTTCCACTGATTGGCTCAAACATCGGGGTGCCTGGTACATTTGGCTGCATGGCAGCACGGGGATGGGGCAGCACCACTCAGCCTTGAAAAGCACTAGCCCATCACAACTGCCGAGAGCTGCCTAAATGTCAAGTTCCATGCGGCCAGGTGTCTTTTCGTATCAGTAGGAAGTGCAGTTGTGGAAGCACTGTGTTTCCAGCACATGGGCCGCAGGCCTTACAGTCTCCAGGATGGGCCACGAAGAAAGTAAATGAGATCTCAGTGCTGCCTCAGCTTCCCCCAACACCATGGCCAGGAATGACCAAGTCTTGGCCCAAAGAAAACTATTCAGTGTCCTGATCCTGCACCGGGTTCCCATGGGCCTCGGCCTGATGAGCGATCCTGCCGGCTGAGCCTCCTGGGGTGCCCACACTGGGAGATGGCACGTTGGCTTCTTGATGTAACCCATGTTTCTCACATTTCCCTCTAGCTAATGTCTGTGACAGACCTTTAGGGTAAACAGTAAACCTGCACAGAGTGTTTAAAGCCCAGTAGGTATTGATGGGCCACAGCCAGAGAGCTCCGCGAGTCCTGGCATCATTACCCCAAACCTCCAGTGGCCCGGGACAGACATTTACTTCACTCCTGTTGTACAGATGAGCAGAGTGAAACTCCGGAGAGAGGATTGCACCCCAGTAACCCACAGCCAGGCTGCGTGCTGCCCCTCCACACCCTCTTCTGGCTCAGGGAGGGAGCTCTGCACCCACAGGCCCCAGGCGGGGGCACTGTCTGTGCATCTGCTGCCCTCACTGCACCCATGATGGCTCCTGGCCTCTGCAATCTGTCTGCAACGGTGAGTGGAGGGTCTAGGACGAGCCGTGTCCTAGGACTGCCCTGGTACCTGACACAGTGTACACACCTTATATTTTTGTTGAATGAAGAAGTGTTTCTGGTGACTGATACCTATTAAGTGAAATCCTTTTTATCTTGTACAGCTTACAGGGTTCAGGAAGACTGAGTGTCTGGGGCCTGACTTAGAACCCAAGGCTTATCATTCGTATCATCCTGAAAAGAAAGCCATCCTCCATGTAAACTGTGTTGTCGAACGTTCCTGGAAGCACTACCCCACAAGTTCCAGGAATTGCCTTCCGATGCCTCCTCCGGCATGTGGGAAGGACAGGGGTACATCTTCCAGGGTCGATACGCAGGCCCTCCACCTGTGCTCTCCTCTGTGTGGTGTCTGGGTGGTCCTGCCTGCTGCAGTCTCTGAAGGCCAGGGATACCCTAGGAGTACACCCCCTTCCCGAATCCTTCCCTTGAAATAGGCATCCTTCTTGGTATCTGGAGGAGCTGTCCTGAGGAGAACAAATAAACCCTTTTTAGAGAGCTTTGACTTTAGCTGGGAGGTTCCAACACTGGCCCGGTTCCAACACTGGCCCAGTCCCTTTCCTGAAACCCTCGGGGCTGGGTGCATGACAGAACTCAGAATTGTTTGGGTTTTACGTATGTGGTGTTGACAAGAACTGAGGCAGAGCCTTGCGTTCAGTGACTTAGGCTCAGAGCAGGAACGGTCGCACACACTGGTGTGGGTCGGGCTTTGCCTCCAAATTCGCTTGAATGCCAGCTTGCGTAAAGACCTTTGGATCTTGGATTGCAGATGGGCAGCCCGTTGAAGAGCTGCCAAGCGTCCTGGGAAGTTCACACCGAGGGACCTGCTCTGTCTTCTCCAAGCTGTGACTGTCCCCTGTGCTGGCCTCAAGTACGCATCTGTGCCTCACTTGGGTCAGTCCTGGGTTCACTTTGTCTCTGAGGAGCGAGAAGTCCCAGCCCCACCAGCCTTGCTCTCGGGCCAAGGAGCACGGGCAGCTGCAGCTGCCGTGGGGGAAGTGGATGTAATAACTCTCACACAAAGGACCGCCTCCTACTTCCTCACCACTGTTCCTGGGCCTGGCTGGGAGCTCTCAGGCATAAGTAATCCAGCGTTTGTTTTTTTTTTTTTACCTGTTTCCCTTCCTCCTCTGCCACTCAGGTCTGTTGCAATTGCAACATCTTGATCAGTAGCTTCAGCCTTCTGGTTGGGTCTGTGCAACGACTACCCTTCGGGCCAATGTGTGACTTCCTCCCGAATTCAGATCCCTTTTGTGTTTGGCTGGCCCTGGGGCTGAGACCCCTGTGTGGTATTTCACTGTGGCCGTGCAGGGGGCGGATCTCCTAGAGCTGGGGGGTTATTTTTCAGGTTGCTTGGAGTGTCCTTTCTTGGCTCCACAGGCTCCAGGTGACTCATGAATAAGCCTCCTGTTCTGATCAGCCTACATAGCTCCTCTGCAGCGATTGACTGTGGCCCAGCCCACAGAGGTCATTTGCATTTGAATTAATTAAAAGCAAGTATAATTAAATAAGGCGTTCTTCAGCCACACTAGCCACATCTCAAGTGCTCAGTAGCCACATGTAGCTAGTGGCTCCCACATTAGTGCAGATCTAGAACATTCCATCATTGGGAAAGTTCTATTGGACAGATAGGTGGATTAGTATAGGCAAATAGACAAATCAAGGATTATGAAAAACATCTAATGTCCGTGATGATGACTAGAGAAACAAGATGTGGTCCATCTGTACAATGGACTGTTGTTCAGCCATAAAAAGGAATGAAGTTTTCTGACACAAGCTGCAACATGGATGAACCTTAAAAACTTTACGCTGGGGCTTCCCAGGTGGCGCAGTGGTTAAGAATCCACCTGCCAATGTAGAGGACACAGGTTCGAGCCCTGGTCCGGGAAGATCCCACATGCTACGGAGCAACTAAACCCGCGAGCCACAACTACTGAGCCTGCAAGCCACAACTACTGAAGCCCATACACCTAGAGCCCGTGCTCCTCAGCAAGAGAAGCCACAGCAGTGAGAAGCCTGTGCACAGCAACAAAGAGTAGCCCCTGCTCGCCGCAACTAGAGAAAGCCCATGCACAGCAACAAAGACCCAATGCAGCCAAAAATAAATAAATAAATAACTTTTTTAAAAGAAAAAAAAAACTTTATGCTAACAATAAGGCCCTACTGTATAGCACAGGGAACTATATTCAATATCTTGTAATAACCTATAATGCAAAAGAATCTGAAAAAGATACAGATATAGATAAACTGAATCACTTTGCTGTATACCTGAAACAGTGTAAATCAGGTATAGTTCAATTAAAAAAAAAAACACCTTTATTCTGAGTAAAAGAAGCCAGACACAAAAGTCCACAATAGGGCTTCCCTGGTGGCTCAGTGGTTGAGAGTCCGCCTGCTGATGCAGGGTACACGGGTTCGTGCCCCGGTCCGGGAAGATCCCACATGCCATGGAGCAGCTGGGCCCGTGAGCCACGGCCGCTGAGCCTGCGCGTCCGGAGCCTGTGCTCCGCAACGGGAGAGGCCACGACAGTGAGAGGCCCGCGTACCGCAAACAAAAACAACAACAACAAAAGTCCACAATAGTGTGTGGTTCCATTTATGTGAAATGTCCAGAAGAGAGAGAAAGAGATTAGCAGTTGCCAGGGGCTGGGGTGGGGAGTGGGGAGTGACTGCTAACAGGGACGGGGTCTCTCTTTGAGGTAGTGGAAAAGTTAGGTGGTAGTTGCACAACCTGGTGAATGTACTGAAAACCACTGAGTTATTCACTGGAAATGGGTGAGTTGTATGTCACATGAATTATTTCTCAATAAAGCTGTTATAAAAACCAATCAAGGACTGAAGGATTTCAGTTGGGGGCCCTTAGCTTAAGGCCTTAGTACACAGAGTCTTGTGAAGCAGCACTTTCTTGCAGCATCTGTTACCCTATTCGGGTTTCTTCTTAGGGCTTAACCATCCACTGAAATTATCCTATGTGTTAACTTAATGCAGCGTCTGTTACCCACAAAAGCACAGGCGTGCCTGCAGAATGTCCCAGCCCTGTTATGGGCTTGGCATACAGTAGCTATCAGTAAACTTGGCAATGGTGTGAAAGTGACTAATCTCTCTTAACAGAAAATGCTCCTTTTTACTGTCACCTAGAACCTGCTTAATATCAGTCCCTGGGACAGTCCCTCTTAGGGAAGTTAGGGCCTTGGCAGGCCTAAAAGTCTGATTTCCAGCCTGGGAATGGGTAGGACATGGTTGTGCGTGGTGCTGGTCTGGTCACCTCCCTGTGCAGCACTCAGCAAAATAAAGGTCGTACCTTTGGGTGACGGTAGCCCAGGTTTGGAAGCTTCTAGATATTGTTCAGTTGAAATTAAAGCATTTCTTTGGATGAGAAATAAGATCGTTTAATGTAGACAGAAACCATCCATAAGTGCTGTTTTTCTTAGCTGTTGCTCTTAAATGTTCCCAAAGCCTCACAGGAGAGCGTGGACTAATTTTCTAGACGTTTTACTTGGCTGCATTTTCTATTACAGCGTTTCGCTGTCTTTTCCTTTTGCCCTGTTGCCACAGGAAACAAACCTAGGCAAACTGCCTGCCGTTTTTACTGAGCATCAGCAGTTCATACAGTAGTTTATGACAAAATTGCAGGCCTTAAATTAACAAATGCAAAAGTATATTGAAATGAGAATTAATTTGCATATCTGGTTGAGGTTTCAGCACTTAGGTTGTGATGTATTTTAATTAAGGATTAATTAGAATTGATAGGAATTTGCATAGTGTTATACTCCCACCGTCTGATGAATATCTAATGTGCACGTCAGCTGTGATTTCAGAAACCAATGAGAGTTTGCTAAAGCGATATTCCTTGTAAAGTCCTGTGGGACCGAGAAAGTCCAGTGACTTAAAACATGGCTTCATCTAGAATGTTGCTTAAAGAACTGACCTGGGGGACGTTGTCTCAAAGGTAAATGCAGGCAGTTCTCCACACCGACAGGCTGTGTTCCAAGTGATCCCCCGGAAACAAGCATTTAAAGGGCCCTTGACAGTGCGGGTGGCCAGCTGGTCAGAATGCCATTGCTCAGCACCAACCCCACCTGGAGGCCGATTTAGGGGCAAGGGGGAGGGGGAGGGGGGAGTTGTCGGTGACATCGGTGATCCCCGGGTGACTCCAGTCAACACAAGAATGCCCTTCAACTTGCAAGTGGGTGACATCTCCCCTCTTTACCTTGCCCATCTGTCCCTTCCCGGGCTCTGGTCCCATCCGCTCGACCAACACCTACAGGACAGAGCCTGCCCATGTCTCGCTCGAAGTAGTGCCTCTAAAGGGTCCCCAGTAAGACCAAGTGTGTGTGTGGTTTAGGGAGATGCCCCTTGTCAGATTAAGGAGGGTTCTTTCTGTTCCTGGTTTGCTAAGGGTTTTTATCATTAATGGGTATTGTTTTAATCAGTTCGTTTCTTTTTGCATCTTTTGAGCTATCGTTTTTCTCCTTGTGGTTACTGTGATGCTTTACGTTGATAGGTTTCATTTACATTCATTTACACTGATTTTCATTGGCGTTGATGATTTTTTTTTTTTTTTTTTTTTTTTTGCGGTATGCGGGCCTCTCACTGTTGTGGCCTCTCCCGTTGCGGAGCACAGGCTCCGGACGCACAGACTCAGCGGCCATGGCTCACGGGCTCAGTTGCTCCGCGGCATGTGGGATCCTCCCGGACCAGGGCACGAACCCGTGTCTCCTGCATCGGTAGGCGGATTCTCAACCACTGCGCCACCAGGGAAGCCCCGGCGTTGATGATTTTTACTGACAGATTTTGGAAGCACCTATGTTCAGAGATAAATCTTCTCGGTTATGATTCGTATGTTTGTGCATGTACACGCACACATGCTGTTGACTTCGGGTTGCTGGTCATTTGTTTTGCCGTTTCGGCTCTGGTCATGACTGTGCTGGGCTGTGACTTCCCCATGAAGTCCTG
The DNA here is from genome assembly GCF_026419965.1 of Kogia breviceps. Taxonomy (NCBI): domain Eukaryota; kingdom Metazoa; phylum Chordata; class Mammalia; order Artiodactyla; family Physeteridae; genus Kogia; species Kogia breviceps. Next base: position 171,719,762 of record NC_081313.1, on the reverse strand, counting down.
CCTTGAGTTCTCCGTCTGGCGAGTGGGTGGCTTTTCCCGTGTCTCTTCTCTGAAACAGTTTGTTGCAGAAAGGGGCCCTCTCTTCCTTGAGGGCCTGGTAGCACTGGTCCATAACATGTCCTGGTGGCCTTTGAGGAGAGGTTTCTTAGCACAAGTTCCTATTTCTGGGCCATGATTCTGTGAGGCCAGGAACGTTCCAGGAACCAGAGCCAAGGCAGTGAACAAGACAGCGACGGTCCCTAGGGAAGAGGGTGGGCGGGCAGGCAGGTGGGTCTCTGAGGATATGTTCCCATGCTGTTGCCTCGGCTGAGGTGTTCATTCCTGGGCTGGGGGACGTGGGCTGCCTTCTCTGTGAGGGAAGTGCCCACAGTCTGGGTTCCTGCCACATTTGTGGTGCCACCAAGCTGGCGTCCTCGGGGTTTGAAGGGCCTCGCTTCCTCGCTAAATAGATCTTCCCACGAGAATGGATTGCCCTTCCTTTACAACCCGGTCCTGGCCCCCTCTTCCTCACTTAGCATCTCTGTGTCTGCTCGATGGGAGCGCCTGCAGTGAGTCTTTTTCCTGTGCACAGGGCTTTCCCTCGGCATCTCATCTCTGGAACTCAGGACACCCTCACAGGCTCTTTCCAGGTGGCAGCACTGTCTCCGCCCCACGACTGATGACCATAGTGATGTGCAGGGAGGCAGGCCTCCTACAAATGTGTCAGGAGGGTCACTTCTGGACTGTCCCGCACCCAGAGCTCGCACCTGGGGCCCGGGCATCTCCGGGAAGTACCCACAGCCTCCGGCAGTGACCCAGCCACTGTCTGCTCAGGCCACAGGGTTTTGGCTCAGCACCGCCCAGTACCAGTGCGAAATACAAGCAAGATGAACTAGGAAAAGGAAAGGAAAAATGAAGCAGGCATACAAAAGGATAAGCCCAGGACTTCCCTGGTGGTCCAGTGGTTAAGACTCTGTGCTCCCAACACAGGGGGCCCGGGTTCGATCCCTGGTCAGGGAACTAGATCTCACATGCCACAACTAAGAGCCCGCATGCCACAACTAAGACACGGAGCAGCCAAATAAAAAACCCAGAAGTCTCATTAGATTCAACAGATGTGAAATTACTCTGTCACATTGCCATAAAGGTTTCTATGTGCAACCTCTCTGTCTGTGTTGGCCTTTCCGTAGACGGAGGGCAAACCAGACACCACCTTTCAAGGGGTCCTGATCTAGATTAGGACTGAACAAAACAAGCTAAAATCTCATCCTTCATACTGCACCCACAGAAGGAAAACCGTCAAGAGAAGGGGCAGGATCCAGAGGGGATTCCAAGGAAAGGGGGGACCTGAAGGCAGTGATTCAGAGGTGTGCTGACCTACCCAGACCTGTATGCATGTAGGTTCTTCCTCAGACCCATGTTAGGCTCTGTGACACACATACTGTGGAACAAACAGGGTTTCAGACCACAGTGTTGGTAAATAAAGTTTTATTGGAGCACAGCTGCTCATTGGTTTACTATTTTCTTGGGCTGGTTCAGTTCCCAGTAAGGGCTCTTTTCCTGGCTTCCAAACAGATGGCTTCTCGCTGCGTCCTCACAAGGGGAATGGAATAAGGAAGAGGTCTCTCTTCCTCTGCTTAGAAGGCCACAGTCTTATGGATTAGGGCCCCACCCCTATGACCTCACTGAACTTTTTTTTTTTTTTTTTTGGCTGTGTTGGGTCTTTGTTGCTGTGCGCAGGCTCTCGTTGCAGCGAGCAGGGGCTACTCTTCCTTGCGGTGCGTGAGCTTCTCATTGCGGTGGCTTCTCTCGTTGCGGAGCATGGGGTCTAGGCACGCAGGCTTCAGTAGTTGCAGCTCGCGGGCTCTAGAGCACAGGCTCAGCAGTTGTGGCTCACGGTCTTAGTTACTCCATGGCATGTGGGACCTTCCCAGGCCTGGGATCGAACCTGTGTCCTTGCATTGGCAGGCAGATTCTTAACCACTGAGCCCCCAGGGAAGCCCCTCATTGGACTTTAGTTACATCCTCACAGGCCCTATTCCACATAGACATTGGGGGTTCCACGTGTGAATTTCGGGGGACACAATTCAGTCCATAGCAGTTCCATATTGTTTCTTAGAAAAAACGTAATGTGTTGATATTCATAATTTTATTTTACTTCCTTGTTTGGTTTACTGGAGTTTTTTACCCACAGCAAATTGGGAACATAAGGAAATTTGGTGGTTTGGGGGGAAGTGCCTCTGTTTTAGATCCCACCACCTCTTCTGAGTGTCTCCAACTGACAGTCCCTGACTGATCTCCTGGTCTGCAAAGCCTCCCACCTGCCAGTCGAGGGCCCTGGGACCGGAAATGAGCTTGTTGTAATTGACGGTAACGAGTGTCTAATGACCATAATCAGGCAGGGACAGTGTGCTGGGAGACAGATGCGCGGTGCTGAGGGAGAGGCAGGGCCGCATGCAAGGGGCCGCTCGCTGACAGAAGGCGAAGGCGCTCAGCATGGCCATGTCCACAGCTGGGACCGGTCCTGGTGACTAAGGCACAGGGTAACTTTTTTAAGTTTTGCTTCTCCTCATACACATACGTCCGCAAAAATATACAGCTTTAAAGAAACAAAGCTTGTAGCTCATGAATGCTGGTCATAACATATGCACTGTTAACACCACAGGGCCTGGGGTATGACAGGCATATTGTCTCCTTATTCACGGGCATCTGGGCGGTTTTGGTTTTTCACAGTTACGGGGTGGTCATGTGTGTCCTGTAAATACAGCATCTACAGGGGTCAGTGTTCCTGTAGGGTAAATTCTCAGAGCAGAGTTCTGATCAAGATCAAAGGATATGTGCTTTTTCTGTGTTAATCGGCATTTTGAACCTCCCCTCCAAAAAAGGCCGCACCCACACATACCCCATAAAGAGATATGAGAAAATGGTGTTCTCTTTGTAATTTGAGAGCTTTCATTTGAGGACAGTAAGTCCCGTGGTTTTTTGGTGTATTTTTTAAAATCTCCAGCACCTGGTTGGGTACCTGGCTTGTGATAGACTCTCAGATGCTTACTGTTGGATAAATAAAAGGACGAAAGAGGAGTTCCCTAGTGGTCTAGTGGTGGTTGGGATTCGGCGCTTTCACTGCTGTGACCCGGGTTCAATCCCTGGTCGGGAAACTGAGATTCCACAAGCCACGTGGCACAGCCGAGAAAAAAGAATGAAAGACTGTCACGCCCCCCTGAGCAGCCCAGAGTCACACACGCATGAACACACACAGGTGTGCACATGCCCCCACCACCGCGTGTCCAGCCTGGACCACTCCTGCCCCTAATTGTAATGACAGAAGCTGTGATGGAAGCTGTGGAGGTGGCCTCTCCAGCCCGGGAGTCAGGGTGTGCTGGGGGCCCTCTGGGGCGGGACGGGGTGCTGTGTGTCCCTCTCAGGTCACTCCTGAGCCCCAGCCGCAACCACGGGTACTCAGGGCGAGCTGCCGAGTAAGCCTGAGACGGTCGCAGAGCATTTGCTGTGCTGCAAAGGGCCATGAAGGGCCCAGCAGAGGGAAAGTTCATGAAGGTGGGTTTGGAAGGCTGTCACGAAAGGCCCTGAGTACGAGGTGTCAGAGTCTAGGCTTTAATTTAGGTGGAGGCAGGCCCTGGTTGAAGTCTCTGAACAAAAGACTGGCGTGATGAGCACAGTGTCTGAAGGTAGTCGGCTTTCCGGTGTGCACAGAGGGGCGGGGTTTCCTCACAGGTCACGGAGGGCAGGAGAGGGGTCAGCGCAGCAGGGTTCCAGCAGTGACATTAAGGGAGGGGATGGATGGTGGGTTGATCGTGGAGTTTGAGTCAATAGGATTCGCACACAGAGGGCCTGAGGGAGGAGGACGTCCATTATCTACTCTGGGTTAGGAATGGTTAGGAGCGTGTGGGCCTTTACGGGGATCAGGCAGCACAGGTCAGCTCTGTCCAGGAGTGCCCAGCGTTGACATCTGGTGCTTCTTGAAGACCAAGTGAGGTTGTTAGAGAATTGGGTCTCTGAACTGGAAGGCCAGCAACTGATAAAAGGGGCACTTTTCCTTGAGTTCTTTCAGAAAAAGCCACATTATAACCCAGTGGGACTGAGTTAAGCAGCAAGCGTTCCTTTGGGTGAGTTGAGGGTCCCCAAACGTAAGGAGGTAAAGGTCCCTGCATGTGATGCAAATTCCTGCAAGGATGTCTCTCGAGCGCCTTCAATTTTCACTGGTGAGTTTTTGACAGAAAGGGTTAACCTGTTACATAGAGAACAAAAAAAGGGCACATGATTAATGAGTAAATATCCATATGATAGGATTAAACTCAATTTTATTTTTTTGGCTGCACCATGTAGCTTGCAAGATCTTAGTTCCCCGACCAGGGATTGAACCCACGCCCCCTGCAATGGGAGCATGGAGTCTTAACCACGGGACCACCAGGGAAGTCCTTAAACTCAATTTTTATTTGAGCACTTGAGTCAGTTAGTAGCTGATAATATTGAGAGCCTGTTTCCAAGAAAACACTTTAAACTTTGTTTTTCCAGAAAGTCAGAGCTAGATGGATATCCTATATCATTACCTCCTTCTCCATTCCCTGCCTCCCATCAGGAACCACCCCGCAATCTTTTTTCTTCTGTAGCCACAGATGTTTCTTCTGTCACTAAAAAAGCAAAGAAGACACAGGTCCTGCAAGACCGCCCTCCTCAGACCCGAGCTCGCTCTGTAACCGCTGCAGCAGCCTCTTCCCTGCACTGCGTGTCTCCCATGCTCCTCCGGAACTTGCTAGTCAGGCTGTACCCCACCATACCCTGCTTTTGCAGAGGTTAGCAGTGTTCCCCTAATGACCAAGACCATGTTTTCATCCCTCTGTGACTACTTCTGGTTTTTCCTCCACCTACCCGATAACTCTTTCCGTCTCCTCCTTTGCCTGTTCTTGAAATGCTGATTTTCTAGTATTCAGGGGCATGGCCTTCTCATAGGTGTAGCTGCAGGTACAGGTGGATACGTATGGATTTCCCACACACCACATGCCAATGACTCATGAATACCTGTTTCCCACCCAAACTGGTCAGCTCAGCCCCAGCTCCCAGGAAGCAGCTACCTCGCAGCCACCTGGACATTCATGCTTAGCTGGGTCAGGGACCAGGCTGATGCCATTTTTTCACGTGCCCGCCTGCTGCTTTGTGTGCTGTGCTTGGGAAAAAAGTGGCACCTTCCAGGGCGAATGTGGGAGTGGTTACAGCCTCTTCCTTTCTCTCACGCCCACATCGGGTGGTCATGGACTCTGGGGCCTCGCCCTCTGGCCACCCTGTATCTGACCTGCATCCCCTCGGACAGAAGCAGCTCCCCCCAACTGCCTCCCCTGCCCGTCCACTGCCCGTCCAGTCCTGCCCTCGAGCACATCACCCTCTCAGTCCAGCTGCGGTGGCTTCTCCATGTTGTAAAGCCAATCATCTTGTTTCTCTGCTTAAAGTCTCTCCGTGGGGGACTTCCCTGGTGGCGCAGTGGTTAAGAATCCGCCTGCCAATGCAGGGGACACGGGTTCGAGCCCGGGTCTGGGAAGATCCCACAGGCCACGGAGCAACTAAGCCCGTGCGCCACAACTACTGAGCCTGCGCTCTAGAGCCTGCAAGCCACAACTGCTGAAGCCCGCGCGCCTAGAGCCCTGCTCCGCAACAAGAGAAGCCACCACAATGAGAAGACCGCACACTGCAACGAAGAGTAGCCCCCGCTGGCTGCAACTAGAGAAAGCCCGTGCACAGCAACGAAGACCCAACGCAGCCATAAATAAATAAACAAACAAACAAACAAATAAATAAAAATCTCTCGGTGGGTTAGTTCATCTTCTCTGGCACCTCTGGATCAGTCTTTTCCTCTCTGACTTTATAGCAACAACCCTCCCCCCAACACACACACAGGAAACACAAACAGACCTAACAGACGTGTTACCAAACCAAAGTTCAGTTGCCTGAAAAGCAAAGTCACTCTCTTGACACCGGGTGGTGGTGGTGAAGGAAAGTACAGTGTTTATTGCAGGGCGCCAAGCAAGGGAGTGGGAGACAAGCCTCCGATCTACTCCACCTTGGTCTTTGAGTGAGGGTTTTTTGGGGGTTTTTTTTTAAGGGGAAGAACAGAGAGGCTGGAATTAATCATCATCTTGTGACATTTTAATCATAGTTTCGGGAATCAGGATGTCTCTGGTTTATGATTCACTGACCAGGTGGGTCCATGGCTTAGGGGTCTGTTAGCTCATCTTGTCCTGGAGACATAACCTGAGTTTGTACATTAATGACGATATCTATAATAGCAATTTTAGCACGTTAACGATGTAATCAACAACAGCTATTTTAGTCATCTGACTGATTGATTAGTGTTCAGTTAGCACAGGACTGAGGTCAAAGGGGACAAGAAAGGGAATAAAGTTTTAGATAGAGAAACTAGTCAAACTCAGTAAGGGAACTCGGTTTTGGGGGGCTCATTTTCAGACGCACAGCAGCACGGCCTTGCCTGAAGCCAGGTGGCCACTAGCCTTCGTATCCCTGCCTGTGCTAGTGCGTGTGTCTGGAACGTGCCTCCTCTCCCATCTGAAGACAAGGTGCAGGGCTTCAGGCTTCCCAGCACCCAGTGCCACCCTGCCCCTGCCCTGCGGGCCCCCACACACACCCAACTGTGGGCTGCGAGCTGTGGTCGGTGTGCCCCCTGCATTCCCGCCACCCGGACTGGTCTCCTAAGCGCGGCACCTGGACCAGCGTCCCAGGGGGTTACTCAATGTCTGTTGTCAGATGAAGTCTTCCTTTCCCCTCAAGGGTTCCGTGAAAAGCATTCAGACACGAAGCCAGTGCTAGCACTCTGTTGTGGTTGTTTTTATTCCGACAACAGACACTGATTCAGTCTGTCCTCTCTCACCCAGGGTTGAACATTTGTGGCATTCTGGAAGAGGGTCCCCCCGACGCTCAGCTCCTAAAGCTGGATGACATGCTGCTGGCCGAGGGCGTGTGCAGGCCGGAGAAGCAACGAAGAGGAGCACAGGTGGCAGCCGACACAGCAACACCAGGTGGCTGTCCAAATGACAATGGCCTTGAGCACTCTGGCTACAGGGCCAAGCGGTCCCAGATCCGACAGATTTACCACTCTGAGCTAGAGAAATATGAACAGGTGATCTTTCTGCACGGAAGAGTTTCTGTCATGTGAATGCGCATTTGTCAAAGCAAAACGTGGAGCATTAACTGCCTGCCTTTGGTGGCCCAGAGCAGGGAGTCCACACACTTGGTCTCATGGCAAAGGTGGCCGATTTTACCGGAAGCCTTTTGCTTTCACTCCTCAGTAGCCAGCCTGTGTGGGAGCCTCAGGGGGCAGGTGGCTGGCCCCACATGGAGCGCCGGGACAGCCTGCTGGGTAGAGTCACCGGCTGGCATTCATCTCCCCACCCCAGGCCTGCCGTGAGTTCAGCACGCATGTCGCCAGCCTCCTCCGGGAGCAGAGCAGGATAAGGCCTGTCTCGCCCAAGGAGATCGAGCACGTGGCGGGCGTCCTCCACGGCAAGTTCAACAGCGTCCAGATGCAGCTGAAGCAGAGCACCCGCGAGGCCGTGATGGCCCTGCGCTCGAGGTTCCTCGATGCCAGGTCAGGCCCTACCTACCCCTGGCCTATGACCCCAGGGTCAGCTCTTAGGAAGAGGAACCGAGTCAGTGCTGGCTTGGGTCTAAGTTCTGGGGGCCTCCAAGCCTGTGCAGGGGCTGTGGCCACAGCTGCGGGTGTAGCCCTCACACAGCCTCTTGGAAGGCGGCTGAAGTGCTGACTGCTGCTGTTACAACCTCTAGAGAATCAGAGATGAGGATGAGGCCCCAAGTACGATCCCCGGCTGAGGCTGTCTGTCTTCACAGGCGTAGGCGGCAGAATTTCAGCAAGCAAGCCACGGAAGTGCTGAATGAATATTTTTATTCCCATTTGAGCAACCCTTACCCCAGTGAAGAAGGCAAAGCAGAGCCGGCCAGGAAGGGTGGCGTCACGGTGTCCCAGGTGACAGTCCTTTCCTGCCACACCTCCCTGAACCCAGAAGGGAGGGAAGGTTCAGCCCAGTGAGGAGGACACCCAGGGAAGCTGGTGAAATGTGTGGCGCGGGAGCCGGGCGTGCAGGCTCCCAGTCGACCTGACTGGGCTCAGGTCCCGGGTCTGGGCTATGAACGTGGGCCTCAGGTGGGAAGCCACACCCACCCGGTGTGGGGACTCCTGAGGCGACTGGTGTGGTGTGTGCGGCCCTGGAGGCGACACCACAGAGTGTATCACGAGGTACTCAGTGGATTGTAGTCGTTAGGATTTAATATTCTCCTAAGAGAGGGAGGTGCTGTGTTGCGTCAGATGGGTGGGGTATGAGCTTAGGAGAAGAAAAAGAACTTGGAGGAAAATTAGGACTTAAAGTGATAGACCCGCTCTTGTGCTTAAGTACCGATTCAGTTATCCTGGGATAAATTCAGGCGTGTGCATTGCCTTCTTGTTTCTCAAACAGTCCAGTGTGTGTGTCTTGGGGTACAAGACAGACAACACCTGGCTCCAGAGGCGGAATGGTGGTGCAGGTCGGAGAAGGGACCTGGACAACCTTGGCAAACTTGGTGGTCGGAACCACCACTGTCCTCGCTGGAACTGGGGTAAGGTGGCCGGGCTAAGACGAAAACCCAAGAAATATTTCCGAAGGCTTTAAAGTGAGAACGGTTAAGTGCAGGCAGCCCGCGAGCAAGCGGCAGGACCAGGCTACGCCCCCGGCTGCAGGGAGGGCTGCTCCCACTGTGCAGTTGGAGGGCCTGAGTTTCCAGCCCAGTCAGCCTGTGCCCTCCGTCACCACCCTCTGCTCTGGTCCCTGCCCAGTCCAGCAGCGGCCTGGAGACAGGGGCACTCAGGAGCCCCGCAGGGTCACACAGGCAGCAAAGCCTCGCAGGTGTCCCGGTCACATGAGACCTCACTCACCCTGGAACTGCCGCGTTGTCCTCAGCACCCTTGGCTGGAGCTGAAGTCAGGGCTGCACCTCTGGGGCTTCGAGGCCCAAAAGAAGCGGGAGGCACGGCAGCTTGTTTGTCACCACGAGTACTTGTCTGAAAACGGCCAGATTCACTTCAAGCCCTGGCACCCCCAGAGAGCACATGGGTCTTGGGTCTCAACTTTGTCTCCGGAGAGGGTTCGTTGCAAACAAAAGTTTGAAAGGCACCGGCCACATTCCAGTGACTCCTGCTCTGTGGCCTGGGCCCTGAGACCCCACCCACCAGCAGCAGAATTCTGCGCTGGGAGCCCCTCCCCACTCTGGCGGGTCCTCCAGCTGGAAATGGCTGACAGCTGAGGGAGGGCTCTGAATTTGGGATACAGATGTCGTGTAGGCTGTGAGGTTCGCCTAAGGAGGAAGTAGCGGGGGAGGGAAAGCACCATTAGGGCAAAGGGGGTTGCAGATGAGGCAACAGACGTTTTCAGGACAGGATCAGCTCATCTCCAGGGTGAGGAGGCCCGAGAGGGAAAGGGCGAGGGAGCTGAGCCCAGGTCAGGGTGATGGTCAGAAACCCAGGCGGCTGCAGCTGTACGAACCAAAGGGGCCAGAGTGACAGGGCAGGGAGTGGCCAGTGGCTCCGAGCTACAGGTGGCGGAGAGGGCGTCCCACTCCTGCACGAGGTGCCGGGACACACCCCGTGGAGAGGGTGGACCCCGGCCCGGACCAGCTCCCCGGCAGCCGCCCTCCCTCACCCACGCGGGACGTTTGCTCTTTGTCCCTCTAAAATGCCAGTTGAATTCAACATGCAAGACTGCTCACTGCCATTCTTCTGCAAACTTAGTCCCACGCAGACGTGTCGGCACATTCCTTGGAGGTAAAGTGGGAACCTAGTGCTCACCTGGTTTGGTTGAGAACAGGTCGCCCTCACAGCGAGGGCGGGAGAGTCGAGGAGCAGGGAGCACACGTGGGGCTTTGTCTTTTCATGGCTGACATTGAGAGGATTATGGAGGGACATTTAGAGAAAAGTCCTCCATCCACAGTCCTGCCACGTTACTCAACTGTTTATTTCTGTTCATTAAAATACATAGCTTTCACTGCAGGGCCAGGCGCCTTACTTTGGGATATGTCTCCATGCTCTTAGGAAGGCATTGCCCAGGGTCTCACCCAGATGATTCTGCCCCCAGGGGACATTTTCATTATCACAGCTCTCGGGGGGAGGGGAGGACATTACTGGCATCTGGTGGGTGGAGGCCAGGGATGCTGCTCAGCACCCTCAGTGCCCAGGACGCCCCCCGAGAGAGTGACCCACAGGGAGAAGCCCTGCCCTGGAGGTCTCGGTGCAGGTTTGCAGTCAGAGCTGGCCTCAGACCTCTAGGCCCTGGGCCGGCCCCTTGCTTACAGGATGCATGTGACCGCAGCTCCCTCCCTAACTGACTCTGGGGACTAAAAACAGGCCCTCAGCTCAGTGCTCAGCTCCTTCCCCTGCCCTGTCAGGTGGTCCTTATCGTTTGATAAGTTTTGGATTCGACTGTGTTCTTTGCTTAAATTGCATTCCCAGAAATGTAACTGATGCATCTCCCGCGTCAGTACTCAGTCTGTTGCCTGCCGCTGCAGTGAGCAGACACTCGTCTCTCTGAGTGTGTCACACACATGCCTGTTTTCCTTCCAGCTCCCCCACCTCCTATGAGCCACGCCAGATCCAGGGTGTCACCAACACACTGCAGACGTTTCCCTGGGCCCACAGTTCATTAGCACCACCTTCTCAGTCCCGGCCTCTCACCCAGCCCCAGGGCCACGCGTTGTCACTCAGTGACGTTCCCCCCCGGCGGTCTGTCCACATCGCGTCTCATCGCTAGGTCAGTTTTTTCCAGTGACTTCCATCTCTGCCTGTCCACAGGTCTCCAACTGGTTCGGCAACAAAAGAATCCGGTATAAAAAGAGCATGGGGAAGTTTCAAGAAGAGGCCACCGTTTACACAGGTAAGGTGGCAGAGGACACCACCGACGTCAGGGGCCCGGGAGCCAGGCCAGCTGCCCTTTGAGGCCCAGCTCCAGTCAGTAAGGCTGCCCAGCCCAGGGTCAGTCGCTCTCATGTGGCCGGGCCCCCTGAGCTTCATCTGGGGAAGTAGAGTGGTCCCTGCGCATGCCTCTTTCTCAATTTACACTGTGAGGTTTCTGTTCCCATTAGTGATTATCCCGGTGAAGTCAATACACCCTGGCAGGCTGGGCAGGTGCTGTGCGGACAGAAAGTTCCTACCAAAAGTCTGTTTTCCCCACCCACGCAGGGCTGCGGGAGGGGCAGGGAGCCCCGTAGGAGTCACCTCCGCAGCCTCTTCCTGGCTGGGGGGCTGGTAGGTCCCGCCTGAGGAGTCACTGTGACTCCCAGGGTGGGAGCATTGGTCCTGACCCCTCCCGCCCCTCCCGGTTCCTCTGGTCCCTTTCCGATGACCAGCACCAGCGACACACGTATCACCCTGCAGACGCTGGCCTCCCTCCCGCCCGCCCCTGGGGAAGGCAGCCTTCTGGGCCGGGTGAGTCTCCAGCACAATCCCAAGGACACCTGTGGGCTCCCGGACTCAGTGATAGGGCTGATGTGGAGCCCAGGTGGGTGGCGGGTCCTCGGAACCGGCCACGTCGACCATGTCTCAGTCCATCATGGGGACGAATGCGGGCTGGCGGAGCCGCCTCAGAGAGCCCAGCTCTGTGGCGCCCCACTCGGCAAAGACCTTCACGCCTCACCGGACTCGATGGCCGCTGAGGGCGTCGCCTATTAGGAAGGAGCCCTCCCTCCCCGATGGTGTCTGTACCCATCAGGAGAAGGAAGGCAAGGGTAGGCAGACGAGGCCCTGACGGTCTGAAGGTACAGCCCCACTGGGCTCAGACCCTTACCTCACCATCCTGGCTGCCCGCTTGGCTGGTGCGAGCTGGGCCGGAGTGAAGATCTGGGAAGAAAATGAGCCATGGATCTCAGCTGTCTCGGAACGTGCCCTCAGGAACTTTCTCAGGGTTTGGGGCAACGTGCCAGGCCAGCCAGGATCAGAGGGCATCGTTCCTCTTCACAGTCCCTGGGGCCTCTCGGCCTCCCACTGACAGCCACAGGGGCCCTGAAGAGGCTGCGCAGGTGCAGATGTGACAAGGCCACGCGGCAGTGGGCAGGGCCTTACACAGCCCACCTGTTTCCTTCGGAGTTGACCCCCCACCCATTTACCCCCAGCCCCCCTTAAAGGTTCAGGGAATGGATGCCTCCCGTGCGCATCCCGTCACTGTGGCAACCCCACAGCCCATAATGAGCACCTGAGCAGGGTGAGTGCTCTGACACCACCAGGTGGCCCGGCTCGTCCGGCCCTGCCCTTGCCCAGGGCTCGGCACCTCGAGCACAGTATGGGTGAGCGTGTGAGAGTGAATCGGGGTGAGGGTTCCGTGGACTGTGACGTGGGGTCCTGTCAACCCCACATAGTAAGCAGGAAGGCTGGGGTTGTGGTGTGGACACCCACCTGTGCCGCGGGCCCCTGCCCTGGGCAGGCACAGATGCTCTCCCAGAGAGCAGGTCTCAGGAGCTGAGGTCACCCCAGCTGGGAGCCATCTCCTCAGCCCCGAGCTGCCCTTTGGCTCCCAGTCCCACACTGGGCCCCAGCCTGTCACCTCCCAGGCCTGCGAGTGGACCCCTCCCCTCACCACTCGTGTTCTCCTTCTGGGATCATAGGCCTGTGGGTGTCCATCCAAGGGCAGAGTGTGTCCCCCTGAGGCCAGTATCCTTGTCCCAGTTGCTTTCAGACGGAGGGTGGGTGGAGCAATGCTGGCCTTTCAGTGTCCCTGTGTCACATGATGAGGCAGCCCTTGAAGGCATTTCTCTTGATTTGTTTGCCCAATATTGTCCTCTGTGGCAGCTCCTTGGGACACATGGGAGGTAATAGCTGAGGCGGGGGAGGGGGGAATGGGATGGGGGGTGAGGAGAAGGGTCTTGGGCCTTGTGGAGTTGGAAGGGCTAGAGGGTGCAGGCAGGAGGCTTCAGCCTGTTAAGGAAAGTTCAAGAATGAGGAAGGTGAATGGGGCTTCCCTGGTGGCGCAGTGGTTAAGAATCCGCCTGCCAATGCAGGGGACACGGTTTCGAGCCCTGGTCCGGGCAGATCCCACATGCCGCGGAGCAACTAAGCCCGTGTGCCACAACTACTGAGCCCGAGTGCTGCAACTACTGAGCCCATGCACCACAACTACTGAGCCTGCGCTCTAGAGCCCGTGAGCCACAACTATTGAGCCCGCGAGCCACAACTACTGAAGCCTGCGCACCTAGAGCCTGTGCTCCGCAACAAGAGAAGCCACCGCCGTGAGAAGCCCGCATGCTGCAACAGAGTAGACTCCGCTCTCCACAACTAGAGAAAGCCCACACACAGCATCGAAGACCCAATGCAGCCAAATAAATAAAATAAATATATAATTAAAATAAAATAAAAAAGAATGAAGAAGGTGAAGGGGAGCTTGTGAGTTGCAGACCCTGCCCTCATGGGCTGCAAACCACTACCGACAGTAGTGGTTTCCGTTGTGGGGGGCTCCTGTGGACAAACATCCCAGGGTCACATGTGCCCGATATATCCCCGCCCTGCGGACAGAGCCCACACACCCGCAGCCATGGGCTTTGCCCTCCTGACTCCCAGCCAGGCCCGCGTCCTGCTGGACTCCTGAGCCTCTTCCTGCTCACCACGTCTCACCACGATGTTTTGGGGACCACCGTCAGCTCCGGGCCTGCCTGGGTCTCCCTCACCCTCAGAGTGTGTGCCACGGTGCCCCGTCAGTCCTTTGCCAGAGCCCGGCCAGTGGAGGCCAGTTCCTGAGGCACAGTCCTGTGCAAGGCCAGCTGTGACCCAGGACTGACCCCTCTGTCCCTGCCCCATCTCCTGGCTCCTCTCACGGTTCTCAGCATGTTCTAGGCCGCCTCAGGGATGCGGGGGCCGGATGGGTCATCTGTCCCCCGTCCCCCTCTGACTCTCTGTCTCTGTCTTTTCAGGCCAGGGGCGGCTGGCAGGTGAGGCGAATGTCGACCGCTTCACCTGTTGGAGACCCCGGCAGTGTCACCTCAGACGCATCTAGTTAAGCGTTGGGCTGAGCAGAAAAGAGGACGGTGTGACCTGTCTTGGTTCCCTGGAATTCACGTTTCCTCAGAAAACCCAGAACTGACAGCAGACAGCGCTCCCTGAGCCGACGGCAGGCGACACCGGTACCCTCTTTTGCTTGTCATCCGGGGTTTGAGATGGGCGGAGACACTGCTCGTTCTGCCAGCTCGGTTTGGGTTTTTTTTATAGTAATTTTATGGTTAAGGCTGAATTGTTTCTCCAGGACTTGGCACAAATTCTCCCAGTACAATTTTGGACTGATTTTAATTTCGATGTCGTTCACTCCCAGATTTGTTCCTGCCGATGGCTTGACCACGCAGGTGCAGGGCTGCAGCTGCGCAGTTGGGCGGGTTGTGACTGTTTGCTCGTTTGTCCGTCCGTGCGCCAACTCGCCCAGACACTGCCTTCCACACTCTCTTCTGCTGCGTCATTTCATGCGGTTCTGATTGGAGTCTGCTGTGAGCTCAGAATTTTACTGGGAATTGGTTTGGCACTTTTTTCCGTTAATACAAGTTCTACCATTTTCAGCTGAAATGTCCTTAAAGACGATAAACTTCCCAAGCACTTTCCTGCATCCGTGCTCTTGAAATCCTGCCGCACAAGGCTCGGCGTTCCGAGTCCCCCGGCTCCTGGATGTCCCTCTTAGGTAGTTCCCATCTTTGCAGCCCTGTGCCCGCGATGCCCCTCAGCTCGAGTCTCTTTGGCGCTGCTTTGCGAGCCCGCCCCCAGCCTGGCTCTCTGCATAGTTGGCACTTCTTTTCTTCCCCTCACTACCTTGCAAACCTTCAGGGCCGGCGGGGGACAGCCATCGGGACCTCCCCCTGCATCTGTGACCTTTCCACTGAGCCCTCCCAGCTGCTCTTCACCCCGTCCCTGCCAGCAGGAGCTGTTAGGCTGCTTGGCAACCCCAAACCCACATCCTGGGGGGGTCTCGACCAGTCGAGGCTGTTGTACAGCCCACCCAAAAGGCGACCCCGTCCCCGTGAGCAGTCACTCCCCATTTCACCTCCCCAGCCCCTGGCAACCACTCATCTGCTTTCTGTCTCTGTGGATTTGCCTGTTCCGGACATTTCATATACATAGAATCATACATGTGGCCTTTTGTGTCTGGCTTCTCTCACTCGGCATGTTTTCAAGGTTCACCATTTTATATACAGCACGTGTCAGTGCTTCATTCCCTTTTACGGCCAACATCCCATTGGGGACGGTGCCTTAAGACAAGACCTTGGGGAGGTGATTGAGGGAGCATGCAGAGGTGCAGGGTGGGCGGTGCCCGAGGTACCCACACCAGTGGGAGGGCGAGAGGTGCCGGCCCTTGGAAGGGGCCAGGCCTGGTGTGAGCAGGGGGTACCCCAGGGGGACTCGCATCTTCACGATCCGCTGCTGCATGGAGAACAGACTGCAGGCAAGGGGAGTCCCGGGGTCCTGCGACCTCCCAGGTGGTGGTCAAGTGCAGGCAGGGGTGGTTAGGCTCGGGGGACGTGGGTGAAGGTAGACCTGCAGGACCTGCTGCTGAGTAGGAGTGGGGTGGTCTGAGCCGCAGGAAGACTGGACGGGGACATCACAGAGGGAAGGTAGCTCAGCTCTGGACTGACAGGCTTGGGGTGTGCACGCAACTAGACATCGGAGTCGTGTTCAGGATGGAAATTCGGAAGCTGAGGGAGGCCAGAATATGGGACAAAAACCAAGACGGGATGTCATGGAAGCCAGAAGGACAGATTTCAGGAGCAGAAAGTGAAGCTCCACCAACATGGAAAAATGACTGCCAGGCTGAGCAGCCTGGGTTCAGTGGAGCGACGGGGCCACCGATTCGTTCAAGAGACAGTCAGCGACTCAGAGAGTCAGAGAGCACGGTCAGCTCTCCAGGAGATTCGCAGCAAAGAGGTCGCCAGAGGCCGTGCACAGAAACTGAGGCAGTGCCGCGGAGAGCTGCCGGGTAGGTCCTGTGGGAGCAAGAGGGTGGGATGTGCCACAGCAGGTCGTGTGGACGCCGGAGAGGAGGTGGAGAGCGCGGTCCCGAAGGAAATAGACAAAGCAGCAATTTGCGGGTCCCAGGTGGCCCTGGCGCCTCCCGCTCACTTGCGCTCTCTCGCGGCTGTGGCGTGAATGCGGCTCGTGGTTGGCTTGGATGCCAGCTTCCGGCTGAGTGTCTCGGAGGTTTTGTTTGCTTGTTTGTTTTGGTTTTCTGGCGGCACTGCGCGGCATGTGGGATCTTAGTTCCCTAAGCAGGGGTCGAACCTGGGCCCCCTGCAGTGGAAGCGCCTAGTCTTAGGCACTGGACCGCCAGGGAAGTCCCTCTTGGAGGGTTTTAATTTGAGGAGACTCCCTAGGTCAAATCCTGCACGTAAAGTCACACTTTACCAGCATTTCATACTGCATTATTCGAAAAAATGCCTAAAATGTGGCCACACGACACTAATCGAGCTATAAGGGCTACAAGAGCGCAGAGGAGTCACCCGGCACCCCCTGAGCCCACCCTGCTGGCAGAGTGGGTGCTGATGGCACCTCCATGCAACAGGTGGGGACACTGAGGCACAGAGGCTTCGTGACCTGTGCCCCAGGCTCCCATTTAGGAGAGAGACAGGCAGAGCCAAGGCTGTGAGCCCGAAGGCAGTTCTGGGGAGACAGCTCATCAGTATGGCTGCTCAAGATGGCAATTTTGTAGAATCTATTAATATTAAAAATGCACACACCCTCTCCCTCATCAGTTTTCCTTCTAAGCATTTTTCTACAGGTTCATGCAAATGAATGCAAAATGATGCATTTCCTGCCACATTTTTTGTAATAGTAAAAAAATGAAAATAAATGTCTGTCCTTTGGGCACAGTTTAAATCACTCTGTTCAGCCCTGCAGTGGAATAGCATACAACCGTTCAAAAGACTGAAGTAGCTTCTCTCTACAGTGCATTAATGTAAAAAGTAGGAAGGATAACCATTTGTGTCCATTTTTGAAATTGGGGGGTGGGGGGTATCAAAGTATCTCTGGAAGGAGACACAGGTCACAGCCGTGGCCACTGGGAAAGGAACCAAGGATCCGGTAGTTGACAGGGAAGCGATCTCTCATTTCTCTGTATACCCTTGGGCAGTCTGCATTTTAGAAATCCCTGAGGCTTGTGCAGGGAGAGCAGCAGGAGCCCTTGGAACACTGACAACTCCCCTCAGCCAGTCCTGCTCATTACTCATTATTCCCCCCTCCACCTTCCCCCTCCCCTCCATCCTCCCCTCCCCCTCCCCCTCACTGTAACCCAGATAGGGTTCCAAGCAGCTAGACACAAGACCAATTCAGAGTCTCGAGTCAAGGGGGCTACTCTGAGGAGTTTAGGCCAGAGATGGGTTTAAATGCAGGCTCTGGTTCATCAGGTCTGGGTCGGGCCTGGGAATCTGCATTTTCACCATCTCCCCGATATGGCTGGAACTCTGGCCAGATGTCTGGGAGGGGGAGAGCCGCTAATAGTCTCCGATTCACACTTTTTTTTTTTTTTTTAGTGTTTTAATGGGTTTATTTTTAACATCTTTATTGGAGTATAATTGCTTTACAATGGTGTGTTAGTTTCTGCTTTATAACAAAGTGAATCAGCTATACATATACATATATCCCCATATCTCCTCCCTCTTGCGTCTCCCTCCCTCCCATCCTCCCTATTCCACCCCTCTAGGTGGTCACAAAGCACCGAGCTGATCTCCCTGTGCTATGCGGCTGCTTCCCACCAGCTATCTCTTTTACATTTGGTAGTGTCTCTATGTCCATGCCACTCTCTCACTTCGTCCCAGCTTACCCTTCCCCCTCCCCGTGACCTCAAGTCCATTCTCTACATCTACGTCTTCTTTCCTGTCCTGCCCCTAGGTTCTTCAGAACTTTTTTTTTTTTTAGCTGATCCACACATCTTAACCTCAGTCCTCCCACCAGAGAAAAATCAGTTCTAATATTCATCATGCTAATTAATTAGCAAAGTGTCTAGGATTGACTGGTGATTAAAAAAGAAGAAAAAAAGAAGACTGGCTTTAGGTTAGAGTTTTGCAAGTGGTGGCCCTATACCTGGAATGTGTGATCCTGACTGGGATAACGGCCCCTGCCTGGGTGTGGGCCCTGCACACGACAGCACTCCCTCGGGGCTGGCTGAGACAGGGTGCTGCTGGGGTGTCAGATCCTTAGGTTCCTTATTTTGGAGTAGCGATAAACTGAAAAGAGAATGTCGAATGAAATTAAAATGCACAACATGAGAGCTGTGAGTTTCAGTTTTATTTGGAGCCATACTGAGGACTATAGCCCTGGAGAGAGCTTCTCAGAGAGCTCTGAGAAACTGCTCCGAAGAGGTGGGAAGGAGGTCAGCATATATGTGATTTTGGAAAAGGGGATGTGTAATCAAGCACACATCTCAGTAGAAGGCTGCTGCTGGTCACAAGGAGCAATGTCTCAGTTAATGATTTTAGTGCTTTTCTAAGTATGGGAAGATGCAAGAAATTTGGTTCATAAGAATTTTCTCCTGAGACTTCCCTGGTGGCAGTGGTTAAGAATCCGCCGGCCAATGCAGGGGGCACGGGTTCGAGCCCTGGCCCGGGAAGATCCCACATGCAGAGAAGCAACGAAGCCCATGCGCCACAGCTGCCGAGCCTGAGCTCTAGAGCCCGCGAGCCACAACTACTGAAGCCCGCACGCCTAGAGTCCGTGCTCTGCAATGAGAGAAGCCACCGCAATGAGAAGCCCCTGCTCACCACAGCTAGAGAAAGCCGGTGCACAGCAACAAAGACCCAACACAGCCCAAAATAAATAAATAAAGTCATTAAAAAAAAAATTTCCTCCTGAAAATACCTATCTGAAGACCTGTTCTGCCAGTTTTCCCAGAGCACTGAGAGCCTCATTCCTGATCTCCGCCCTGAACTCCTTTCAAGGTGTGTTGAAGGTGAGCAGTTTCAGTGACTAATGAGCCAATCCTTGTAGAACCAGGTGATGAGGGACCTTCTTCAGGCATGAGGGGTAACACTTGCAACCTCAAAACATACATCCAAATGTATGTATCCAAACCCCACCCCTCTTCTCTGCTCCCAGCCTGACCCCCACAGCCTGAGGTCAGAGAGCCAGAGGACCTGAATTTTAGAGTAAATCACAGACACAGGAGCAGCACTGAAGGGTCTCCCACTGGCCCCTGATGGCACTGATTCATGCAAGAATCGCCAGCAGGCCGCAGGATGCTGAGCCAGGTTCCTGGGCCCGCGGTGTCGCGAGCTGGCCAGAAATTGGATTCCCACGGCGGGCGTGTGGGGCGCCTTGGGCACCATGGGACTGGTGTGGGCCATCGAGCGGTGGCTGATTCTGGACTGGGTGCCCTACATCAACGGCAAGTGTAAGAAGGATGATTAGGACTTCCCCGGCAGTCCAGTGGTTAAGACTCGGCACTTCCACTGCAGGGGGCACGGGTTTGATCCCCGGTTGGGGAGCTAAGATCTCACACGCAGTGCGGCCCCCCAAAAAAGGACAATTAATTAAACCGACACCCCCCTCCCCCGAACTCAGATCCCTCTGGCGTCTGGTGGTGCTACCTCTTTTTTTTTTTTTTTGTGGTACGCGGGCCTCTCACTGTTGTGGCCTCTCCCATTGCGGAGCACAGGCTCCGGACGCGCAGGCTCAGCGGCCATGGCTCACGGGCCCAGCCGCTCCGCGGCACGTGGGATCTTCCCGGACCGGGGCACGAACCCGTGTCCCCTGCATCGGCAGGCGGATCCTCAACCACTGCGCCACCAGGGAAGCCCGGTGCTGCCTCTTTCCATCTGCATCTGAAAAGGCCCAGGCCCTTGAGGAAATACACAGCATGAGTTAGACTTCCTACGTTGGTGGAGATAGTTTTGGTGTGTGAAGGCACACAGCGTGAAACTTCGCTCTGAAAAAAAAAAAAAAAAGAAGAATTGCCAATGGACACCAACATCAGCAAGAGAAAGTTTGAAGAACGAATTAGTGCTATTCTTGCTAGCCTCCCTCAACTGAAGAACTGGGGAGATGTGTACAGGCAGAACTTGAACTTGTGCTCTGGCCAACTGGGCTGGCCCCTGGTGGGGTACAGTCTCTCCTGACAGGTATCCCTAGTGTGAGGAGACCCTGCATGTGCTGCCTTCCGTGAGCCTCAGTTTTCCCCGCTGTGAAGTGGAAACAGAAGTAGCTCCTGCCCCAGTAGGCTTGGTGGGAATCACGTGAGCACTGAGGACCCAAAGCACCGAGCACGGTGTCCATGCCCTTGGAGAGCCTGGGGTTACCTTGTCCCCGTTCGGCTGAGGGGGGACACTGAGACAGGAAGACAGGAGGGCGGTGGTTTGACCAAGGGCAGCCTAGCTCAGGCTGCCACAATTTCTGTGAAGGCCTGTGAGGGCCAGAGGGTAGATTTGAGGATGGACGGACCCCACCGCCTCCCTGCCTGTTCTTCGCTGGGCCGCCAGGGGGCAATCTTACAACGTGAAGTGGATCCAGGCACTGGTTTCCCTTCCCTCTCCCCCTCCAGGCCCTACAAGGTGTGTCTTTGACGTCATTTCCCTCTTCACTGGCCCCCGGGCTACCCCTCCCATGAACATGTTCCCACCCCAGGGCTTTTGCACTGGCCGTTCCCTCTGCGGGAGCACCCTCTCCTTCCCTTCTATGTCCGGTGAACTGCTCTACCCCTCCCCCAAACCCCACCCCTCTCCTCTGCTCCCAGCCTGACCCCCACAGACCCTCTCCCCAGGACCTGACCCCTCAGGGTCCCTGACTCACTAGTGCCCCCTCCCCAGCTTTGTTCTCCCCCTAGCCGCCCCGTCCTCACCAGCCAGCCAGCGTCCAGGGGCTGGGGGCACCTCAGGAGCCAGGGCGTTTTGGCTTCTCCTCCTGGAACCGCGTTCTCCTCTGGAATAGGGATGGTGCAACTCAAAAAAAAAAAAAAAAAAAAGGGAATTCCCTGGCCCGGGTTGGGGAACTAAGATCCCGAAAGCACGGTGGCGCGGCCAGAAAAAAAGAGGTGACGGGGCAACTCCGCAGCTGTGGGCGTGGCTACAGTTAATCTCGCTCTGGGCCCACCGGGGACAGGACGGGGGCTGGGCTGTATGTCCCCAGGGAGGATCTACCCCTCTCTGGTCCTCAGTTTTGTTTTTTTTTTTTCTCTTTGGCCTCACGGCTTGCGGGATCTTAGTTCCCCGACCACGTATTGAACCCGTGCTCTTGGCAGTGAAAGCGCGGAGTCCTAACCACTGGACCGCCAGGGAACTCCCTCTGGTCCAGGCCGATGGGGATTTTCCGGACCAAAGCAAGTCCTGGGGAGGGTTGAGAGGTGAGGAGAGCTGCAGTCTGTGTGGAGGGGAGGTCTGCCACCCCACTCACCCCACGTTGGTCATTCGTCAAAGGCCCCCCAAGCTCCTAGTTTCATTTCGCAGTGTCTCCTGGGGCAGGGTAGAATTGGGAGACCGGGCAGCACTTGTTCTCAGTCCACCTGGACCCCGCCCCTCATCTGAACCACGCCCTCCCTGGAACCTCGGTGTGTCACCTGCATTCAGACCCTGACTCTGGCTCCTGCCCTCATTTGGTCCCTCCCCATCCCTGGTTCCAGCCTGGGTTTGATACAAGAGGCTGGATTTTGTACTTAGGCGTCTCCGTGGTGACCCAGCAAGAGTTCACCCAGAGCTCCTGCTCCTACTGACTGGGACCATCAGAGCTATGGAGGATTTGTGCGTAGGGGAAAGGCCAGAGCCTATGGGAAGCCGGAGACTCTCAGGCCCAAGGGTGTGGCTCAGGCTGCGGCTCCCCCTTTGGCCTCCAGGGGGCGCCCCAGCCCAAAAGACAAGACCGCCAGGTCCCTATCCTGGTTCCAGCAGGGGAATGGCTCCTACTTCCAGAATCTGCCCCTGCTACCCCAGGACGCCAAGTAAACCCTCTGAGCCTCAGTTTCGCCGTCTGTAAAGTAGAGCAATTATAGGAACAGCCTCACTGGGAAGGGTCAGTGAAGAGATGCAAGTAAAGCGCTTCAGCATCCAGTAGGTGCTCAATGGATGTGTGGGCCACTTGCCCAGGCCGTGGCTCAGGAAGGCGGACAGAGAAATTAGTGCAAAAGCATGGCCATGGGGCAAGGAGCACATTCTGGGGTGAGACACTTGGGTCTACTTAGGACACGCTGAATCCAAAGGGCATGGGGGAAGTCTTGAGGCCCAGGAGGAGGCTGCACCCACGGAGGGGGTGTGAGGTGTGCGGTGCTCAGGCTGCAGTGACCTCCCCTCCACGTGGTCTAAGGAGCCAGAGCTTCCTATAGAAAACTGGTCCAGTTACAGGCTCCTGGCTGCCAGGTACGACAGCTGTAAAGGAGTGAGCTCCCTACTGTCAGGGGCATGCAAGCAAACAAATGGTCTTCAACAAAATCTGGGCCAGGGGACAAGACAAGAGGCCTGATTCTCCAAGGACACATTAGGAGGCAGGTCACAGCCTGACCACAGGAGACCGAGTGTGGCACCGCCCAGCGGCTGGATTCCCCGGTCAGAGACAGCAGGTTCCAAAGAGCTAGGGAACGAACATTCCTCAGCTCCAGGCGCTGGGCAGGCCACTCCTGCCTGGTGAGACGTAAGCTGGATCTGGCCGCGTGGACTGTGTGTTTTTCCAGTGGCTTCTTCAGCCACAGCCTGACCACAGCCTAGATTCCGTCGGGTCGGCCATTTCCAAGTGTCTGTGTTCACCTGGGCCAGACATCGGGCCTGTGGCCTTGGCCTCCCAGGAGGCCTGGAAAAGCACCACCAGCCTCCTACTCAGACACCCCTCTGCCTAGAGGCCGCTCATTAAAGCCACTCAGCAGCCAATGACAAGGGATGTGGGAGAGGGACAATCATGCTGAGGCCCAGGGGGAGCTTGTGTGTCCCGTGAGCAGGGGCCTCCCCGGCAGGCCAGGACCCAAGATGCAAAAGCATGACCCTTGGCAAAGCTGACTTATTGATTGGAACCCCACTGCCCTGGCTTTCGAACTTTAGGGTCAGCTTGGGACCAGGTCAGCAGACACAACTGCAAGTCAGAAGCCAGGGTTGTGTGTGAACAGCCCTGCCTTCGTGTGGGACCCTGTGAAAGGTACCTCCCTCTCTCAGCCTTGCTTTCCTCGGCTGAAAACTAGAGATAACACCTGCCTTAAAAGGCTGTTGACAACACCCAACCCAGTGCCTAGCAGGTGCTTCACAAACCTGAGGATTCGTCTATGCCTCCAGATTGGGTCTGGCTCTGCCTCCCCCATCGGACTGAAAGCCCCCTGAGGGGAGAGGCTGGGTCTTCAAGAGGAGGTAGTGAATTGCGGTTTGTCTAACTGTGTCCCTCCCCTACTCAAAATCCTCACAGACAAAAGGGAAACTCTTAAAACCAGCTTTCAAGACCTTTGGATATCTGATCTTGGTTTGGCAAACTCCTATTCTCTCTTCAAAGCCCATAGCAAATGCCCTCTCCTCCAGAAAGCCTTCCTTTGGCCCTTCTCTGTTTTTTTCCAGCCCCTGGCCCTCCTGCTGGCCTGAATCTGACCCCCACAGGCTGAGGTACCTGTGCCTAGCTCTGCCTCCCTCTTCAGAATGGGGCTCTGGAAAGGCCAGTCCGGGGCTGAGTCTGGGCACGATCAATCATATCTGTACCCAGAGGTCTGCATGTAGACATCACGTGAGAGCACACGTGTGCACATGCATGTGTGTGTGTGTGTGTGTGTGTGTCGCTGTCCCCGTGCCGGGCCCCAGAAGGGGCAGCCAAGGCAAATCCCCCCAGACCACCCAAGAGAGAGGCATCTTTACAAGGCGTGGAGAGTGGGCTGAGCAGGGCCCCTTTATGAGGGAGCCTGACTTGGCTTGGAGCTCATTTGTCTACCGACCCTCAGCCCGGAAGAACTGGGGGCGTGAGCAGCCGACCTCAGCCTCCTCCACCTGCCTTATGACCCGTCGTTAAAGCCCAAGCTCCATCTGGGACAAAGGAGTGGCTGGGGCCCAGGGGAGGGCTGAGTCCTGAGTGGGCTCCCCCGATTGCCTTGATGGAGGCCCCGCCAAGCAGCCTTCGAGAACATACCTGAGGTTTGGCAGCCAGTCCCCAGGGCTGAGTCAGCAGGAAGGGATTCGGGACTTCCTAGGAAAAGCATCTGGGACTTCGAGGCGCCCCCAGCCCCCAGCCCATGGCCTCCCCAGGGCCACCAGATGGTGGGAGGTGCCATGTGCCCCAGGCTGCGCCCGGTGTGCTTTGAGGGACTGAACTGCGGGGGTTCATGGCGGGTCAGGATCAGCCCTGACTTGGGCGATCTGGGTGTCTGAGGGTTGAGTGTCCCCAAGGGCAGGGTGACAGAGGGCAGCTGTCGGTGTCGATGCTCCACTGTACACAGGTGCTCTTGGCTGCCAGCACCCTCGCAGGACCCTGCCTCGTAAGCTAGTGTGTCAGGGTTCATCCGCCCGGGCTGCTCTGAGGGTTGACACAGGGACCAGCTAGGCTGTCACACCCAAAACAACCGGCAAATCCAACCGTGTGCACTTTGGTGGGGGGATGGGGGCGATGACTGCGTGTGTGGCTGCAATTAAGAGTGACAGTGTAGCTGAATGAGTGACAAGAAGGTGGCCTGGTGGTGTGGGAGGGAGTGTCTGGCTGGGGAGGACAGGGACAGCAAGGTACCAGGAGGGTGTGACCTCGGGACTGATGATAAGGACTCCACGCGCCACCTCCGCTGTTTGGCACAGAGCCTTGTGACCCTGGGTAGGGCGGTGGATGTTTCCCTGCATCCATCCCCAGATGTCCGTGTCTGTTGCTCCCCTGATCCCTGGGGTCTCCTCCCTCCTGCCTGCCCAGATCCCCCACCCCAGGCCCTGGGGTCTGGCCTCAGCTCCTGCCCTGGGAGGGGTTGGGCAGGAGGACATTGGCGCCCAGCTGGACTGTTCCTTCTCTGCTGGCCTCCTGCCTCTGTTTCCACCATTAAAATGCAAGCATTCCTCCCACCTGACTGAAGCCAGTTCTCCCCGCCAGGCTGGCTTCAGTCTTTGGGGTCTGCGACTGGGTCATACCCAACTCTGAGGGCTGATGAGGGAGACAGACAGGGCTGGGGAAGTGGTGGGTAGCCATGCCAGGGACATGAGGCCCAAGTGGAGGAGCCAGCAGTGTTCAGCCAAAACAGGAGGCAGCTGGAGGGGAAGGGGCGCTGGGCTGTGGGTTTGGACCCTTGAAGGTCTGCCACGTGGGAGGGGGCAGACCCAGTTCCATAAAAGAAACACTTTTCAACACGCTGAATGCCGCCCCGGGCCTCGAGGAGTCTTTGTTATGAGAAACTGTGTGATCTTTCCCAGCTCCAGCACCTTCTGTGGCTCCCCGTCACCCACCAGAGACTCTCCAGCTCCTTGCTTGGCACTCAAGGCTCTGTACACCTCCCCTGTGTGTCTCCCTTCTCCATGCCCGCCTGAGGTTTCCCTCCTCAGCCTTCACATGTACCTTTCCAGCTGCCTGGTATGCCCTTCCTGCCTTGCCCACCTGGAAAACTCCTAGACATCCTTCAAGACCCACTGCCTATGTCTTTTACTCTGAGAAACATTGCCCTTCCCTTCAGCCTATGGTGTCCCCATTTGCTGTGTGACCCTGGGCAAGTCCCTTCAGCTGTGAAATGGGGGCTATGTGTGTGAAAAACCACGCTCCCTAAAAGCATATTTTGAGGCCCAAGACAATAAATATACATTAAATGCTCTCAAAGTGAGTTAGGGCTTTGGGGACAGGGAGGGCTTGTATCCAGTCACTGCTCAATGTGTGTTCATTTTTATCTTCCTCATCTTGGATTCCACAGGTTTAAGACTCTCTTGTTTTAAGCACTGTTCCAAGATTTTTCTCCCACTCGCAATACTAGGAATTTTAAGAACCCCTGGTTCTAAAATTATAAGTCTAAAATGCCATGGGTGGGGCCAAGGGCCTCCTTGTGCCCTGAGCTGACGCCAGCGTGGCTGGAGCTGGGGTCTCTGGGGTGGACTTTATGCCTCCCACACCCCAAGCTGACGGGGTGTGGTCTGGCAGCCCCCGTTTTAGGGGGAGAGCAATGGATTTACCAGGAGGCGGATAGCAAACATTCCAGGAGCGGGGAGGAGGGGGACTCCTGGCTCAGAGGCTAGAATGGGGTCACAAAGCACCGTCAAGAAGCACGGGGCTGTCAGCTCAGAGCCATGGCTTCCTTCTCCTGGAGCCTCAGTTTCCTCATCTGAATATTGAGGCCAAGTGCTGCCGTCTTGGAGAGTTGTTAGCAGGGATGAGGAGGCACTGGGGCTCCAGCCACCGTCCCGTGCCAAGCATTTTCTTGGGCTCTGCCCTCTTCCTGGAACAGTCTCCCTGGCCCGCTTCCCTCTAGGAGCCCCTGCTCATTCCTGGCCCAGCCGCAGCAGCTGGGGAGGGGGCCCCAGGATGACGCCCACCCATCTCTGCCCCGCCCGAGGGAAGGGGGGCCGGTTGCCGGCCCCAAACTCAGCTGCCCCAGGCCTGGCAGTGGCCACGGCCCCAACATTTTCTCAATGAAAGGTATTTGGCAGTGGCGTCTGATACCTCGTCACACCCAGCCTGGAAGCCAGCTTCTCCTGCCAGCTGCAGGGGGACCCCCCCCCAACTCGTGCAGGCCCAGGGTCTGCGTTGCCTTGGGCGGGTGCCCACCCCTCTGAGCTTCCCTCTCAGCTGAGGGTGTAGACACGGTAAGTCTGGATAAATGCGCATGCCCCTGGCTCCCAGGGGCCTCAAAGCATCTCCCCTCTCTTGTCCATCACAGCCTATTCAAGGAGAGGCTGGGGTGCTGGCATCGGGGCCTCCAAACCTTGTCTCCAAGCACCGCCCTGGGGCCCACCCTCAGAGACTGGGGCTCATACCCTTGGGTTTGCCAGATTCTCCCAGACCCTCCAGGACCCTAAGTCTGGCCCCTGGGCAGGGGAAGATGTTCCCACGAAAGGCATGGCCTGAGCAAAAGTGTGAGTGAGGGCTGGAGAGGCTGGGGGTTGTCCGATGGACAGTTCTCCAGATGGACAAGAGCCAGCAGGCCATGTCAGCTGAGCACTGACTCCAAAGGTGTGTCGGGGTGTGTGTGAACCTCTCTCCCCGCCAAGGCCAGGCCCTCTCCAGGCCCCCACTGTTGGCACAGAGGTGACACCTCTAAATGCTAGGCAGGGAAATGGTAAGAGGGACTGGAGGGGCAGGGGAGGACAGGTGGGAGAGCAGGCGGGTGGGTGATAGAAGGGGAAGTGGGCAGTTGAGTGGGTAGGTGGGTGGGTGTGCAGAAGGCCTGAGAAGGCCCTAGAATAAGGGAATAATACCCCGCACTCCAGCTCCCTGCCATCACCCTTTCTGGGGGCAATCAGCCAGGCACAATGCTCCCCATTCCAGGCCCCCAGAAACGCCACATCGATGCCTTCCAGGGACCGACGTCTACAGGCCAAGGGAGTCTCACGCGTGTTCTTTTTTTTTTTTTTTTTTTTGCGGCACGCGGGCCTCTCACCGCTGTGGCCTCTCCCGCTGCAGAGCCCAGGCTCCGGACGCGCAGGCCCAGCGGCCATGGCCCACGGGCCCAGCTGCTCCGCGGCACGTGGGATCCTCCCGGACCGGGGCACGAACCCGCGTCCCCTGCATCGGCAGGCGGACTCTCAACCACTGCGCCACCAGGGAAGCCCTCACGCGTGTTCTTGAGGGGACTGCTGGGCCATCCAGGGAGCCCCCCGCTCCTGCTGGGATTCACTCCGGGGCCCAAGCAGCCCTTTGCCTCTCCTTTTTGGGACCTCAATTTCTCTGTCTGGAAAGCGGGGGTGTGGTCAGAACAGCGCCTGCCCCATGGGGCGTCAGGACAACTTGCCTGGCCACGCACACACAGAGCACAAGCAAGTGATGGTTCTGCACCTCCAGACTGAGAGTCCCGGTGAGGTCAGAGGGCTCAGGACCATGGCTTTGGGCAGCCAAATCACCATGTGGTCAAGGCATGGCCAGGCCT
Source organism: Kogia breviceps (assembly GCF_026419965.1). Lineage (NCBI taxonomy): Eukaryota > Metazoa > Chordata > Mammalia > Artiodactyla > Physeteridae > Kogia > Kogia breviceps. The sequence goes on along the minus strand of NC_081313.1, from coordinate 171,691,783 downwards.
CAGCCGGGTGTGACCCAGGGCAGGGCAGCTGTGGCCCCGGGGGAAGAAGTCCAGGGAAGCCTCAGTTCCTGCCTCCTGGGGCAAGCGGCCCTGCCAGGGCCCCTCCCTGCCCACTGTAGCCCCTGGGCATGTGGCCAGATAGGAGCCACTGACCACAGCCAGGCAAGGAGGATAAGGCCAGGGCAGCAGCTGCTACTGTGTTTTTTGCAGTCAGGGCTGCACAAGCCTGGGCTGCTTATGAGTCAGCTCTGAACACACATGTCGCAGATGCACTTCTGTGGGCATCGGTTGGGGCCCACGTGCCTGCCTGAGTAGTGTCCGGGGCCGCACGGGGGCCTGCAAGCCGCTTGCACACCCATGTCCGTATGTGCTTCAGGCCTGTTTCTGCCTGCCAAGGTACACGTGGATCCAGCAGCCCCAGCCTCCATCCTTCTCTCCCCAAGACTGACACCAGGAGTTGGAAATGAAGCATCTTTAATTGAATCCCTGCCCCGACCCCCTGGGGAATCTCCAAGCACCAAACATATGAGAATTGTGCTCCCCAGCCCCAGAGCCAAGAAGCCTCTTTCCCAGACCTTCAATGGGCCATGTCCGGACCCCACACTCACACCTGTTATTATTTATTCAATAAATAACCCCAAGAACAAAACTCAGGGTAGAGGACCCAATAAAGCATCCAGCTCAGCAGAGAAATTTGAAAGGGCAGATTATCTGAAATCAGGGTCAAAATATGAAATGAAATCAGAGCTGGCATGTGAGCTGGGAATGATCCCCTCTGGGCCTCAGTCGGTCACCAGCCCCGACCATCACCCCAGGATGCTGGCTCCCACAGTCAGGACAAACTCCATTTCACGTCACACAGCAACAATTATCTGCCTGTGTTTCCACCATCGGACCTGACTGAATTCTGGGCAGGAGAGGGAAGTGCCCAGAAACCTGAAGAGACTTACCAAGGACAGAGGAGTCTGGAGCAGGGCCGAGGAGCGAGGCTGGGGCCCAGGGTCACTGCTGGACCCTGCCACGGCGGGTGCGGGGGGGCCCTGAGGCTCGCGCCTGTGCCCGGCCCACCTCACCCATCTCCCTGCGGATGTCACCAAGAGCTGCCGACGGGGACTCCAGCAGCCTCTGGAAGAGGCTCAGCCGGCCCTCTGGTATCTCCCGGCACTGAAAGGTGACGGCTGTGCCAGCATCGGCCTTCATCTCCCTGGAGAAGCCATCAGAGGAGCCATCAAAGCAGCGGCCGATGGCAATCTCCTTGGCCAGCCTTGGGCTCTGGTCAGTGACTGTATAGACACCATAGTTGTGACCCAGAGGGTCCAGCGGGGCCAGCATGGAGAAGCCAGCCAGGTCATCAGCGGGTGCAGCAGGGGGGTGCCGGGTCAAGTAATCCTGCAGGAGTCCGTTGACCGCCACGCGCCGGCAGCTGCCTTGGGGCACGATGGTCACCAGCGTCCTGTCCACCTGACGCTGGTCGAACAGCATCCCGCTGCACTTGAACTCCACGCAGGCGGCAGATGTGCTAGGGTGCTGGGGGTCTCGGACGCTCCGGTCATCCCGCAGACCGTAGAGCCGGCCCTGGGTCCGAGGGTGGCTGCCCCCCGAATTGTGGGAGCGGACCATGTATTCCTGGGGACCCTGGATCTTCACTTTGAGGAAGCAGGCCCTGAACTCCTGCGGGTTGGGCCACCAGGCCAGGAAATCTCCAGTCCAGGAGGCCGGCGCGCCCTCGCGGAAGGGGACCACGTTATACTCGTATTTTTCCACCTCCACGCGAGCAAAGCGGAAGTGGCTGGCGGTCACCGGGGCCTCCTGGCACTCCCGCAGGTTGCGCCACGGGTACACGGGGCCGTTGGCCTCGGCGGGGTCGCCGGGCCTGGGTTTGGCGAGGTTGATGCGGAAGCCATTGCGTTTGAGGGCGGGGCCGTCGTGGTCGGTGCGGCGGTAACCCAGCTTGTCTAGGTAGGGCTGGGCCACGCCCACCGTGGCCGGGAGCGGGCGGGGCCGGGATGGGGCGGGCTCCAGCTCCTCCCCGCCCAGGGCGGCCGTGACCAGGGCGGTGTAGGCGTCCGGCCGGTCAGCATCGCAGAAGGCGGGGAGGCAGGCCCCGTTGGGGCCAGTGACGGCGCTGTCGAAGCGGCCCCAGGCGCGGGGGTTGGCCGAGAAGCCGGGGGCAGGCTCCAGGTTGACCAGCGTGACCACCACTCCCTCCACCTGCTCGTTGGGGTTGAACTTGTCGTTGGCGTAGGCGCGCACCTTCACGAAGCAGCGGCGGCGCTCAGGCACGTCCAGGTTGAACAGACGCCGCTCCCGGATCTCCACGTTGCCCACCAGGAAGACCCGCTCCTCCCGGCGGACCCGTGAGGCCGCCGACCTCTCACGCTGGAAGCCGCTCTCCTCTTCCCACAAGCCCGTGTCAGGGTTCAGCGACCACAGCTTCAGGGCCTCCGCGTGGCCGGCCATTCGGATCTGGTTGGCGGCCACACGCACGGCCACCGGCCCGGTCTGCAGCTGCTCTGTGGAGCCGGCGGCACGGAGGTCCACCGAGAACATGCCGTAGGTGCGCAGTGGGGCCAACTCCCCGTTACTGTCCACAAATAGCAGGTCACTGGGGGCGGCGGCCGCCGAGGTGACATTTCGGGGGTCCACGAATGTCACCCGGGCCTCCACAGCCCCTGTGTAGGGTTCACCATCAGCTCTGCGGAAGGCTCTCGGCGGGATGACCAGCTCGCCTAAGGGGGGTTCGTCCTTCAGCTCCCCAAGGGATATCGTGTTGCTCTGGCTGGCATCTAAGATGACAGGGGCTTTCTTGCGCATGGCCTTGACCTCATGGTACACGCCCGCACCTCGAGGGTCAAAAGGCAGGACCCTGACAGTGTCCACGAACTGGCCACTGGGGTCCACGAAAGTAACCACCAGCCGCTGAGTGGAAGGTGCCACCTCAATGGTGAAGTCACCCTGGTAGGATGTGAAGCCAATGTGCTCCCTGCCCAGGAGGATCCGAGCAAAGCGCAAGGGCTCCCTAGACTCAGCGGCCACCACACGTCCCCGGATCAGCCCCCGAGGGGACAGACATTTCTGGCAGCCACATTCAGCCACTATCTTGATTGGGAGGACGTAGCCAGAGCAGTGGATCTTCCTGCTCTCCAGCCGGCGCACGGAGCAGCAGCGGGTGCCTGCAGCCCCACATCGGGGGCTCGAGCCTGCAGGGCCGGGGCAGAGGGCGTCAGGGCAAAGGCCTACGTCCAGGTAGATGGGGCCGCTGCCTGGCTGACCACAGTCGTCCGGAAGCTTGATCAGGTGTTCTCGGGGCTGCGGGTCACAGGCCGGCTGGCCTGGGGCTGTGGAGCAAGAAATCAGCCAGATCAGGGTAAGGGGGGGAACTCCACGGAGGCCAAGGTTGGGGGCCTAGATTGGGATCAGAGGCTCAACCCAGGGGCTCAGTGGGAGCCTGGGATCCGACTGAGCAAAGTCAGAGATCATTCTGAAGTTGGGGTCCCATTTGAAGTTGCGTTTTAGCTGGGGTTGGGGCTCCGTTTGGTGTCAGGGCTCGCTCAAGGTTGTGGGTAGGGTGGCTGAGGACACTCACCAAGCACGGTGAGTTGGGCAGTGCCCGATCGCACGGCCCCGGCATCATTCCACGCTTTGCAGTGATAGGTGCCTGCCTGGTCTGGGTGAAGCCCATGCAGCTCCAGGTGGGTCCCGTACCTGTGCATTCGCCTGTCCAGAAGGGTCCCGTTGTGGAACCTGGGGGGCGGGTGAACAACACCATGAATGCCCTTGGCACGGGGGAGGGGCTGCATCCGTCCCGCCCCACATGGAGCACAGGGAGGTTGCAGAGCAGTTTCCTCTGGGTCTCTGAGGCACCACATATCATGGGAAGCCCATTCCAACCCCAAAGCTGGGCACGAGACCCTTGAGCATGGGGCAAGGCACTCACCAGGAGTATTTCTTGGGCTTGGGGGTGCCCAAGGCTTTGCAGCAGAAGGTCACATTCTGGCCAGCCTCTCGAACTCGGGACTCAGGGTGCTTCACCAGGTAGGGCTTCTCTGGGGGCAGAGGCAGCAAAGGTCAGGGCCCTGCCCCATCCCAGCTTCTCCCAATGACCCTTCCCAAGAGCAGGGCCCCATCCTTTCCCTTACAGTGATGCCCTGTTTCACTTGGGCCTTTTCTGATGACCCTCCCCCCACTCAGGTTCACCTCACATCTGCTGGAGACTGTGCCCTTAATGCTTAATCTTAATGTTTCCCTTTGCAAGTCCACCTCTCACCTCACATCTTCTCCAATGACCGTTACATCTTATTTCTTGCCCCATTGGCCTCACTGTGCATCACATCGTCCCAAGTGCTTGGTGTCACCCAGAATTTCCTCCCCAGTTCCACAGCGCCCTCATCCCTCTTGCCACGAGGCACTTACCCAACTTATTAAGGACAACAGTGACCACAGCGGAGATGGAGCTGTTGGCCTGGGCCTGGGCCATGCCTGCAGAGAAGCCATCCATTTGGGCACTGACATTGGCTCGGCTGCTGGCACAGACTCCAGGAACCCAGAAGGTTCCGTGGGCATGGCTAGTAGCCATGGTGCCAGGCCAGTCTCGCAAGGAGACCCTGGATCCTGGCAGTGGACGCTCAGATGGGGTGACCACCGAGCCCAGAAGGATGTGGTCAGAGCACCCACAGGTGTTGGGGCCACACCTGGTGGTGGGGGGCACAGGAGGCAGAGAAGACTCTTGACCCCTTCCTGGGGAGGGCTTTCCTCTCTATCAGTCACTCAGCAAAGGTATCCAGACACCCTCCCCACCTTGTTCCCCTCAGAGAGTCCTCAGAATGGACCTGCTTACAGCAGCCCTTGGTGTGAAGGACATGGGGCTGAGTGGTCGGGGCTGAGTGGTCAGGGCTGGGCCAAGAGGAGGGACCTGGGGTCCTGGTGTGAAGGAGATGCCCTGGAGGAGGGGACAGGATAAGTGACTCTTACAGGGCAGAGGGGCTTCTTCTAGCATGAGAGAAAATGTTCAGGCAGGGGCTGGGGGCCCAGCGAGGGGATGGGTCTTGGGCCCAGAACATCTCCCTCCTGTCAAAATCCTGCGGTTTCTCCATGAAATGGAAAATTCCACTGGAAACTTCAGGGCAGAGGCACGGAGAAGGCAGAGCCAAGCAGAGTAGGGTGGGGAATCCCACCACCCCATTGGCCACTGTGCTCCCCCACCCTGCTGCGTGCTCTGCTGGGGCAGCCTCCAGACCATGTTTGTGGAGACCAGGCCTGACTGGAATTTCCAGTCGCCTCCTGGCTGGCCTGGTGTCTGGCCCAGGGAGGGCTTGGGCATCATGTCTGCCAGGGGGTGAGCGCATGTCCACGTGGGCGTGGGGGACGGGCGTGGCCTGCTAATGCCACGCGTGTGTGCACCCCGAGTGCGTGAGCCAGCTTCTGTGTGTATCCACGTCCACTGGGACATCCGCACACTCCAACAGGCGCACAGAGGAAGCGCCTCCTCAGACCTGCCCATGACTGGACACGACCCCCATGGCGTCCACCCGTCCAGATGTACACATTTACCAATGCTCTTCGGGTCCCGGAAGGGAAGGAAAAGCCAGGCTCCACGTGGTCCAAGTTCTGGTCGTCCAGGCTTCCGCCCCTACACTCAGGCTCTGCCTCCTCCCTCCAGGCACTGCCCCATCAGGCTCCACCCCAACTAGCCCCTCGAGGTACTTCCCTCAACTGGCCCCGCCCCCACACCCAGGCCCCGCCTCTCTCCTCCAGGCCCCGCCCCTCCTACCTGGACATGGAGGCCTCACACACTTCTGCGCCTCCAGGGGACGCCCAGGACACGCATCCGCGGCGGGGCTTGAGCAGCGGCGACGGCGCAAGCGACGGCCTGGCCCGCAGCTCCCCGAACAAGGACCCCACGGGCCCCACGCACCCCACGTGGCCTCTGGGGAGAGGGCAGGGATGGGGACGTCAGGTGGAACTTGGAATTCTGTTGACAGTGTGGGACTGGGGGGTGTTCCCGTCACGTGCATCCGAGTCAGAGAGAAGTCCTGCCCACTGCCTCAGCTGGTGCTCCCCCAGGCGCACCAGTCAAATGTGCAGTTGAGGTATCTTCCCGCCCCCGCCAAGATAAGCCCTGCTCTGCTCCTTGCGTCTCACACACATCTGGGGCTCAAAACACACCTCCACAGAACGGCCCGAGTTCTAGATGAGCAAAAGAGGGCAGCGAGAGGGAGCTATGTTCCTGGGGGCCCCTTCCTGACCCCCACCTGGGCCCCGGCCATTCTTAGCCCCTCCCTTCCAAAGCCCCTCTCCTATCCGGTCCGCGCTCTCCTGCGGCCTTGCGCCTGAAAGGCCCCGCCTCTTCCTAGCCACGCCCTGCACTCCCCCCCTCCCCCCCGCCACACACACACAACAGCATCCTTTCAGGCCTCATCCACCTATGGCCAGTCCCCGCCGCTCCCTTAGCCCCGCCCTCACCGAGCGGGCAGCGGAAGCGCACGTGGTAGTTGGAGCAGCGGCGGCCTCGGGGCTGCTCGCGGTTGAGGCACCAGAAACCTCGCGTGGGGTTCAGGTGTACGCGCTCGCCGACCTCTGACGGTAGGGCCCAGTCTGTGGTGCGCGCCTCCAGCGCCAGCGGCCGCGGGCACACGCGCGCCGGCCCGTAATAGAAGCGGATCGCAGCCAGGCTCTCGAAGTCACCGTCGCCTCCCGGGTGGTCGACGTTGAACCAGGACGTCCACTCGCTGGCCTCTGCGGGCACCGCACGCGCTGGGACCCGAGCCTCAGCCGGTCGGGCCCCACCCGTTCATGCAGGAGCCCGGGCTGCGGGCTGCCCACCCCCATCTGCGTGTGTTTAAGGCAGGTGCCCGTCCCCACAAAAGTGCATGGGCTAGCCCAGCCTGCCCAGATCCGGAGCCCTCGAGGGCAGAGGGAACTGTAAAAGGATCAGGGGAGGTTGGATTGCGCTTGCGCCGGCCCTAGTTCTGCTGCTATCTGAGCTGGCCCATGAGTGCACGCTGAGATCTTGCCACTGTCTCACCAGCCCCCGCTCAGAATTCAGAACCGTTGAGGTGTAAGGAGATATAAAGGCAGCACGAGGAGCCAGGCCTGAGACCAGCTGTTCCACTGCCTAGCAGCCTCGCATCAGTGCCAGCTGGGACCTTGCTCACTGCCCACTGAACCTATCAGGCAACCTCTGTTTCACGGAAGCCAGAGGTGGGAAGGGTCTGGCCTCTCACAGGTCAGCTTCTGTTTCCATCAACCCCCCCCAAGGGGCGCTCACTCCTTTCCTCATTCAAGAGCAAGTCAAATAGAACCTTCCTAGCTGGGAAGCTAGAGACTTGGGTTCCAGAACTCCTGTTTCCCTGACTGAACTGAGCTGGTTGTCTCACCGCCCCGCCCCACCCCACCCTGGTTTCCTCCTGGACAAACAGCCTGGGCTCTCATCTCCCTGCTCCTAAAACTTCGATCTCTTGGGGCACCACTTCCAGGGGCTGCCATGCCCAGGGACCAGGTCAGTCCTGGGCTCTTCACCCAGCTTGTATCCCCTCCTCACAAGACCCTACCAACCAGAGCTCACACAGAGTCCACAGTGGAACGAGGACTCAGACCCAAGCTGGCTCACCTTCCCAGTCCTCCAGGGCTGGCAAGGGCTGGCCATGGTGCAGCAATGAACCCTCAAGGCCCCACGCAGTCACCATGGGCTCCTCAGGGGTGGTGGTGCCTGTCGAAGGGGTGAAGGGTAGGGGGAAGGACCTCTGTGAACTCCTGGTATGCAAAGTGCTGCCACGATCATCCCCATTTCACAGGGGAGAAGCCGGAATCCAGCTCTGGCTGACCCTGAGAATTGCAGCACCCCCTCCTCCAGGAAGCCTCCCCATGACGTCCCCACCCCCAGCCTCCCACAGCCCCATGCCTCACTCTGACACAGCCCCTTTTAGGTTGGGGAAGTCTGTGTCCACTCTGCTCCCCAGACCCAGTTCTCCCAATGTGCTCAGTGGCCATGAGGTCAGTTGGCTGTGCCCCTCCCTGCTGTCATATTGACCTGAATTTTCTTTCATCCATTTGCTGACTGGAAGTCCCTCCCTCAGTCTACCTTTCATCCCTGTGCTTGGGGCCCAAGCTGCCAGTAGGAAGTCCTTGGAATCTAGGCTGGCATCTCCGGCCGCGAGTTGTCTGAGATAGCTGGGCTGGGCAGTGACTTCAGACAAGTCCCTTCCCTCTTGGAGTCTCAGTCTCCCCATCTGAGAAATGGGCCCAGTTCCCCACTCCACTGAGTGTTCCAGAGATGGGAATTTCTTTTCTGAGTGCTGTGTGTGTGTGTGTGTGTGTGTGTAAGAGGGAAGGAGTTAGGTGAGAGGGGACAGCTCTGGCCCCTTCATACTGAGGCCAAGACTGGATGATTCAGGGTCCAAATGCTGTGGCTGAGATGGGCATCCTGCAGTCCTGAGAATCCAGAGGAGCCTGAAGTTCATAGCCACACTCCTGGTGCCCCTATCGTCCCTTGGAGGAGGGAAGACAGTGGATGAGATCCCCTCCTGCCCCAGGTGGTCCCAGAGCTCCATCTCTTCGTTGCCCCTCACTCCACCCCCAAGGCTGGCAAAGGGAATGCAGGCCTGGGGAAGCAAGTGGGTCCCTTGGTTCTGTCTCCAGGCTCCGGCTGCCTGCCACGCCCTCTGTCAGACGTTCGGCACCTAGGGGGCTGGTCTGGGGGCGCCTCACCTCGGGTCCCCGCCAGGTGCGCGGCGGCGACACAGAGGCACAGCAGTATCTGCAGTGACGCCATGGCCAGGTCCGAAAGTCGGAGGGAGGGTCCCAGCTCCGCTGTGCACTCGGGTCGGACTCCCGCGGGTCTGGCGGCCGCTAGGGCTGTGGATGGGGGAGGGACGCGACCGCAGGCCACGCCCCGTCCAGGCCACTCCCCGTCCAAGCAACGCTCCAGGGCCCGAGGTAATTTGGTGCGCAGACAACCTCTTTGGGTCGCCCCCCTCGGTGCATCCGGCTGTACCTCCGCCCTCGGGCTGGCCTGCGTCCCCTCGTCGCCGGCTGGAAGTCCCCTCCTTAGCCCACCCTCTGTTCTCCACGTCGGGAAGTGCCTCCTGGAATCGAGCCTGAAGCTGTCCGAACCTTCAATGTTTAAGCCGCCCTTTAGGCGGCTAGAAATCCTCCATCGGGTCTAACTTCGATTCTATTGGCTTTAGGCCACCCTAAGCAGCCTGGAAATCCCACCCTGAATCTCCCCTCCACTCTTCTGGCTCCAGTTTTCTCCGAGGCCAGAGGGAAGTCCCATTTACGTCTGCCCTCCGTCCCTCCCGCCTTGGGGCCACCAGGGGACCGGTGGTCCCTGAGCTTCCCCACCCCCGTGCCAGACCCCGCGCACAGAGGAGGCCCAGGCGAGGTGGCGGTGGTACGTGTGTTTATTGCCGCGGGCCCAAGCCGCGTGGGCACGGGTGGCTGTCAAAGCGCCGCGATGCAGTCGGTGCCCGTGTACCCCGGCAGGCGCAGAGCAAACTTTCGGCGCACGTCGTCGGGCACGAACCTGCCGGCCACGAAGTGGTGGCGCCCTGAGAAGCGGCCGGCGCATTGCTTGGGCGCCGCCAGCGATACGAGCACGTCGGGTCGTAGCCCGTCCTCGGCGTCGCCGCCGGTTTCTGGGTCCCAGCCTGAGGGAGGAAGGATGGGAGGCGGGGATCAGGAGCTAGGAGGGGTGCTGGCTCTCAGACAAGAGACCTGCCGCCCCGTCACCCACTTCCCCTTCCCCATCAGACACAGCCTCTGCTCTGACCCGTGAGTTTGGTCAGACCCTGCCTCGCATAAAACTGAGCCTCTGCCCTCAGGCCAGTTTCTCCCAGCTCCTCGAGGATGTTTCCCTCCTCTGACCAGAGCTTCTGCCCTCATACTTGTCTACCTCTGCTCCCATCCTGCTGCCCAGTCTGTCTCCTCCATCTGACTCAGCCTCTGCCTTCAGACGACCTCATTTATACCTGCTGCCCTTTCCCAATCAGACCTATGCGTCTGCCTTCTGACCCGGCGTCTGTCTCTATATACCTCCCTCCCTCTCAATCCTGAGCTCCCCTACTTAAACTAAAGTCTCTTTCCACCCAGACCTCCCAGCCTCCTCCCAGATCCCCACTCTCTACTCAGGGGACAGACTTGCCGCCATCCTCAGGCAAGCCTCCCCCATCAGACCTGTCTCTTTGCCCCAGGTTCTTGCCTCTGACAAGATGTGCCCCCCGCCCCTCCCAACTTGAGCAGCTACCCTCCTCCCTCTGACTAGAGACTCTTCCCTAGGACCTGACATCCCTGCCTTCACCTTCAGAGTAGATCTTGCCTTTTGTCTTGGCAGGACCCTGCCCCCTCCCTCATTGGGTTGTAGCCTCTGCCATCCCTCAAATGAGTCTCCACCCTCAGACTAGGGGCCTTGCCTTCTCTCCTACCTCTGACCTGTCTGGGGCCACTAACTACAAGCCTCCTCCCTCTGACTTTAATCCTTCCTTCTCTGACCCTAGCCTCCACCCTCAGACTAGGGGCCGCTAAGAACCCCTTCTGACCTGACAGGGAGACCCTCTCTGTCCAAGGCTATCTGTTCACACATGAGCTTGCAGTCTGTCCCCTCAGACCACCTCCTCCCTTAGACACCACCCCCAGCTCTGTGGCATCCTGCTGGTAAGACCCTGAGGTCTTGTAAGCCAGGTGATGTCCCCCTGAGTCTGGCCACCCCCATGGAGGGTCTGGCCGCCCAGCAGCTGTTTGTTCCGTTCTGCCCGTTGCCTAATGGCTCCAACAGGCCTGGGGCGGTGGCCAGGACGAGCAGGGCCTTTGCCGAGTGAGCTCATGTCTGCCCCGGGTGACTGGGCCAGGGTGGGCAGCAAGCACACTGTGCTGGGTGTAGGGGGGAGGGGACCCAGGGTCCCATGGGCACCAGCCTGGGTATTCCCCATCCGAGGGCTGGACATGACCCTCAGCCTCACCCAGAGTGCAGGATCCATCCACACTGGGGAAACTGAGGCTCAGAGTGGGCACACAGGCTGGGACCACCAGAAGCCAGGGTTCAGGGGCCTCCACCCAAGCTCTCCAGGTCCTCATGCCCCCCGCTCCACCTGACATGCCTGAGGGAATGTCCAGGCTCACGAGGGGGATGGACAGCAGCTTGAGCGTGGCCAGCGCACGCATGCAGGGGCCCCCGACCTTGCCCGGCTCCACGCCGGGGCCCAGCACGGCGTCCACCACCAGCCTGTAGGCGTCGTTGATGAGCTGGACCTGGGAGGGCAGGCAGGGTCAGGGGGCGATCTTGGGGCACTTTCCTCCACCAACCCCCTCAGTTGCCACCCGAGCTGACCTCCGTGGGCAGATAGGACAGGAAGGGGATGTCCATCTTCTCACACTGGGTAGTCAGGTCCCGGTGCAGTGGGTCCAGTGAGCGTGTTGGGTAGAAGATGGTTGGTTCGTACTCCTGCGGGGAGCGGGACGGGGTCAGCACTGGGGCCCTCCCAGGCTCCCCACTGGGCCTCTGTTCTCCAGATCTGGGTACCAGGCAGCAGACACTGCCTGGCACAAGCACTGGGCATATTCTGTAACCTGACATGCCTCATCCTCCCCCTGGGACACTAATAAGAGGAGGAAGCAATTGTGTTTCAAGGATGGGTTGGGAGTGTGACCCTGGGAGGCCAAGGAAATCTTTGCTACTCACAAACACCCGCAGGTGCCGGGCACAGACCAGTCCCACTGCCCCATTCTGCTCCGGGCCGCACACGACTAGCACCGTCCTCTGCTTCCGGGAGTGGGCAGGCAAAGGGAACACCTGGCAGGGGCACAGCAAAGGCAAAGGCATGGCGTTCGGAACTTCTCCTTACTCCAGTGGGGAAACTGAGGCCCGGAGTAGAGGATGGGATAGGGCTCGGGCCTGGAGGCAAGAGGGCAGGATGGGAGGAGAGGGGCTGGGGCCTCTGGGGGGCCTCAGTTTCCTTGTTGGAGACCCAGAGTCCTTGCCTCAGGCTCTGCCAAGCCCAAGCAGAAAAACGTGCCTCCTGCCACCACTCGAGCCCAGAATGCGGTTTGTTTATTCTCGGCCTGAGTTGCAGACATTCTTCCACCTTTTTCCACTGCAGTGGCTGCCCCTCCCACCGCTCATGTTTCCAGGCCTCCGTCCCTCCATCCCTCCCGGAGGCCCCAAAGCTGGGGGGAGTAGGGGAGGGGGGTAATTTTCCAACGTGCCATACCCTCTCTCCTTCTGTCCCTCTCTGTTGGCCTCTGTCTTCACCTCCCTGTCTTTCTCTCTGCATCTCTCAGACTCTCTACGTGTCTCTCCTCATCTGTTTCTCTCGTTTCTGTCTTCACCTCTGTGTCTCTCTTTCTCTCCGTCTCTGTATCTTTCAGACTCTCCTCTGTGTCTCTGTGTATCTCCCTCTCTTTAACGCAGAAGCTAAGAGTCTCAGCCCTACCCTAACTCTCTGCTTGGCCTCAGCTCACTCTCCTTCCCCAGCCTCTATCTAATGGGAGTAACGATGGCTCCGACAGGCTTGTGGGGTCTCTACCAGGCCCAGGGTGGCTCCGGGGGGCCCAACTATACTCTAATCTCCAACCACACAGAGGGAAAGTTATTTCCTTTTTGAGTCTCCTCCCCAGGGCCTCAGCAAGCTCCTGACCCTACCTGGTCCTACCTATGACCCCACCACGCCATGCCCAGAGCCCCAAACCCGCAACCAAGTCGGGGAGGGTGATAACATCCAGCTGGCTAGGACCGAGGGGCCTCTGGACAAACCCAGAGCTTTCAGCGCAAAAACTGGACAGTTGGTCATCAATGGCCAGGCGTGAGTTTACTACACTGGGTTTGCTTCTGTGGCTTTGATTTTCATTGTTCTGTTTTCATCTGAGCATCTCACTCAGGATCTGTTTCACTTGGAACTAGCAACATTTAAGTTAAAAGACAATTGAGTCCCCATAAAGAAAGATGTTAAAATTTTAAAAAAGTATACAGTGGTAATAAGAAGAGGAGGAAGAAGGGGAGGAAGAGGAAAAGGGTTACCTGCTGGAGCCCTGACTCAATCAGGCACTTTCCTAAGGCATTTGTGTTTATTTATTGGTGTCAGTTTATTACCCTTTTTCAGAGGAGGAAACTGAGGCCCAGCGTGGTTTGGCAACATGACACGAAACACTGGACAGTAGTATCGTCATTGCTATTATTCTTGCAGGCACCTCGAAGCCTGGGGGTTTGCTCCAGAGCCAAACATAGCTCTACTTCCAACCTCCCAGGGCCCTGTGCAGACCCCTCCCCACCTCTGGGCCTCAGTTCCCCCACCTGTGGCTGGGAGTTGTTTGCGGGTGCTCAGGCTTCAGGAACTGACGTCCCCTCTGCTCAAGACCCAGGAGGTGTCAGAGGCAGGCAGTCAAGGGCCCCAGACCCATCTCTGTGGTTGCCTCCACGTCTGTGGGGACCCCCGTCTCTGTCCTGACGCTCATTAACACCCTGGCCTGGGCCAGTGATGATCCTCTCTGGACCTCAGTTTCCCCATCTCAGTGATGGGCTGGGGTGTCCCCAAGCAAAGAGGGGCTTCTTGCGGGCAGAAGTGACCATCCTGGCCATGGGGGTCATGCAGCTAGGCCTCCACTCTGGTGGGCTGGCCATCTGGTTGGGGTCAAGGTTGAGGATCAGGGGTCAGGTACCTTGGTCACAGCCACGGCACTAGCATGGCCGCACCACTCCACCAGCTGCTGCCGCCCGAAGCGATAATCTTCCAGCAACTCCCGCTCCAGGGCAGCTGCCTCCGCTGTGCTGGGGGTCAGAGCGGGGAGAGATGCTCAGAGACACAGAGAGACGGAAAGACTTAGAGACTGAGACTCAGCTGGAGCCAGAAATGTGCCACCAATGTTCCGAGCCAGGCCCGGATGCCACCCCCACCCCGTGCCCAGAGCCGAAGACCCTCCCTCAGTTTCCTCATCCATCGTGCACCCCGTTGAACGGAAGCCTGGAAGGCAGCGGGCGTTTTGAGCACAAGCCTGAGGCGCGGGAGCCCTCTGGTGGTAGAAGAAGTGTATGGCAGTGCATGTTGGTTCTATTGCCCCAAAGCATGGGATATAGAGCCTCACCCAGGTGCCCCCAGCCCCCAAGGCAAGAGGAACCCAGAGGGGGGAATAGAGCATGAAGGACTTAGTTGTTGGGGGTGACGCGTGGCTTTCAGGCAGTGTAAAACCACTGAAAGGATTCTAGGACACTGGAGGTCAACTGGACTGGGGGTGCCTGGGGGAGGTGGGTTTTAAAGGCAGCAGAGTTTTGTTTTGCTTTGTTTTTTTGGCCACGTTGGGTGTTCGTTGCTGCGTGCGGGCTTTCTCTAGTTCCGGCGAGCAGGGGCTGCTCTTCATTGAGGCGAGCAGGCTTCTCATTGTGGTGGCTTCTCTTGTTGCCGAGCACGGGCTCTAGGCACGCGGGCTTCGGTAGTTGTGGTGCACGGGCTTAGTTGCTCCACGGCATGTGGGATCTTCCCAGACCAGGGCTCGAACCCGTGTCCCCTGCATTGGCAAACACATTCTCAACCACTGCACCACCAGGGAAGTCCAAGGCAGCAGAGTTTGATGGATCACATGGAGAGGTGGTTGTGGCGCCTGCAGCTATGAGACTCATTGGTGGTCCATCCCTCTTCAGGGACAGTGATAAAATTCAATAATTGTGGCCAGAGAAATGGAGCCAAATTGCTTGAGGTGAAGCTCAGCCCCCAGCTCCGTGAGTGACTGAGGTCCGTCTCATCTCTCTGAGCCTTGCTTCCTCCTTTGCAAAAGAGAAGGTAGGACAGGCTAATTTTCGACGTCCAGTGCAAAATGCAAATGTGGGGCCCCTTGATCAATAATTATTAAGAGTTTTAAATGGTGATGGCAGAGCATTAAACCAAGTGTTGGGCCCTTCTAAAAGCAGGGCCTAAGCTGGCCTTGGTCTGGGCTTGGTGGCTACAGAGAGGAAGAGCTGGCTGGCATTGAGGACTGAAAGACGTTCCTCACTCCAGAATCAGGGGCTGGAGCAGCTGGGCAGGGTCTATAGCCTGATACCAGCTTCCCGTAGCCAGGACCCCTTTCAGCTGGGGAACGGCACTTGTCCCCACAAGTGCACTTGTCCCCTCAGCACACCCTAGAATGTAATGCTAATAATAATAATTGTTATTATGATAATTATTATCATTATTATTATTATCATAAAAGGACCAGGCCCAGAGAGTCGAAAGAACATATAACAACTCAGATAAATAAAATGGATGGCCCAGAGTCATGTAGGAAGCAAGTTGGAAAACTAAGCCTTCTACCCTTGTTGTCTGTCTCCAGAGCCACGGATGGGGTGTGAGCAAAGCAGAGGGAGACGTACAGATGGGCAGAGGTTTGTTGGGATGAATCCTGAGGTTCCTTTTTTTGATTCTGTGAGCAGGAGACCACAACCTTCTAGCCAGTTGTGCAGCGTGACCGGGCCAGGCAGCAGGAGGGGTGGAGGTGGGAAGCAAGCATTGCTATGCGATGGGGGGTCAGGGAGGGCTTCCTGGAGGGGCTGGCCTGGAGTGCTGTGGGAGGTAATCCAGGTGGCAAGAACAGTGAGGGCCGAGGCCCTGTGGTGGAAATGAACTTGGCAGGTTCAAGGGACAGAAGAGAAGCAGAGAGAGCGAGGCTGAGAAACTTGGTCAGAAAGATACTTCAGGGTCCCACACAGATGGGGAAGATGGAGGCTTAGGGCAAGGTGACAGACATGCCTTGTCATCCCAGCGAGCAGAGCCAGATTCAACTCCCAGGTTGTCTGCAGCTAATGCTGCAGGAGGTTGAAGGACCCGGTGGGGAAACAGAGCTCATGGTGGGGCCAGATGAAGAATGCCCCAGGACAGGCCGGCCCAGCTCCCGGGAAAGAATGTCGAAGGCGCTTTAAGAATGTGGCGGGGCCTCCCTGGTGGCGCAGTGGTTAAGAATCCGCCTGCCAGTGCAGGGGACACAGGTTCGAGCCCTGGTGCGGGAAGATCCCACATGCCACGGAGCAACTAAGCCCATGTGCCACAACTACTGAGCCTGAGCTCTAGAGCCCGCGAGCCACAACTACTGAAATCTGCGCGCCTAGAGCCCATGCTCCACAACGAGAAGCCACTGCAATGAGAAGCCCACACACCTCCACAAAGGGTAGCCCCTGCTCACCGCAACTAGAGAAAGCCCGCGAGCAGCAACAAAGTCCCAGCGCAGGCAGGCAGGCAGGAAGAATAAAGCTCATTCCTCTATCTTCAGCTTGTGACCGCTCTGTTGCCCCCCAGGAGGGCTGTGGGAGGAGCATCCATTCCTCCTCTTCTTTCTCTGTTCCAAAGCTTTGGCCTCTGGCCTCCACTTGGAACCTTATCTTCCTGGAGAGATAACCGGGACTCTACAGGCAGAGGGCAGTCCAGGCTTAGGAGCCTGAGGGTAGGGGCAGCAGCTGCTCTGGGCAGGGGCGGCGATAGGGCAGAACTGTTATGGGACTGGGGGGCGGTGCTCAGTTTACGAGGGTGCCTCTTGCTTCTCCCAACCTCAGCCCCCAGATGAGAGGAGCTGTGAGGCCCCGGGATTTGCCTACCAGCCCTTCATCACTGCTCACCTGGCTGCCTACTGCAGTCACATCCCCCCAAACTCAACACAAGCCGAGGGGGCTTTGCAAACTTGAACACCAGATTTCACCACCCCCCGTCCCAAACCTTCTTACGGGTACCCAGTATTCAGAGAATATTCAAATTCCTCACCTTACTTACATGCCCCCATTATGTCTCCCATCTCAGCCTCCTCTCCCCGTGTTCCACTCCCACCCAACACACAGCACCCCATCACTCCTTAGTTGGCATCTGAGGCCCCCCCATCCCCCATACCAGGTGAAGTCACAGCTCCAGCTTCTAGAACAGTTTCTTCCCCCTGCCTAGCATGTGCTGGGTCTCTCGCTGAGTCTGGACATCAGCCAGTCGCTGCACAGTATCTGCCTTGAGAAGAGGGGCTGCGTGGACAGTGGGCAGGTGGCGCACAAAGGACTGTGGGGTCTGGTTTACAGTGACGTCTACAGTCCTGCTTGGGGTCCCATGTCACAAGCGATTAGAGAAGGACACAGAGGATGACTTAGGACAAGGTGGAAGGCACAACCACAGCTGCCAGCTCCAGACCCCACTGGCAAGTGGCCCCATGTATTTAAAAATCACTTTAGCCCTAGCTCAGCCAGTGGCTTCCCTCCCCAGCCTTCAGTTTTCTTCTCTGAACAAGGGGTTAGTAGCAGGTGCACTATCAAGGAGGGTGTGAGCATTTGAGGAGCTAAAAGAGCTCAGCTCTTCCCGGATGGGGGACAAGGGGCATGGGCTCCAGGGTCCCTGGGAAAGATGGAAAGGGGAGGCGGGCCCTGCTTAGGCTGTGGGTAATGGGGGAGCGACCACTGGTGCTGATGAGTAATTCATGAGGGGCGGGCCTGCTGCAGATGCCGTTTCCCTGGCAACGCAGCTTTGGAGGTGTCGGCAGCTGCCGCAGTCTTAAGTCTCTCCAGTGAAATGCGGGATGGGCCTGGGATTCTCCCCGCCCCCCATCCCGGCCATGCCTTTGCCTCTGATCTACAGCCCCCGGTCCCCCAGGCCCTCTTCCAGCCATGCCCCAGCCTCCCGTCCCTCTCCCCGGCTGACCTGAGGAAACACCGCTCCTCGGGTGCCTCCGCTAGGTCCGGGCCAGCCACGCTGCTCATGGCGGAGGTGATCTGGGCGCGCAGGCAGCCACCACCACCACAGGCTTTTAAGTGCATCCCTGGGCAGAGGGGGCGTCCTCTCTCCTCCCGCCCACCCTGTGTGTCCGCCAATCAGGAGACACCGCGAAGGCGCTGTGCACAGCCGTTGGTCGGTAGGTGCAAGTGGACTTAACCCTACTGCGCCAGGAACGGAGCTGCCTCAGAGGACGGCGGGAATCCCAGAGTTGCAAATATTGGCAGGAAAACAAAGTCTGGAGGGGCAGCGATGGGCCAGTTACCCCTGGTATGGGATCCTGGCCTAGGAGCGAGGGGACCCGCCTCTGTTGCGCCCCTCTCCACCCCGGTGCTCTCCTATGCAGGTCACCCACCCACCCCGCACCCAGGTGGAGAAGCCCCCCAGTCTGAAGGGGTTGGCTGCTGACAAGCAGGGTTTCAACAAAGGTAGGAAAAAGTCCAGGCATATTTGGTAGCCGACGCTGAAGGGTGATCCAGGGGCCATCCCACTGGCATCTTCTGCTTAGTCCCTGCACCTCCTGTGACACCCCGTAGCCCCCAACCCCCAATCACTCAGTCCCTAGGACACAGGCAGGCCAGTCTCCAGAGCGTTTATTCTCTCCTGGTAGGGAGGGAGTAGGGGTTCAGTGGTCTGAGGGGCACAGGAGCCTACGTGTACCACATGAAGCCATAGGTGGCGCGGAGAATCTCCTCATTCACGCGCAGCCCGTAGAGCTCGCCCATCGTGGGGGTCACCCAGCGCGTTGTGTGGAACACGGACTCGCCCACCTGCAGGGACAGAAGGGTATGGGTGGCGGCGCAGCTAACCCCTTAGGCCCATGCAGCCTGCTGGGACCCCACCAGGCCTGGCAGCCACTGTGCCTACACCCAAAACTGCCTTCCCCTTCTGGCACTTGACATCCACTACCCCTCGGCCCCAGGTTTTCTGTGGGAGGCTGTGTTTCTGCAGTGGCCTAGACCCCTGCCCTTCCTGCTGAGGACCCACCTTCCAATCCGGCACGTCCTTCATGATGATCGCCTCCTCCTCCAAGTTCTCCCGAAGCATCTGGAGAACCCTGCAGGGGCAGGGTGGGGGGTGGGGGACAGGCCTGAGCACCCTGAGGGGCCCCTGCCTAACAAACCTGCCAAACCTGTCCCCGCTCCACCGCCCCATCACCTCCTGCAGCTTTCAACCCTGCACATGCTGACCCCTCTTCTTTCCTTTCTTCCACTGGCAAACTCTTACCGTCCTCCTGCCCGGCCCCAACGCCCCGTCCTCCAGAAGCCCTTCCATTCTCTCTTGTGTCTCTGCTGCAAATCAAGTTTGGGGCCCTCTCCAAGGACGACGGCATCCCCTGGAGCCATGTACAAGGTCACGGCTGTCGGTCCCCATGTGTGTTCTGGCCTTATCCCACGCTGCAGGCTGCAGCACTCAGGCCTGTAACCTCCCGACCCTGGCCCCAGCAGCACACCTCCGGTCCTTCTCTGCCTGCAACAGAGGCATCAGTGCAATGCGGGCCTCGAAGTCCTCGATCTGCAGGCGCCTGTGAAATCCCCAAAACAACACTCAGATCAGACCACGGTGGGATGGGGGGCAGATGATGAGGCCCTTGGACATGCATTACCCTGGAAAGGGGTTTTGGGGAGAGGCAAGCAAGGGGGAAAGGCTTGGGCAGTGGGCTCTGCCCACCGGCAGCCTGAGACGGGGGATGCGGGGCATGCAGTTGACACAGGTGGCGTCAGTCCACAAGACTGCTGGCTTCACACTTTCTTTTCAGTTCAAAACTTTTTTCTAAATCCTAAAAATAGCCCGGGCCTGATGATTGCAGTGAACTGTGGGGAACGTTCATCATGGGGTTCTGGACTTTACAAAATCACATCCCTTTCACCGCAAAATAACCGTGGGGGAGCAAGCATAATGGGCAGCTCCTTTCTTCTCCCTGCTTTTTGGCATCTCCAAGCCACCAGCCCCATCTGTGCTGGGGGGTGTGGGGAGAGCAATGCCCAGTGATGTGGTCCAGGGAGTGGCCTCCGGCCCTGTCCCCTCATCACCAGAAATCTCACAGCAGCACAAGGAAGGGTCTGGGTGAACTTCAGCCCCCACCTCAAGCCTCCCACCCATCCCCATCCCCCAGGACCCAGGGTAGCAGCCTCGCTTCAGGCTGCTGCCCTCACCACAGTCACACACTGTGGTTACTACTGGGTCCATCTGGAAGACTGGGCCTGGTCTTGCCTGTCCAGTGTGGTGGCCCTAGCGTCCAGCACCCACCAGGTGCTCCTGAGTTCACTCAACAATGTTCAACGCCCTCCACGTGCCAGGCCTTCTTCTCCAGCACCGCCTGTGCTGGGGGTGAGCAAGCTCAAGGTGGGTGCTAAGGACACAGGACACAGAGTGGGAGAGGGTGGGGGGGCCTAGCTCGTTGGGAGCCAATGAGAAGGAGCCACATGGAGGGGCGTTCGGCAAGCTCAGAGGCGGCCTGAGTCCCAACCAAGGCTGTTGCAGACCTGGGTCCCTCAGGCCCTGTACGGCTGGCCCAGCCACTGTCTTGCATGCATGATCTGCTTTTTAAGCCTTTATATCATCGCCTGGTCACCACCCACAAAAAGACAAAAACCCACTAAGAGACTGCATCGCGGGCCTGTCCCTCCACCTCCACCTCTGCTATGCTAACGTGGACCCTAGGGTACCAGTGGTGGAGGCCAAGGGCACCCAGTAAACATCTGGCGGCGAGCTTCTTGCTTACTAGTCAGTCATTCCTTGAGAGTAAAGCCCAGAAATGGACTTGCTGTGTCAGGGCCTGCACTCCCTGAGGCCTGAGGAATTGACAAGGGGCCCCGAAGTACACTAAGTCCACAGGCACACGTCCCCACCCTCCCCTGCTCACCAGCGCAGAGCCCACCTGCGTTCGCGGTTCCACTTCATCATGCTCCAGTACCCAAAGAGCAAGGTCCCGATGCCAGCGGCGAACATGCTGTAGCCTGTGGGGAGAGGGGCGCTGCTCAGCACCTGCACGTGGCACAGGCCACCCTGTCCTTTCTTCTCCTGAAGCATAACCCACTGACTGTGCAAATACTCCAGTAACATGAATGAGGGAGAAGACAAAAGCCCTCACAAACCCCCTGCCAGAGATGGCCAGTACCATCTCTAATGCCTATTTTTTCAGACTACTTTTTTTTGTCTCTGTGGAAAGTCCACTGGCCCCCTCTCTTGGAAACCCCTCCCCTGCAGCTGCAGCCCACTCTTTATCCCATTCACCCACTCTGCGGGCAAGGACACCAGGCTGCGAGGCTGCTACACCTCTGCCCCCATGCCAGGGTTCCTGGAAGGTACAGGCCGGGCAGAGACTACGAGAGGGCCTGAGGGCCTAAATGTTTATGGTTGGGTGGCCCTGGCCCCGCCACTGACTAGAAGGTTGTTTGGTTCCCCTCAGCCAGCTGGTCCCCGTGGGGAAGGACAGTGTCCACACTGGGTCCTAGCTCCACGGAGGTCCCGGCTGCCTGGGCCACCTCCCTGTGTGCTGCCCACAGGGGGCTGGATGGGGCTGCTGGAGGCAGGCAGTGCCCTGCAGGGGCTGCCCAGCCACCCCCTGGGCTCCCAGGTGCTGCTTCCTCCTGGCCCAGTGGGGTAGAGCCCCTTCCCGGGACCCCAGGAGACAGAGGCTGAAATGAATATTTACTGAGAACCCGTGGGCACCTGTGCTGTAATTCTGACTGACAGGCCGTGGGCCTGCTGGGGTCTTCAGGGAGGTCTGGATGCTTGGGGCCTGGCTGGGGCTGGCTCGTCCTGCACCACCTCATCTTTCAAGCCTCAGTCTCTCCTCTGGACAGAACTCGTGGCTGCTGGGATGAAATAACAAACTCAGCCAGACCGAGCTCCATTTAACACCCAGTAAAGGATCGGCAAATGGTGGGTAAAGCCACTTCCTGGGACTCATGGGGGGACAAAGTGGGGGCTCTTTCTTCTTCAGCTCGTCTCCAGCACAAGGCTCCTCTGGCACCTCTGTTGGACCCAGAGATAAATGAGAAACTGGCTCAATTTTTTAATCCCTTTAGTTCAACCTGTTAAAAACATGAGCTCAGGGTAAGGCACTTCCACGTTATGGGGGACAAGGTAGCGAGGGCACCCTGGTTCCTGTGCACAGAAATAGGACCTCTCCTGAGAGGGCCGAGTGCCCAGGACCAGTCCCTAGTGCACCCAAGGCTCTCCCACAATGGCTGACCACCTGCGTTGGGCACTCAACGTTCTTTCCATTGGGTGGGAGTGTTTCATCAGAGCTGCCCATTATTTGCAACAGCTGCAGAGAGGCCGGGGGCTGCTGATTCCAACCCAGCCCCAGGAAAAGACTGAGAGACTGTCTTCGTGAGGACCTCTTGCCCTCAACATTGGGCACCCATGTGTGGGCCCATCTGTAAGATAAATTCCAAGACTAAGGTAAAGTGGCCTTTAAGATGATGCAGCTCTAACTCATCTATTCCTCATTGACAGTGGTGAGGCCGGGGCCCCAGGCCCTCAGGGGGTGTCTGTGCCTCCAGAGCTGCCAGTCTGGTGGGAGAGGCCAACGAGGGGCATGCCCAGAAGTGGGTGCGGGCCACGTGTAAAGGAGACCTAAACGAATACAAACGCATCCTGTGTTCATGGATCGGAACTTAACATTGTTCAGATGGCAGCACTCCCCAAACTGAGGTACAGATTCAACACTCCCCATCAGAGTCCCAACCTTCCCCCAACAGTCCCACAGAAATTGACAAGCAGATCGTGAAATTCATATGGAAATGCAAGGGACCAGAATAGCTGAAACAATTCTGAAAAAGAAGAACAAAGTTGGAGGACTCTTCAAACTTATCACGCAGCTGTGTGTACAAGACAGTGTGCCCTGGCATAAGGATAGACATGTACATTGATGGAACAGAGCTGAGAGTCCAGAAATAAACCCTCACATTTATGGTCAATTGATTTTGGACGAGGGAGCCAAGATAATTCAATGGGGAAAGAACAGTCTTTTCAGCAAATTGGACAACTGGATAGCCACATGCAAAAGAAGTGTGCTCCTTCCTCCCGCCATACACAAAAATTAACTCAAAATGGATCAAAGATCTCAATGTACTAAGAGCTAAAACATAAAACTCTTAGAAAACAGAGAAGTCATTCTCTGTGACCCTGGATAAGGCAATGGTTTCTTAGATATGACACCAGAAGCACAAGTGACAAAAGAAAAAATAGAATTGGACTTCGTTGAAATTTAAAACTTTTGTGCTGCAAATGACACCATCAATGAGCTGAAAAGACAACCCACGGACTGGAAGAAAGTATTTGCAGATCATATACCTGATAAGGGAATGGTATCCAAAATATATAAAGAACACTTAAAACTCAATAATAAAATGATTAACCCACCCAATTAAAAATGCATAAAGGATTTGAATAGAAATTTCTTCAAGGAAGCTATACAAATGGCCAATAAACACATGAAAAGATGTTCAACATCATTAGTCCCTAGGGAAATGCAAATCAAAGCCACACTAGATACCACCTCACACCTACTAGGATGGCTAAAAGTTTTTTAAATGGAATGTAATTAGTGCTGTCCAGATGCAGAGAAATTCGAACTCCTGTACATTGCAGGTGGGAACATAAAATGGTACAACCAATTTGGGAACAGTCTGGCAATTCCTCACAATGTTAAATGGGGAGTTACCATATGACCCAGCAATTCCACTCCACCTAAGAGAAAGGAAACATGTTCACACAGAAACCTGTACAGGAATGTTCACAGCGGCACTGTTCGTAACAGCCAAAAGGTGGAGACAACTCAAACGTCCAACAAGTGGTAAATGGACACACAAAACGTGGTCCATCCATACAAAAATATTATTCAGCCATAAAAAAGAATGAAGCACTGAAACACTACAACATACGCATTAAAAACATGCTGAGAAAAGTCACACGAAAAGGACACAGAGTGAATGATGCCATTTATATGAGAGGCAAATCCATAGAGACAGAGAGCAGATTAGTAGTTGTCAGGGGCTGGGAGAGAATGGGGAGCGACTGCTAACAGGTAGAGCACTTCTTTTTGGGGTGATGAAAATGTTGTAAATTTAGATCATGGCGATGGTTGCATAACTGTGAATAGACTAAAAATTGGTGATCTGTACTCATGAAATGGGTGAACTGTATGGCATGGCATGTGAATCTCAATAAAAATGTTAAAGGTACCAGAAAAAAAGAAAGGGCCACTCGCTGGGTGCAGGTGGGAGTGGGGAGAGGAGAGCTTGGGGTGAGAGATAAAGGGAAAAGGTGGGGGTAGCAGTCACTTCGGTAGCAGCGTGGATTAAAGGCAGCCTGAGCCAGCTTGGCATGTTCTGGGATGTTGGCGCTGAGTGGGCCAGGCAGAGAAAAGGAGAGTTGGTGTCAAGGCTTGGGGACACGGTGCCTTGACAAGAGCAAGACTGATTAGGAGAGGGCAGCTGTGGATAAGGCTGGAGGACAGAGGATGAGGGCAGGGTGCAAGACAGACTGTAGGGCCTTTGCATTTACTGTTCCCTCTGCCTGGGGAAATCCTTTTCAGAGAGGTCCTCTCGCCCATTCTGGCTAAAGCAAGCCCCAGTTATCCTGGGCCTCGGCACTGACCACAATGGGAAATGATGGAGTGATGTGTCTGTCTCCTCAGCTAAACAGTGAGCGCCTCAGGACACAGCCCCAGCACCGCGGATGCACTCAACAATTACTCAATGCAGGTACATAAACAAAGACCACATCCCAGAAAGGAGTGTGGTCTTATATTCCTCACCCCACTGCAACCAGGAAAGACTGGGGTGGGTCTGTACTTGCTGCAATGAAGGTTGGTGTCAAGGGCTGTGATGGGAGACCCAACCCCAATCGGTGGTATCTGAGGCACATGGGAGGCACTGCTGGAAGAGTGACCGGGATATGGGCCACATTTGTGGCTTAAAATTGAAAGAGATGCTGACTGTGGGAAGCCCAGAGAGACCCAAGGGCTAGGGTCCTTCTGCAGCCTGGTCACAGAACTATCCATGTATAAACAGACCTCATGCCACACACCCGAGGAGTGCACTGACCTGGGTGTTAAGAAGAGGCTCAGATCGCTTTATATTTGTTGACTCTAGGAATGAGTCTAGAGTCGAGTGCCCATGTGGCGCCAAATCTAGTCTGTAACCTGTTTTTGTATGTCCCTCGGGCTAAGGACACTTTTAGGTTTGCAAAGTTGTAAAAAAAAAGCAGCAATAGTGGATAAAGACCATCTGGCACAGAAAGCACGAACTATTTATCTGGCTCTTTACGGAAAAAGTTTGCCAACCTTTGTTCTGGATTACAAAAAAGCCAAGAAGGGGCAGGGGAAGACCTGAGTTTTCACCTGACAGTAACTTTTCTACTGCCTGAATTATAACTTTCTTTTTTTGAAACCATGCCCATGAATTTTTTTGCTTTTTAACTGAGGCATAATTTGCATAACATGCGCACGGTTAAATGTAAAGTTCAATGACGTGCAGCAAAGTATGCATTCTTAACTCGTTTTACATTTTTTGTATTTCTCTGTTATCCTTGGGTGCAAAGTATGGGCGCCTTTCACTTTCTCGCTTACATTTTTTTGTGTTGAACACAATAAAAAATTTTAAAACGTTACTTAGAACCCCTGACAATTTTAAGAACACATAATTCTGGGATAGCCTGAAGTTGGGGGCCACCAGCGAGGAACCACTGCACCTAGCATCTTATTTTTTTTTCCGAACATCTTTTAAATCCCCTCGGTATTCTGGGTTTCGGCCCCAGTTTTGCTCTGGGTGGCCCTGTGGGGAGGTCGCATCCTCTCTCGGGCCTCAGTTTCCCCACCTGTGAAACCGGAACGTGGCGGAAGGCTCGCGGCGCAGGCTAAATTAACCTCAGTTTCATCAATTGTAAAATGGGAATAATTAACGGGACCGACCTCTTGGGCTGTTCCAAGGAGGCAAAGGGCTTAGTAAATGCTCGACAAACTGCAGCAGCTGTCGTTATTGTTAGTACTGAAGCTGTTTGGGATCCTGGAACTCCGCCCCGTCTTATGGAGAGGGAAACTGAGGCCCGCTACACTCCCCGACGTCCCGACCCCGCCGCGGCGCCCAGAAGGCCCAGACCCTGACACCCCGTCGCAGGGCGACACTGACCCGACAGTCCCCGACGCGGAAGGTTCCGCTTGTAGTCGATAGGGCCGTAGCCCCCTACCGGGGGCATATCTTGCTTCACCTTCGACGCCGCCATACTTGCAGGACCCTGCACTTCCGGTCGCGGGAGGAAGTTACGCAACGGCTACCAACGCCATGATGAGTGTGGCGGAAGCTGCCGCGCCGGTCTCGAACCCGGCTGCGAAACCTAGGGCGCTGGTGCACCTACCTACCCCAGTGCATAGGAGAGCTCGGATAGCTGGGCCCGGGATCGACTGCACGCTCCAGCTGCTGCCGTAGAGTCCTTATTTTCTCTTCTCCCACATGGTGCGTGGCTCAGTCGGTGTCAAAGCCTGCAGCCTGTCCGGTCGCCAGGATCCTTGCACCAAAGGACCACCCATTCACCTTCCCTCTGGGGCGATGTGCAGGCCAGTTAGAAACCTCAGGCTCCCGAGGGAGCCAGGTCTCTTCCCCATTTTCTCCCCCTCGGGGGGCCCTGTGGGCAGCCCAGGGCTCCACAGGGTCAGGGCTGAGTACACGAAGTTGGGGGACGGATGCTACTCACATTCGGACTCATGAGGAGCCGCCCCAATCCCAGGCACGGATTCCACTCCCGGTGGTGGTCGGGACTCCTTGCTAGTGTCCTCTCATCGGGAACTGGACCATTCGGAGTGATTATGAGTCACAAAGCCCTAGGGCCTTGCGGGGCACCACGGGGCGAGGTCTGGGCCCCCACCCCTCACCCCGAGGCGGGGTGACGCCCACGGTCACTTCACAAGGCAGAAATTGTTACCTAGGCAATAAAGGGCACCGCGGCGGTGGGGGCCCGGGAGTGGGCACATGGGGGTGCGGGTGTGCAGGTGCCAAGCGCCATGGGTTAGGACCGAGATCGGAGTCCGGCCGCCCACCGACAGCAGCCGCCTCCTGCTCCCCACGCGCCCCAGGCGCCACCATGTCGGGCGACAAACTTCTGAGCGAACTCGGCTATAAGTTGGGCCGCACGATAGGCGAGGGCAGTTACTCCAAGGTGAAGGTGGCCACGTCCAAGAAATACAAGGGCACGGTGGCCATCAAGGTGGTGGACCGGCGGCGCGCGCCGCCAGACTTCGTCAACAAGTTCCTGCCACGCGAGTTGTCCATCCTTCGGGGCGTGCGGCACCCGCACATCGTGCACGTCTTCGAGTTCATCGAGGTGTGCAACGGGAAGCTGTACATCGTGATGGAGGCGGCCGCCACCGACCTACTGCAGGCCGTGCAGAGAAAAGGGTGCATCCCCGGGGGGCAGGCGCGCGACCTCTTCGCGCAGATCGCCGGTGCTGTGCGCTACCTGCACGACCACCACCTGGTGCACCGCGACCTCAAGTGCGAAAACGTGCTGCTGAGCCCTGATGAACGCCGCGTCAAGCTCACCGACTTTGGCTTCGGCTGTCAGGCGCATGGCTACCCCGACCTGAGCACCACCTACTGCGGCTCGGCCGCCTACGCGTCGCCCGAGGTACTCCTCGGCATCCCCTACGACCCCAAGAAGTACGACATATGGAGCCTGGGTGTTGTGCTCTACGTCATGGTCACCGGGTGTATGCCCTTCGACGACTCCGACATCGCCGGCCTGCCCCGGCGTCAGAAGCGCGGCGTTCTCTACTCCGATGGCCTCGAGCTGTCTGAGCGCTGCAAGGCCCTAATAGCCGAGTTGCTGCAGTTCAGCCCGTCGGCCAGGCCCTCCGCAAGCCAAGTAGCGCGCAACTGCTGGCTGCGTTCGGGGGACTCCAGCTAGAAGCCCGGGTTCCCACCATTCCCGCCGCCCCGAGCACTTCTTGCGCAGCGCACGCGCAAGAAGCGCGCTTCCGGAGTTCCGCGAAGCCGCCGCGCGCCACTGCGCACCCGCCCTTTCCCCTTTCCTACTTCGACGCCGGGGGCGGCAGTCTCCCCCGTTTGGAATTCAGCTCCTCCGCCACGATACCAAGAGCAGAAGGGCGCGTGCGCTTCCTCGGTTCCCCGAGAGAAGGCCCCGGGAAGGGGCTGGGCGAGAGGAGAGGGAAACGTTGCCCCCGTGCTAAATGAGCTACCGCTACGCGGCGGGCAGTGGCTGCTTGGAGAAGCTGATGGCGAGCGGACGCGCGCGGAGGGCGTCTGTCCACAGCCAGCCGCGCATGCCGGTGAGGGACGGCGTGCTCCCGGCGCTGCCCACCTTGGAACTTGGAATAAACTCGCTCTTTCTCGCACCTGGCTCTAGCGACGGCCCCCTTTTACGGAGCTCGGGGGAGGGGATCGCTTCCCGGGAGAAGGCAGGTGCGGGCGCCCCTTTTTAGAGAAAGAACCTTGTGGAGGTTCTTGCTACAGGTCTGAAAAGGGAGTTGGAAGGATTCGAACCCAGACCTTTCGGGCTCCCCATCTTGGGCAGACTCTAAGGGGCTTTGGAGTAGTCCCCGGCGTCGTAATGGTCCTGGGAATGGAGGTGCTGGACTAGGGTGCAAGAACCCTAGCACCCTTCTGGTGTTTAAGGATGGAACAGCAAGGGGCGGGGGGCGCCTGTCCCTACAGAAACAGCATTTGCAAAAGAGGAAATTGAGGGCTTCCCTGGTGGCGCAGTGGTTGAGAGTCCGCCTGCCGATGCAGGGGACATGGGTAAGATCCCACATGCCGCGGAGCGGCTGGGCCCATGAGCCATGGCCGCTGAGCCTGCGCGTCTGGAGCCTGTGCTCCGCAACGGGAGAGGCCACAACAGTGAGAGGGCCTTGTACACCCCCCCCCCCAAATAAATTGATGCCCACACCGGTATCACTTGACCAAGAACAGCCAGGATTTGCACCCAGATATGTCTGAAGTGGGGTGGGGAGGTGGTGGAATCTCTCCTTAGTGAGGGTCCCTCCCTTGGTGAGGGTTAAGACCCTCGGGGGAGAGTCGAGGGTGGGGCATTTGTCTGACGGGGTTCATTCGGTACTCTGTTCATTCACGCATTTTTTTGAGCGCCTGCTGTGTGCCAGGCTCTGGGACTCAGCCAAATGGCTTGGATTCATCCCTGCTGTCAGTGAAGGGAGCAAGTGAAAAGTAAAATAAACGAATGGTGTGAAAATAAAATAATTGTAAGTTGTTGCTAAATGCCAGGTGGGGGTGAGCAAAGAGGGACTGAAGGGAACGACGTTTGAGCTGAGCCGGGAAGGAATCAAACACTGGAAACTGCAAAAGGAGTGTTCCAAGTGTTCCCAAGACGAGATGGAGCTGGTGTGCTTGAGTAATGCTAGGAACTCCTGTAGCTGGAATGGAGGGGGAAAGGAGGTGGAGAGGTAAAAGGTGTGTGTCTGGTATCTGGAGAGGGACCCCACAGGGTCTGGGGGAGACTGGGGGTTATTTTGCCTGTGATGAGGTTACTGAGTTTAGTGACAGTGGCTGTTGTCGTTTGGGGTGTATGGGAAACACCTCCCTAGGCCCTTATCCTACCTGCCTCCACCCAAGCCCCACAGTACCTGAGAAGGGTGGTCACTTATGGGTCTGACCATACCCCACCCCTGCTCCCTCCCCCTCCACGGCTCTCAGGTGCCCTGGGGATTATGTGCCACCTCTCCCCTCACTCCCTTCAAATAGGCTGTGACCCCAACCCCCTCATTTTGCAGAGGAAGAAACAGGCTAAGAAAGGGGAAATGACTTGCTCACTCAGAATAAAACCCACATCCTTTTCCCCTTAACCCCCAATGTCCAGCCATACTATCCTTTGTCCTCAACCTGCCTTGCTTGGTCTCACCTCCGAGGCTTTGCACAGGCTGCTCCCACTCCCTGCACCACTTTTCCCCTCCCTTCATGCAAGACTTGGCCTAAAAAGGTCACCTCCCTTGATACCCCATTCTTTCCCTCCTCACCCTTGTCTCAAGGTGTGACCCCAATGCCTGGGGCATGGCACATGCCTTTTTCTGTCCAGATAGATCTGTGTAAGCAATGGGCCTGGGGTCCTCCTGCCTCACGGCCACACTCACAACTCAGTTCAGAGGGGACAAGGTCTCAGGGACCAGGGCTGATGTCCCATTTGTTAGCTGGAGAAGATGCATGAGACTTGCCCTCCGTCCACGGAGGATCTTGTGCCTAATCCAGCAAAGATTCACTTGAAGGCTGGCCGTGGAACCCCGGAAGTGGGCTTCTCTCAGCCAGTGTCGGGGGGGGCACCAGTCAGTATGTGTCACGGGTGGAGCACGACAGGGTTGGGTTTAATGTCAGTCATGTCTTGTACCAGTTCTATGCCTTGCCCAGTCTAGTCATGGCCACTGGGGAGGCTGGAGGTAGAGATGCCCCAATAACAAGAAACAGCAAAATACATAAATAAAGCACCTAGGAAAACACGGTGACGTTTACTGCACATTGGAATTCACCAAAGTGCTTACAAGTCTCATTTTTGTGAATAAAATTTTGAAAGTGAGTCAACCTCTAAAAACAAGTTTTCACCAGAAATTGTTCATCTCGGAGCCAGCCGGGTGGCTCCCACCCTCTGTGCTTAGAATCTACACCTGCAACATCATGTCCTGCAGCAGACACCCAATGCCGTGCCAATCCAGAAAAGCCCACCATTCTCGGATGGAGGCTGGTGATGGCTAGGAGCCAGGCCGATGGGCAAAACCCACTGCGTTCTCACTGCACTCCCCCAGCGCTGTGGGTAAACGGGCCACAAAGCCCCAGGTTCTGGTGGAAATGGAGGCCCAGAAGCAAGGCTGCGGAACCCAGTTGGGGGAAGACTAAATACCCATAACAAGTGAGGCCTGAAAGAAGCCCAAGAAGCAGGTGTCCTCTCCTTTGCTTCCCCGTTAACAAAGGGTCACCCTGCTGTCCCCTCCCAAGTTTCCAAGCTGCCCCAGAGCCGCGACAAAAACAACGTGGGATACCAGGGCTGAGGGGACGAAAAAAAAATACAGCCAACACATCATCCATTTCTTTATTGTCCTTCAGATTCTAAAACTTCCTCATGACACAATGTATAGCCATTGATTCCAGCGTCTTTGTTTACTGGAACTTCTGTTCCGGTTTGGTGGGAGATTATTTTTTTAAACATTTATTTTCAAAGACTTAGAGTCACAATAAATACAAGTGACAATCTCCTCCCCCCAACCAAAACAAACCACCTCCCAAATATCCTACACTAGTGTGACTATTATACTTTCTTTGTTAAGGATTATAAAACTTTAGCTGTCCTTTAAAAAAAAAAAAAAAAAAGCTCAGTCCAAGTTCTTTAGGCCAACGCCATGTGCAGCATAACTAGGCATTAAAGAAAAACCCTACGGCAGAGCAGCAAGGACTGTCTTTCCCATTATTTACACCCCTGTGATGATAATGTATTATTTATATAGAAAACTCCTCCCCGTGTCTCTCCGCCCACAGGAGAGTGATTTGTGGGACACAGGAGCCACAGGATGCGGCAGGGGTGTACTTTCGCCTCTTTCATTCCCTCTGCACTGGAGTGAGCTTGTTTCCTCAAGATCTTATAGTACAGACAGGACCAGAGCCGCGTCCTGCCCCCCGCCCCCCCTCCCCGCCTCCTGGGGAAAGGCCACTCTTGACCTTGTCAAAGGTGTGGGTCCCAACAGTACACATGGGACACTGAGGACTGGAGTCCCCATGACATGGTCAGGATGGCCAGAGCCGTGGGCAGCTCCCAGTGGACGCAGTTATCTGTGCAACCATCCACGTGCACACTCGGGCCCACACAGGCAGCCACTTCAGATGGGGAAGTGAGCTTGGTGAACCCCACACCCGAGTCCACAGAACAGCTGACGTTTTGAATAGCTTCCAGCTGCCATTGGGGGTTCCTGTCACAGATTCCCGGGCAGTTACAATTGTCATTTGGGACTGGGGGCTCCCACATTCTCTGGTTCTCCTGGGAACCAGATCCTCTCAGCCTACAAACTCCCAGAACTGTAGCCAATTTTGAGGGGTGAGCTTTGGGGCTGGGAGAATACCCTTAATGTTAATATCCTTCCCATATTCAGAGAGGTATTTAATGCCTTTTCTTGCAACATTATAAATTTCATCACAGAACCATGCACTTGAGGCTTATAGAAATTACACTGCAAAGGGGAAATTAAAGGGAAAAAGGGGGGAGATAGAAGTTTTGAGACAGTAGAAATGAATAAAGATTA
Organism: Kogia breviceps; assembly: GCF_026419965.1. Lineage (NCBI taxonomy): Eukaryota > Metazoa > Chordata > Mammalia > Artiodactyla > Physeteridae > Kogia > Kogia breviceps. The sequence continues at coordinate 171,659,833 of NC_081313.1, read as the reverse complement.
AGGCATCTCACCTTCTTGACCCCCTTTTAAAAAGCTACATTTATGTCACAGTATGTCCTACTATGGGAATGTTCCTGCAAATGCTGGGCTGCAGGAAGCAGACAGGGTCAGGGCCCGGCCATCCCGTCCTCCGCCTGTGGCGGTCAGTTTGTACTGAACTCACGAGGCCTATTCAACAGCCTGGAGAAGTCTGGCCAGGTGAGGTGAGGAGAGGTGGTTCCTGAGCATAGTGGAGAGTGAGGTTCTGATGGGGACAGGGTTCGGGGCCAATGCAAGTAAGTGGCTCAGTTTGAGCCCTGGAGTCACAGACCCAGTCAACCCCCGTGGGGGTGCAACCACCATGGTGCACTCCCAGTGCAGAGGTGACCTTGGCCCAGACGCCTGAGTTGCTGCATAGGACTGAGGTCAGTTTTCAGGGGAGGCCAGTGGGCACTCCTTCTTGAAGGATTTGAAAAATTTGGCCCATGTCATTGAACAGAGAGAGCTAACAGCTCAGAGTAATATAAGACAGGTATTTATTTGCCAGGCACACAGAAAAATGAGAGGAATAGAAATGCTTGCATACTCGATTTTTTGGTGTAAAAACACACCCTTCCCCGCTCCCCCACCCCTCCTGAAGGTCAATTTCCCCTTTCCCCCAAATCCCTGGATCTTGGAATGAAAGCCACCCTTCTCCTGCCCTCCCCTCCTTCAGCCCATCTACATTATGTACTCAAAACAAAAATCAATGAGAAATTTAGGATTTTACACAACAGAAAATTAGAACGCTTTGGAAAACTAGTTCTATGGCATGTCAAAAATGTCCTCTAAACACTGATAGTCACACAACATGGGGGGGCGGGCGGTTAAATGAGCCTTTATTAGAATGTTGCAGCAGTGTATTTGAAGAAGGTGGCCCTACAAAATAAGGATTTTAAGTTAAGTCCCTAACTGCATGGATAGGAAAACCAGGGCCGGGGTTGAAGTGAGGAGCAGCATACCCCCTCTACACACGCGTGTGCACGCACACATGGCACCCTCACACCCTCACAGAGCTGGCCCACGTGCAGCACACACACAACAGCTTCTGCTTTTCCTCATGGACCGATTTTTAAGGAGTAGGAGAAACCAAAACACAACACAACTAAAAACAGACCTGATCCTTTGTAAGACATTTCTGTAGACTCTAGGGGGGTTTAAAAAAAAAAAAAAAAAAAGTCTGAAGGCAAACCCTGGCAGCATGGCCCTGCTTTAAGGGAAGGTTCTAAACTAGACCCAAACATAAACCCTGAAGTCTAGGGGGGTGCAAGGGCGCCTCCCAACCCAGACACACCTGACAGAAGCACAGGCCAGGGCTTAGGATGTTGTCCATCAAAGTAAGTAGGAAAAGAAAAGGAAAGAATTTAATAAAATAAACCACCACAACAAAAAAACACAACAGCCAGCCCCTCCAACTTCCGGCTCAGGCTCTGGATGTTGCTGCCAATTCTCTCCTCCCTACTCTGTTGACGGTTCTCGGCTTCCAGGATCCTGGGCTCTCTGGCTGGGTCTGGGTTGCAGTTTGTTCTTCTGCTTAAGTGTGGAAGGTCGGGGGTCTCTGGGACGAGCAGCAGCAGAGGCCTTCTGCTGGAGCAAGGGCTGGGTGGTCAGAGGCCCACGCTCCAGGGCATGGGGGCCGTGCTTGGCAGGGAACCCTGGGTCTGCACGGTTTACATTAAACTCCATCATCGTGAGGTGATTAAAAAAAATCTGTCAACCTAGAGATTGCCATGAAGGAAGGCAGTCAAAGATTAGGAGGCTAAGACAGAGGGAAAAGCAAAAACAAAACAGAATGCTCCGCTCTACTTCAGAAGCCCCGGGCGCCACTGCCCGAGCGTGTCACAGTGTCTAGGGTGAGCCGTCCATGTGCCCTTCAGGGGGCCGAAGGAGAGGGCGAGGAGCAGAACCAGCCCCCAAGGTCCGCTTTTCTGCTGGTGTTGGGCAAACTAAAGGCAAAGAAAGGAAGAAAGCCCATGGGAAAGGTCCCCAGTAATAATCCTGGTCCACCTGTGAAGTGGTCCCCCCACGTCGATGAGACTTTGCAGCCAAGATCGGAACTCTCACTTCCGCAGCGCGGCCGGCGCTTACTTGCCCTCTTGGGGAGCAGGGCGTCTTCCCGAGTGGAGGGTGGTGGGGCCAGGCGGGAGGGAGGAGGGAGCCTGTTCTCCACTGGGCCAGGCTCGCACTATTTCCACGTGGCCGACTGGGGGATGGAGCGTGGTGGGATCATGTCCAGGAGGTACTCCCGCTGGCGGTCCACAGCTGAGGAGGTCTTGTGCACCGCCAAGCTCGGGCTGACAAATGCAAGGGACCCGCCTGCAACAGAACAGAGCAACAGGCCACAACAGCCCCAGTCATGGGGAGGCTCCTGGGAGGACCCCAGCCTCAGTTGGGCCCACTGAGCAAAGGTGGTTCAAATACCAGCCCTGAAGGTGAAGAGAATTTAATAACTCAATCGCTTTTACAATGTTCCCAGCCTCTGCCGTGGTAACCTTACACGTGGGGCAATAATCAGAGATTCTGTCATCTACCAGAACTATGAAAACTGAGTTGTTTACTACAGTGCTATACAGAACACTGGAAAACTGCAAATGACTGAACTGTGCAACTGGGCAATCCAGTATGATGCAATATATGCAGTCATTACAACTGATCCTGTCCTCAAAGTTTTTAATGATATGGTAACATTCTCTCATTAAAACATTAAGAGGGACACAGAATGTTAAATACAGCATGATCCCTCTGTAAGGCACTTCCTGTTTTTTACTATATATGTGCTGGCATTTACACATGTGTGACATGTAAGTGAAGAGGTGGAGGCGGGGTGAGGAGGAGAAAGTCCCGAAGTGCAGCATTTGTTCTTCTGGGGTCGACAATGGCCACTACCATTATCTTCTCTTTTTGTATTCTCCAAATTTCCACGATGAACAACTATCACTTTTTTTTTTTTGGCAGGGGTGGTGGTGGTGGTGGTGGTACTGTGCTGCACGGCTTGCAGGATCTTAGTTCCCCGACCAGGGACTGAACCCAGGTCCCAGCAGTGAAAGCGCCGAGTCCTAACCATTGGACCGCCAGGAAATTCCCCAAGTATCATACCCCCACACCCACCCTGCCCCCCACTGCCCCACCAGCCTCAAACCGGCACACTTAGGTTTTGGGCTGGCCTGCAGGAAAGGACTGCCCTGGAGTCTCAGCTGCAGCAGGGACCAGAGCCGCTGTGTTACCCAGAAGTATTTTTGGTGGGTTAATATATTTTGTGGAATAAATGTTCCAAAGTCAAATGCACCACAGAACATTCTCTGTGTATCCAAGGCCAGCACTCCAGAAAGCTGCTGCTAGGTCCTGCCTAGAAAGCCACCATCCAGAAACCCAGGGCAACCAGGAGTCCAGGCAGAACTCTTCTGAGAAATGCTGCTCTTAAGCCATGACATTTTCATGTTTAATCCCACATATCACTGAACACAGCAACTATTTATTCCTTCATATTCTTTCGAACGTTACCCTTAATACGAAGTTTTCACATGGTACTATCACTGTGCATACATGCGTACTCTCATATTTGACTTTTCCCACTTATCTCATGTACTTTCAAATTTCCCAGAAAAGGAACTTCTGACCAGTCTACGAGTTCTTAGCTGTAATCTTAAACATGCTGAACAAAAGTATCTCCGGTTTGTTTACAAATGCTCTCTGCTCTCCAGGAGGGCCAGATTCTTCTGCAGTTGGATGAACTCCCCCGAGCTCACTCTCCTCTAGCAGGCTCTGACATTTGGGCATGTTTATAACTCATGGTCAGCTGCGTGCACAGCCGGCTTCTGTGTTTTGTTTCCACCAACAACCCAGACTTCCCAGTTCTGACTAGTGAGATGGGATCTCATGATGGTGCCTCTTCTTTCTAGAGCAACCCCGGGGTGGGGGTGAGGAGGGAGATGGGACCCTTGGTCCAATGAGACCTCTCACCCATCTCCTCCTCTCAGCTCTTTGTGCCTACATTTCACTGTCCAATTACTGACAGACACAAGACATATTTGACTTTCATCCTAAGGCCAGCACATAAATAATAAAAAACAGGACAAATGGTATGGGAGATGACCCAAGGACAACCCAGGGAAGGTGGGGCTGTGGCAGACTGGGGAACGACCACCTGAGGGTCTCCACCTCCCCGGGTTGTTCCTCAAATGCCATCTCCTCGGAGGCCTTTGTTGCCTACCTCAGTTGAAATCTCAGCCCCCGCCCAAGGGTCCCCCTCCTCCTGCCTGCTTTCTCATTCTGTTTTGCACTTTGTACCATCTGACCTGTCTAAGCCAGAGGGGGTGGGAAAAGGGTGCCCAGAGAGCAGGGAATGAAGGACACTGGGTGAGCAAGAAATGAAGTCAGTGCGCCACGAAAGGTATCAATACACTATAACAGCAGAATCAGACATTCTCTATGGCAGGAAGGGAGAGGGGGTGAGTTGGCAAAATGAGCATCTATGCTCACAGGGTCCACTGATGGCATGGGGGTGGGGGGCACTGCCTGAGTGGGTTCTGTCCCCCATTTTGGGTCAAGAGCTGAGAGTCTGGGTAGAGAGGGTGGAGACAGCGAGGGTGATTAGTATTTATCCAACCAGGGCTACCACTTGCTCAGGGCATCCTATTTAGTGAACAGAAGAGATGAAGCTGAAGAGTCCAAGGCAGCAGGTCTGCAGGTTCAGGGACCTTTTGTGCCATTACCTGTGCGTGTGCACGTCTTTGTTAAAAATAAGGAAGGGATGGACCCAACCCCAGCAAGGTCCGTACTCCAAGCCCCACGGGGTCTGCCCACCTGTACTCAGGGGCGCCTTCTTCCAGTTGGAGGTGGCGTTGCCCTTGCCAGCGCTCACGGCTCTCTCGGAATGTCTGCCGGTCCTGCTAACGAGGGCTGTGGCCGAGGCTGCATTCTGCAGTTTGGGTGACTGGCTGAACGTGTGCAGGATACCTCGGGGCGTTGTGGCCGAGCCCCGGGACAGCTGGCTGGAGGCCTACAGTGGAGAGAGGGCGCAACAGCTCGTGTGGGGAAGGGGGCAACAGAGGGCAAGATGCTCAGCGCAGCCGCTCCTTGCTCTGGCTGACCTCTTCCCACCCACACGGGATCCCTGAAGTCCAAAATCAGGAGACTAGGTAAGTTACACCGAGGAGGGAGGGTAGGAGGAAGGGAAAGAGAGAGAGACACACACAGACAGACACAGGCAGTGTGACAGTCGGCGAGTGACGTGGTCACGGTCTGGGATGTGAGGGCCGGTTGGTGGTTCGGTGCAGGGGGCTCCCGGCACCGCAGTTCTGACCTGTAGCACAGCCCCGTTACTCCAGTCGCGGGCCTCTCCTGAGCGGAACGCCAACTTACGCCGGGGTTTTATGACCTACACAAATGGGGGTTGAAATCGAGGTCAGCACTGTCCAGAGTCTGGCCAAGGGTGACCTAGAGTGACCAAAGGGCAGCAGCTATGGCCGCTTGAGGCCCAGTCCCCACAGGATAGGCATTTCCTGAGGGCAGCGCAGCCACCCACTACACAGGGATCTTGAGAAGATGTGTTTATTAGTGAATTACAAATGACTTCCAAGGACACAAAAAATTGTCAACAGGGAGCTTTGGGTCTATAGGGGGTAGGAAAGCAAAGCATTAAAAAAAAAAAAAAAAAAAAAAAAAGCAGCCAAAAAAAAACTTGATTTCAAACTTGCTTCTCTCCTTAATTTAGCTAGAACATTTCTTCCAAACGCCCCTTTTGTATCTCAATGTGGCTTTCAGAAAAGTCCTTTTAAACAAGAAGTGCTTGTCAGCCGGCACACTGCAAGTGAAAGCTACAAAATCTAAAGAAACTGCAAATTAGTATTTTCACCACCAAACACCACCATTAAATGCAATTTAGACGCACAGTTAACAACCAGGCAGATGATCGCCGAGTGTGGGAGAGAATGTCTGAACATCCTGCCTGCTAGCGACAACTCCCTGCCAAGGGAACGAGACCCCTCCTCTCCTGGAAGGCGAGGCCACCCAGCCCATGCTCCCAGGCCACAGCTCTGACTCCCATACCAGGACTCTCACCTGCTTCAGCGCTGGGTGTGGGGCGGCAGCGGGCTCGGCCTTGGCCTGAGCGGGGGTGGCGCCCTGCTGTAGGAGGCGCTGCTCAATCTCCTGCTCCTGCTGTAGCGCCTTCACGAAGGCGGCCTTCAGGCGGCTCGTATGCTCCACCTTGAGTGCCTTCTTCTGGTTGGACGCCATGCAGTTCTCACACATGATGGCGCCGCCCTTCTCCTCCCGCCAGCGGCACGTGAAGTCCGTCTTGCACTGTGCACACATGTAGGGCTCCCGGGACAGCACAACGGCGGCTGACATCCTGCCCGCTGCAGGGAGAGATGGGTGTGCCGCACGTCAGAGGAACAGGAACACCACAGTAGGAACCCGGATTACCCCCAGGTGGGATATGGATGAGGGCAGAGCAGGGGCAGCACCCTGGGCCATGTTGCCCAACTGGCATCAGGACACCAAAGCCTCAGTCAGTGTTCGTTAGGCAAACACATATTGGGTGCCAACTGTGTGCAGGCACTGGGCCAGCCTCGGGAGGCTTTGCTGGCAGAAGCAAAGCTGAAGCACTTTAGAAAACACTGTGAGTTAGGCACCCTTGATACCAACTCTCAAAGACATCAGTGCTGTCAGCTTGGCTTCGCCCAGTCATCTTTCCTACCCACAGTGCAGACATTTCCAACCCTCCTGTACTGTGTCACCAGTGGAGAGGAGATGGTGACCTCTCGAGGCCCCACCTTGTGGTGACCGGCACCCTTGCTAGTGGGTGAGTCAACAGAGGACTAGTCATCTAGGCGAGTGCTTATGCCGACAGGCACTGTGCCTGGTGCCTTGTGGGTACCAGGGTGTCCAATTCTCACAACAAACTTCTGAGGGGCATCCCCCACCCCATTGTGCTGAGGAAGAAACTGAGGCCAAGGAGCTGAAGTGACCTGTGCACGGTTGGTCAGTGGCAGGGCCAGGACACATACCCGGCTGCCCTGGGAAATGGGAACTCAGTGGCTCCTTCATCAGCTACAGGAGGGGTGACTGGGGAAGCCACAAAAAGCACCTGCTGAGGTGTGGGGTCGATACTTTCTTCAACGTATATATGTTTGCCACCCAATGTGCAGAGTAAGGGGTACCTTTTGCACTCTGTTCCTATCTTTTCTGTGTCCAGCACTCCTGAGTTTAATTGCCTCTTGGCATTATGGACCATGATGCTGAGAGACCCTTAGCCTCCCCATCCCGCCTTGGGCCTGGCCGAGCTGCCCCTAACTGCTGAGGGGCTGTGCAGGATCTGATTCTAGGGCAGGGAGACCTGTCACTCCACGGAGCAGATGGGATGTTGCCTGCCCAAGCTGCCCAAGGCTCAGGGGTCTTCCCTGGGCCCCCAGCTCCAGCCCCTAGCCTACAGCTAACATGCTCTGGTAAGAAGAGCACTTCTGCTTCCACACATCCAAGCCCAGAGGATGGGGTACCTGCTTCCCAAGCAGCTGTGGCCTGTGTGACCAGTGCCAGAACAGACACGCCAGTGCAGGGCTGCACTCAGTGTCCACCGGTGGCTCTGCGAATTGTCAAGAGACACCTCAAGCAGGACTCAGAGCCCCCTCCCACAGTTAGGTCCTGTTTTTTGACAACAGGAGAGGGAGACTGACCCCTGATGAGAACAAGCGGAGACACACTGGTCTGGGAGAGCGGGTGCCCAGCACAGGCAAGCATAGGACAGGCAGGCATCGCCTCCTGACTCAGGCCTCCTGCCTGCCGCACTGCACTGGCCTTATAGCAGCTTCTTTGCCAACTTAACCTCATCATGAAGGAGTCACTGAAGGGATCCAGACACGTCCAGGCTGTGTCAGAGCCCACATCTCTCCCCACTGGGCCTGGCTCTGGTGCCCCACAGTCCCTCAGGTGGGGTCCACCTGGCTGGCCATCCCCTGCCATGAAAAGGTTACAGCTCTGCCTCCTCCTCAGCTCTGAGCATCTGACGAGCTCACGTGGGGCGGGGATTCATGCTGGCTGCCTAATAAATGTCACCACGAGCTCAATCTAAGGGCAGAAAGTCCTCAGTTCAGCATCTGCTGGAGGCTCCCAAAGGGCCAACCTGACCTCCCACCTTTCAGTATCGTTTTTGCTCACTACCTTATATATACTCTTTTTATTCCTAAAACCTCCTAACATGCAGGTGTGCTTTCCAAACTACTTCCAAGGAGGGTAATAAAATGAGCCTGGTCCAGGCATAGGTGTCCCTCTCCCACTTTGGGGACTAAGAGCACTCAAGGCTCTGCAAAGTTCCACCTTTGCCCAACTCTTAGAAGTGGCCCCATCACAAAGAAGGCGCCTATGGTACGTTTAAGAAATTATCTAGGGCAGGAGGAAGAAATCAGGAGATTGGGACTGACATGTAAACACTACTATACATAAAACAGATAACTGACAAGGACCTACTGTATAGCACAGAGAACTCTACTCAATATTCTGTAATGACCTATATGCGAACAGAATCTAAAAAAGAGTGGATGTATGCGTATGTATAACTGATTCACTTTGCTATACTCCTGAAACGAATACAACATTGTAAATCAACTATACTCCAATAAAAATTAATTTTTTTAAAAAAGAAAGAAATTATCTAAACCTCACAGCAAGCAAATAACTAATGATAAGATGTCATCCACAATGCGCCCCACAGCTGTGGGTACACAGCAGACATGCCAACATGTGCTATGCATGGAAAACAACTTGCATGACGGAAACTTCAGCAGCAAGAGATAAAAATGGCCCCGGGCCCAGGGCCTCCTCACCTTGCGTCTCCAGCAGGTTCTGCACCACCTCCTCCAGGCCGACCAGGTAGATGAATTCATTGTTGGCAGCGCTGGGTAGGAAGTTCATCTCAGGGGCGGGGGGTTTGGGTGGGGGGATTTCAAGCAGCGTCTTCTCCAGCTGTTTGCGCAGTGCAAGTTTGGCAGCTGCCTGCCGACTGGCTGGAGAATCAGCAGAGGTGACCACGGAGGCCACGCTGGTGGGGGTGGAGTTGGCCTGAGCAGAAGTGGCTGTCGTTCCTTTCAGCGATGCTGGGGAGGGCTTTTGGGAGACAATGACCTGGTCAGGGTGCTTGAGGTGCCCACCCTGAGGAGAGCCCAACCATGGCACCCACAGCCCAGGTCGGCACCATTAGCTACACTAAGTCCTTATAAAAGTAGCTCCAGGTCAGCACCATTAGCTATACTAACAAATCCTTATAAAAGTAACTCAGGACTTCCCTGGTGGTGCAGTGGTTAAGAATCTTCCTGCCAATGCAGGGGACAGGGCTTTGAGCCCTGATCCGGGAAGATCGCACATGCCGCGGAGCAACTGAGCCCGTGAACCACAACTACTGAAGCCCGCGCACCTAGAGCTTGTGCTCCACAACAAGAGAAGCCACTGCAATAAGCCCGTGCACCACAATGAGGAACAGGCCCCGCTCACCGCAACTAGAGAAAGCTCGCACGCAGCAACGAACACCCAAATGCAGCCAAAAATTAAAAAAAATTTTTTTAAATAAAACGTAACTCAGAGCTGCTTGACATCAACATGCAACAGGAAAAGCAGCATTAAACTAATTGTTCTATGAGATGACCAATCTTATAAATACACTTGTTGAGGTTTAGCTGATATCCAATTAACTTTAAAACCTGTAATTTGCTACACTTTGCCACCTGATGACACCCATGAAGCCATCACCATGACAGTGGGTTGCCCCTTGGCAACCATCCCCCACCCAGGCAGCATGGCAACTGTCCTGTCACTATGGCCTGGCTCTCCTCCCAGCACAGGTCTGGGTGGCCTCCTTCCTCAAAAGGTTGCAAAGGTGGCTCACTGTGGCATCAATGGCATTTCCCTCATGAGCATCTTTGTGTGCCCCTGCACTTCACCTTTCCTGATCCTCACTGCTCCTGCATTATTTATCATCTTCTGGACCCCAGTGGCTCACCCTCCATCATCTCCTTGCTCCAGACCACTTGCCACCCAACATTATCAAATGCTCTCCCGCAAACTTGGAGCTGACCATGCCAGTGCCCTTAGCTTTGTGACACTGAGGACACTTCTGAAAATAGAGGGAAAGCTGTGTGCACCATCTCCAGGAAAATGCACACACCTGACAACTTGTATGTAACACATCATGGGGCTCAGGGAGCCCAGGATGGTTGCCCAGACCCCACCCATGAGGTCTCCACAGCAGAGCAGAACTCCCCATCATAGAGGATGCCATCACAGCACCTTGGCCTGTCCACTCCAGCCTCTGACCAGCCAGTTCCTCCCTGTCCCTTTTGCAGGCTCCCCTGGCCCCACAGGGAGCACAGCCACAGGATCCACCACTGCCTGCCTGGTTCCCATCCTCATGGCACGAGAACAGAGTATGGCACACGGTAGTAATTTGATCCGAGTTTATGGTGTGTATGAAACTGCCTGCCCAGGACGTCCCCATTTGGGTGGCAAGACTGTACTTGAACCTGACTTTAGAAGAGGCAGGGACGCTGCCCAGAGCCCTGCTGGCCATGATCTTATCTGAGAAAGGCGGGCAAGGATGCACCATGCCAAAGGAGGAAGAGAAGCTAACTTGCACATCAAGAAAAGCCCTTGCAAACCCAGTAATTCTGTATGTCAATGAGGATCATGCTTCGGCCTGCCCACCCCTGGTCCCATCTTCCCCGCTCTGCTGGGTGGCGACAAACCCTCCCCATTTCAGAGGCTCTGTAGGGAGGTGAAGGGATGCACAGCTAAGAATAGATGCACTGGCGCTGAAAGGACATTCGCAGACATTCTCCACACGTTTGTGCCTATAGAGGGGGAGGGTGTGGAGTGCTCTGGTGCCCCACCCTGACTGAGCCTTCCTGTATCTCAGCTCAGATCTCCACCCGTCCCACTCTCGGCAGTTATCCACCTCTGCTGGATGGGCAGTTGGCAACGTAAGACTCCTGCCCATGACTTTCATGCACCAACTAGCTCCAAGGAGCTATAGTACCACTGTCTGTGGGGCTGGATTATCCAAGACCTCACCTGGCTCCAAGGAAGCAGGCAAGTCACGCCAAGCCACCCTGGAGACATGACTGGGTCCCAGGACTGTGGGTCATCAGAGGGGCAGCTGCGGGGCACACATATGACCCTCACCTGTGGGATGTTGACGAGCAGACTAGTGTTGGGGACGTTGGTGACGCGGATGAGGCCCTGCTGGATGATCCTCTGTCCCTGAATTTGCACACTGGGCACAGATGCCCGGGGAGCCAGGAGGAGCGGTGGTGGCCCCGTGCTGGAATGTTGTCTGATATTGTGTATCTGCTGTCAGGGTGAGGTCGGGGGAGACAAGTCAGTGAGAGGGATGACAGAGGTCGCCATAGGGGAAGAGCCCCCAACCTGAGAACTAGGAAGGCTCATTCTCGAGAGGTGGAGGGTTGCCTGGGGCTTCCCTTAAGCCCTCGCTCTGCTTACCTGGGCCCCCCTGACGAGTGGGGGCATGACGACCTGTGAGCTCGCCTGTGGCCCTAACTTCGAGGACGTCTGCTGCCCGCCACGGACCAGGGGTGGTGGGATGACACTGCCAGGCATCCGAGTTGAAGAGGTCTGTCAACAACACCAACCCTCAGATCTTACATGACTTTTTAAACAAACAGGTTTGCTGTTTTTGTAAAAGCACATACTCATTACCCAAAAAAAGGTGGTGGGGGAGCACAGGGAGATCAGCTTGGGGCTCTGTGACCACCTAGAGGGGTGGGATAGGGAGGATGGGACGGAGACGCAAGAGGGAGGGGATATGAGAATATATGTATACATATAGCTGATTCACTCTGTTATACAGCAGGAAGTAACACAGCATTGTAAAGCAATTATACTCCAATAAAGATGTTTTAAAAAAAAGATTAAAAGAAAAATGAAAATGTCAAAAAAAAGGGTGGTGGCAGAGAAAATAAAAGCTAAAATGCCTATTTTATTCAAAACACAAAAGAACCAGGAACAGACTCTGACAAGAGCCACGCCAACCTGGGCTCACTCAGGCTTACTCAGGACTTGGGCCCCACCACAGCAAGAGTCCAGCTAACTGGGACCAGTACCACCCGCCTGCTGGTCTGAGCTGGGGGCTCAGGCCTGTTTGAGGGGAGGTGGGTCTCTGGCCTGACCTCTGTCCTATGGTTGGAAGTGGGAGATCTGCCCATCTCACCCTGTGGGCAGAGGAGGCTGCGAGCCGGGCTGGGACAAGGCCCCGTTGGGCCCCCCACCTGCCCTCACAGAGTCAGGCTGAAAGGAGCCCAGTCTGCCTAGGACCTTGGTCCTCTCTCCAGTCTCTCTAGGGATGGTCATGGGAGGGGCCCTCCCAGAGTCTGTGATTTGTTTATGATGTCAACGGGGGCCGGGGTTGGGTATGGGAACACAAGGATGCTTTATTTTTTGGGCTCCCACCAGAAGGCCTCTAATCAGAAGGAACGAGCAGCCTTTTGCAGAAACTGGATCAGGGCTCCTCAGGAGCATGACGCAGAGGGAACACTGACCTGAAGTGATGGCTTGCCGGAAGGAATGTTCTGGGTGCCCCGTACAAGCGGGGGAGGGGTGGTCACAGAGCTCCCAGTGGAGCCTGCGGGCTGCAAGAGAGCAGGACATGCAGGAGATGAGAGGGACACCAACCCTGCTCCTCCCAAACATAATTGTGACAGAAGAGCACTGCTTTTCTTCCTCTTCAAAAGGCATCAGGCTCTCAAAGGTTCTGCTTCCTGCCTGCCACGTTCCTTGCAGCAGGAATTGACATGTTTGAAACAGATAAAGAGGATTTCCCTGGTGGTCCGTGGTTAAGACTCTGGGCTCCCAATGCAGGGGGCCCAGGTTCGATCCCTGGTCAGGGAACAAGATCGCACATGCTACACCTAAAGAGCCCACATGCCACAACGAAAGATCCCGCATGCCGCAACTAAGACCCAGCAGAGCCAGAGAGATAGTCAGATAGACAGGTAGGTAGGTAGGTAGGTAGATAGATAGACAGACAGACAGATAGATAGATAGAAATAAATAAACAAACAGAGAACAGATTTTCCAACACCCTTTACCCCCACCACACCCCGGGGATGCTTGGCATCATTGTGGTTCAGGTGCCATCTCTGCCCTTCAGGGAACAAAAAAGGCTGGTGGTGGAGGCTGAGGTGAAGGACTCTGGGCTTAGACAGGCTAATCCCAACCCTGGTGAGAAAATGTTGGGTCCAGGCACTTTTTAAATTCTTTTTTCAAAAAAGATCTATTTATTTATTTTTGGCTGCATTGGGTCTTAGCTGCTGCACGCAGGATCTTTGTTGAGGCATGTGGGATCTTCCATTGCGGCACGGGGGCTTCTCTCTAGTTGTGGCGTGTAGGTTTTCTCTTCTCTAGTTGTGGCACAAGGGGTCCAGAGCGTGTGGGCTCTGTAGTTAGCAGCATGCAGGGTTGAGGCACGCGAGCTCAGTAGTTGTGGTGCACGGGCCTAGTTGTCCCGCTGCATGTGGGATCTTAGTTCCCTGACCAGGGATCAATCCCACGTCCCCTGCATTGCAAGGAGGATTCTTCGCCACTGGACCACTGGGGAAGTCCCAGGGCACTTCTTGAAGTCACATATTCCACCAGAGAAGGGACACTGACAGACTTGGTTCACATCATCAATTCTTAAGCAATCAACAAGGAAACAAGTAATGAGCAGGCTCTGTCCATCAGGATATTAACAGACGCCAGGCTTGGTCCACTTGTTTACCAGGTGGGGGTGGGGGCTCAAGCAAATCCCCAAGTCAGACCAGTGAGCGTCCCCCTGTCCTGCTCCCTTAAGGGGACACATGTTCTACACACTGTACTGCCTGAAGTGCATTTACTTTCTGGTTCACTAAGAGTGGTTAGAATATAAGGAAGGGTAGTTTTGTCACTGACCAGGAACCTTCCCAGAATGGGACACCAAAAAAGGACAAAACAAACTTGACCTTGCCTTACATGGTAAGGTGCATTTAGAAGCAGCACAAGGAGCCTGAGGCATCAGGGGAGTTTTAACAAGAGTAGAAGCTCTGGGGCCAGGCTATGGTGCACCCTGTGGCATTCAGCAATCTGTCCACAAAACCACAGCGGCCCCTGCTGGCCAGCACATTCATCCACAGGGCCGAAGGCCTTTCTGAAAAGGGGTCTGAGACAGGGCTGTGCTTCCAGCACCGTCAAAGATGCCTGCTCTCCATTTCCTTGATAGAGTCTACAGGGAATGAGGTTTACATACTCAGATCCAGAATATACTAGACCAAAACATACTCTGATATCCTCTAAGCTAAATCCAAAACATGAACTTGAGTCTGCAAATTTCCAATTCAGACCCTGTCCCTACACCCCTGAGGAAACCTGACCCCTCATGATCAGTCTTTCTGGCTGCTGCTGGGGCAGCAGTGGGCCAAGGAAATGACCATGGCTTTCTGCCTCTGGTTCTAAATGGCTCCCACTGACCACTGAGGAGGGAACAGACGCACACATACCTTCTGGGTGGTAGTTTCCTTTTGTATTTGACTCTGCCGCAACTTTTTCAATAAAACGAGTTTTGCTTCTTCTAATCTTAACTCTTCTCTTAGTTGCTTAATCATCCTTTCTCGTTCTTCAGGACTGCTTTTCTACAAGGGCAAGAGAACAAGGGTTGAGGGGGAGGGCTGGGGGCCGGCGAACACAGGCTGTTCCACTGTGAGATGGTTCCCCAGCATGGGGACAAGGCTCACCATGAGGGCCTCGGTACTGGTCTCCTTCAAGGCATCCTCGGTCAGCCCATTCACCCTCGGGCTCGCAGGCTGCTCGTTGTCAGAGAGTACGATCACGTCGGGCGAAGGGGCTCTCCTCTCGGACTTCATGTCACTGTGGAACAAGAACAGTCGCAGGTTACTACCAGAGCGTCCCGACTGCGCTGGACAGCGTTCCCTAGAGCCCCCCCACACACACACACCCCGCAGATGTCTGGATTCAGACGCAGACACAGCAAGGTGGCAGCAAGCAGGGCTGCCTCACCAGACCTCCCCACCACCTGCCCACCCAGGCTGCCTTTTCTCACCACACTCACCACAGGGCACTCAAATCTGCCAGTTTGTGGCTGAGCCCTTCAAAAGCCGGGACTGTTCTTGGTAACCACTTCTGTGTCCCCCGGGCTGAGGACGCCTACATGTCTGAAGGTGACACAGTCATTTTGAAAAACACCACGGCTCCTATCTCTACGATGTAGCTCAGTACTGAATAAAAGTACTGGGTCCTGAATCTTGGGCCTCTTGCTGGGGCTCCTACCTGCCTGTGTTGGAAGCCACCTGATGGGGCATCCAGCCCCCATGCAAATCAGCCTTTCTTTGCTAAACCCAGACTCGCTAACAGCCCGCACGCCTGTCCCCGGGAGACAGAGGGGCTGATGCACATGTTGCCGGCCTACATTCTAGCTCCCCAGCATGGGGTGTCACCACCTCACAAGATGGCCAAGGTTGCCTGCTGGATAGTCCTTCCTGGGCTACACGTGGCCTCTTCACCCTGCCAGTGGCAATGTGGTAGTAGTGGCTGCATGTTTTGAAACCGACTGGAACATGGAACACATTTTCTCTCACAGATCTGGGTACTTTCCACCCACCTGATCCACTCACAAACTAGTTCCCAGCCATCTCTGCCCATTACCCTCTGCCCTCTTACCCCAACCCTACTGCCCAAGTCCCCTAGGACATATATGCACATCTAGTGATGCTGGACTTCTGCTCTGGCATTGCTGACCCCACACATAAGGACCAACGGGTCCCAGAGATGGTGCTTAGCCCCGAACCAAGAAGCTCTGTTTGCTGAGGGAACAACGTAAATTTCCCCTTGAGATCTGGCCTCAGCATTTGTTTCGAAGGAATCAAATCCTTCTATCAGCAAGAAAACCAGCCAAGGACTGAATGTGTCCGCTAGGTGGCACTGTGACCCAAAGAACAAACTCGATGAAGTTAACCGGGAGTAACAGCTCAAAGTTGTCCCATTCCTTCCAGCTGAGCGGGCACAGAGTTATAGATGGAGAACTGGTGTTTTAACAGCCCATTGAACTGCCCTTTAGATTCCCAGAGTGAGCTGTGTCTTCAGAGAAGGATGGGCACAGAGGACCAGACACTGCATTCCCTAACTCCCATAGCCCCTCAACCCGCAGTGTGCTCCCCAGGCCCCTCCTAATCCCACCTCCTAGAGCAGCATGGCTGCTGCACCTCAATCCCAGCCCTGATCCAATTTAACCAGCACAGCTGCTGGATGGTCTTCCAGACAAGAGACCAGGAGAGTGAACAAAAAAAGGCTTCCATTTCAAGGTACAGAATCCCCTCACTGTGGTTATCAGCCCACGTTCTAAAGTCCAGAAATTGGCTGGCTGTCTATAAAGTAA
Source organism: Kogia breviceps (assembly GCF_026419965.1). Taxonomy (NCBI): domain Eukaryota; kingdom Metazoa; phylum Chordata; class Mammalia; order Artiodactyla; family Physeteridae; genus Kogia; species Kogia breviceps. Next base: position 171,643,407 of record NC_081313.1, on the reverse strand, counting down.
CCCGGGATGTCTCACTAGGGCCTCATCAAACTAAAAACCAATGCAATTCGGGAACCACCACACTTTCAAGTCTCCGTGTCTCCCTGACTGATAACTCTGCCCAAGATCAACTTTAAAGATGACCTCGGGGGACTTCCCTGGTGGTGCAGTAGTTACGAATCTGCCCGCCAATGCAGGGGACATGGGTTTGAGCCCTGGTCCGGGAAGATCCCACATACTGCGGAGCAACTAAGCCCGTGAGCCACAATGTAGCCCTCACTTGCCGCAACTAGAGAAAGCCTGCGCACAACAACGAAGACCCAATGCAGCCAAAAATAAATAATTTTTTTAAAAAATGACCCCGGGGCTCCAATTCCGGGTTCTGCAGACACACACACACAGGCATTAAGCAGACACGAGGCTCCAGCACAGGAGCTGCAGCCGCTGGTCCCAGCCCAGGTGGGTTCCCAGGCGGCTGGCTACACATGGGCAGAGGAGCAGCCCAGGCAGAACCACGTCTGGAGTTACAAACTACAGGCGCTTCCTGAGCAAGAGCACTCTGAGGCAACGGCAACTTACAGGGATTTATCACTTTTTATCATCTCAATGAGGATGTGCACGCCTTCCAAAGGTGAGATGTCTAATAAAGCTCAAATTTGCCTGAGGGAAGAGGGTAGGGTTAGGGACTGCGACCACGTGGAAGCTGAAGCTCCCTGAGATGGCCACTCTGACCACAGCACTCCCAGGTCCCATCTTGGACTGAGACTAATCAATAACTCGTCCAAGAGATGACATCACCTCCCATCAATGATCACTCAGCATCCCAGCAGCCAGCAGGGAGTGAACTTCCTGTATGCTAATCAGGCCACCAAAAAGTCATGTGACAAAGGCATTTCCCTCTTTGGTCATGTGACCCTTTAACCGTGCCTTCCAACGTGAAAACCATGGCAACAGCCAGTTCTAACCAGTTTGTGACACGCAGCCTTCATTTTGAGAAGTGAGGTAGGGTTCAGGTGCTGTCAGGAAATGGAGGCGCCAGCTCACCCTGGGGCTGCCGGGCTGCAGGCGTTTCCTGTGTGGTGCCGGCCGGTTCGATTGTTACAGGGACCTGAGTCACCTCTTCCAAACACAGAAGGGTCACCAGCCCCACTAGTTTCCAAGATGAAAAACTTTCCTAAGTTCAATTTTAAAGCAAAGGTACTTCAAGTCTCTCATTACTTTCCCAGAGGGTTCTTTTTATTCATGAAAAAGAACACGCATTTGACAAAGGCTCAAAATTATTGTGGGCATTCTTTTTTTTTAATGTATTTTAAATTATAAAACCATTTAGGCTAGGAGAACAAAGCAGAGGAAATCTAGCCCAACATGCCAGGGGAACAGTTGTAGTGGCCAGGTGTACTCCTCAATCCAGGGTAGCTGTCTGGGCACCAAGTTTATTTAGAAGCTATATGATTTCAGGGCAAATTCATTAAGCCTATCCTGCCCATCTTGGGAACCCTTATATAAAACATTATGATCAGGGGACTTTCCTGGTGGTCCAGTGGCTAAGACTTCACGCTCCCAAAGCAGGGGGGCCGGGTTCAATCCCTGGTTAAGGAACTAGATCCCACACGCTGCAACTAAAGATCCCACACGCTGCAACTGAGACCTGGCACAGTCAAATTTTTAAAAATTATGATCAGAAGAGATTTTACATGACCAACAAAAATCCCTGGAAGCAGGCCAGGCTGTTCGCAAAAATGGTCTCACTACCTCCTCCCCTGTATACCAGCCGTGGCTAAACAAACAAGAGTTCTGTTACCTGCCCAGAACTTTCATCAAGTTTCCTAAAGGGAAGGCAGGGATTATAAACTTAACTCATGACAAGATCCCTCCATTCACAGCACCAGACTACCATCCCAGCTGCTAACCAATTAGCGGTCAGTGTGAGGTTAATATTGAGTGTCTCACTAGCCTGTGCCAGGGGAAGCAGTCTCATCAGGGGAATGCAGCTCTGACCTTTGTTGTTCTCAATACGGGCCTGCCTGATGTCTGGGGGAGGCACACTTGATCCACACTCATTCATTTACTCACTCACTCCAATTTGCTGAAAGCCAACCTAAGAAGCAGGTGCTGTGTCAGGTAGTGGGGAGAAACCCCTGGATAAAAGCAGTTCCGTCCTTAGGGTCGACCAGGAGGGGCAGACGCAAAACCAGGAGGGGGAGGGGCAGGTGGGAGTGGACCACCACCTGCCTCAGCCCACTGAGCAGCAGAGCAGCTTCAGCAAGGCACGTTACTACCCCAGACCTGCTTGATCAAAGCCTGCATTTTTATAAGATCCCTAAGACGCCTGCACACACTAGGGAAGTCGGGGACGAGGGTGGGCCAAATGAGGCCTGGGGACAACAAACTGCTCCTTAGGGCTAACCCGGGGGAGACAAGCAGGGCTGGTGGCCAACTGCTCCCTGAGAGAAACTTCCCTCTTCCCCCCATCTTTTGGGCCAGGCTGGGCAGGGAGAGGGCAGGTGGTTCCTGTTTGCTGGGTATGGCAGGTGCGTGGAGGAGGCTTTGCCAGACCAAGCGCCAGTTTCAGCCGACATTAGTCTTGGCCCCACCAGACCCTTCCCCAGGGCATTCCTCCCTCTAGAGCCCATTCGCCCCTCCCAGGCCCACAGCCTCTCCAGCCCTCAGCCCCGAACTCCAAGTTGCTGCTCACATGTACGTCCTGTCACGAGCTCCTCCCACCTTCACCACCATCCCCTCCCAAGGAATGTTCCTCCATCATACTTCTCATCTCCCTTGTGAGGCCGAACTCACACTTCAAGATGCGCTTCAAACCATCTGTGCCCTCAGAAAAGGCCCCGGCTGGCCAAGCCCCGCCCTGGGAGCGTGGTCAGCACTACCCCACTGTGCTCCCAGGGCCCGCCCCCGCAACAGCGTGCATGTCTGGGGCAGCCTTCTTTGCCCTGCCCCTAACTGTCCATCCTGGGGGCAGGGAGCTTAGGGCAAAACTCTGGGAGCTTCCACTCAAGGGCAGCACAAGCCTGAGCAGAGGCACTCCCCTGACAGAGACCAGCTCACTCACCCTCACCTCAGCAAACTATGCGAGAAAGTGCCTCGCCCTCCTACAAGGTGCCATTATGGCAGCCCTGCGCTGGCTCAGTGCACCCTCCCACAGCCTCCCAGGGTGATGCTGTCATTGTGCATTTGATAGGCGGGTTCCCCCACCCAGGGCTGGGGCCGGAGGTCACCACAGGCATAGCAGCCAGGGAGCCATGGTCCCACCTGGAGCCATCTCCACAACACTGGGGCCCTACAGCTCCCGGTGAGGGCCAGGATGCTCCTAAGGTGGCCCGACAAGCAAAGGGCTCCCCACCTCCCCAGAGCCAGAGGGGCAGGACTCTCCTCCTAGTGCCATGCCGGGTGGTGGACAGGCCACAGGGCCTCGTCCCAGAGCAGGCACTGTGCACCAAGCCTACACACACTGAGGGGAGGGGTAGAGTTGCACCCTTACAAAACCTCTCACTTGGTTCTGCCTCTTGCAAGTGAGAAGTCCAGGGTAGGACACTTCCTTCCCTCTCTGTGCCCCCTACAAGGATGGGGACAGTAATTCCTGCCCCACTGGGTGGGGTTTGCTGCATGAGGTGAGACCTCAGTGCCAAGGAGGCTCAGACACCGTAGGAGGCCATCAGGGCAGTTCAGGCCCCAACCTCTCCTGAGGCAGTAGGGGGCTGCTTGCTGTGAAGGTGAACTCGGCACACAGCAGTCAATTGGGTAACACGTGAATATTCTCAAACCCGGTGAAGACACAGATTGGGCCTGTTTTGTCCAATCAGATGACACAGCTGGTGTGCACCTACCTCCTCCTCTTCCCTGCACCTGGCTCCAGGATAGGGTCTATGAGTTCATGAGGAATCTGCAATGCCTGTAGACTGACCGATCACCTTGCACATGTGAGCAGCTCTTTCCACACGCACACAGATGCTGCACTGGTAAAGGATGTGCAAACTCACGTAAGAGGATTTCTGAATTCTGTGTCATTATGTCTTATCAAGCACTAGGCCCTGGAAGTCCAACTCCTAACCTATGAGTCCACGACTCTGGTGGATGTTGAGGAGGAGTCCTAATACACCTGGTTGACAAAACCCTGTACAGAGGACCACCGCACTATACCTTTACAAGGCCATCCATTCAGTTCTGAAGAGCACCGTGGAGGTAGCTCATTCCAAGTGATCCATGCCTCCCCATGCTCACGTCCTCATGTCCGGTCCTATCCCTGGGACCTGGGTTAGTTTGGTGGCTCACTCTGAGGCCAGGAGTGAGGAACATAGAGGAAGCAACGATGCAAGCTTTTGAAGCAAGGTCACAGCCTCAAAAGCTTGTGCTTGGGACTTCCCTGGTGGCACAGTGGTTAAGAATCCGCATGCCAGTGCAGGGGACACAGGTTCAAGCCCTGATCCGGGAAGGTGCTGCATGCCACGAAGCAACTAAGCCTGGGCGCCACAACTAATGAGCCTGCGCTCTAGAGCCCATGAGCCACAACTGCTGAGCCCGCACACCTAGAGCCTGTGCTCCACAACAAGAGAAGCCACTGCAATGAGAAGCCTGCTCACCACAACGAAGAGTAGCCCCTGCTCACCGCAGCTAGAGAAAGCCCGCACACAGCAACGAAGACCCAACACAGCCAAAAATAAATAAAAACTAACTAATTAAAAAAATAATAACTAAAAAAAAAAAAAAAAAAAAAAAAAGCTTGTGCTTGGGCCCTTGGAACATGTGCTCTGAGAGACCACCCCAGAGTAGGATGCCAAACTAGCTGCTTGGAAAGAGCGTCACAAAGACAGACACAGAGATGGGCCCAGCCATCCCCCATGAGTAACCAAGCCACTGGGGACACCCAATCCAGCTGACGTGGGACTACAAAGATGAGAACCCAAGAAGCTGCACCCAGCTGGAACCAGCAGACCTGACAGATGATGCTACACCAATACAGTTACTTTAAACCACTAAACTACTGGGGCCGGCAGCCCAGCTCTGCCCCCAGCGAGCTGGCCTATGCCACTATAACGCCATGGCCTCCCTCAGAATCAACAACGCCACCCACTCTAGACGCTACAGTACCCTGGGAGAGAGAAGGTGGGAAAGAAAAGGTTTACCCAAGTAACCATCCCTGCTGAACCTCAAATCCCCCCCAAAAGGACCAGCAGTAGTTCTCTGCACACACAGGCTGCCCGGGGCAGTTGCAGACTTGAGAGGAGATTGGAGCATAGCTCTAGGACTGCCCAGCAGGAGCACAGAGCTGCCCAACAAAGAAAAGGGGGTATATACAGAGGGTCCCACAGGAGAGGAGAGGAGGGGGCAATCCTCAGGTCTGGGAGCCACTACCGGTGGCTTCAGGCACCACCAGGAGTGGTGTCTGAGTCAACGCTGGAATGCAATTCCATATATTTAATCCAATGAGCACTCCCATTCCAGGAATACTTCTAGAAAAGTCCTAAAGAGAGAAAAATAAGACGTTTATCACCAGTTCCCGGGTTAGTCCTACTACCTGGTAACATTTCACTGGCAGTTCCCAGTTGCATACTGGGCATCTCCGCAGACACACACCACTGGGATCTTTCACAGCCATTTGGGCATGGGAACTGCTCATTGGGACCCCATGACACCCCACCCTCCTTTCCCAAGGGGCCCCATCTATTCAGACACACCCGATGTGATTAGAAAGGGAACCGCTGCATGCAGACACAGGTGCTCCCCAAAGCTGAACACTTGCCTGCCCTTGGGGTTGGTGGGCACTGATGGGTGCCTGGTCCCTGCCACGCACCCCCCCTCCCCGAGCCCACCTGCTTCCCGCCAGCCCCAGCCCCTCAGCTCCCCTGCGCAATTCCCCCAATTCCCCCTCGACTCCCTTCTTGGCATCCATTACCACTTCTCCCAGCACTGTAACTTGACACCCTGTTGGCTGGGATGTCAAGACAAAAGCCCAGAGCCTGCTTTGTGGGGGCCAGGAAGTCAGAATACATTTTGCTTCTAGGCCACAGAGGCCGTGGAGGTGAGCAGCTGGGACAGGATTTTTGAAACCCAGCCATAATTCTTCATGGAGACTCCAGGTCCAGCTATCTCTCTGGGACTCCATTATGGCTCACCCTGCCATGGCAACAGCCGAACATCTTGGAAGAAAGGAAGAGAGCAAGTGTGACCAGGGTCTGGTCCCGAGAGCCCATCCCCCAACCAGGGCCCCCAGCACAGAGGCTGGCAGTCCCAGGGCAGAGGCAGCTGCAGTGGAAGAGCACTGTGCCATCAGCAAGGCCAGGAGGCATCCAGCCTGTCCTGCTGGGGATCCTTCTAGGAACACAGGAGTCCCTAGAAGTCACACAGTCTGGCTAGGGAGACCTAGAAGACCTCACTGGGACTGGAAGCAGGAAAAGGGGCCAGTTTTGGGGGCATGCAGAGTCGATGGAGAAACAAGCCAAGAATGGGCAGAAGGGAGTGTTCCCTGGGCCAGCAACTGGCAGTGGCCCCACAGAAAGACCCTGACATCAAATGGCAATGGGACAGCCTGCAGGGCCAGCACCCACCCAAGGAGGTCACTGCAGCATGACCCTGCCAACAGGCAACATGTTCCAGTCGGGTCACCACCAGGAAGGCTAAATCTGATTCAGCACGCTCTCTGCTCAGAAATTTGAGAAGGGGCACTTATTAGAAATGACCACAGTCAGAACTGAAATGCTGACGTATGTCAGACTTGGGAAAATCACCCAGGACATTTGCTGACCCTTTTTGATGGCCATCCCTGTGCCAACCACCAAGATGCATGCTTCCATGTGATCATCTCAACTGCTCAACTGTCACCCACATCACCCACATCCACAGGTGTGGAAAGAGTCTTAAGATAGTGACTTCCTGAGGTCACACACCCATGGCCTGCGGATAACCTGGCAGCCTCCTATGGACCTCTGGCAGGCCTGGTCAACTCTGGAATGTCAAGGTCTGCCAGGTGTACCCCACAGTGCACTGGGACCTGGGCCCCCTGTCCTAGTCAGACCAGCTGGGCACCCATAGCCTGCAGGGGGCTAAATGGCTTCCCCAAAAGGAGGTGCAGGGCAGGAAAGGGTAGGTCTCACATAACTGTCAACTGAGGCCTCTAACTCAGGTTATCAAATACCATTTTTGGACTAGGTTAAAAAGGGGAAAATATACTTGAAGGACGCTGGATAGCCACCAGCATCTGCATGCCAAGTCCCTGAGGTGATAAAGAGATGACAGTGCGAGAACACGGATGTGGTCCTTGGACTTGACTGGGAAACAACTCTTACTACACATGGACCACTACCTGCTTGAGGAAGCTGGGTGGGGTTTCAGCACTCGGGAATCCAGGCTTCCAAAGGGCCTGGGCCTGGGCCTGGGCCTGGGGAGTGAAGGTAAAGAGTGTGGGACCCCTCTGCTGGTCACAGCACTATCGCTAGCACTGCCTCTTTCCTCTGTCACTGTACCCACATGCCAGGCCAACGTTCCTCCAGGGAGAAACTCAGGAGCATGCTGCAGCATGGAGGGACTCCCTAAACCAGATGAACCCAAACACACCTCCTGGGATGCCAGCTTCCTCACCAACTCACAGCAAGTCATCTGTGTGCAGATGAAACCACACTCCAGAAACAAACACTGTTTTCCAGCTTGCAATGACCACAAACTTTTTTTTTTGCGAGCCTCTCACTGTTGTGGCCTCTCCCGTCGCGGAGCACAGGCTCCGGATGCGCAGGCTCAGCGGCCATGGCTCACGGGCCCAGCCGTTCCATGGCATGTGGGATCTTCCCGGACTGGGGCACGAACCCGTGTCCCCTGCATCGGCAGGAGGACTCTCAACCACTGTGCCACCAGGGAAGCCCTGACCACAAACTCTTATGATAAATGGAAAGTGCTCTATTTGCCTGGAACTTTCTTGCCCACTCTTAAATTTCTGTGTTTCAAACTGCTGGGTCCTGCCCCTCCATGCCCTGGCAAATCCCAGGGGATGTCCTCCCAGCATGGCTCTGGTGTGTCCCCCCCCCCAACTGACCTGCTCTAAGCAAAGCAGCTGTGAGACTCCGCCCAGGTCAGCCATAAGGACTCTGGGGGGCAGGGCACTTGTCAGTGGCTCCTGGGACCTGGCCCAGTCACCAAACCTCAAAGAGCTTCCGTTTCTTCATCTGCAGAATGGGATGCCACTGACCATGAGAGGATGCTGTGAACCGTAAAGGGCACAGAAAGTACATCTAGTCAACGGACGATGACCCCACCTCTCTTCCCCATCCTCGCAGAACGTAATAACGGGCACACTCAGGGCAGCCCCCATCACCTTTTCTGCTATAGTTTAGCTCTGAATTGATTCATCTGACCACCTGCCCTGCAATCCGAGGTCTCTGGGGACAAGATCCCAGGCTGAGGGCTTCTCTTCCTCCCACTGTCTGACCCCATCAGGCCATTAACCACTGTCGTGCCTGAGATGTGAGCTCAGAGTCCTGCCAGGCACCCTTGCTAGTGCCCACTGTGGACAGCTTGCCTGCGCTCCTCCCAGCATGGTCCTCAGGACCCCTTCAGGGACTCTGCCAGGATGTTCTAACATCGAGATGACATTTGCCTTTTTCACCAAGTCAGGAGAGCTGCACCAAACTGTGCCAAGACTCATGGTGTTATCACGCTGTAGGCAACGCCCTGCATGAAGTACAAGCTACTCATTTTATTAAAACTCAAGCATTTGAGAACATATCTTTTTAATATTCTGTGACAAGATAAAGCACTCCTGTTGAGTACAGAAGCAGAACAGACATACAGGAAAAAAAAAAATCACACGTTTGAGCGTTCATGATGCTTGAAGGAAGGTCGGACAGACATGCTGTGCTTATTCAGACTTGGGTGTCTGGCACACACTCTCCCCAAAATGGTCAAAGCAAAGCCTGTTCACTTCAAGGAAAACAACCAATATGTCACTAATGATAATGTCTGAGCTTCCAACAAGCAAAATGTAGAATTTTGGAAAATTTGTGAGCCCAAGAGCTTCCCAACAGATCGGATAATTTACTAATCTGATTCCGCGATACTGTAAAATGAAATGTATCAGTATTTGAAAGATCTCTGTAACTCAGTAAACTAATATTTTCTAATGTTCAATGGTGTTACAAACTCAAACATGAGTAAAAGATCATTCAGGGAGAGAAAAAACAAATCTAGGCAGAAGAATCCAAAATAATTTGTGTAGATGCTCCACTCTCAAGGTGGAGCACGACTCCGCATCGCTTCCCTTAGGTGTGAGCTGACTTCCTTCCAAAGGGCACAGCACGGAAAGGGAGAAAGAAAGTAACTTTACAGTGAAGACACCTGACATACACCCAGGTGATCAAGGTGTGACAAGTCACACTGATGGCACGTGCCTTGGACACGTGTGATGAGGTCACTTCCCCTCTGAGGTCCTCCTCTCCAAAACCCAGTCCAACCATGAGAAAAACACCAGACAAATTCCAACTGAGGGCCATTCTATAGAACACCTAACTCCAAACTGTCAAGGTCGTCAAAACCAAGAAAGTCTGAGAAACTGTCTCAGCCCAGAGAAGCCTAAAGAGACATAACGACAAAATGTCATGTGGGATCCTGGAACAGAAAAGGTATGTAAAAAACAGGAAATCAGAATAGACAGTATAGACTTGGTTAATAGTAATTACTTGTGACAAATGTTCCACAGTAATCTGTTAACAATGAGGGAGACTGGTGAAGGGTGTGCAGGAACGATCTTGGCAACTTTTCTGTAAATCTAAAACAATCCTAAAATTTTTTTAAAAATTGTTCTGTTCAGGGACTTTCCTGGTGGCGCAGTGGTTAAGAGTCTGCCTGCCAATGCAGGGACATGAGTTCGAGCCCTGGTCCGGGAAGATCCCACATGCTGCGGAGTAACTAAGCCCACCACAACCACCGGGCCTGAGCTCTAGAGCCCGCCAGCCACAACTACTGAGCCCGTGTGCCACAACTGCTGAAGCCCGCACACCTAGAGCCCGTGCTCCACAACGAGAAGCCACCGCAGTGAGAAGCCCGTGCACTGCAACGAAGAGTAGCCCCTGCTCGCTGCGACTAGAGAAAGCCCACGTGCAGCAACAAAGACCCAATGCAGCCAAAAATAAATTAATTAAAATAAATAAATAAAGTTAAAATGATACTTTAAAAAAATTGTTCTGTTCAAGATGCGAAAGAGACTGACAGATTTTAATGTAACGGAGTACAAAAACTTCACTGATAATTGGGGTTTCAGAGTCTACAGTGTAACTAACCGTTAGGAATGGCCACTCCGTGTTTTGGTGTTGTATTAAAGGAAGAAACACACAATTATCCAAGACTAACCAAATACTCCTCCCTGCTCAAACTGCTTCTCTGTGTGAGGCTGGACTTTCTTCACATGCTTCATCCCTAACAACTTATCACAAGAGACTGGATGCAGAAGCAGATATGAGAATCCAGCTGTCTACTTATTAAAGAGATCTGCAAAACTTTTATTTTTTTTATAAGCAATGTTCTTTATGCTAACATGTAATGGGTTTATTATCGTCATCTTTAAATAAATAAGTTATTTTCAGATTTTCTAACACAGTAAATGTCAACATATTTTCCACACGACCAAAGGTTCTCTGGGGTCCAGAGATGGAAAAGGGGCTGCAGCAGTGCCTTCTGCAAAGGGTTTCCCATCTCCATCACAGATGCCAATCTGAGCAGAGGTTCCCAAGTGCAGTTCTCCTGACATACCACAACCCACGTGGTTTTTTCATGCTGCCCAAGTTGTGTTTTGAAAAGCAAGACATACTAAAAATTTAATAGGACTCACCACACATATATGCTGTAATTTCCCTGTAAAACCTATTGAATTATAAGGCAACAAAATTTGGTAACCCTGTTCCTGTGGCCTTAAAAAGCGGCAATTGTACAGGCCCCACAGTTACCCAGTTCACAGAGAACTTGCCACTGCCCAGGGCAGCTTGGACACCCTGCATCTGCAGATGGGCAAGCCAAGCACAGACTTCCTGTAGAGGCATGTCAGGCACCCCAGGCCCCCAATGCCAGGAAACTATCCTGCATCTCATGCCCCACTGCCCCCTTACACCACACTCCAGGCAAAGGCATCTCCTCCCGCTTCCAGCATGTCTACCTCTGTTCTCACATGAAGGTATCCAGCAAACTTCCAAGCTCCACCGACATCCAAAGCATCAACTCTCCCCACTCCAGAGTGTGGTCCATGGACTGCGTTTCCCAGCCCGACATCCGGCTCTGCTCCCACCGCCATGGGTCTTCTCAGGCCCTGACCCCAGGCAAACCCAATGGCTCCAGGGAGCTAGCTGGACGCCCGAGCACCCCTATTTCTGGGCCATGAGCTCCCCAGTACATGCCACCCTGACTGCTCTTTCCCACAATGCCCACGGATACCACACGTGCCTGGATTGGCTGTTCTCTTTAAAGCACTGTTGTGCTAAAGCTGCTTTGAAAGCTGTCAAGGGCCTGCTTTAAGGAACTCTGCATGTCACCAGATCTCAGTGCCCCCTAAGACCTGAAGCTTTTCAATGTGATTACATCACAACTATTTTTAAGATTTAAGCTCTAAAAATAAGCACTCTTATGGCTTGGGATCCAAGGAAGGGGGACACACAGTAACGTCTGGTATGTCTCCCATCTCTCCACCCATCAGACGCTCCCCACCTCCTTCGCACTCCCCGCCTCCCCCAGGCAGGCCCATCCACAGAGCTAGATCAGCCACAGGGAACTCAGCTCCCCTCTCCCTCATTCTTAGACACCTGTGAGTCCCAAGTCTCCTTTCCATCAGCGCTGTGACAAAACTTACTGGACTATGCCTCACTTCAGAGGAGATGGTGGGCTCCAAGGGTGGAGTAAACTGTCCTGGGCTACACAGGGGTGTGAGTGAAATTGAGTCGTCAAACCCCACATTCTTTTTTTAACCACCTGCTATCCCCCACTCTCTTTCAGGCTCACAAATTACAATTCGAGTGCTCACCTTCTTGAGGAAAAAACCCAGAAATCTCTTGCAATCAGGCCAGCTCTCTTTTTCCCCCAGGGCACATTCTGCTAACTGAGAAAATACTCCTCTCCTGGTATAAATCCTGCTTGCCCCACCTGGGGTCGCACACAGTATGTGTGGAAAGTGCTGGGTATTCACTCCTGCTTCTACCTGTTCTACACACAGAGCTCCCTTCATCCTTCTTCTCCACCAGGTTAGGTGGCCATGAGGGACAGGATGGGACCCCTCAGGCCAGCGCACTCGCCATCCCCACCCCCAGGGTTGGTTATGGTTCCGGTACACCTGCTCTCCTCATGTCAGAGAAACCGGCTGTATGATAAATATGATAAAAAGCAATGCATATAAAAGCAGAGCCTCCATGGCAGAGGGCTGGCCAGAGACTCTCCCTCATGTACCTCTATAGGTAGAATGTTTAAACCCACTACAGCAGTGAGGGCATAGCCTGTCAACATGGGACAAAGCACCAGCAGGAATACATGCCATAAGAGGATATCAGAAACTGCAATTGCAGAATTATACTGAATAATTTCAAAATAAGGAAATAATCTGCCAATCTGCTTAACTCACACGTGTGAAGAGAAGAGTTCCTGACTGCTAAACAAACAAGCACTTAACAGCTACTACCCTGATGACTGTACACGGTGGCTTAATGGTTCCTGTCAGGGCAGCCACACAGTAATATCCCCAGAAGGCTGGCACTATCCAGTGAGAAAACCATACCCTCCAAGGCCAGAGGAGGGCGTCGTAAAGGCAACGGGGAAGTGGCAAAACTGTGGAGTTCCTTACCTGTCACCAGCCTGGCTCACAATATGCCCCATGTGAACTAGGTCACTCTAAGAGTTAGGAACAGGGCACCCAGAGTCTGTCACTCTGCCATCCAAAAATAATCTAATGATTTTCAGAAGTACAGGTGAACCCCTCAAAGTACAATTATTACAAACCTGGGATAAGATACAGCCCAGAATAAAGACAGGTGGACAGAGAAGAACCGGGATGAGGAGCCCCGAGGGAAGGGGAGAGGCAGAGAATGAGGAGGAGATGGAGAGAAGTCACAGAGGTTTGGAGAGGTGGCAGCTAAGGCAGGGGAATCCAGAACGAGGAACCGATTTCTGAAGGAACGTACCTCTCAGTTCAGCTCTTACGTGCTGAAATGCAAGCAGGCTATGGATTTCTAGTTGGAACTGATGGAGCTGCTCCCCAAGGCTGCTTGGCCCCTCCTGGAAGCCGCCCAGCCGCAGACAGAGGACTAGCAAGTGAAAGGCCAACCCACAACAGGTGCTGGGGAGGGGCTGGGCTCCCCAAGAGCCTCCCACAGACTGCCAGAGCCCCCCTCCCCCCCCACAGAGGGAAGTAATCGTCACACAGAAGGAAAGGCTCCTGGCTGCAGGACTTCCAAAGCTCTCACACAAGGGGCGGGGGGGTCAATCGCTGGTGACTGTAGGAGGAGCCACAATTGTGGTGAGGGCCACAATCACAGTCACTCAGGCTGTGAGAGAACCAGAGCCCTTTCCAGAGCCATCACGCCGACAGCTGTGTAACATTCCCCCGAATCACTCAAGGACGCACATTCCAGCAGACAGCTGGCCGGTGGGTCAGGCACAGCTGCAGTGGAGCATGGTGGGGAGAACAGGGTAGGAGGGGGGCTCACGTCTGCACATCGCTGTGGAGGACCCCCACCCACCCCCACGCGGGAAGCTGGCGCAGCAACCATCGCTGGCCTCACCCTCTGTCATGGAAGGGAGAGGGCTGATGGTCACACATGCAGCCAGGACCTGGACTCAGACCTCTCTGAAGACTCCATGGCTAAAACTGTAAAGCCTGACAACACCAAGTGAGGATTAAGCAGCTGGACCTCTACGCCTGTGAGAGTAAAACCACCCAGACATTTTGGGGGAAAGGCATGGCAGTTTCTTTAAAACAGCTCAATACCCACCTACCCTGTGACCACAGCAATTTGACCCCTAGGTATTTAGCAAGAGAAATGATGATCGATGTCCATGCAAAAGACTTCTACAAGAATGATCAGAGCACCCCAAACTGGAGACTGCCCGGTATCTGTGGACAGGTGAGTGGACGACTATGCATATCCATGCAGGAGTCCCTCAGCAAAATGCTGATACATACAACAGAGATGGATCCCAGTCACGTGGAGAGAAGCCAGACCCCACCAAGCACATACTCTATGATTCCATTTCTAGGAAGTCTGAGCAGAGGCAAGATAGGTTGAGAGTGGGAGAATACACCCAGTCAGGGAGGGCAGGAAACGTATGGATGGCTCCAGGGCACTTTCTGGGGTGATAAGGTTCTGTATCTCAATAAGGCTTTGAACTACACAGGTGGATACATGTGTGAAAACCACAGCAGGAGAGGCATACACGGTGGGCACCAGCAGTACTTCCTGGCAGGGCAATGCAACCCCAGGGTTTACTGTATCCTTCTTCTCCCAAAGGCTGCTTATAAAGCATGTCCACCCAAACAAGGACTCTATAACTTGTGGAGTCATCTTGGAAACGTTAAGTGATGCACATACCTTTTCCTGTGGACTCCATTTCTACACAGAACAGAACAAAACAAGGCCATCCACACAATCCAACATTACAGATGACAGGCGGAAGCACTATCATGTTACTTTCAGATTCATTTTCACTTTGGAAGAGGACTCGGGCATTAACATGGGTGTGGATAACATGCCCCACACACCACACTCACCACTGTGGGTGGCCAAGTCCTGTCTTAATAGCAAATGATCTGCCATTGAGAATCCTAGCTTCTATACAGAGTGTCACCCTCCACTACCAAAGTCCCAAAAGAAAGATGGGGCAGTGATTCTGTCATCAAGGATACCAGCTTCAACAAAGGTGTCCTGCTTTTGCAGCCTTGGTAAACAGAGGGTGTACTTCTGGTGCATTTTACAGTCTGTTAAACCTTGCAAGAAGGTAGAAAGCCAGAAAAACTAAAGCCAAGAATAGCTCTAATGGCTCAGGTGCTACTGTCAGCTCCCAATAAGCCACAGGCCCCTCTGTAGGGATAAGAACACACATCAGAGTCCTTCCCATCCATACTATGGGGCAGACCATTGGTCCAAGTAAAGACCTGTCCCACAGCAAAAGAGACACGCGATGCAAAGCAGGGAAGGAGGAGGTGTCAGACAGCTGCCTGAAGACCACACACCCCAATGGAAGCCAGGGAGACACAGTCACCATGACACCTGCCCCACACATCCACACAAGACCCACATGGCTGGCTGTCGAGCAGCAGAAATGGGGCTCCAAGTCTGCCCCTGCCCTGCCCGTGAGACCCTGGGAGCCCAGCCTTGTTTCCTCCCAGGTAAAAAGAGGAAATAGAGATGAACTGCTTAGGCATCCAGTGACTTCCATCCCTAGTGAGCCACACCCCTAAAGTCGAGGCTCCCCAACACCTCTGCATATTCTTTCATAATCCATTATCCTAAAAAACAGCTAAGTCAGATACTGTCCTATCATTTCTGCCCCCAGGAACGAGCATGGTACCCGCCATAGACAATCCAGGGAGAGTTGGCGCCTCAGAAAAAGGCACACACAAACACATTTTCACTGAAGTATGGGGGTGGCTAATCATGAAGTTCCCACCCCACACAGGCCCAGGGCAACCAAGGGACCCAGCCCTAACCTTTCAGGTGCAGAACCTCTGGAGAAGCAGCTCATGTTTTACTCAGTTAAATGTTCCTCTACTCAAGAGGGGGAAAAACAAAGCTCTTTTCACCTGTGTGTGGCCCAGACTATTTTTGAAGATCAACAATTTGTGACAGAAAGAGTCTCCTCTATAGGAAAGTGCAGGAGTGGAATCTATTTATCTCAGAAACAAAGCAGAGAACCCAAAACAACTTCCTCTGCCTGTCCCAGCTCCAGACCTCATCCAGCAGTCCAGACTTGGGGTAGGAAGAGGGCAGTACATGCTCATGAGCTTTGGGTTGGCCTCACAAGACCAACAGGATCAACCTCCAGTTCTGCGGGGTTTTGTTTTTCCATGAGCACATTTACGGATGCCAGAACGGAAACCAAACTATTTTAACCTCATTTATATTTTTTAACATCCATATTGAGGTATAATTTACATACCACAAAATTCATCCATTTTAAGAGTATAATTCAGTGATTTTTTAGTAAATTTAGAGTCATGCAACCAATCCCTACAATCCAATTTTAGAACACTTCCATCACCCCAAAACGTTCCCTTGTGCCTGTGAACTGTTAATCACTGCCCTCACCCACCCCCACCCCTGCCTCAGACCACCATCTGAATGCTCTCTGTCTCTGTAAGTTTGCTTTTTTGGACACTCCCTGTAGATGAATTTATACAATATGTAGTCTCTGGGTCTGGTGTCTCCCCTTCAACATGGTGAGTCTGAGCTTCATCCATGTTGCAGCACGAATTGGTAATTCGCTTTTTAAAAATTGCTGATTAGTAATCCACTGCATGGATATAGCACATTTTGTTTATCCATGGCCGTCTGGATTGTTTCTACCTTTTTGCCTATTGTGAATCATGCTGCTATGGACACCCATGTACCTGTCCCTGTCTTTGCGTGGACACGCTTTCACTTCTCTCAGGTATATTCCTTGGGCAGACTGCTGGGTCATGTGGTAAGTTCACGTCTAACTTTCTAAGAAACTGACAAACTGTTTATGCCATTTTACATTCCCACCAGCAATGTATCAGGGTTCCAGTCTCTCCACGTCCTCGCCAACACCTGTTATTGTCCTCTTTCTATTTTTTTTTTTAAAAGAGCTATTATTTATTTATTTGGCCGCGCTGTACGGCATACAGGATCTTGGTTCCCCGACCAGGGATCGAACACATGCCCTCTGCAGTAGAAGCGTAGAGTCTAAACCACTGAACCACCAGGGAAGTCCTTTGTCTGTCTTTTTTATTACAGCTACCCTTGAGACTTGGCCTAGCATATGGTCCACTCTGGAGAATGTTACATGTGCACATGAGATGTATTCTGCAGTATACTATAGATGCCCTTTAGCCAAACAGATCAACAGTGCTCTTCAAGTCTTCTAGAATCTTGACGATTTTCTGTTTAGTTGCTCTACCAATTATTGAGAGGGGAGTACTGAAATCTCTTAACTATAATTTATGAACTGTTTACTTCTCTTAGCAATCCTATCAGTTTATGCCTCAGATATTTTGGGATTCTGTTGTTAGGTACATATACATTTGTGACTGGTATATCTTCCCACGTACTGTTAAAAAATGTCCCTCTTTGGCTCTAGGAATATTTTTTTGTCTTAAAGTCAATTTTATCTGATATTAGTTTTCTTATGGTATATCTTTCCTTATCCTTTTACCTAAGGATCTAATGGGTCTCTTATAGACAATATATAATTAGGCTGGATCTTGCCTTTTTTATCTGCTCTGACAATCTCTGCCTTTTGATCGGGGTGTTTAGACTACTCACATTAAATGCAATTATTGATCTGGGTGGATTTACATTTATCATTTAGCTGTTTGTTTTCTACATGTCTTCCTCTTTTTTATTCTTCTTCCTCATTGACTGCTTTCTTTTGTGTTAATATTTAATGTACCACAATTCTTCTGTTGATTTTTAAAAACTATATTTTAAAGGTATTTTCTTAATAGTTGCTCTAGGGATTACAGTAAGCATTTTATTAACATCACAGTCTACTTCAGATTAACACTAACCTGATCCCGGTAAAATACAGAAACTTTACTCCAATACAGTTCCATTTCATTCCTCCTGTTTTGTACTGTTGTTGTCCCATATATCACATGTCTATATATGTTATAAATACAACAGATTGTTGCATGCCTTTGGTCAATTGCCAAAGAGTTACGGTTGTTTTTGTCAATTCTATCCAGTGTTACGGTTAATGCTTCACATGATGTTATGTCTTTTAACTAAGAAGAAATAATTTAAAAATGTCTTTTCTATTAGGCCACATATTTACCATTTCCAGCGCTCTTCATTTCTTCCCGTGAATGTACGTTACCAACATGTCACTTCCTTTCAGCCTGAAGAACCAGCAGGTCTGCCGGCAACAAATCCTCTCAGTCTTTGTTTATCTGAAAATTTCTTTTTGCTTTCATTTGTGAAGGACAGTTCTGATGCACTGAGAATTCTGGGTTGACAATTTTCTTCTTTGAGTACTTTGAATGCCATTCAGTTCCCTTTTGGTTTCCATTTGAATGTCTCAGGTGAGAAGTCAGCTGTTAATTATATTAATGCTTCCCCTATATGTGATGAGTTGTTTTTCTCTTGCTACTTTCAAGATTTTCCCTTTTTCCCTGGCTTGTAACAGTTTGACTCTGATGTGTCTAGGTATAGATCTCTTTGTATTTATGCTACTTGAGGTTTGTTGAGCTTCCTGGATAAGCTTCTGCTCAAATACATGTTTGGCCATTCTTTCTTCAAACTGTTTTTCTGTCTTGCCCCCAAACATGTCTGCAACCTTGGGCTAATGCAGCCACTGTCCCTCCCCACTTGCCCAACTCCAAAACTGTCACAACAAGGCCACGGGCAGGGCTGCTGCCCACCACTCGAAATTGAGTGAGACCCTTCTCACCCCTGCAGAGAAGCTGTTGGTCCTTACAGCCTGCACTAGCTAGGAAGAACTTCCCTACCAAGAGAGCTGGGGAGAGGGCATGAGAGGAGCCCCAGGTCAAATGCCACAGATTCTCACCATTTTTACCCAGAGTTCAGCAGTTTCTTAAGCACAAACACTTCGCAGACTGTTGTGTGCTTCTGGTCAATTTCCAGAGTGTTGAAATGGCTGATTCTGGGGGGTCAATTCTGTGCTGCTTCATAGTTGTTTTTTTGGGGAAAGGATTTGACAATTTCTCCTCATTCAATCACTGCTGGAAGCTGCCCTTCAGCCTTGATTTATTTTGAAAATAAAACACACACACATTGGGAGACTAAGTCAGAAAAAATGCCAAAGAGAGATGAAGAGGGGAACGCAGAGGAGAGAACTTATCCTACCATTTTATCGATCTCCGCATGCTCTAAATCTCCCCAATGTCATTAAAAAAAAAAAAAAAAAAGTTGTATCTTGGTGATTTTAATTCACCAGCACTTCCTTAAAGAAAAAGGAAATTCTCTCTTCTAGAAGCCACCAGAAACCCCCCTCTAGCCTTCAATATGCTTAAACTGGGTCATAAGAATAGCACAGCATGAAAGAAAGAAAGTTTTTAAAAAGAGCCAAACAAATTCTAGAAAAATACTATACAGCAATGAAAAGAGTAACTATTCCTACATTCAACAACATAAGTAAATTTCACAAACATTATGTTGAATGAAAGCAAGCAAAGGGTACAGACTATATAATTCCAATTACTTAAAGTTCAAAAACAGGAAAAACTAATCTACGCTGTTTGAAGTCAAAAAAGTGGTTACTCAGAGGGTAATGACAACAAGTGGGCATGAGGGCACTAGTAACAGTTCTATTTCTTGATTTGAGCTACAAGGATGTGCTCAGTTTGCGAAATGTACCAAGTGGCACCTGTGTACTTTTCATTATGTATGCTATACCTCAATTAAACAAAATTCACTATATGGAGGTTCCCAAGGGATGAGCCAGACGCTCTCAAGGAGGATCCAAAGACTGCCTGCTTCTAACACAGAAACCATGGCCACTCACTCCAAAAATGATTAGTTTTAGAATGGCTCTGGGCTGGACTTGATCCTATTATTCTGTCAAAATTCACAACTGTACTTCAACAAACTAGACAGCACATTCTATGTGAGCACTCAAGGAGATACTAGCTCTACATGTGACGTCGTATTTTAAGTGAAGCTTGAAGACTGAAGGGTAGTTGTTACCAACACTCGTTTCCCTCACCACATGCCATGCACCAGGGTCAATTCTGGGTACGCATCTGTCACCCAGAGATGCAGAGATTATCACCCATTTTACAAATGAAGAAGCACGGGCCAGTATCATCTGCCCCAGGTCAGTCAGGGAGTGTGATCTGACTCTCACTATGCCAAAGCCGGGCTCCTTCCACAATCTCACACTGCTTCAAGAATGCCCTGGGGTCTCCCTAGTCCCACAGGAGGACCCCTGTTCTCTGTGCCTGGCTTAGTCTGTCTCTTGCTCCCTTACATTCTTATATGCTCCTTCAACACATAACCTCTCCGTCACAATTCACTGGCCTGCCCTACAGGGAGCATGGTGATTACAGGAAAAAATGTAGACCAGGAGCCCAGGAACACAAGAGGGACCCAGTAAATCTCTGCAAATGTGGGCTCCTCCTTCTCTTCACCCACCTGTGACACTCTGAAAGGAAAGGGAAGGGAAAGCAGACCCAAACTTAAAGCTTTATTTCTAGAACTTTAAAAGAGGCCTCTGGTTTTAGAACAGGGACTGCAGAAAGCAGAGCCAGATAAAAAGGCCTTTCTGGGTAGCAAGAACACAAAGCACACCACCCCAGACTAATACGCTTCGAGGGTTAGATTTTCCCATTTATCTCAAGGCGGTAAGAATTTTTAAAGCTGAGAAATACTGAGTCAGACAATCTCTGATGTCCTTAGGATGCCAACAGTGTGGGGCCCAAATGAATTTAACACAAAGACTGCAGGTTGGGGTCCCTCTGTGGGGTCAGTCAACACAGTGAGGCAAAGAGCACCCAGGTTCTCCAGATCTGCACTTACCGCCCCCTCACCCCACCCCAGGCAAACAGACATGGAAGGGAGTCTGCAGAGGAGGCACTAAGGGAGACAAGGGATGAACCACAGAGGGGCTGCGGGGCTTCTCAGGAGGCCATGGCCACTAGCTGCTGGCTCATGGGACATCAGGGTGTGAAGGGAGGGGTAACAGCAGGAGCAGGAGCTAGGCCTGCAATTCTCTTTACAGGGAGAAAAGACGGTTTCTTAGTGAAGACATGGGGTGGTACACTGAGTCTTATTTCTTTCAAGCTTTTTCCTTAAAAGCTGAGGATTGGGAAAGTTACTCTTGAAGCAACCAGTGTCGATGAAGGAGAAACCAAAAGAGCACATCACAGGAGTCCCGAACACAGGGCCCCTCCTCCCTGATGTACGGCCTAGGAGGAGTGGTGGTGCACGTGAGAGGGCTGTGCTCCTGACTCTGCCCCTAGCCAAGTGACCCAAGCAGGGTGTAGCATCATCCCTGGCCTCCCATGCCCCAGATCTGAAAAGCAGGGAAGCTGGAACAAATGAAAAAGTTTTTCTATAAACCAGAAGCACAGAGCTAGACAGCACGTACAAGCTTAGTGAAGGCCTGCTATCAAGCAAGGGAGCCAACAGAGGCTACCATTCCCCCATCCTGTGAGACCCACGCCCCATGCGACAGATGTCTGGGCCCCAGGGCCCCAAGAGGGAGGTCCCTTGGCCAGGACGGTGGGGGAGGTGCCAGGTCTGGAGCCCACAGCCATCTCCATGATAAGCCACCGCTGCTTCCTACAGGCCTGACGGCAGCTTCACCCCCACAGGCCTCCTCATGCCCAGGCCTATCCCTGGTTCCTGGACCCTCCTGCTCACCTGTGCGTGGTTCGCATGTCCACGGGCCCATCGCCCACCTGCCCTTCGCCTCTGCCCATGGCCATCGCCTCTGTGCCTCTCAGCAACCCTTGGGCTGGGCCTGCTCCCGGCTCAGGCGTCACTCTCATGTCTCCGTCAGCGTTTAACTCTGAAGCCAACACTCCTCTCTCCATTTTTATTTTCTTGCTCTCCACATCATCCTCTGCTGGGTCCCGGTCAAGCGCTCGTTTCTGACTCCGTGTTCGGCATGCTTCTTCAGTCATTCTGAACTTTAGGGGATGGAGAAAACATGACATTTAAACTTGGCACAACGAAGTGGCTGTCTTCTCAGGAACTTTTCACAATGTCAGCATGGAGTATTTTCCTCACCATGTGACAATGGCAGAAGTAGGTACAACAAATGAAGGGCCCACAAAGCGTGCCCAGGACATTTCTTCACTGCCTTGGGGAAGGCGAGGGCAGGAGCAACAGAGCTTCTGAGAAGCCAAGCTATGCATCGCCCCATCCAGGGCCAGAAACCTGCAGGGACCTGGGCAGGAACAACAGAAGGTGGCTGCTTATCAGAAAGAAGGGGGAAATCTCTGCACTCCAGACTCAAGAGCAAATAGAGGAAACTATTCTAGATCTGAATTCCCTGCCTATGGGATCCTGAGCACCTACATGGGATTGGAGGTATCTGGAATCCAAGAAGGAGGGACCATGCTGTCTCAGAAGCAGGGTCATAGCCCGACTCCAGCCCAGCACTGCACTGATGAGGGTTGACCCTTCTACTCCTGCTTCAGCGAGGGGCAGCCTTCTCACTCCCTGTTCACCTCAGGGGGGTGAGGAGTGGGGGGGTCACACTTAACCCTTTGACTGCCGACGAGGCGAACTTTGAGTGGGGTGAGGCCTGGCCCATCATCATGCCGGCACCCTGTACCTGCAGCATACACGTATCTTGATTGAAAGAAGAAAGAAAAGAAGAAAAAAAACAGCTGAGTCAGTTTTTGATCCCATGACATCACTGGGCTCCACATGACCCTTCCCAGGATTCAGTCTGAGAGACAAAGCACTTTCCAGAAAACCAGTCTGAACCGGTTCCAGACAACAAGCTGAAGTGTTGTTAACCCTCACAGAGACAGGAGGGAAGACCGCAGTGATGTCTGTTTACAGGGAGACTGCTGGCATTCCACAACCGAGTCTGGGACACAGTACTCACTCTCAAAGGGGCCGCTCAGAGCCCAGCCTTGATGTCCCAGCGGGGCAGGACATGGGAAACCAGACTTCAATAGTCAGAATCTAAAAAGCCATGCAAGAGTTCATCACAGGACAAAAAAAGAATTTAGCTGCCAGGCTCCTGAACTCCTGAAGTACCAGTTCTCCACAGAGCAGTCAATGCCCACATCTACCAACATGGGGGCCCGGGGAGGAGCACACTGTATGAGCCTTTCAAAGAATCCCAATTCACACCTGCAGTGCGCCTACGATGAAGACCTCCTGGCTCTGTGTCCAAGCAGGCAGGGCACCCAGCACCTCAATTTCCTCACCAGCAAACACCCTGGGAGGCCTGTCCTGCGTATGGCCAGGCAGAACCAGTCCCGAAGGAGCCCACCTTCTGGAGACTTGGTGGGGGTGGGGAGAGCACAGGGCATCGAAGGGGCCCCATCACTGTATGTGGGACACACTCCTGAGCTGACTCATTTGCAAGCTCCTTAAAGGAGCTGATTTCACAAATGAGCAACAGTGCAGGGCCCTACCTTGGATTCAAACTGAAAGGAAGGAAAGTGACAGCTGCTTCATGCTCCCAGCACAGGAGGCTGAGCATCCGTGTGACACGTGTTAGGCCAGCGTGCCTCGGCCTGGACCCTCAGACATCTATCTTCTCCCACGGGCAGTCCAAAAGGGGTGAATCAAGCAGGTTTTCCCGTGGCCATGTCACCCCCGCCACTGGGGTGCTCCCCATTCCAGGCAGGGCTTGAGAAGTCTGAAGCTCAAGGGCACAGCCTACCAACTTGGCCTCCATCTGCCTCCAACCCCTCCTGGCATCCCAGCCTGCACCTGCCACCCACCCTGTGCCACCTCAGCCCTCAGCCACACTCCACCCCTCTGCTCTCACCCAGATCTCCCTAGCCCCTCCCTTCACCTGTAGAGGTCATCTCCTCACCACCCCAGAGGGAAGCAAGGGATGTTCCCATGTCCCTCTCAGCCTAAAGTTTTAGTTTCTGTCCTCCAACATGCTTTCACCACAAATGCTGTCAGCCTGCTCACTGAGTCTGTCTGGCCTGTCTCCCCATGAGCTGCAGACAAGTCACTGCCCTGAACTGAATGTCAGTCACCCTCCCCTCCTCTCCCTCATTGTGGGAGGGGTGGGTCACTTTCCTTTTGGGCACTGCCTAAACAACAGGAGCTGCTCGAACATATGGGGAACTGGATGAGAGAAGTGATTTCAGCAGCCACGTTGGATGGTGGGTACCTGTGCTCCCAGGATCAGAGAGGAGCCTATTGGGGGTAAAAGATGAAGGGAGTCCAGGACCTCAGGCAAGGAGGGCCCCCACTGGAGTCCAAGGAAATTCTGTCCCTAAGGGAGAAGCTCCCAGGCTGGCCTGGTGCCCACTGGGGGAGGGAGGTCCGAAGTGAACAGGGAGAATGCACCCCCCAATCCTGCACTCAGAACCGCCCCCAATGCTTCCCACTTCGCCTCTGCTCCAGCCCAGCCTGCAGGGCCCCCACCTCCAGCACAACCTCCGGCCTTGTATACCCCAGGCTCCAATCCATGAAGCTCATCTGAACCCCAGACCCTGCATGAAGTCCCTCCTTCCTCCCAACTGCCCACATGGGTTGGGGTGGGAGGAGAGGCTGATGAGGAGGTTGCCATGCATCAGGTCACTAGACCAGCAAGGTGGTGCCCCAGTGACCTCACTTCATTGTCACTGGTGAAGGACAAGCGGTCACAAGGGGCCAGAGTAGAGCCTCACACCCATGGGGCTGTTCCCACCAGCCCCAGAGACCATGCTAGGCCACAGTTCTGCTCGGGGTCCCCAGCAGAGGACCTGGGAGACCATCTGCTTGTGTTCTGTGTGCAGTGTCAGGGCAGCTCACTCAGAAGCTGAGGGGCTGGAACTCTGCCAACCCCAGGCACGCCCTGTGCCTCTGGCAGGCTGCTGAGTGGGGGAGGGGTGCAGCAGCCTTGCCCACCTCCCCCACCACATAAAGGGTGAGCACAGCTGGAGGGGGCAGGGCCAGCCACAGGGGATGGAGCCTCAGGCTCTGACCTCCCCCTCCTTGGGTGGAGCCTCCTCTACTGGGAAGGCGGTTGCCTTAGTGCCCACATGGGGCCTGCCACCAGCCGATCCCGGACACCGACACCGACACCGCCAGGCAACTGCTCCTGGGGAGGGCAGGTGTTAGTAAGGGGCGGCCTCTCCCTCCTCTCAGCAGGAAGGACCAGTGCCCCAACCTAGCAAATCAGGGCTGGCGGCCACCGCCCTGCAGGCACAGAGGCAGGGACAGCAAAAAAAAAAAAGTTGTCAGGAAGAAACCAGCCTTGAGGAATGAAGTGTGACCTAGGAATGAAGCATGACCAACAATTTCTGCAAAATGCAGTGAGGAGGTGCATTAGAATACTTTCTAAAGAGCAGGTGAAGAGGTTGGATTACCACAACTGACAAATTAGGATCTGCTTCAAAACTCCTGGCAAGTGAGGGAGGGATAGCAGCCACAACGGTGTTAAGTTCCACCACAGGTCCAGGGAGAACTGCTGGCCCACAGAAAGCAGCCCCCTCTAATCAAGGCAGGATCCAGTGCTGGCTGCTGTCTGCAGGGCCAGATCCCAACAGCAGCAAGCCCACCGTAAAGATGCGGCCACCAGGGCTGCAAGGCTGCCTGAGACACAGGCTGCTACATGGGGAGCAGGGCTGGAACCCAGGTGGCCTCAGCCCCTCCTCACTCTCTCCAAACATAACTTGGCTGGACAGGCAGGATACAGCCCAAGTCTTCCTCAGGCCCAAGAAAGACAGGCTCCAGCCATACTAGAGGCTTCACAAGCACACAGCACATCAATCCCAGGATGAGTGGGCTACCAACTCCCAGGCAGAATGCTGACACATAGCTTTGGGTTGGATGCAAATTTCAATTGCTTCTACCAAAAGATGCTTTCTTTTATTAAAATGTCACCTTCCAACTGGTCTGAGGACCTCAGGTGGAAAATCTGTTCTAAGACAACTCCAAAAGGGTGAACTGTGCTGTGGCAGGAACCAGTACTTTTTTTTTTTGGCTGTGTTGGGTCTTCGTTGCTGCACACGGGCTTTCTCTAGTTGCAGTGAGCGGGGGCTACTCTTCGTTGCAGTACGCGGGCTTCTCATTGTAGTGGCTTCTCTTGTTGCAGAGCACGGGCTCTAGGAGCATGGGCTTCAGTAGTTGCAGCACATGGGCTCAGTAGTTGCGGCACGCGGGCCGTAGAGTGCACGGGTTTCAGTAGTTGCAGCATGTGGGCTCAGTAGTTGTGGTGCACAGGCTGCAGGGCATGTGGGCTTCAGTAGTTGTGGCGCACAGGCTCAGCAGTTGTGGCTCGTGGGCTCTAGAGCACAGGCTCAGTAGTTGTGGCGAACGGGCTTAGATGCTCTGTGGCATATGGGATCTTCCCAGACCAAGGATCGAAGCTGTGTCCCCTGCACTGGCAGGCGGATTCTTAACTACTTCACCAGGGAAGTCCCAGGAACCAATATTTTTAAACAGGACTTAGGAGACTAACACTGACCCTGCACAGGGGGCAGGGTGGCGGGGGGGCGTTGGTTGAGAGGGGGGATTAGATAGGCATAAGTCATACAGCCATAACCCTGAGGTTATCATTAATACTCTGTACTAGGAAATGTTATTTATACCACACTGCTACAAAATAACAGCAGGAACACTACTAGTAATACTCCTGTTGCAGGCATGAGGAAAGTGAGGCTTAGGAACGTGTCTGGGAGAAGTGACAGAGCTGATGCTCTGAAAAGTAGATGATGTGGGGTGCTTTTTCCAGAGCCCAAAGAAGGGAGTGAGCTCCATGAGGTGGCAAAAGGAGGGTGCTGAGTGTAGACTGACCTCAGGTGGAGCACAGAGGGCAGTGGGTGTGTTGGATGGAGGGGGAGTGGGAGTGGGATCCAATTTGTTCTAAAGGATTTGGGGACAGACTGAGGCAGGGAGGTGGCAGGGGGAGCAGTCAGGGGGGTTCTGTATCTTGTGGTTCAGGATGGAAAGGGGATAGAGCAGCAGGGAGACATGACCAATGCTGGGTGTACTTTAGAGGATTTGGACAACACAACATACCAACAGTTGGACACTAGGCGAGAGATGGTTGCTTTGGTTTTTTTTGTTGTTGTTGTTGTTTTGCCTGAGCCATTGGAAAAAGATGGATTTGATTTTCTGAGATGGGGAAGGAGAAGATCTGGGGGAAGAGTGTTGGGAGTAGGATTGTTTGGCATGCAGAGAGGCTGAGGAGTGTCTGCTGACAGGCGGAGGCCCGCACACACACACAAGATCACACACACACACACATGCGACAGCCACTGTCCTCAGGGCGGTGTGGAAACAAGGGCCAGGGCCTGTGCAGCAACCGATGCAGTTGAGTGACGACAGGTTCTAAATGCCAGCCTCACTAGCCACTGGCCAAGATCCACACTCTCCACAGCCCCTGGCTGACAGGCATACTCCCTTCCAGACCAGAGACCTCACTCTGCTCTCTGCCTGAGCTACTTCCTGATGCATATCTTTAAGTGACAGTGGCAGGGATAGAGCAGCTGTGTTCTGGAAGGAAATCACACCAAAAACACCAGCTCTCAAGTTTTAAATAATGTCAAACCTCGTTAAGGCCAAGTAGAAGGGATGCAATTTAACTTGGGAAACAGAAAGTTGATCCCAACAGCCAGCCCCCACCACTAGACACTACAGAGAACAGAGGATGGACCTCAGGGAGCAACTGGCCAGGGGAGCGTGTCACTCTCTGAGCCTCAGCTTCCCCATCCATACCTCACAGATGTACATATATGTGAAGAGGCACAGAGTGACATTAGTAAAAACTTGAATGAGAAAATCAAGTTGCAGAATGATATGATACCATTCACAGTTTTAAAATGCTTACAACCTGCAGAAAAAAATACTGAAAGTTCACTAAAATCGAAACTGAAAGAAATTGGACTAAAATCCACAACACTCATCTCAAACTTTCACTGTCTGTATTAAGCATTTCTGGATTAAATTATTTCTCTTAACAGGGAGTATTTATCAGTTTCTTTGTATTCACAGAAAACGAAGATTAAAAGGAGAGTTAGATAAAATAACACTCCCACCTACAAAGGTTGAGAACTGAAAGAACAAGTGCTATTGGGTGGGGATGAGGGAAGAAGGCCCTGCATGGAGGGAGGACCCCCCCACCCCGCCCCCGCCAGCTCCTTCAACAGGCAGAACAAAGAACCCAAGATGAACCGTGACCTTCAGTGGACTGAAAGGGGATGCTGCTGCCACTTTCCCATTTGTTGTTGGCAGCTTAACAGTCCACCTTCTATATCACTTGCTACAGCGACTCCTGGGCTCTAAGCAGTAAACCCAAACCCCTTAGTTCATCCCTGCAGCCCATCTTCTACCTGGGCCAGTAGCTGTCCCAAGTGGACATCAGGCCACAGCATCAGTGTGGGCTCATTCTGAGAGGGCCCACGGCCCACACTGTTCCTCACTAGGGCTGCCCACAGCAACAACGCCCATACAGCTTGACGGCTTCATCTCAATGTTAAACTCTTCCATGGCAGAAGATTTTTCCCATTCATCTCCATTTTCGGTGTGGAGCAAATAGTACGGGTTCAGAATGTGCTACCGAGTTAAACCTACGTTTCTGTAAATTAGCCTCACAAAGTGTATGATTCCTGGGATTGCCCTACAAGGCAAAATGTAGCAAGCAAATCAAGTGCTTTCATTAAAAAGTCCTGGGACTCGGGCTTCCCTGGTGGCGCAGTGGTTGAGAATCTGCCTGCCGATGCAGGGGTCACGGGTTCGTGCCCTGGTCCGGGAAGATCCCACATGCCGCGGAGCAACTAAGCCCGTGAGCCATGGCCGCTAGGCCTGCGCGTCCGGAGCCTGTGCTCCGCAACGGGAGAGGCCACAGCAGTGAGAGGCCCGCATACCACAAAAAAAAAAAAAAAAAAAAGTCCTGGGACTTCCCTGGTGGCACAGTGGTTTAGAATCCACCTGCCAATGCAGGGGACACAGGTTCAAGCCCTGGTCCGGGAAGATCCCACATGCCGTGGAGCAACTAAGCCCGTGCACCACAACTACTGAAGCCCGCGCACCACAACTAAAGAAGCCAGTGAGCCTACAGCCCATGCTCTGCAACGAGAAGCCACCACAATGAGAAGCCCACACACCACGACGAAGAGTATCCCCCACTCACTGCAACTAGAGAAAGCCCACACACAGCAACGAAGACCCAATGCAGATAAAAACAAAAAACAAAAAAAACTCCTGCATTCTGACTTTCTGGGAGGCGAGGGTACTGAGATGGAGCCTCACAGGTTGAGGCCAAGGCGGAAACAGGAATCCAGGGAGATGGTCCAGGCAGAGGAACAGCATGGGCCAAGCCGCTGAGCTGAGTGTCTCAGGCAAAGGAAGGGAGGCCACAGTGAGTCCTGTGCTAAAGGTTTCCTGAAAAAGAGAACTAAGTCTTCCTCACTGATTGAAGCTGGGTTCTGAACCCTTAGTTGTCTGAAAACTTAAGACACTCCAGAATACAGGTGTTTTCTCTCTCGTACATCTTCAGAAGAGCCCGTGGTCCAGCTGCCTGGCTAGGAGCTCCTTGGGCCTTCAAAGACCTGAACTGAGAAGATGAGGAGGACAGACTCTCCCTGCAGCAGTCCTGTGACCCAGATGGGGACGGGCCACACCCATACATGTGGGGGCAGGGGGACAGGTGCCATATACCCAGAGCCTCTGGGGGTAGAAGACCAGCCTGTCATCCCACAAGGTGGGGAAATCCAAGTCTAGTGGGTCTGGAACCCAGGTCCAACACTCTTCGTTCTACCTGGCATTCTTACAAGCTGCCCACTGTGGAACGTTCCACTATACACTCTAAAGCCCTTTTGTTAATCATGTTTAAATTGTTTGTTTTCACCTGGAGAGACAAGCACATGGTAGGGCTTAAATGACACTTGCCAGTGAAGAGGAGGACAGAACAGTTGTCCTCAAATGCCTCCACGGCAGCCTCACCTCAGAAAATTAAGACTTGCCCTGCCAGGGGCTGCGGAAGCACTCATGGGGAGGCCTGGGCAGGGAAGATCCCCGCAACCAAAAGGTACAAGCCCCCTGTCATCAGATGTCATTGCCACCCACAAGGTAACAGGCCATATGATGGCAAGGTCATGCCATCAATGTTCCTGGTGTATCCCCAGCTCTGGAAGAGTGCCAGCCACATAGTAGGTGCAGTTCAAACATTTAATGAATGAACAAATGTAGGTTTTACAGAGAGGAGCTCAGGGACTGGGGGGTGGGGTGAGGGGTTGGTGAGCACAGGCTCCCTTTCACCACTGGGATTCTCAGATCTCAACCCAAGTTTAATGCTCCTCTGTTGTTAACAGAAATGTGGGGTCTTCCTTTATAGACAGAACACCTTACACTGACTATTTACCCCACATGGATCATCTCAGATGCAAGGTGAGTGCTATCGTCAGCCTCTGTTTTACAGA
The DNA here is from genome assembly GCF_026419965.1 of Kogia breviceps. Taxonomy (NCBI): domain Eukaryota; kingdom Metazoa; phylum Chordata; class Mammalia; order Artiodactyla; family Physeteridae; genus Kogia; species Kogia breviceps. The sequence continues at coordinate 171,613,211 of NC_081313.1, read as the reverse complement.
TAGGGAAACTGAGGCAGGTGAAGGTCACACAGCAAGTGGGTGGGACAGTGCTGGGAACTGAAGCCCATGCTCCTCCAGACAGTGCTCACTGAAACACCCTGTCAACTACCTAGAGTCAGGCGTGGTTTCCAAAGGACACAGGGAGCTCCTCACAAGCAGGAAGTTTCGCTCTGGCCCAATGGGGTCCAGGCGAGATATTAAATGTTTACAACTTTATTGAGTGTTATGAGTGAGACCACACCTTTTGCTGTTTGCTTTCAGAGTACAATAAGTTCTGCTGGAACACAACATATGTATTCCCAAAACTTGCCACATGGTGCAAAATCATGCAATAAAAACACAGGGCTTGTAGGAACAATGGGGTTAGGGCACAATACCCTAAAACTTCATCAGCGACATAAAAAAAAGACAGGAACCTGATTTTTAAATGGCAGCACGTTAAAGAGCTAAGAAATACACAAATGCTGCCTGAAGCCTTATGCTTCACCTGATGGAAGACCTGGTGCTTGCTGTGACAGTGGGTGGGATGCAGTTTCTGAGTTACTGTGATGTGCTGGAAGGAAGCTGTCTGACCCCAGAAGGGGATGCGTGTAGCCTTGAGGGGACGTGATGCGCATGTGAGGCCTGTGCATTTTCCTTTAGGGTACCAGCAGGCGCTCTTTTAGCTAGCAGCAATTTTCCAGATTCCTATAGTACAGGAGTCTGCAAACTTTTTCTTAAAGGGACACAGTAAATATTTTCAGCTCTGCAAGTCATTCAGTCTCTGTCCTGATTACTCAAGCTCTGCAACTTTGACAGTTCGTTCTCGAATGGGCACGACTGTGTCCCAATCAAACATTATTTACCCAAACAGGCCAGCAGCCTGTGGGCCATAGCTTCCCAACCCCTAGACCTAGCATTTCTCCTGGACAAAATCGCACATAACCAAACGGTGTGCCCAATATATTAATAGTGTTGGAACAAATCTGCTTTTCCAAACAAGCCTCACAGCAGAACTGTCTACAGAGAAAAATCGATTTCAAATAAAGGACCCGAATGTGTAAATTCAATCCAAGCCTAGAACTCAAGGTTAACCCTTTTGACAAGTCAGAAGAAATTTAGTTTCAAAAAGTGTCGAGTGCAGACTGCTTACTGCAGGGTCAGTCTATCCCACTACGTGGGTCTATTCTATAACATCCTAAAAGCCCTACACAACTCTCAAGATAAATAGGTCCATCGTAGAGGGAAATTACATGCTATAAACTCAATTGCTGCAGTGGATGAAACTTTAACCCAGTTACAGAAACAAGCAGTTCCTAAACACACATGCCTGAGCATCAGACCAAAGCTCTAAGGAAAAGCACAGGAGCTGAGAACGACCTGATTGGGGAGAGGCAAGGGCGGGGGGAGGCAGAGGGCAGGGGTTAAGCCAGGAAGAAAAGTGTGAATCAAGCACACTAGAGCTGAGTCGCTAGAGACCTGAGGGTCCCTGGGAAGAGCCATAGGGCCAGGTTTCTCCAGGTAACCAGGAATCACCTTTGCCCTTGAGGGCTGGGGACAGGCAGGTCATCTGTGCTAGAGAAACCCTAAGAAGCGCACTCTACCTGTTTGGAGGGGTTGGGATCCGGGAAAACACAGGTTCACACCATACTGCACCCAACTGTCCCACTCTAGTGCCATCACAGCCATGCACCTTGCATCCTTAATGAACCTCGGTGCATTCTGCCTGCAACTATAGCTCCACAGCTCAGCCCCAGACTGGGGACACCAGGAGAGCCTTGGGAACAGTTAGGCTCAGCCTCCACCTGGTCAGCACCTTGGTCTTTCAATTCTCCTGACCTTTATGTGAACGCTAGGCCTGACTGGTAGGCACATCACCTCACCCCCAGCCTCGTGGTGTCGTGTCCATCCCACACAGGAGCTCCCTGGACCTGGGGACTTGTTGCAAGTTTTCTGAGCCTTCTTCCTAGTGTTAAGGTAAGCCGACGCTGGCTCGCCAGATAAACAGCCACGTAACAAAAATAAAAGACTTGACTAACAAATTCTGTCCTGCTGAAGGGGCTCACTTGCTCTTTCAAAGGCTTCTCACAAGGTGGGCAATCTCACTGCTGGCTTCCAAAGGTGGCCAGTGGTGCCTAGGCTCTGGGTAGGCTGAGGCAATGAGAAGGGAGTAAAACAGATGAGGAACACAGGTGCTCCAGACTTGGGAGCATCTGACCCCACTTGATGGACACCCTACTGGCAGAGGATGGACGCAGGAAACCAGGGTGTCGGCAGACACCTCCCTGCTCCCCAAAATGCAGCACACCAGGCTAGTTGAACACCAAGCAACCTTGCACCACACATACAAATACACACGTGTGTGTGTACCCACAATCATGCAAACACAAACACATGCGCCCACGTACACATGCACACCACACACACTCATACGTGTGTACAGTTTTCATCCCCTCCTCCCACCTCCAAACCTTCTCCAATTACAAAGCGTCTTCTCTATTCATTTATGAGCAAAAGAAAAGCAGTTCTTATGGGTGATCAGTGTCCAACTATCTCAAGAAGCAAAACCATTAAGTATGGAAATGAGATTAGACACAGGGTCCAGGATCACCAACTTCTAAAGCAAGCGAAGAAGCCCAGAGGGCCTTGTAGAGAGCCCTGCAGGGCCTTGTGTGGATCCCTGCACACCTCCGCCACATAAACCCACAATTCCTCCAAGAAATAATTTCACACCTGGGTGGAACAGCTGAGCATTTTAAAATCACTAGCACTGCAACCATGCTCATTTCTACTACTTTGTGCACACAGTAATTTAAGTTTCCAGAGAAGGCAAAGAACTGACTTTTGTCTACTGTTGTTTATCTGAGTGATGCCTGAACCCAGAAGGGAACTTCTGCAGCACCGAGGAGCCTGGTCAGTTACTAACGGCCAGGGACACCCCTCTCCTAGTTTACAGACCATCTGGCCCAGGATGCGGAAGCCGACAGGCTCCAAATACTGATTCTGCGCCAGACGGTGACCTCCAAGGGGTCAGTGACCTGCAGGCACCCACCACCTTTGTGGAGGGCAGGAAAAGCAGCTTGGGCTGGCCGGGGGCGGGGGGGGGGGGGTCCCTGCCTTCATGGGAGCAAAGACCCAGTAAGGGCTATGAGATATGTGTGTCAATCACCATTTTGTTACAAATCAACACTGGAAAAGAAATCCACCCTGCTGCTCCAGAGGAGGAGGCTAAGGATCTAGCTTCATTTGAGCTAGGCCCCAAGAGTAGAATCTGGAGTTGTAGATAGAGACGGAAGAGGGAGAAAGAAATGGTAGCATAAAAGGTGAAGTGGCAGAAATACACAGGCACATGAAAACCCATCTCCAAAGTAAGTAGATGAAACCAAATAAAAGGAGATCAGGGCTTCCCTGGTGGCACAGTGGTTGAGAGTCCGCCTGCCGATGCAGGGGACACGGGTTCGTGCCCCGGTCCGGGAAGATCCCACACGCCGCACAGCGGCTGGGCCCGTGAGCCATGGCTGCTGAGCCTGCGCGTCCCGAGCCTGTCCTCCGCGACGGGAGAGGCCACAGCAGTGAGAGGCCCATGCACCGCAAAAAAAAAGAAGATCAAAACTTTTAACAACTTTTAAAAATGGAATGAGGTTGCTTAGAAGGAAAAAACATTCCCCCATTACAGTGAGGCCACTTATATTCAGCGTGAGAGGCTAAACAGTGATGATCAGGCTTCCCACAGACTTCTCTGACTCTGGGTGCCCTGCAGGAGTGCAGGGACTGGGGGTGGGGCAGGAGCCCTGACCGGCCCGCCATCAGCCTGTGAGAGTGAGGAGAGCTGGAACCTTTAATTAGGTCCTGAAGGACAGAGGAGGGGAGTGCTGAGACCTGTGAAATGGCACAGAGTATGCTCCAAAAAGACACATGCACGCACACAGCTTAAATGAAGTGCCTCCAGTCACTCCATCAAACAAATCAACACTGGCCCTCTCCGCAGGGAGCTCTCTGCCCTCAGCCCCCAGAGGTGCACTCTACCAGACACCATTTGCAAATGCAGTGCTCAGCTCAGACACAGAAGTCAAAGGGGAAGGTTAAGTTCAGGAGCATCTCGACCTCCTCCTAACAGGGCACTTCTACCATGCCAGGTGTGCCCAAACACCACACTCCATCTGAAATGCCAATGACCCATCTACAAGGCCATCACCACCCAGAGGAGTCATGCAAGATAAAGTCAGACCAAATCAGCCATCCAATCAAAGTCACCTTCAGTCCTTGGTTCAAGAACCACCCTGATAGGTAGGTATATAGATTGTTAACACTGAAAAGAGTAAGAAAAAAATAAAAATAAAAAAACCCACACACAGAACCTCAGGCTTTTACATTTACAAATAATTTACAATCTGATTATTTTTTTTAAGGTGGAGGACATATAAATACAGCCTCTGAAATAATGCTTTTTTGGGATATATTTAATAAAATTAACCTAGAAAGCTGAAACTTTAATGTACTCAAGTAGTAACCACCCAACATTTTAAAAATAAAGCCTGGGGCTTCCCTGGTGGCGCAGTGGTTGAGAGTCCACCTGCCGATGCAGGGGACATGGGTTTGTGCCCCGGTCCGGGAAGATCCCACACGCCGCGGAGCGGCTGGGCCCGTGAGCCATGGCCGCTGAGCCTGCACGTCCAGAGCCTGTGCTCCGCAACGGGAGAGGCCACAACTGTGAGAGGCCCACGTACCACAAAAAAAAAAAATTAAATAAATAAAGCCTGAATGGTCTTCAGAGTCCTAAAGGAAAATCCCATGTAGACGTGCACTGTGGAGAAAGGCGCTTGGAAGCACCTCACCCCAGCACCGCTTGTAGGAACAGAGCAGATTTTGGGACAAGTCATCTCCAGAAAAATCAGTGGTCACTGCCTTCAATGAAGTTCATGCCACAGTAACAACCAGCCCTCTGGTAGCATGCCCAGCCACTCAAACTCACCTGGGGACATGTAGGGCCTAGCCTGGAACAGCCAAGTCCCCTGACCTCAACAACCATCCTCCCTCCCTGGAGTCATGGGGGAGGGGCGGCTAAAGAAAGCACAGATCCTGTTGGGGAAGATGGTGTAGGTAGGGAATAGTATGTATGTTTTTATCTTCCCCCAGACATAGACAATCTCCTAAAAACTTCTGAAAACAGGGAACACCACTAACCAGACAGGCCACGTAGATTCCACTGAGCTCTGTCTACCCCTCAGCCTCATGCCTTGGTCTCTGAGTGCCCCTTCCCAGGGACATGAGACGAAAGCCTGTCTACACCTCCTAGTCAAAGCACATAGTAGGACAAAGTACACCTAAACTGATCACGTTTTAAGAGGTGGGGAGAGGGATGGGTAGCGAGTGTTTTTAAAACTGTTGATAGCAGCCCCAGGCTCACCCCCACATGAGGACTTGGATTTTGTGTTTACACTCTCAGAAGTGTTCAGTAAGCACCCAACACTGCCCACCTGGAAGTGACCTCACATGGGTGTCTGAACCTCTGACAGCGGGGGCCTGTGCCCGAAGACCAACCCCTGCAGCCCCGGAGAGAGAAACAAATGGTGCCAGAGAACGTGACACAGAAATAAAGGTGCCACCTGTGAGGGGAATCTGAAAAATATGAAATGTCCACAGGGAAATGGTGACCAGGAGTCCTCTGGTGTAGGACGTCACTGTGAGGGATGTCCGGATGAGTTTCCCTCCCACAGGAAAGGACCAGTCCTCTGTCCTTCCCAGCTGCCTCCCAGGCTGAGCCTCCTCGGCCCACAAAGGGTTACGCCTGCCATTTCCATGCCACCTGCAATGTGCCAATCGGGTGTCACATCAAAAATGGGAGGCCTTAACCCTTCCAGGGCTGACTCCCTCAGGGCCTGGCCAAGAACGCAGCCCTGACCACCAGCTTCATCGAGCTGGAAACGGCAGGAGGTTTCACACAGAAAATTCCAGGAAGGGCCAGAAAAGCTTTCTCCAGTCTTGGGAGGAAATGTGAGTGGAAAGTGGGAGAACCAAATATGCATCTTTCATCATTTTCAACAGGACACCCAGCAATGTGGTGACGCCACTGCCTGGAAGCGCTGCCTGGGCTCCTTTGTCAGCTCCTCCCTGCACACATCCTGCGGCAGCAGGGCCGGCGGCCGCCCCAAAAGGCTCAGAGCCAGCAGAGAAACCTACGTCTAGGACTAAATAAGTTTCTGGTCTCAATGAAGCCCATGGGCCTAAGAAACAGTTCCTACTGATGAACAGTTCTTGCAGCACTTCCTGCACAGCTGTGAGTGCTGGAACAGAAATCCTACTTCTCTCCTCCACCCTGTAAGTGGAAATCTTCCCCTTGGGCAGGGGGTTGTTCTCAGTATAGACACCTACAACAACCTCCAGGAAATAGCCAAGCTGACCTAGTGCATATCACATCAGTGGTCATTTTGTAAAACATGCTACTCAAGGTAAAAGCAAGGCCTCACCCCAGTCAAGGCCCTGCTGGCCTCTATGACCTGTCTACTGCCATCCCGTCCCCCACACCCCTCGAACCTATTCTCTCAGCTCTAGCCACTCTGACATCCCAGCTGCTCCTCTGAAAACCAAGTTTACTCCCACCTCAAAGCTTTTGTACTTCCTGCTCCCCTGACCTGGAAGCTCCTCCCCCACGTCTCTGTATACCACTCTCTTCTTCAGCCGAAACAGCAAAGTTACATGTATCTCCCCCTTCCATGTATGCACTTCGGTGGGTCTCTACCCCTTTCCCACTTCATCACCACTTGACATTCTATTTACTCATCTCTCCATTGCCGTGTTCGTCCCCCCCACCCCATCCCCCACAAGAACAGAGGATATCTCTTTGTTCAGTGCTACCATCCCAGGGCCCAGGACAGAACAGGTGTTCAATACATATTTGTTAAACAGATGAGAAAAAGTACTTTCAGAACTTCCAGCTATGGCACTCCCCTTTCTGGTTACATAAGCCAAGAAGTCTTCATGTCAATAGAAAATATAATGATCAAAACCAAACAAAACCCTTACTTCATACCATATATGAAAATCAACTCAAAATGGGTCCAAGACCTGAATATTAAAAGCTAAACCTACAAAACTCTTAGAAGAAGCGTATGTAAGGGTAAATCATGACCTTTGATTTGGCAAGAGATTCTTAGATATGACACCAAAAAGCTCAATATCAACAAAGAAAAAAGATAAATTAGACTTCATCAAAACTAAATTCTTTTGTGCAAAAGAGAGTGAAAAGATCAACAGAGTGGGAAAGACATTAGAAATCATATCTCTAATAAGGGTCTGGTGTCAGAATATATAAAGAACTCTTAAAACTTAGCAACAAACCCAATTCTACAAAACAGGCAAAAGACTTGAAAAGACATTTCTCCAAAGACAGACAAATGGCCAATAAGCACATGAAAAGATGTTCAACATCATTAGTCATTAGGGAAATGCAAATCAAAACAACAATGAGATACCACCTCTCACCCACCAGGAGGAATATTAAAAAAAAAAAAAAGGGGGGGGGGAATAAGCATTGTTGAGGATGTGGAGAAATTGGAACCACCACATATTGCTGGTGGGAATGTAAAATGGTAAAATGGTGCAGTAATGTGAGAAACAGTCTGGCAGTTCCTCAAAAAGTTAAATACAGAATTACCATATGACCCAACAATTCTACTTCTAGATATATACCCAAGAGATGTGCATTTATTCAAACAAAAACTTGTACATAAATGTTAAAAAGCAGCGCTATTCACAACAGCCAACAAGCAAGAACAACCCAAATGTTCATCAATGGGTGAATGGATAATCAAAATGTCATATATCCATACAATGAAATATTTTTCAGCCATAAAAAGAATAGGTCTTCCCTGGTGGCACCATGGTTAAAAATCTGCCTGCCAATACAGGGGACATGGGTTCAAGCCCTGGTCCTGGAAGATCCCACATGCCACAGAGCAACTAAGCCCATGCACCACAACTACTGAGCCTGTGCTCTAGAGCCCACGAGCCACAACTACTGAGCCTGCATGACACAACTACTGAAGCCCACGCGCCTAGAGCCCATGCTCTGCAACAAGAGAAGCCACCGCAATGAGAAGCCCATGCACCGCAAAGAGTAGCCCCCACTCACCGCAACTAGAGAAAGCCCGCGCACAGCAATAAAGACCCAACACAGCCAAAAATAAATAAATTAAATAAATAAATTTATTTTTAAAAAGGAATAAATTTCTGATTCATATCACAATGCAGATGAACTATGAAAACATGCTAAGTGAGATAGGCCAGACACAAAAGGCCATATAGTATATGATTCCATTTATCTGAGATGCCCAGAGCCACGCGAATCTAGAGACAGAAAGTATCAATAGATTAATGGTTGCTAGGGACTGGGGGGAACAGAGGTAGGGGAGTGCAGGAGTACAGGCTAATACGTACAAATTTCACTTTGGGATGATGAAAATGTTCTAGAACTAGAGGTGATGGCTGCACAATATTGTGACTGTAGTAAATGCCAATGTATACTTTAAAATGTTTTAAATGGTGAATTTTATGTGAATTTTACTTTATTATTTTTTTATGGTAGGAAAACAGAAAACAAAATAATCTTAACCTCAAGAGCCACAACCCCTCTACGGCTGCTAAACTACTAAAATGCAAAAGCAGGCTTACTCTGACCCCCAAGAGCACCGAATAGGGTCCTCAAGGAAAGACTCCTTTGTGTAACAAGATCCCAAACAATCGAAGAGCCATTGTCCACTAGGATGCAGTCCTTCCACGAGCAACAACCGTCAGCTTCTCACAGCAACCAAGGGGTCCACAGCAAGCCCACGGTACAGATGGGAGTGTGACCACGTGGGACACAAATGGGACAATTTACCAACAGGGAGCCAACTTGGAGAGAGGGCAAGACCTCTGATGGCAGGGGTAACACGGGCCACAACCGCAGATCTGGATTCAAGTCAGGTCTGTCCCAGGCTTCACACTGAGACTGTGCCAGATGCCTCAGTCTCACAGACATTTCACTCATGCATTCACCCAAACACCTGCTTAGTTTCTACCAGGGAGCAGGAGCTAACTGGGCCCCAAGGACACACTTGGGGTTTCAACAAAAGGCCTCCCACCCATAGCAGCATAGCCCCAGTATGCTGTTGGGGGGACACACACAGATGTGTGGGGTAGGCAGTGGACAGAGCAGGCTGAGACATGGGGCTGAGGTCCCTTGCACACTAGGAGTTGCAATAATCCCTAGATCACACATAAGGATCAAATCTGCAAAGCGGTGCTTTTTATAAGACAAAGTCATACTGAAGATCAGCTAACTACCTACTTTATCCAGTCTTAATTGGCTATGGCTTCTATGGACAGACCACACCAAGAGAGAGGTGAGATTGATTTCTAATGAATAATATATTAATTTATGTCAGAAAACAACATATGGGACATTACAGCATCAGGGTGTTGATGCACTGTGGTGATAAAATGCACTCTGGGTACTGGGGGAGGTGGGCGGAGTGCTCCCGGAACAGAAGGTGCCATCAGCATCACACTACATTAGGTCAAAACCAGAATGCCTGGTTCATCTCCGCACACCTCAGCTTCCTCACCTGTGAAATGAGAACAGCACCCACTTTATCACTAAGGTTCTTCAAGGGCTCCGTGAAGGTACTGTAAGTGTTGTTATTACAGAAAATGAGAATGCTGTTAACAAGAGGTTGTCCCACTTGACAGGCTACTGGTCACAGCCCCTCACAGCAATTCCAGAATCTCTGTTGAAGGTTTTCTGCTTGAACTTTAACCACAAGTGGCCACCATCCTCACTTTTGTAAACGAGTGTTTCCCCTGCCCTGGGTGACACGAATCATAAAGCTCCCTGAGGGAATGCCTGGGTCAAACCCCATCTTCCAAACTTTTCATTACGGAAAATTGCAAACATACCCAAAGAAGCAGCGAGAACAGCACAATTAACTGCTCATGCCCACCACCCAGCTTCCATGGTTGTCAGACGACCACCTTGGTCTTTCACATGCTCATGCCCACTAGCCTCTAAGAAGAAAATGCCATACAACATGCATTTATGAACAGTTCAGTGTTAATCACTACAAGGACACAAAACCACAATCCCATGATCACACCATCAACAATTAAACAATCATTCCTCAATCTTTGTTGAAGTCACGCTTGGCTGAAATCTATAGGTTCCCCTGCCACTTTCTTTTCAATCATATGTTGAAGAAATCAGGCCATTTGTCCTGTTTCCCACAATTGGGTTTTGCCAGTTGGCGTCCCTGTGGTATAATGTAACACAACCCCAATGTCCCAAAACTAGATTTTGAAGTCCAACCAAGCACACATCCCTCTGGAAGTATGTGTACCCTTCCTCGGGGGCTGGAAGCCACTGAGGTCCACTGTCTAGACCCACCATTTCATCAGATGCCTGCAAATGTATGAATTTATAATTCCATCGTTTCATCTTAATTAGCCAGAATGTGAATAGCTACACGGTCCATTAGCCACATGTGGCTATTTAAAAAGATTTAAATCAAATAAAATTAAAACTTGACTTCCTCAGTCACGCTATTCCAGGTACCACACTGGACAGTGCGAGTAGTGGATTCTGGAAAATTCTGGCAGCACTGATCTATCTTCGAAGGAAACTAGCTCTTACCCACTTTTTTGTTCCTTGTAAATACAGTCCATAGAGTAGAGGCAGGATAAATGCTTGCTTCTTTCCTTCTATCTACCAATTTTCGAAATGAGTTGATTCCCTAACACCTTCTGAAGGGCACCAGTGAGTTTCTTCCTTTCCTTTGAGCACCAATAGGAACCCTAGATTTTTTAATACATTTGACGCTCCAACTCAGGGACTAATTCTCATTCACATTTACCTGCCCCATCCTTGGTAGGGTGGAGGGGGGGATTCCTTCTGACACAACCCTGGTACCATCTTATACAACTGGGACATTCCCAATGCAGATTTAGAATTAAAACATTTTCACTTAAGTATTTTGATCTTTTATTTGCATATGTCTTTCATCCTAAAAATTTTGGGTGTTTTTTTTTTTGCAGGGTGGGGGTGGGGGTCATAGTTCCCCAACCAAGGATCAAACTCAGGCCCCCAGCAGTGGAAGCGTGGAGTCCTAACCACTGGACCACCAAGGAATTCCCAATTTTGGTTCTTAAGGACATCAATTACTTGTTTTCTCCTACAATATATAACAGTAAGACTATGGACATTGTTGACCTGAAACCAAAAATATGATTCCTAAAAACAGTTAAAGATTTTTTTCTAATTTTTGCCTTTATGGCATATCTCATATCTTACAATCAAACTACTATGATTTAGGGAATCCCCTGGTGGTCCAGTGGTTAGGACTCCGCAATCTCACTGCCAAGGGCCTGGGTTCGATCCCTGGTCGAGGAACTAAGATCCCGCATGTCACATGGCATGGCCAAAAAAAAAAAAAAAAGGAAAAATAAAAATAAAAAATAAAATATAGGGCTTCCCTGGTGGCGCAGTGCTTAAGAATCCACCTGCCAATGCAGGGTACAAGGGTTTGAGGCTCTGGTCCAGGAAGAACCCACCTGCCATGGAGAAACTAAGCCCGTGTGCCACAACTGCTGAGCCCGCATGCCACAACTACTGAGCCCGCATGCCACAACTACTGAAGCCTGTGTGCCTAGAGCCTGTGCTCTGCAACAAGAGAAGCCACTGCAATGAGAAGCCCGCGCACCTCAACGAAGAGTAGCCCCCGCTCGCCACAACTAGAGAAAGCCACAACTCGCCACAACTAGAGAAAGCCTGCACGCAGCAACAAAGACCCAACAAAGCCAAAAATAAATAAAATAAAACAAATACACATGTCTATATCCCACCCCCACCATTCCTTATGAGGGATAAAAGTGAGTGCAGTACATCTCTTTATCCTTCACTTTATAATTTTTTCTACTCACTTCACCCTAGAAATCACATCACAATGACAAGAAGACACCTCTCCTTCCTCTGCTCAGGGGCTCAGCTCTACCCCACTGGCGATCCAGCACCATCAGTCCCAGTCCCAAATGACAAACATCTAAGTTATTTCCAGTTTTCTACTTCAGGATGTTGTAATGAACAGTCTTGTCACAATCCTTATTTTTGACAGTCTATCTTTGGCATACATTTCTAGAAGTGGACTTGTTGGAGCAAAGGGTAAGCAAATCCCCCTCCGAGGAGTTGTGAACCTCCAAAAGCAACATATGGTGCTGCCTGATTCCCACCAAGAGAATGGTGTCCGCCTTTCAGGACAAAGGGTCAGAAATATCTTAGGGAAGCTCCAAAGAGCATTATTCTTAGTATCAGAAAAGACTGAGTATCTTTTATGCCTCGGTTAAGGGTCATCTGCATTTGCTTTTTCTATTTGTTTCTCTGTAAGTCACACCCATTTTTGATCCTTAACACCAAGCACAAGGCCAGTCTCTCAGCACGCAAGCAGTGTATGTAGTTGCTGAACGAACAGGAGCCGACAAGCAAAATTCAAGGGTGGACACCAATTCCATTAGCCCAAGAAGGCAGCCTGACCTTCAGTATTCACACCGACAGCCACATATACTGTGGGGGCTGTGTATGCGCCTCAAGACTCCCCAGGACCCAGCCCTCCTCCTGCCTTGCTCTTCCTCTGTGCCTGGAGTCCTGGGCAGCAGGAATGGGGAGGCCTCAGCTGACTTCAGGCCATGGTTCAACTGAAAGTGGAACAATCAATCAATCTGTTGAGCTGACTTACACCCATGACAAAAAGTACACAAGCTGACATATTTATACATCTCTTAAAAATAAGTGCTCAGGGAATTTCCTGGTGGTCCAGAGGTTAGGACTCTGTGCTCTCACTGCCAAGAGCCCAGGTTTGACCCCTGGTCAGGGAACTGAGATCCCACACCACAACCAAAAAAAAAAATTGCTCTAGGGTGTTTTTGCCTGTTTGACATCGACCGCCGTCTGCCACAACCATTCACAGACCATCCTTTCCCTTCAAGCCCCTTCACTCACCGGGTACAGAGAGGCAGGGCCAGAGGGAACACCTGAGGGGGCTTCCAGAAATTCCCTCCGGAATCACCAAACTAACTGCTTTGTAATGCTCTGGCTGTGTCTTCCTTGTTGGCCCTGTGATAGGAAAGCAGTTTTCTTTCATTCATTCATTCACTCAGCAAGTACTTACTGCTCGGACTATGTACTTCCTAGTTAAGAAAGGGCCCGGCAGAGGTGGGGTCACCCAGCCGAGGACCTCAGAGAACCCTAAGCCAGCCTGCTGCCTTCAGACAATGCCCTGGGCTATAGGATAAGGGATGATGACTCACCCCTCTGGGCTGCAGGTAAGACCCTGTCGAGACGTAAAGTACCACGATTTTCCAACACTAATGTCCAAAGAGAGCCTGTTGACAACCAAGCGCCAAACCCACTTTCTAGGTGGGTGGCTCACTGCATGCTGCCACCAGCACCAGGTAACGAGCACTGCCAACACCGATGATCCTCAACTAGCCTAGGAAACCGGCACAGATTTTGAGTCATTTTTTGTCTCCAGAGAGCTCTGGGGGCCTGGGGCAGGGCTGGGGGGGATGTAAAATGGTGCAGCCACAATAATAACAGTCTGGCAGTTCCTCAGAATATTAAAGATTCATGACCCAACAATTCCACTCCTAGGTATCTATCCAAAGGAAGTGAAAACAAGTCCACACAAATTTGTGTACATAAATGTTCATAGTACTATTCATAATTACCGAAAGGTGGGAATAGCCCAAATCTATCCCAGATGAATGGATGAACAAAATGTGGTCTATCCATTCGATGGAATATACTCAGCCACAAAAATGGATGAAGCACTGACTCATGCTACAGAGTGGATGAACCCTGAAAACTTGCTGAGTATGAGAAGTTAGACACACAAGGTCATAGATATTATGTGATTCCATTGATATGAAATGTCCAGAACAGGCAAATCCAGAGATAGACAGTAGATTAGTGATTGCCAGGGGCTGAGGAAGGGAGATTGGAGAGGGACTGCTAATGGGTATGGGGTTTCTTTTGAAGGTGATGAAAGTGTTCTGGAACTAGATAGATGTGACATTTGTACAACTCCTGAATATACAAAAACATCACTGAACTGTATACCATAAATGGGTGAATTATATGGTATGCAAATTATCTCAATTTAAAAAAAAAATTTTTTTTTCTAATACCAGTAAAGTTTGTTTTTGCTGGGTAAACATTCTGGAAATGTTTTCCTGACATCAGGATTACCTGACCATGCCCATACTATCATCTTTCTATATGCAGATAAGAGCTGAAACCTCACACACCGACCCCCAACCCTTGTCACATACCTTGCTCAGCCCAGCAACCAGTTCTTACCTTGTACAGCTGTGACACTGTTTGAAGGGCATACACCTCTTGGAAAGTCACCAGCCAGCTGGCCTATAAGAGGAAGCAGCTAACCAACCCAGGAGGTCTCCAAGCTATCTCCGTGTTCTAAGACATCTCTCAGTCCTACATTCTTCTCCAGGTAGGCAGCCCTGGCCCAAAACATCACTGGCGTGATAGTAACAGACAAAATCCCACCTGGGTTTTGGGCTCTGTCCTGCTGGGTCCCGAAAGCCCTGGACAGAGTCTCCACCTGAGAGCCCTAAGCAGTAGGGGATGGCTCAGTTTCCCCACAGGCACGGGGTGCGGTAAGGGCAATGAGCTCCAAGCACTGGTGGTTAAGGATAAATTCTAACGGTCTCTGTCAGCATTGGGAAATCACAGGAATGGCCAGAGGGCAAAGGCCACTTGGCCAGGATTATCCTCTGCCCCTGATGCTCACAGAGGACAGTTCATCCTACTTGGGCCTGGCCTTTTCAAACGAGTGACCCCTGAGATGCAACAGGAGAGCAAACGGCCATCCCGGAGGAGGCAGGGCCTGGGCAGCCCTGTGGAGATGGCCCAGTGTGCAGTCCCAGAGGTAGCTGTCTTCCTCCTTCTCCTCTAGGAGGTGGCCATCAGCTTCTAAAGCAGTGCTCTGTTTCAAATGTCCAAGGACCTGAATAAGGCCTATTGGGTAAGTCAGTGCCTCCGTTCCACAGATACTAGATACTACACACTCACCTGGCTTCTGGGCATGGGACGGTGGTCCTACCAGCCAGCCATGGTGGGAGCTATGTCAAAAGGCAACTTCCGTCAACGTGCTGGACAACCTAAAGCAAAGAACAGAGGAAGAAACACTGAGTTTCCAAGGAAAATTTCTAGAACGTACAGACAGTTTTAAATGTCTCCAATCCCTGGAATTACATAGCGAAATTCTAGATTTCAACCAGAGCTCTGTGTCTGCTACGTTCCAAGGGAGGGCAAGCTGAGGAAATCAATTTCTATCAGTCTCTGATGTACGACCCAATAAGATGCACTAACCAATAAATACTAACATCTCAAACACTACAGATCTCATCTTTAGCAATATGGATGGAGACAAGAGGTGGTACACAACCACAAGCCAACATACTGAACACACAGAAAACAGTTCAAGGTTTTGAGGTTTTGATGATAATGGTAATGACATTAACAGCAGAAATAGAAATACTAGCATTTAATAGATGTTTAGTAGTGAGTTCCAGGTACTATGCTAAAATTCAGTATCTCTTTGAATCCCCAGGACAATCTTAGGGATAAGTTACACAATCACCCTCATTTTACACATAAGGGATCTGACATGTCTGATATTCAGGAACTTGCCCAGGGCCACCCAGGTCTCCCTCTCCAGAGGTGACCTCTCCCCTCCCCAGTGCCCACTCCCCAACATAGACCCCAAGGAAACCACCCACCATTACAGGCAGTGCACAGTTTGTCCTCAAGAAGCTGAGGACATGAGGTGCCCAGGGACGGACAAACTTCATCTCCCACATGGAGGTGGCTTCACCGCCATAGGGCAACTAGAAGTTTCACTCAGGGATCAACTCCAAAGGTCGTATACTGCCCAGATAGAAAGAGGCTGCCTGTTTTACAGATGGGAAAACTAAGGCTCAAGAATGTTTAGGAACTCTCCCAAGGTCCGAGAGACAGCATGGCCCCAGAACTTCCCCTCCTTTGTGACATCAGATGTCCAGGGCTCTGAGCACAGAGACTGAACCCAGTGAACCAGCCAAATCTCAAACTCCCAGGCAGTTGTCAGTTGTAGCTTGCCAAATATTGTCAATATCACCTCTGTTGTCATTCTTTGCACCCACATGACTACCAGGAGCTTGCTCTGA
Source organism: Kogia breviceps (assembly GCF_026419965.1). Classification (NCBI taxonomy): domain Eukaryota; kingdom Metazoa; phylum Chordata; class Mammalia; order Artiodactyla; family Physeteridae; genus Kogia; species Kogia breviceps. The sequence goes on along the minus strand of NC_081313.1, from coordinate 171,596,981 downwards.
TATGAAAACTTTATTTTTAAGCTGGGTTCACAGCAATTCACAGTTCATGGATGGCGAGAAACAATCCCACAGGAGAACTTGCAAAATAAGCAAATATCAGTGAACTCTATGGAAAGACCTTTGGGAACCAAGGAGCACACAGCATCCTCCTCAGTGAGGGCCAGGGCTACTACAGCCACCACCAGGGCTAGCTCCTAGGGAGAGGGGCCCTTTCTGCCACTCTTTTTGGCCCCATTCAGGCTGGGAAATGCAGTAGATGCCATGAATCTTAGTTCTCTCTCTTTTTTTTGTTTTTAATATTTACTTAGTCAGTTAGGCTGCACCGGGTCTCAGTTGCAGCACGTGGGATCTTCGTTGCCACATGTTTAGCTGCGGCATGCAGGCTCTTAGCTGCGGCATGCATGTCGGATCTAATTCCCCGACCAGAGATCGAACCCAGGCCCCCTGCATTGGGAGCGCGGAGTCTTACCCACTGGACCACCAGGGAAGTTGCAATCCGAGTTCTTTTACCTCTCAAGCCAAGGCCTCTCTCTGCCATGGAGGGGGAAGCCTCAGAAAGTAGGGGTACTGGGCTTTTCCAAGCGCCTACTCTCTTCAGGATCAAGGTCAATATACAAAAGTCAGTGGTATTTCCATACAATGGCAACAATTACAACCAAAACTCAAAGCTCTTAAAAATAAAATCAGTTAATACTACCATAAACGTGAAATACTTAAGGATAAATCTGATTTTTTTAAAAAAATGTGCAAGACCTATAAGCTGAAACTACAGTAAGACGTCACTAAGGGAAATTAAAGAAAACCTAAATAAACAGAGAGATATGACTTTTCCATGGGTCAGAAGGTGTCAATTCTCCCCTAAATTGATTCACAGATTCAAAGCCCCAATCAAAAATTGCCAGCATGGGACTTCCCTGGTGGCACAGTGGTTAAGACTCTGCCTGCCAATGCAGGGGACACGGGTTCGAGCCCTGGTCCGGGAAGATATCACATGCCGCAGAGCAACTAAGTCCGTGTACCACAACCACTGAGCCTGTGCTCTAGAGCCGTGAGCCACAACTGCTGAACCCATGTGCCACAAATACTGAAGCTCACGCGCCTAGAGCCCGTGCTCCACAATAAGAGAAGCCACCGCAATGAGAAGCCTGCGCACCACAACAAAGAGTAGCCCCCGCTCGCCACAACTAGAGAAAGCTTGTGTGCAGCAACGATGACCCAACGCAGCCAAAAAATAAATAAATAAATTTATTTATTTATTAAGGAAAAAACTGCCGGCATGTTTTGCCGAAAAAACCAGGCTGATTCCAAAACTTATATGGAAATGCAAAGGACCTAGACTAGTGAAATACTGAAAAAGAGAAACAAATTTGCAAGACTTACCTAACCTGATTTCAAGACATACTGTATGTAAAGTTACAGTAGCCAAGAGAGTATGATATGAACGTAAAGACAGACAAGTAGACAGATGGAACAGAATACACCCATGCACATGTGGACAAATGATTTTCAACAAAGATCCAAGTACCCTAACTCTGTGAGACCACAAGACACACTGGACATTTTCCTGAAGGGTTAACCTGCGGGGAAGGTGACCTTAATCTGTCATCATAATGCATACAGTGCATCATGGGGCAGTATGCAACATACAAGAAGTTTTAAGGTCACCTCAGACTTTCACCCTCCATCACAGCTTTCCCCACCTCAGCTCACGGTAAATTCAGTATTACAAGATGCTCAGATTAAAATCTGGAGTTACTTTTTTTTTTTCTATTTTGTGTGCGCCATGAGGCATGAGGGATCTTAGTTCCCCGATCAGGGATCAAACCTGTGCCCCCTGCATTGGGAGCGAGAAGTCTTAACCACTGGACTGCCGGAAAGTCCCTTTTTTTTTTTTTTTTGGCTGCAGTTGCCTTCTTGATAGGACTACCCATCATCCAGTCTGCCAGGAAATCCTATTGATTTTGCTGTCAAACACATCTGGGGTCCCACCACTTCTCACACCTCCACTTGCCACACTATCCCCCCTTAATACGACGGAGGTCTGCAAACTGGACCCCCTGCTTTCATTCCTCAGCTCGAAACCTTCCAAAGGCCCTGCAATCACTCAGAGTGAAGCCCCATCCTCTCTTGACCCCAGAGACATGTCCACCCTCCTCCAGCCATGCTGGCCTCCAACACACCAGGCACCCTCCCACCTTGGGGTCCTTTAAGGTTTTCAACAAAATCCCCGATACTTTATAATTTTAACAATCGATTCTTCAATTTGCATCCCAAGTTGAAAATGACCTTTGAAAACATAACTACCATACAATAATCTCTAAATGTCAACAAATGCCCAGTCCATATTCAGCTTCACACAATTTCCCAAAAACGTCTGTACACAGCCTGTTCTAACAGTAGTTGCTAGCTTTTGTGCTAGCATTTGTGCTAGCTGCTCTCTGCCTCCATCACTCTCCCCCACCATGGCTGTCTCCTCTGTGTACCCCCAAGTCACTGCTCAAATGTCTCCCTCAAAGAGGCCCACCCTGCTCACCCTGCCCTTTCTCTCCCACAGCCCTGGCCCCCCCCTCTTCAAACTCCACACAACACAGCTACTGTATCTATGGACTTTCTCACCCGTCAAGAACATAAATGCCACAAGGAAAGGGGTGTCTGCCTGGTGCCTGATTTCATTTCAAGCACCTCCAACAGTGTCTGGTGCTCAATAAATATTTATAGAATGAATGAGCAGAGATGGTTTAACATTGAGGGAGAAAGAACCAATCTGAAGAGTTCACACACCAACAACCCCTTGATACAATTAGAGCAAAATTCACGAAGGAGCAGAAACCAAGCAGAGACCACTTAGCACCATCAGGATTGGGAGCATTTCTCTAAAATAAACTGTAATCACTTTCCACTGGTATATCATTTGGGCTGCTGTGCCATCTACCCCACACTGGCTGGGTTTAGAGAGCTTTTACTGTTTTTATTTCCAACCCATATATTTAAAACGGTATCAAGTAACCCTTAAGTATACAATTACCAACTCATAAGAGACTCTTCCACTCCCTTGATAAATCATTATGGTTTGGCTTTGACCCTGCACCTGAGTACTCCACTTACATGCATACACACACAACACTCCGAATCTTCGACCTACCCAAACAACAATTTCCCAATCTGAGGGAGATCACACCTGGTAAGGAGGCAGTGATTGGTGATTTAAATGAAATCAAGTCACTGCACTTTGGGCAACAAAAGTCCACTGTTGCCACTTCATCCTCTCCAGCTCAGGCAAGAGAGGTCCGCTCCCTTTTAACATAAGGGGAGGAGCCCCCAGCCAGACACTGGCTGCTATCTAGGGAGCTCCAGTTCCTTAGAGACGCTCTAGCTACAATGCCCATGGCCAGCCCAGGGACAGCTCTCAGAGTCCATGGGCACCTGATGGGGAAGCCTGGGCTCTCCAAGGTGCCCCCCAGAGGGCCCCATCATCCTTTCCGAGGCCTGGCCCTATGGAAGCTGCACACCTCTGATCTCCTCCTACCACCGTCTGCACTCACCAAACACTTGAGCAGTCTCTAAATTTCTTCAATTGTATCTGCACCCAAATATTTACCACTCTGGCTCTAATCCAATCCCGGGAACATATTAAGCCAAAAAACCTCCAAGATGAAACCCAGCAATAATACTTATTCACCTTCTCCCACCCCTAGGTCCACAAAGTCCACTTGTTCCACACAAAATGAGCACCCCACCCAGACCCTCTCTGCCAACAGTCTTAGTGACTGTACTGCTAACTGTCAAGGAGAGGAAGTCCCCAGCTAGCTCTATGAGAAAGGGAGAAACTAAGGCAGGGCAATAGTGGATCATCTCAAGGAAGCCCAGAGGTCACAGTGCTCCAACATGCGCTGGCTGGTTAGGGAAAGATTAACTTGGGTCAGAGTCAATTCCCTAATCCAAGGGTCGGCAAACTACTGCCTGGGCCTGTTCTGGCGAATGGTTTTCCTGGGACACAGCCACACCCACTCAAGTTTGCACTGTCTCCAGCTGCTTTCACCTACAGGGAAGAGCTGAGTGGTAATGACAAAGACAGTAACAGCCGAAAATAATGACTACCTGATCCTTGAAAGCAGGAGGGAACCATGGCCCTAACAGGCTCTGCTGAGCATTAAAGGAACAGAGATGACTCAGGCAGAGGAGCATGCCTGAGACAAGAAGTCAAGGCAGAGGCACAGCAAGGGGGTGCTTCAGCTCCACGTCAGCCCCAGGGGACCAAGCAGTACCTGCTCTCCCCAAGGCAAAGAGCCTCATTAACCCTATATCCCCCCAGAGTGAGGGAGAGCATGACTAGGCAGACTAGAGAGGCAAAGAACCAACCCCATGAAGGCCAAGGAGCCGACAGTGAGGCCAGCTGCACAAGCCTATCCTTGGCAACCAGAGCTGACCGGTCTCCACTGTCAAGCCAAAGCATCCACCAGGGTAACAACCAGTATGTGCCCTCCAGACACCCGTCTGCCCCTGCCTCTCCTCCCTCAGCCACAGTAACCACGGCCTCACCAAGAGACAGACTGTCCACTCCCCACACTATGCCAATGCAGCTGTTCCTAAAGCTCCTTAAAACCCCCCAACACCTCACCACAGCCTTTAAGGCCCTGACTGTTTAGGCGCAGGTGACCATATAAAGTCATCTGGCATGCACATAGTATGTGTACACACACCATGCTCCTGGCTCCAACCACACAGGCCTTGTTTCGATTCATCTTACCCACCATATCTGCCTTCCTCCACGACTGGGCCTTTGCACATGCTGTTCTCACTGCCATGAAAGTCCTTCCTTCCCCCCACTCACCTTTCAGACTCAAAACACGTGTTACTCAGGCACCCTCTCCCCGCTTCCATCCCCGAGGACTACAGCCCCATCACGTGGCACAGCTGATATTGCCATCTGACATCAAGCATCCCACTAGGTTCTCTCCCCCAAATGCTCTACACTCCACAAGAGAAAGGGAGCTTGCTCATCTCCTTATCCAAGGCCCAAGGAGGCATGGAGAAGAAATGACAAAATGGCATCCTCTGTGAGTTATAAATACTCAACCACTATGTTTTCACCACCAACTTGATGCAAAGACATAACAATATGGGCTTCCCTGGTGGCGCAGTGGTTGAGAGTCCGCCTGCCAGTGCAGGGAACACAGGTTCGTGCCCCAGTCCGGGAGGATCCCACATGCTGCGGAGCGGCTGGGCCCGTGAGCCATGGCCGCTGAGCTTGCGTATCTGGACCCTGTGCTCCGCAACGGGAGAGGCCACGACGGTGAGAGGCCCGCGTACCGTAAAAAAAAAAAAAAAAAAAAAAAAAACCCACATAACAATATAAATATAACATCAAGAAGAAACAATATGGAGATAGGTAAGGCCACAGCGTCGCCACAGTCCCTGCAGAGCCCAGAGCTTCTTGGGGTGGGGGGGAGCTCTCCCCAACTCCCTCACATGGCTGTTTGGAGAAAGGCGCCTGGAGATTCCCATAGGACTCAATGGCCTTGTGTCTGGAAGGGCCTCCCCTATCACCACTAAGAAGTGTGACCTACCCTAGCACCCATTCACCCACACCGTGCACTCTCCTCCCCCTTTCTGTTGCCAAGATTCCATATCCCTCCCTAAAAAACCCATTGACAATCCTTCCAACAGAAGCCCCTGCCCTCTCGAAGACTTGACTCCAGCATGACCCTGCTTTCTTCTGAGCATCCCTCCCTTTCACACTACCAGACCATCCTGATGATACTGAACAGAATCCTACTGATGAATTACACAGCCAGCTGCTCAGCCAGGACCCTCCTGACAATTAAACAGTCCGTCCAGCCTGGGGCCAAATCCAACTGTGCCCCTGGGAGCCCACCTAGCCCCTTAGGACTCAAGAACATCCTGAGGACCAAGTGGCAGGCCCTGGCTCCAGGCAGGCTCTCAAAGAGAAGCAACTAGTTCTTACTTTGACTACTATGATTAATGTTGTTCCTCAAAATATTTTGATTCCTTATAACAAGGTTCCTTTCAGTGTTTCCACCCTCGTCCCCTAGCAGCTGCCCAGGCAGTCCACTCGGCAGTTCAAAACTTCAGATAAATCCCCATACTTAAAATGCCCAGGGATCAGGAACTTCCCTGGTGGTCTAGTGGTAAAGAATCCGCCTTCTAATGCGGGGAACGCGGGTTCGATCCCTGGTCAGGGAACTAAGATCACAAAGGCCACAGGGCAACTAAGCCCGCACGACACAACTACTGAGCTCGCGCGCCTCAACAACAGAGCCTGCATGCCTCAAACTATAGAGCCAACGCACTCTGGAGCCAGCACACAACAACTAGAGAAGAGAAAACCGGCACGCCACAACTAGAGAGAAGCATGTGTGCCGCAACAAAAGATCCCGCGTGCTGCAACTGACCCAACACAGCCAAAAATAATAAAAAATAAATTAAATAAAACAAAATAAATGAATAAAATAAAAAATAAGATAAAATTTTAAAAAGCCCAGGGATCAAATGTTCACATCTAGACAAGTCTGAGACTTTGGTAGGTGTCTGAAATGTCTAGCATTAGGGCATTACGATATTAAAGGATACCTTGAAGAAAATGTCACAAGAAAAAAAGAGGAAATAACTTCTGTGTTAGTAATGAGGACCCACGAACTAGAGTCTCCCCTTCTGTGCATACACACCAATATGTGCCATACTAAGGGAATTCTCTAACGAAGAGCCACAGAAAACCAAGGAACACCTTCAATCTCTGTGCTGAACAATGGAAAAGAGAAGACCTCAAATGTTCCTGGACTGTCCCCCTAAATCTGCAGACTCCAGTTCTGTGTGACTCCACTGAGGGGAGGAAGTGCATCCAGGCCCCACCACTCTAGGGACCAAAGAACACCCACGGCATCACGCTCCCAAGATGATGTTACAATGAGCCTTCTAGAACCACGTATATATCTTTTTTTTTTTTTTAAGCCCCTAGTATCTGGCATAAGGTAGACCATCAAAATATGAGTGCCTCTGTTCATTTCTCCCTAAGCTAACTCTTGGAGGATAAAAATGCATGCTCTAGGCTTCCCTGGTGGTGCAGTGGTTAAGAATCCGCCTGCCGGGCTTCCCTGGTGACACAGGGCTTGGGAGTCCACCTGCCAACGCAGGGGACACGGGTTCGCTCCCTGGTCGGGGAGGATCCCACATGCCGCGGAGCAACTAAGCCCGTGCACCACAACCACTGAGCCTGCGCTCTATAGCCCGCAAGCCACAACTGCTGAGCCTGCGTGCCACAACTAGTGCAGCCCATGTGTCTAGAGCCCGTGCTTCGCAACAAGAGAAGCCACCACAATGAGAAGCCCGCATGCAGCAACGAAGACCCAATGCAGCCAAAAATAAATAAATAAATTTATTTTTTAAAATGCATGCATGCTCTCATAAGGATGCAGGATATTTCTGAATTCAGAAAAGTTCTGGGTTTTGTTCTGTTTTTTTTTTACTACGCTAAAATATACATAACATAAAATTTACTGTCTTAATTATTTTTTTGGTCTTAGTCATTTTTAAGTGTACAGTTCAGTGGCATTAAGTACATTCACACTGTTGTACAGCCATCACCATCATCCATCTCCAGAACTTTTTCACCTTGCAAAACTGAAACTCTGTCCCCATTAACTAACTACCCACTAACTACCCATTTTTCCCTCCCTCCCATGCCCATCCAGGCAACCACCATCCTACTTTCTGTCTCTATGAATTTGACTACTCTAGGTGCCTCATATAAACAGAATCATGCAGTATTTGTCCTTTTCTGTCTGGCGTATTTCACTCAGCACAATGTCTCTTTGAGGTAGAACAACAAATCATTTTAAACTTTCGAGGCCTTAGTGTGTACAGAACAAGGCGCATGGGCCTGGTACACCCACAGCCAAAAGAGCATGGCTCTAGAACCCTGTTTTCCAGACCAGCCATGTCCCTGACATGTTCTACTATCAACCAGTCCTTCCCTCTACTCTCCAAATAAACTGCACAAAAAGATACTGGAAAGACTTAGAATAGTGAGATTAAAGCAGCATCTAATGTTATACCTCAGATGGACTTCAAGTATGCCAAGTCTCATCACCCCAGTTCTTGACTCCCAGAGCACTCTGTCTCCCCAGGACACACCTATTCCAGCCCCATCTCACAGCCATGAACCAAGGGAGTCAAGAAATCCCTGTCAGATGAATGAGAAAGAAAACTAACTCATCTTGGGCACAATCTTTTCTTATATGTGGAAGCCAGAGATATCACAGCACAACCCAAACCTATTCCTTGGAGCACCTGAGCCAGACTCAAAAACCCTTACGCAGGCCCACTGGCAGTGTGAGCCCTGAGGTCCAGACACGTCAAACTCACGTCAAACTCAAGACAACAGAGAACAGACAACTAGCCCCAACAGTGCACTCAGCAATCAACATCACTGAAGAGGAAAACACTGCATCCCCACCTCAAGGTCTGAGTACCAAACCCACTTATCTTGTGAGGCTGACACAAAACCAGGCCCAGGGGAGTCAGTCACCACACTGGCCAAGTCCATGGATGCTATGTGGGAAAACAGTGACACCAAATGACCAAGGTACCCAACTCCAACAGGAGGAGGACATTTCGTTCATTACCAATAATTTCAGATAGAAACGCCCATAGCACCTCAATTATCACTTTGGTTAACTGCTCCAGAATAAGGAGAAGGGCAAAAATGATTTTCTGGGGTTCCCCACCTAGTTTGGCCTGGGCAAGCAGGCAGTCTCCTTTCCAACCAGACATGTCCCTGTGTGGCCTGTGACTGCAAAATATAGTGTCCTCCTGGGACGACTAACAAGGGGGAGGCTGAGGAGGTAACCGAGTCTCCAGGACCACTCGGAACAGAAAAATTTGAGAGTGAGGATCACAAAAAGCCCCAACTGCAGAAGATCTCCATCACAGCAGGTGGCCTGAACAGGAGGTTCCCAAAGCAGTGCGCCTCACTGCCAAGAAGGAACCATCCAGGTGGCCTCCATGTCACACAGCATGCCAACCAGCTGTGTCAGTATTTATTTTCATGTCAAGAAATAAAACCTTCAGCCATTCCATTCTTGTGGCACGTTTTCTTGTCTGTTTTTAAAGAAGCAACACCTTATTTATCACACAATCTCCTGGAAAAGCAAGAATCCTTCTTTCACCAAGTGGAGGACTAGGTGTCCTCCACTGCCTCTGAGGGGTCCCGGGCCCTGGCCACAGGCGCCATGTGCTGCCTCAACCCAGGTCCTGTGGCCGTGGGCCTGTGTGTGCTGAGAAAGCAGAAGCAAAGCCACCAGCTGAGCACCTTCTCCATGCTGTAAAGACAGATCCCAACTCTGTGATGACACGGGCACCAACCATGACCTGCATATTCATGGACAGGGCAAAGACCCGCACATCACCCCAAGTCTCTCTGAAGAGCAACATGAAGGCCGTAGGCTGAGCCCAGAGTTTATACTTCCTCACCGGCCATCTTCAAACAGGCAGTCTTGGTGAACAAGCATCAATCTGGCGCAATCTGGTAACTAGGGCAGGTGCTCCCCACAAGTTTAAGAACCGGTATCTCACTTTCCAGAACTGGAATAGAGAAGAGAAAACCTGTTCAAGGGCACGGAGGGAGCAGTGTTCTGTGCTGGCCCCATTGTATATAAATGAAGACCTACCTGGGCCTAAAGGAAAAAACTTCATGGTCTTGAAATCCAAACAAAATCTAAAAGTAGTTCACAAAGCTTATCCCTGTAAGGTCCAAGATAAGACTATTTTGGTCAGGTAGCAGCAGGTAGGATGGCAGAAATATCACCAAAGAAATGTAAACTGGGGGGACTTCTCTGGTGGTGCAGTGGTTAAGAATCTGCCTGCCAATGCAGGGGACATGGGTCCGAGCCCTGGTCCGGGAAGATCCCACATGCCGAGGAGCAACTAAGTCCGTGCGCCACAACTACTGAGCCTGCGCTCTAGAGCCTGCAAGCCACAACTACTGAGCCTGAGTGCCACAACTACTGAAGCCCGTGTGCCTAGAGCCCGTGCTCCACAACAAGAGAAACCACTGCAATGAGAATCCCACACACCACAAACAAGAGTAGCCCTCGCTCGCCACAACTAGAGAAAGCCCGTGCGCAGCAACGAAGACCCAATGCAGCCAAAAATAAAATAAATAAATTTATTTTAAAAAAAAGAAAAAAAGAAATGTAAACTGGGTAGACCACATACTTCAGGAGAGGACCTCCAGTTTTCACCTCTAAAACGCACTCCCCTACTCCCCCCACCCCCTCACCCCTGCCCAGAAGCGCCCCTGTGGCACTTGGGCACTTCCTGGGAGGCAGGGCTACTGTCTCCTCACTACCAAGCAAAGCACCCACCAGCTGTTCCACTACTGCTGGACGGACCTGGAGCCTCAGTTGGCCTCTGCCGCCTTGATCCTCATGAAGGGTCCCATCCTCCAGGCAGGCAACAGGAGACTGAGAACAACTGACTGAGGTCTATGTAAGGTGGTACTTTCCAGAACACCAAAGGGTCCGCCTAGATCCAAATCCAGAGCAGCTAGTGAGTACCCAGGCAGGCTGCAAAGGTCAGCATCGTCCACACACAAACGTCCAGATGCCCCCTAGCTGAGTTTTGGACAGAAGGGTAGCCTTGGTAGAATTCTGGAAATCCAGTCTGATGCTGGGTCTTCAAATACAAAACAAGCTACAACCATCTGAGCAACCAAGCTTTCCTAAGAGGCAGAATTCAGTTTCTCTATCTGTCAGGAACCAGGTCAAACAGTCAAAACCATCTAGTAACTTCTGACACGTGGCTGGAACCATCCAACAACCACATCACAGCACTGATGGCTGTGACTAAGGCCACGTGTTCAGCCCAGGAGTCCCGAGGCCTCATGGCAAGGTCCAGGCCAACAAGCCAGTTTCCAGCCCCAGACACTTCCATCATTGCCACAAACTCTGATGATGTATCACAACGATCACAAAAACTGCATGAGTGATTAAAATGCTGCAAAGTTCCAAGGAAGAAACTACAACGATGGCAACATTTATCAGTAAATTGTGGCTTACACTACATAAGCCAATTAAGAACAAATTAAGAGGGACTTCCCTGGTGATTCAATGGCTAAGACTCCACGCTCCCAATGCAGGGGGCTCAGGTTCGATCCCTGGTCAGGGAACTAGATACCACATGCTGTAACTAAGAGTTCGCATGCCCCAACTAAAAAAAGACACTGCATGCCGCGACGAAGATCCCACGTGCCTCAACTAAGACCCGGTGCAGACAAATAAATAAATAAATATTAAAAGTTAAAAAAAAAAAAAATAGAACAAATTGAGAAATGACATGAACAGACACCACATCTTCCTGACAATGTACCCAATGATAAAAGTATGATCAGAGGAGGTCGGAACAGAGGGGCTCCTCAGGGAGGGTGTTTCAGAGAACCGTCAAACTGTCCTCACTGCACCCAGCCCTTATAAGGTAAAATGAGCCCAAGATGGAAGAAGCAGAGCCTTCCCAAGGTCTCAGAGGAGATAGGGAAGAGTGGAGGGTGGGCTACACCAGGCTTCTCTAGGCCATCAGAGCTTCCCAGCACCTTGCATGGGAAGCTTGCACCTTCCTAGACACTTCCCATCACTTTATCCTCACAGAAGGGCCACTGGGGAGAAGAGGTGTGGGGCAGACACAGGGCCTTGCTGGCTGGGAAGAGTTCTGCTTCACTCAGCCGAAGAGCCAGCATCTAGGGAGCAAGCAGGAAGGAAACCGTGCTAGAGAGTCAGACACATAGAGAAGCCCGCTCCTGGAGGAGAGAGGTAGCAAAGACCAAATCCCCGGCCCCTACCAAAGCTTTATTAGAGTGAAAGGCCTGCTTCCTGGGTGCAACGGCGAGGACACCAGAATTTTGAAATACGCTTTGTTTTGGCTTCCGCTGTGAGTTGGAGATTTCCTCGCTGGTAGAAGATTTTAGTACTAAACCTGATGTGCTATGAGGTACAACGCTAATGTCATGTGAATCTCTGACTTAAAATAAGAAGCCCAAAGAAACCTATGGGCTGTGCCCTCAGTGGGACTTTGTCTCTACCTGAGACTCACCCCAGAGTGGGCTGGGGACCCCACAAAAGGCAGGACTCTGCCACACAAAGCCCATGTCCAACACGGACTGAAATGTCTTTCCTCCATTTGCACACATACACACAAGCACAAAGCCATCACACACGTGCATAAGCACATGTGCACACGCACACACAAGGGTGCACACAAAGCCGATATATATATACAGGACACCACATGGGCACACACGAGGCCAGCACACACTTTATCTTCCAGGCAAAGGTGTACTTCTAAGCTGTCAGTTGTTGAGAACATAGACCACACATTCCAGAGAAACACTGTCCTAAGCAGGGTCAGGCTCCCAAGTAGCCCACAAAGTCTGCCTCATTCCAATGTTCTCAAAGCACAGTCCTGCCAATACAACCCAACCCAAAGCAAGAAACCCCCTGGGAAGTTGCCTCGAGTCCCAGGCTACCAGCCCTCCCAGACCAAAAGGGGCAAGGAGGAGAGAGGAGTTGTAGTGCCACGGGGGCAAGGGTAGGGGTGTTCACTCACCTCACCTTTACTGGGCCAGCCTTGCAGGGACCCTCTGGCCTCCTCTGAGGCTTACCCCACTGCCATGCTCTGTCACCAGCCACCTCACACAGACTAGGTCCTACCCAACCATCCAGCACCAAGATCCAGCCTGAGCCCCAGGCACTGCATGTCTGTCCCCAAGACCCCAGTCACACTACTGCTAGAGTGGGGCTCCACTGTCCCCCATGGTCCAGGACTCATCACTGTTCATCGAACTTTGGTGGCACAGAAAAGGGAGGGCCTGACTCTCCACTGAGAAAGCTACCACTGGGCACACAGATTCAAACTGCTACAGAAAAAAAAGCTCACTGCTGACAAAGGCAGGAACATCCAAAGAATTACCTTTAACACGTTGACAAAGAGATTTTGTTACTAAAGGCGGAAAAGAAAAGTGCAACAGTGGATAACGATTATTAAATTCTTTATTTGGTACCAGGCGTGATGCCAGTACTTTACATACCTGATTTCATTTAATCCTCATAACCACAGAATGAAGTACTACCAACACTAACCACACTTCACACTGGGAGACTGTCACTGTCACCAACACTTCACAAGGGGGAATGCCATTGATGCCCACAATTGACAGGTGAAAAAAACAGAGGCTAAGATAAGTCAGGGTGATTGGCCAGGGTCACAGGATTAAGAAGTTAAATGGGGATCCAGATGCAGGTCAGCCATCTCCCAGACCCGGGCTCAAATCTGAACCACACCTTCGAGGGCAGTTGGACTCTTAAGGCCATCCTAAGGCTGGATCCTTCCCAAGGCTACAGGAAAAATTCCTAAAGCAAAGATCAGCACACCCTCGATTCCCTCTTAAAAGAGCACACTAACTTAACCCTTTATTGAATTGCTAGAAACCTCCTGGAGGAATGAGCCTTGTTGTGCAAACCCTCATTCCACGGACCATACAGCAAATTCAATAACTCATGTGCATCTTCACCTTCTGCAAAAGGCACTAAAACCCTCAGAGGTTGACGAAGCACATATTTCTGAGCCCCTACCTGCCAAGGTACATACAAGTCAAGGGAAGGGGCTTAAAGGACTTGATCAACACTACCAAGGACTTCCCTGGTAGTCCAGTGGTTAAGACTGCACTTCCACTGTCGGGGGCGCGGGTTTGATGCTGGTTGGAAATGAAGATCCCTCACGCCACAGGGCACAGCAAAAAATTAAGGGAAAAAAAAAACACTGCCAGCCTAGGTCATAAACTAGGACCTTTTCATCTTCTTTTCCATTGTGTGAGATGTACACACAAGCCAACCACTCTTAGCACTCCACAGAGCAGACCAGGGGTCCCTGGCAAGGAACAGACGTGCAGAATTATCTTCTTTCCTTCCATAGAACAGCACAGCACTCACTCATGAGGTAGGGAACAGAGCAGACACAGACCAGTGGGAAGGAGACAGGTCCTCTGGCCACAGACAGCAAGGAGAGTGCAAGAACAGCAGGAGACACATGGCCCAAGGGACATGGAGCTGGGGGACAGCCCAGGCCCTGTGGGAGCACTTCCCAAGGTGGGTAGTGGCCAGGGCATGTGCTGGCCCTCCCAGCTCTGCATATGAGGCACCAGGCTGCTGCCCTCACCCAACTCACCTGATTCCTCACTCCCACCCATGACCTCAAAATCAGGACCCTGCTGGTGTTCTTGGTCATCATCAGGCAGATGTCACTCTCAGACCCAAGTCATTTTTTTTCCAAGTGCCAGGGCCCCACGGCCCCTTTCCTTCCTGTGTCCACAACCCCTCTCCCTACTCTCAAAACCAGTATTGTCATTGGGTAAGACACCCACCTGTCTTCTCCCCTGAACTCTGCAAGAAGAGTCAGGATTTGGAAACATTTGAGCAATGCATGAAATAGGGAAACATTCTCAAAGTAGGAAGCCGCAGCTGTTGGAAAAATTCATATGGATGTTTCAGAGAAGTGTCTTAATCGCTCTAGGTCTGTTTGGAAAAGGGGCCAAAGCCTCAAGCTGGAAAATTCTCAGAATCTAGAAGATGCTGATTACCGGGACTACCCTGGTGGTCCAGTGGTTGACTTCGCCTTCCAATGCAGGGGGTGTGGGTTCGATCCCTGGTCAGGGAGCTAAGATCCCACATGCCTCAGGGCCAAAAAACCAAAACATAAAACAGAAGCAATATTGTAACAAATCGAATACAGACTTTAAAAATGGTCCACGTCAAAAAAAAAAAAAGAAAGAAAATGCTGATTACCAACCAGCTCCTGGGGCACAGGAATCACATGGAGCCTCTTCCTGGTCCCTCTAATTGCTACAAAGCTCTTTTTCAGGCTAAGTGAAGGGCCACGTCCTTCTAATTTCCACCTATCCATCACTACTTCACTCTTGGGAACAGAGCAGAACAAACTCGTATATACAAGACAGTCCCTCAGATATTTTATTCTTTTACCTGTTATCTATCACACTTTCATCTAACACAAAGCACTATTTGTTTGGGGAGAAAGAGACACAAGGACAAATCAAGTTCCACAACCAGAGCCAGCCGAGATCCGGCAGGGTCAAAGACATGTCCCTCCAGTTCATGAGGGTCCTGAGTCCTGATGGTCCCACGGAACCACCACACCTCAACACACTACATTCTCCTAGTGAAGCAGAAAGTGGCCATCCAGAGCCACAGGCTGCGCGCTGGGTCTCACCAATGCCCACCTTCTCCCAGGCAGTAAACACAATCTCAGACCACCCTTCTCTAGGGCCCAGCTCACCTCACCTTTGCTCACACTCAGCATCCCTAAAACCAAAGACCCACTATCTCAGGGCCTAAGACACCTGTACTGCATTTCACTCCATAGGCCACCTACTGGAGTAGCTTAGGCTCTTCTATGTCAATGGGTTAACTTTTTAACCCATTAGCCAACCCTAGTTCATAGACTTAGAAGACTGGTTAAACTGTTTCAAAGTGACCCTAATTTTTCTAAGCAATTTAAGTTACTTTCTCCCTTCTGCAATAAACCAAGGTAAGGAAGTGGGCATGCTCCCACCATCTTAAACTTCACAGAAGGTGCATGTTTCTCATCTGCTCACCCAATGCTAAGTACCTTCCCCATGTGGCGACCTGTCCACTTTTGCTGCCTTTTGTGTCAGGGTCACCACCTGATCTTATCTCTGGAAAGTAAGAGGAACCCCTTCCATCCTCCCTGAGGGGGGTGAGTGGGTACCTGATGGCACCAACAGCAGGAAAGGCCAACTGTCCAATCCTGAGCTGAGATCCCAACTCACCAATGGGTCTCCTGGAACCCCTCGCCACACCCCACCCAATCTTCTCTCTTCCAAGAACATGGTCAATCCCTCTAACCAGTTCTCCTATGAAATGGTTTAAAGACTACTTCAGCAGGCAGAATGGACTTCCCCACATATAAAGGATATGCAAAAAATAACCTCCCTCAAAGCTTTCTAGCAGCCAGCTTGTGCTGTCCTAGACCCATCCTTATCTGAGTGTTGAGGTCCTTCACTCTTGCCCCAGACTAGCAGAGCTGACCACCAGAGCCTCGTACAGGATCTGATGTCTAGCTTTTTTGAATCTTGAAATGGACACCCAAAATGGATCACCCGAAGGATGACTAAATAATAAGTGTCATTACTTTTTATTAATAGATGGGGAAAAGCAGTTTAATGCTCTTAAAATTGAAAGCCATCAACCACTCAATTCCAGAACAGGAAACACAGCTAGAGGTTTTGTTTTGTTTTGTTTTGAAGGCAGCCCTGAGACTCCAGAAGCAGCCCTGAGTTCTTCTTCCCTGTGTCCTGTCCCATCCTCACACCAGAGATACCATGATGACCTCAAAAAACAAAGCCCTGAGGAAGGAAACCTGCCAATGGACCTACACTACATAAATAAAAGAGAAACCTAAAACAAAACAAAAAATTCTAAACTAACCAGGCCATAAAGAAATAAGGATAACAGAGATCAGACCAGGAAGCACTAGAAGGGAACAGAGATCTATGTTCTCTCTTCCGCAAGTCAACCCAGGGCAGGCCATTCCTCCTCTCAGGCCTCAGTTTCCAGTTTGTAACATCAAGGGCTGTCCTGTTTATCTGGAGGTCTGTATGCTGCCTGCTGGGTTCAGCAAAACAGCATACAGAAGCAAGCTAGTCCCAGGTGAATGTTACATTTGTCTGCTGCCCAAGGGCCAAAAATAGTTACATTTCTAATGCTCTGCCTGACAAATATAAATTGACAGTAAGGCTACAATTACATTTTAATCCAGACTCAGTCCGTTAATATCCTTAACCAAGAAAACTTCAAAAGCAAACTTCAAATGCCTACTACTGACACCTGAGGCTCCCACCACCTACCCAGTCTTTGGCATCGGGAAATGTCACTTGTAAGGTTGAAACAAACAAAAAGCCTCAACAATAAAAACTTTAAAGGTTTGGGGAGACAGGCAAGAGACAGATGATCAACATACAAACTGCTGAGAAGGTCAGCTAATCAAACAAAAGTGTTCAGGAAAATACTAATCAAACCCTCGGAAATCTCCCCAGGTTCCGGTGGGTGTAAGAGAGTCCCAGGGAAGGATCTGACTCCAGAATCCTCTGAAAGAACTGCCCACCATTGAAGGGGGTGGGCATTAACCCTTTACATGCACAAGAATAATACAGGAGAGAAGAGAAAATGAGGTTCAGGTGTTGTCAATGATATGCAAGTCCTGAGAATATCACAGATCTGGAGTGATTCAACCAATTCAATCAACACCTCCAAACCAAGGATTCAGTTTGCCATGCTCCTGCTTTCCCCACACCACTGAGCAATTGGGAGAAAAATGTGTTTCCTCTGTGGATGAATGAAGGTTGTAGCAGCAAAGTTCTCAGACCTGGCTGGCAGAGTGAGCCTGCCCAAAACACACAAGAAAGCTAAAAATATGCTGTTACTGACACAAAAGTCCACCAAATGGAAACTCAAGTGACGAAGATACTGGCCTGAAACCTGCTCACCTCCAAGGTCATGGTGAGCAGCTGCCTCTAAGGTAAGAATGTGTTGAGTCAAGTTTAACAGCACTGACTCAAAGGCTAATTGCACAGAACAACTGCGATTGTAGGAAATGTTACATTGGGATTATATGCAGATTTAAGACCACAAGGTTTTTTCCGCTTCCCTTCTGGATAACCTGACTCACCTTTTAGGTGAGATCTCCTTACAATAAGTTCTGAAGACCTTCAAATTGTTAGGTTGTGGTGGAATTTTGTTAAAAAGAAAATCTAGCTCCTCAATCTGAGTGTTTCATTGTGCATGATAACTGAGATGTAAGACCCAGGGGGATCATCAAGTAGCTGTCCTTTGGGCAGAGAAGCCTTTTGTTTTTTGGTTACTTTTCTCTTTTTGGCCCCCACCTCGAGACACGCGGGATCTTGGTTCCTCGAACAGGGATCGAACCGTGCCCCCTGCAGTGGAAGCTAGGTGTCCTAACCACTAGACCGCCAGGCAATTTCCCAAGAGAAGGATTTCTGTCTCAGAGGTAAATGGAGGATCAAGGGCTAGGATATCCCTGACTACTTTCAAACATTTCCCAATTGCCCTCACAGCCATCCCATGAGATTAAGATACAGTCCCTGTCCATGGATGGGAAAGCTGAGGCCAGGTGGCCAGAAAACCTGCCCAATGCTGAAGAGTGGTAAGTGTAGTCAGATCTGTCAAATTCCCAAACTGGCTAGAGAGCTATAAGTGCGGAAGGAGGACAGGATTCGGGACCAAACTCTCCTGTTTGCCACTGCAAGCACCACCAAGCAACCTACTTCTCATCCCTGACCAGAGTCCACTCAGTGATAAAGCCAGAGGTACAGGGGCATCTCTGGGTTCTCAAAGGCAGGACCCCATGAGAATCTGCCTGGCAAACATCTTACAACTGGAAGGGCTGCCCCTGAAAATCAGAATGTGGGGTTCAGCAAGCTCAGGATCAGGAAAAGAGGCTGTGTCTCCTTTGCCCTGATGAGGTACCACCAACCTAGCCATTCTGTTATCACCAGGGAGGCACTAAGGCTGGTGGGAAAAACATTCATAGTCTGAAATCGGAAAGGTTGGGGCCTGGTCCCAGCTGTAGAAAAATCAGCAAGGTGACTCTGGCAAGTATCACCCTCTGTAGGGACTTCACCTTCTTCCATCTGAAATGTGTTGACAAGGTTGTGGTTCCAAGGGGCAGAGACAGTGATGGTTTGTCCCACAAACACAGAGGTGCTCCACACGTGAGAAGCAGAACAGTCGTTAATGCTTTGGGGCTCTGCCTCATCTGCTCTAGTCATGATGGTACACTCACTGAACTCCAATTTATTGAGCAGGTACACATACTAGGTGCTGTGCTATGCCACTTGCATTTATTATCTCACTCCCAACTCAGCCATTTAAGGCAGACATTACTACCCCCTTTTTAGAAATGGGAAACAGAGGATGAGGTTCACCAACGTCAAGTCACAAGGAAGTGGCCAGGTGAAGCTCACACCCAACCTAAGGCAAAGCCAGGGGCTGACCCATGACACCACTACAGGGACCTGCTACCTGGAAACAGGCCCACGGCCTCACTTGGCAAACAGCAGGTGGTACTGGATGTGGAACAGCCTCCCTGGCACCAGGAGGATCTGGTTGGTCACTATAATGCAGCACCATTTATTAAAAGTATACTCAAAGGCATTACCTCATTTAGGATGAATTAGGTTTGAAGGTTCAAACCAAAAGACCTGACCAGCAAGGCAGGTCAAGTGGTTTCAAGGCTAGAGATGGAGATGCAGAAGGAATGGCTGAAGGATTCAAGTACCTCTGTGAAAATCAAGAGAGAAAGTGGGTGCAGTGCACTGAAGCCGCGCAAAGACCCTTTCCCACATACCCTGGAGGGTTCCAGAGGATTTCAAGTCACTTCCTACAGCTACCTTCAGGTATTCAATTAGAGTAAGTTTCTCTGTCTTCTAAAAGACTAACCTACATTCTCATCACACACAAAAAGAGGTCATAAATACAGCCTAGAAAGCAAAAGGAGGGGCAAGAAGCCCGTGGTCTAACATTCCTCTTGACTAAGAAGTCCTGGATCCTGTTTGCCGGAATCCACAAGTATGTAAGATCTGTCCCCAGCTGGTACTTTTGTTTCTCATAACACCAGTCTCACTACTTCCATCTCACTGCCACCACTTCAGGTCCCCTGTATTTTTTTACGTCAACCTTCCTAACAAGCTGTCTTCCTAATTCAAGGTAAAGATGTAGCTTTGCACAGTTAGCACATAAAGTAAGTTTCATTACCTGAAAGAAAAGCAATCTGAGGCCAGGCTGTCCAACTCACCTCCTAAAACAGTTCAAATAACTCAAGAGCATCCATTTCTAACAAACAACCACGCTCAGCAGGCTGCACAGTTCTGTAAGCCTCAATCTATGACACTGCCAACTCGTTCTTCTGGTTCTGCCGCACTTCCTAACCCAAAAACTATTACAAGGAAATCCCAATGATACTCTATTACCCCAGGACGACTGCTCATGAAGACCTCACCTACTCACCTGTTTCATAATCCTCCTAGTTTTCTACAATGAGCATAAATTAACTCAATCATCAGGGAGAAAAAAATAAGCCTAGGGAAAATAATCTTTTCCATTCCATTTGATGGCACAGAAACACCCAAAGTCCAAACTTGGTAGTTTGGACTACCAAGTCCAAACAGGTAGTTCTCCAGGCAAGCATCTGAGTTGCCTATGCTTTCAGAGGTTAACACACCCACATCAAGAGTCCTTAACTGGATTCAGTGGTAAGGGCATTACATTTCTGTCTCTTGGAAACAGACACATTCAAGACTCTGAAGGTCATTCTTGATTTTCTCCCAACAGAACACCAGAAAATGCCAACATTTCAGAATGGCTTCGCTACTCTCCCACTCATGTCCTTCAGGCGCCATCTTCCAGTCTTCTGCTATCTAAGGCCCAATGCACCCTCATCACATGAGTCCCTGTATTATCCTCTTCAATAAGGTCCTACTGTTCTCAAGGTAAATTCCAGACCCCTCAGCCCTGGAGCCTGTGCATTTGTCTCTCTCTGCTCCAACCACACTGATCTTCCTTCAGTCCCAAGCACTCTCTCTGCCAGAAATGCTCTCCCTTTTTCACTTTACCTATTTAGCTCCTACACATCCTCTAATCCCAGCTGAAAAAAGACCCCCTCAAGTCTTGCTCACCAGGTCACAGCATCGTTCTCTCCTTGGTCCTTGTAAGTTTCCCCAAGTTTATAAGATTAGTTACCATTTCTCTCCCACTAATCTCACAGTAAACACTGAGCAGGGATTCCTAGCATCAGGACGGAGGCAAAGTATGCACATTGATATTTATTGAATAAATCAATACAGAAATCACTACTCGCAATGCCACAAAGTCACAAAATAAGTGATACAAAACAAGTGAGAAGAACTACTAAAGAGTTGAGAATTGGAGTCTTTAAAATGTTTTATTACTTAAATTTATTTAACTGTTTCTTCTTTTTAAAAAAAATCATAAAACACAGGTATCAAAAAGTTAAGAAAACAAACAAACTAACAAACTACTGCTAACCCTAATCTTGGTACAAATCCTTCCAGGACTTTTTTTTTTTTTTTTAACCAAGAGCAGCATTATTTCTTTCCTCTCTATCAAAATATAAAATTGTAGGATCCGCCAAATGATACTGCATTAATAGAGATGACTTGACATTTAAAAAAAATGATGTCATCTGAATGGAAATAACAATGCATCCAAATCATTAATACATTAATCCCATTCTCTACACCACATCCAAGATGAGAGGCAATCCTCTGCAAAACCCAGCTTCAGAATTTTAGGGGAGAAATAGGGGATGAAAGATGAAGGGTGGGGGAGTAATTGAGAAAAGGGTCTAGCAAATTACTCTCAAAATCCCCAACCTAAACTGCTTCCTTTAGAAAAGGACCCACTTTTCTGAGTTATAGGCTATGGAAGCAAGGCAAAGGGGTGACTCTGTGGCTTGGTTCTTAAAAACCAACTGGTAACTCTGCTCTCCGAGGACAAAGCAGGGCTAGAAATGGTGTCACCAGGTCATCCCCCAACTCCAAGCAGAGGTGTACTGGAGCCTGGACAAATAAATGGCCTTGTGTTTTAGGAGCTCCCAGAAAATACTCACATACTGGGCTTGCAAACAGGAGCATTCCTGGGCTCTGGTGCCCCACAGAGCAGGCGCAAGCCCAGCTCTGCCTCTCTACTAAGCAGTCTTGGGCAAGCAGCCTGACCTCCAGAAGCCCCAGTTTCCTCACCTGTAAAGTGGGGACTATACTCTCCCCTCCTCCATCGGATTGTTAAGGGCACTTAAATATGTCTGTCCACTGAGCTTAGCACACAGTGGGCATTCAAATCGGGGCCGGTGTGATCTTTTATTTAGCCTTCCTCCACAGCTTGCTGTCAGGTCTAACACGCTACTCAGCATACTGATCTGGTGCCAGCAAACACTGCACATAATCTAACTTAGAAGAAAACTTGTAACCACTACCAGAAGAAAAGAAAAACATACATGAACAGGACAGTGGGTCCAAGACTAAAGCAAATGCACAGAAGGCTGTCTGTCCCTCAGTTTCTCTGCGCTACCACAGCCAGGAGGTGTCACTGTGTGAAATGGACATACGGAACCAGACTTAACCAGTACTGTGCACTCCAAGAAAACTGAAAGAAGTAAAAGGGTAAGGAAGAGAGGAAATTAAAGGCGCAAATAACTCACTCGGACTTTGATCTAAAGAATCCAAAGCTCTAAAGATAAGGCTGAACTGCACACCTAAAGGCATAGGATCAGATACACAAAATTAAGCAGTCCCTGCAAAACTCCCAGTGCAGAAACGTGCACCCAACGTGTCACTGAGTTCCTAAGGGAGGGATCCCCATTCATTTCTGGGTCCCAGTGTTTGCGCACACACCAAGTGTCAATCACGCTCTAGGCTAGGGCCCTGCCCATAAGCCCTTCCTAGTTGAAGTGATCAATTCCGATTCTTGGCAATAATCCCTTTAAAAGGCCAGCTGCTGCTGTCTAGTCACTGATGCCGACCCTTTCCAGGTGGGAAAAAAGAAATCAATACAGCAACGCCTAGATGGGGAGGCAAATTTAAAGTGTAAAGCCCTGTGAAAGGCCGGAACCCACAGAGGGGAAAGGGTCCCGCGGCTCCCGGGGGTCAGGCAGGAAGGGCGCGAGCGGGGGGAGGGCCAGCCCTGCAGGCGTGGGCGCGCGGGGACTCTTATTCTGACACGGGATCCGCAGCCGCCGTCGCCGTCGCCGCGGGGTTCAGCGCCGCGGCCCGGCCAGCCCGCGACCCCCGCCCTGGACCCTCGCCCTGCGCACCCACGTGCCACCGCCCCCCAGCCCGTCCCGGCCGCTGGGAAGCTGCGCCTCTTGGCCCGACCCCTCCCCCGACCCCAGAGGGAGCGCAGGAGGAAGAGGGGCGACGACGCGACTTTCCAGGACCCCCGCCCGGCCCGGCCCCCACGTGCCCGGGCGGCGTCGGAGCGCGGAACTTTCCAGGGCAGCGCAAAAAAGACGCTCCCAGAATAAAAGCAGTACTCGCTCGCTCTCACTTTTCCATGCTCACACAGGGGTCCCTCAGAGCCCCCCCGACCCTCCGACACTGCCCAACCCACACCGCCCCTGTCTCCCTCGCACGACCTCGGCCCAGACCCCAGCCCCTGCCCCCCGCCAAGTTTGGTCCGGAACTTACCGGGCCGCGGGCCGGCCGGGCCCTAGGACAGCGCGCGGGTTCAAGGGGACGCGGGGCCGGGGTCGGGGTCGCCTGCGGGGCCGGGCGGCCGAGGGGCTGGGGGCGCCGGGCCGCGCGCGCTCGCTCCGCCTGTGGGGCCGCCCGGGCCCGCGGCGCTCGCTCCGCCGGTCCGCCCGCCCGCCCGCGCCGCCGGCCAGATAATGCGCCCCTCGGCCGCACACATGGAGCCCGGCGCCGGCGTCACCGCCCGGGACATGCGCACCAGGTCAGCGCGCCCGGCCCGCGGCCCCCAAAACACCGGGGAGCTCTTAAAGGCGACGCCGCCCGCCCGCGCCCGGCTGGGCGGGGCCAGTCGGTTGGGGCGGGGCCTGATAGTGGTGGGCGGGGTCAGGCAGACCAACACCAGCCCCGGAAGCACCGCCCCTCCTGACCGCGCTCCACTGAACGCCGGGCCCCGCGCGCCGGTTTCCCACGAGGGCTCGGGCGGGCTCCTGCCGCAGGGTTAGGGGGGTCGTCGCCAGCTCACCCGCAGCAGAGCCGGGCGGGCCGCGCCCAGGGCTGACTCACGACGCGCTCAGTGCTGACCTCGCTCCAACTGAGCCGCGAGACCTCAGGCAACTGCTTCTGAAAACCAAGGTTAGAATGCCACCCCCACGGGGTCGTCACACAGAAGTTCCCCTCCAGGGGAGCGGCGAAACCGTAATTCTTCCAGCGCAGTAAAGAGAGTTCTACAAAGTAAGCTCCAGACCCACCCACTTCAAAGACACTTCAGTGATGACTGCTCTCCCTCTCCAGTTACCTCCCAATCTGCCCCCGTGCCTCTGGGAGAAGATGAAACCCCCCGAGAAAGCAAATCTGCACCCTTCCCTCTCCGGTGACTTGGAGGAAACACGGGAAACAGTCTAACCTGAGAGAGGATGGGCTTTGGAGATGTTCAACTACATAAAACAAACACAGTTTTAATAGGGAAAATAAAATATCTAGTATCACAAGAAGCTCTCAATATCAAGATTAGGTTCTGAAGAATCACCAAAAAAGGCCCTTTCCATGTTCTTTTTACAGCGTTAAAACAAATAATTCATGATGAGACACCTAGATAACATATCCTAATACAAGTGAAACAAGTTTCACCAAACATACCTTGCAATGTACTCATACTTTCTATTTCATTTTTTAAAGAGAATCAATGTAACTCCAACCCACAGTTGGTCTTGACCCCAAACTTCACAAACACTTAATGCAGAATAAGTTTTACAAGTAAAATTTTCTGCTATGTGCCCCCACCCCAATAAGAAGTTACAAAAAGTCAATTTTAATTGTGTTGAGTTCCACACCTAATTGGCAACTTTTTGTTGTTGATTCCACCCCCAATCTTACCCGCAAAATCTTCCAAGGGCTTAATGCCAACATCTGGCACAACTTCCCCAGGGCCAAAAGAGAAGCACTCCTTAAACTAAAAATGATACAAAATACAAGTTGTTGAACCACAAACACCTTCCCTAACCCAGATTTGTCAGCAATTTGCTTTGCTACAAAGAAATTCAAATGTTCAAATTCAAAAACCAAACAGAAACAGTTTATTCTCAAGCAGGTGACTTGGTATAGGAATGCAGGAAACTCCCTAATCCCATATGCAAAGATAGTTTAAAGCAAATGATTTTCACTCTAATTCGGCAGCTGTTTATTTTGAGAACTGCTTTACTCGATGATTAATCAGATGATGTATATTAAAGCAATATAAGCAAAATATTACCTCACTGCTCCTCACGTGGGTCTTGATTAATGCCAACTTAATTAACTATAAACAGAGCAAAGAGTTGTCAGGTGGGAGACCCAAGACTTGAGATTGACACAGGGATTCCAGAATCTGAGCTAGCAAACCCTGTACGAGTCACCAAGGTGACAACCATCCTGTTTTAAAGAGGGAGGTATGGGACTTCCCTGGTGGCACAGTGGTTAAGAATCAGCCTGACAATGCAGGGGACACGGGTTCGAGCCCTGGTCCGGGAAGATTCCCACATGCCGCAGAGCAACTAAGCCCGTGCGCCACAACTACTGAGCCTGCACTCTAGAGCCCGCGCGCCACAACTACTGAAGCCCGCCCCCCTAGAGCCCATGCTCTGCAACGAGAAGCCACCACAGTGAGAAGCCCGTGCTCCACAACAAGAGAAGCCACCACAATGAGAAGCCCACACACCACAACGAAGAGTAGCCCCCGCTCGCCGCAACTAGAGAAAGCCCACGCGTAGCAATGAAGACCCAACGCAGCCAAAAATAAATAAATAAATATTTTTTTAAAAAAATAAAGAGGGAGGCATCAGCTGTGACATATTAATGACACACCCCTATGGACTGAAGTGTGCACTGGTGACAGGCGGGCTGCCCCAGGGGACAGTGCCAACTTCTCCAGCTGGGAAAGGGTGAAATAGAGTTTATTTCTGTGATAGGAAGAGAGGGCCAAGTGTGTAGATGGAAAAAGCGATACTGAATCCAGACCTGTTTGGGGTCCCAGATGCTCAGGCGGGTGAATGCTGAGACTGCTTAGCCTAAAGACCTTGTGCCTATAGTACCGGACTAAACAGCAAATAGTTCAGCTGGGTGATTATGAAATATGATGCAATCACCTTCAGATGCCATTCTAAAACTGAAGAAACCCTAATTTAAGAGACAACTAGGGCTAGAACCATGTTTCTCCTGAAGTTTTTCCCCTCTGCCCTAAGAACACGGCAGTCAATTAATAGTTATGGGTACCAGTTAACATGATACTCTAAAAACACTTCTGTTATTAAGTTAAACAAAAATTTCTGCTGAATTCACTTCATATCCTTCAGACCAGATCCTTGCTAATAATAGCCAAGCCTCCTTCCACCCTAACCACTGCAGAAATATTCTAATTATCTTTCTAATGTACTATTAGATAAACTTCCAAAAACCATCTGAGCTAATTCCTGTACAACAAAGGGACTGAAGAAAAGAAATTTGGGCCAAATTCCATGTTCGTGTCCTCTTTTATAAAGTAGAAATTGGTCAAAGGCTCAACAATAGTGTGAAACCGACTGAAAAGGAGTAGCATCACCTACTAAATGTTTAAGGTACTGTACTTTGGGGGTTTTAAATCAGAAAATGTCTTTAAAGTTCCTGGTGGACAAGATTTAAGATGTCTTACATGACAAACACCGATCAACAAGAACCGTCTAAGAGACCACTCATCACAAGGGTTTTGTAGGCTGGGGAGCCTGTAGGCACCAGCTCCAGAAGTTCACAGGCTGGTGGTACAGAAAGACATAGAATGCTTTCAATGCAGAAAATGCATTCATAGAAAAGACAGGAATCACAAAGGAAAAGGCTGCTCCCCTCCCTGGAGAGGGGTCTGGGAGATCTTTATGGATGTGACATTTGAGCCAGCTCTTAATGGATGAACATCCCAGGCATCCAGAACAGCAGAAGCAAGGGCCAGAGCTGGCTACTCCTGGAGTGTGAGGGCTTTGGGGTAGACAGGGCTGCAAAGGGATGGATTCATTAACCTTTAAACTTTCTAGGTGGCTTTCTCTCTCAGAACACAGAATGAAATATCAACCACTTACTTCAATTCACAAGCTAAGCAGACCTAGTTATGTAGACTTTAACCAATTTTTAGATTACTGCTATCAAATAGTGACCCCAGGCTCCCTCTTGTTTTCTGAGAAGCTTTCCAAAGAATAAACAGGTTGTTCATTCAAAAGTGTACCAAGTTTCGGACTTCCCTGGTGGCACAGTGGTTAAGAATCCACATGCCAATACAGGGGACACGGGTTCGAACGCTGGCCGGAAGATCCCACATGCCACGGAGCAACTATGCCTGTGTGCCACAACTACTGAGCCTGAGCTCTAGAGCTCACGAGCCACAACTGCTGAAGCCCGCGCACCTAGAGCCCGTGCTCCTCAACAAGAGAAACCACCACAATGAGAAGCCCGTGCACCACAACAAAGAGTAGCCCCCGCTCACGGCAGCTAGAGAAAGCCCGCGCACAGCAACAAAGACCCAGTGCAGCCAAAAATTTAAAATATAAATAAATAAATAAATTTACAAAAGTGTGCCTTTATGAAAAAGAGCACTACTTTCCACACTTTGCATTTTTAGTACTCTAAAGTTTAAAACTATTTTCATTGAGTTTAGGGACAATATAACCACAATCTCTAAAATGATTATTTTAAAGTTTCTTATTTCACCCCAAATTCACTCTCAGATGCTGAGATTGCAAAGCAATTGGTTGGGAAAGGAAAGGAAAAGATTCATTTCTGTGTGAATTTCATTTCCCTAGTACTTTGATATTTTTGGTACTTTTTTCAAGGACCAGAAAATAGTTAAAGGGACTATGCTTTATGAAAAATACAATACTGCCAACACATTACAGCTTCTACAACAAATGTCATTTTTTAAATCACAACACGTTTTCACTAGATTAGGAGTTTGTGGGAGACAGATAAGCACCCATCTGCCCCATCCCTGTCGTGTATACAGAAAAGCTCTCTGAAGCATAGCTCTCTAGAGATGAGCCACTTTGTCAACATGTGTTTGTTTTGAGTATCGTTTCTAACCACAATTCTGGACACTTAGTGTCGATGCAACATGGAGTTCAGGCTCCATCTGCAGTTAGTCTCTGTGGGGCCCTGACGATATCCCACTGTTACAGGGCTCTGAACACAAATGCTTCCCTAAAGGGTTAAATACAAACTGCTCAGAAGTATCATTGTGAACCGGAAGTGTATCTCCCACTCTGTCTTCATCTGCATGTGTCACCAGTTGGCAAGGAATATCTCTTTTGTGTCTATATATGGCTTACAAAAAAAAAAAATATGCATACCTAATTTAGGTCAATGTTAAGTCTTTGAAAAGTTAGTAAGTGAACCGTGTTTTCTATGAATTAAAGAATTAACAGGAAAAAAAATCAGAAAACTACCAGAAAAAAAAAAAGCTATATGACAGTCTTAAGATCAACCTATTCAAACCTGCTTAACAAAGAAAGAGTATTAATCACATCAGTGGCCTGCTAATAAACATCCTTGGCTTAAACATGAAGAAAAACATGTTTTAAAAACTTGGTATCCCATTCACACTCCCCTCACCAGTTATTAAATGGCAGATCTTCCAACCTAACATAGGAAAGAGGAAAACATTCCTCCCCAAAGTTTTCCTAATAGGATGAATACTCCCCTCCTCCACTGGTGCCCAGCATTTCACTATAGGAAATTCAGGAGGCGGGTCTTTCTAGTTTTCTCCTTCACAGCTTGATAACAAACACCATGTCCTCTTGCATGTTGACCTAGTCAGGCCTATAATTTTACCAACTCCTGGTTTAGGAGCAGTAAAATCTTTTTTTCAAATTTGGGTCAAAAATCAACGTTCAATGGGCTTCCCTGGTAGCGCAGTGGTTGAGAGTCCGCCTGCCGATGCAGGGGACACGGGTTCGTGCCCCGGTCCGGGAAGATCCCACGTGCCGCGGAGCAGCCATGGCCGTTGAGGCCTGCGCATCCGGAGCCTGTGCTCCGCAAAGGGAGAGGCCACAGCGGTGAGAGGCCCGCGTACCGCAAAAAAAAAAAATCAACGTTCAATAGAGATACTTTAAGAAGTTAAGTATAAAGTTTAAAGCTTTATAAATATAAATATAAAGCCTAAACCTTGAAAATGTCATGCAAGTTAAAAAACTGTTCTGGGGACTTCCCTAGTGACGCAGTGGTTAAGAATCCGCCTGCCAATGCAGGGGACACGGGTTCGATCCCTGGCCCGGGAAGATCCCATATGCCGTGGAGCAACTAAGCCCATGAATCACAACTACTGAGCCCACGTGCTGCAACTACTGAAGGCCACGCGCCTAGAGCCCGTGCTCTGCAACGAGAAGCCACCGCAATGAGAAGCCCGTGCACTGCAACGAAGAGCAGCCCCCACTTGCCACAGAGCGCGAAGAGAAAGAAAGCCTGTGTGCAGCAACGAAGACCCAACGCAGCCAAAAAAACAAAAAAAACAAAAAAAACTGTTCTGCTGTATTGAGTTTTAGACCAGCTTAAATGACAATTCTCAAACGAAAAAAATTCAGAAGCAGCTCCCATTATCTGTCCTCCTGCAACTCCACGTAGACTGCATACTATTATAAGTAGAGTCTGCATGGTCTGATTTCACTGGCCATCGTTGGTTTCTGATTGAAAATACTTATTCAGAGCTCAATTTAAATATTATTTTAGAGTTCAATCTTGAATCCTACTATGGCACATTTTATAAGACTCTCTACCTTTGAAGGTAACTTTGGGCTTTTCTTGCCAAAGGTGCTCAATTCAAACTCTGATTTTTAGATGAGCATAACCTCCTCAGGTCAAGGGAACTCACCAGATTGTTTCTTTACCTCCAGATCCCTGACGGTGCCCATGCTGTTCCTCTCCTGGGAATGAGTAGCCACCTAAAAAGTAGCTCTCCCCATCGCCCCTTCCTTTGCAGGCTCTCCTTCCGCAATCCAACTGCAGCATTTTGCTGCAGTTATCAGTTCATGAACTTGTTTTTTCCTAGTAGCATATGAGCTCCTGTGTCCAGCCAGGTGCCTGACCCTTAGCAAGTTAAAGGAATATTTCCATCACACTCAAAGGTAAGGCTTTTCCTACAACATACTATAGCCACATAGAGTGTAGGTTTGAGCCTTTTTCCTAGTTACCCTGTCATGCTTCAGGAGGCACTGCAAGTCCATATGGTACACCAAGGTGATGCGGTGGCGGTGGCAGCAGCAGCAGTATAAGGCTATGATGAACTAAGGGAACCCAGTGTCAAAAATCAGCCAATCCAGGAACCTCTAGATCATCAGCCCTCAGTCATGCGCAGCAGCCTGTGGCCCCAAAGTGGACTGGTTTGCTCTTGGGCAGTGTTAACTGCCATAGATAGCTATCCAAACTTGGGTGCCAACCTCAAGAGGAATAGTCAGCCTTGGTATGATCCTGCTAACAACTACCTTTACTAGGCACCTACAACAATCCAGCTGCTTGCTTCATGCTTACCATCCCCACCCAACAAATGAAGAAACTGAGGCTCAAAGAGGTTAGGCCACTTGCAGTTAGGCCACCTTCCTGAGGTCACAGAGCCAGCAAGTGGCAGAATCTGGCTTTCTGGCTCCAAAGTTTCTACTGCACACAGGGCACTTTTACAAAGCAACAAAGACAAATAACAGCAAACAATTCTTCAAGAGCACACTCTTGCAGAAGGATCTATCTACTGTCTGCTTCCTTTAGTTCTATACACATCTCCAGAGCAGCCTTTTGCAGGCAAGCTCCTGCAGGGAACATTGTGATAATGCAATAGGAAACCATCCTGTTAACCACCCTGCCAGATAGTCCTGAGTTTGTGGGTACATTAGCTGAGCCCCTAGAACTGCTAGGTGCAGGTCCACTGGTGGCTCCCAGTTCTGACAAAGCAGCTTACTGAGCAAAAAGTGATAACCTGAACATGTTTTCTATGCTCTAATTGGAGCCCAGGAGCTCAGCCTGGAGTGTGGGGAACAGGAAATGAAGAGAGAGCAAGCATTCACTTCCCAAGGGCAACAGAGCCCAGAGGTGGGAGTCTGGTCACGTGCACAGTTGCATTACTTGTCCACGCCCACTTCCGGCCTGGGCCTTCCTCTTCACCTCATGAGTCAGTACTTGGGTGAAGGGAAGGGAAAAGAAGATAGACTACCAGAAACTCTCCTTGTAATATGCTCTCTCTCCCCTGCTGGGCCCTGGGCCCTGGGCCCTGAATGAGTATCCACCCCAGCTCTCTGGCTCCACCCCTCACAAATACACCTACTTAAGAAAAGCACCTGTCACATAATTGATCTATGTGGACTAACATCAAATCCGGGCCACAACATAGGAAGATCAAAATAGTGCTTCCCCAGTCCCAATACAAGAGGGAACCCTAGGGCAGAGGGAACTCTGTGCACCAAGAACCTACTAATACATGACAAAGCAGTCCACCTATTTGAAATCTCACTTTTCCTATGCCATAAACAACAGCCAAGCACTACCCTTGTCTGATTTTTTTTTTAAGATTTAAAACAAGGCGAGAAGGGCTTTAATAGCTGCTTATTTCTTTGCATGATATGCACTGCCATGAAGAAATGCCACAGGATTCCAAAAACACACTGCCACCAACTTCAAGAAAAGTAAAGCTGAAAATGCTCCTGGCAATAACCATTCTAGACTCTCTTTTGTTTCTCAAAGACTACAGTCACAGTCATCCTGAATCAAGTAGTGCCAAAAGCCAACAATCAACCGGGAAAACACCATAATTTCTGCTTCCTTTCAGAGGGAGGAAACAGAAGCAAGGAGTCCAGTGAGGAAATTAGAAGGGTAGTAAGGTTTCACTTCCAAACCTCCAAGAAACTCCACCCCAAGCTCCCAACATCCAGGAATATGCCCAAAGAAGCCCTGAGATATTCTTTCATTCATTTGTTTACTTGTCTGTGACTGGGATGTAAGATCCTTGAGGGCTGACTGCATCTGTCCCTGGGGGCCCAGCTCACTGCTAGGCCCCCAGCACCCAGCATGGTGTGCCTAGCACATCATTGGCACACATTTATTGCTGAATTATTTGCTGGCATAGGAAGTTATATGAGCCAGAAAATCTAACACTTTCTATTTTTCAATCCAATTTTAGTTGCATTAGAAAACAAAAAAAAACCAAAAAAACCCTACCTTATGGCCACACAGGAAAACTTGTGCCAAGTTAAGCCCTTACTTGAGTGTTTAAACGTCCCTTATAGGCCAGTTTAGAGGGATAAATCCATATTCAAACAATGCACCAGTGTAAACAAAGGCAGCCAGGCTGCAGAGAGGATAAAGCCAAAATTAATACTAGAAATTCAAAATAACAACATCCATTCATTTGGATGGAACGACTCCATACAGCAGTTATTCCCCAATTCCGAAGGAGGTCAGCTTCTTTCTTATCATCAAAATCCCACAGGGATTTAATGCCCCCAGTGCTGTCTCCAACAGGAAGGAAACCCTGACTTCCCCAGCTATTTCAGTTACATAAATCAACAGTTTATTGTCCAGAGTTAGAAGCTGGGCAGTGTTGGGACCCACATACCTTTTAGAACTGCCCACCAACGGATAACCACATTACATTACATCTAATAAATGTACCTAAATCAATATCGTTTCTAACTATCCAAGGGTTTTTATTGCTGTAAGGATCTTTCAATTCAAAAAAAAGTTTAAAAAACTTCCCATTAGATAAAAGGGACTTGGTGGTGGCGCCACCATCCACCAGAGTGAAGTCTGTGGCACACAAGGGACATCACAATTTCAAAAGGGATAATAATCCCCTTAAAGTTGTTTACCCTATGTTTTATATTTTAAAAATAATAAACTTTGCTCCTTTCCCATATAATGGAATAAATGTCCTTAAAAGAATTAAGAGAAATTTAAGACTGGCAGATATTTCTTGGCTTCAATAGTAAATTCACGCTGTTTGTGGGGAGATGGGGACAGAGGGAGGGAAAGGGGATATTTCAAGAGAGGGGGGAAAAACCCTTTTCTTCAAACTTGGAAGCGGTGCAGTGGGGGCCTAGCTCAGATTTTTCACCCACTATTCACCCGCAACCCGGGTTTTAGCTATCAAGGGCAGGTGCCATCTGTCCCCACATGAATAAGTGAAAAAGGCTGGGCCCAACTCACCAGCCATGATTTTAAGGCTTTCACTAACTGCTGAGACAAAACCCTCTCAAAAAAAAAAAAGTGTCCTGCCCACCCCAGCCTCCATCCCCAGAGTTTGAGTTAGCATCTTCACAGCTCTCTGAATCCTTGGGAACTCAAGGTGAATTCTGATCTCCTCATGGGCACTAAGCCACACACTCAATGTACTATTATTGTGTGGCAATAAATGCCTTTGTACATCACTTTTCCAGTCTTTTGTCCCCAAATCTGATCCATTACCCTAAAAGAACGGTTCTTCTTCCAAGGTTCTAATGTGTAAGAAGAGATCTCTCATCAGGTAACTGCTGCATATCACTCAGTCAAGCAATCCCAAAATATGGCTGTGATCCTTTATGGTTCACCTTCTTTTTCTTCCCACAATTCAAGCTCGTAATAATCTTCTATCTCGCCTGTGGTCTAATTATAGTAATACAGCTCCAGGGCCTTAAGTCACAAATTACCCCATTTTACAGAGGGAGAAAGCAAGGCCAAGGCAAACACAAACCCCTGTCACACAGCAAATCCATCTCACATCTGCTATCTGAACACAGAAAAACGCTACTAGACCCAGGTGGGCAGTGGGTTCTGCAAGAGACACTCTGAGTTTCTTTCTCTCTGCTCCGTGGGCATATTTGGCCTTGGCAAAATGTCAAGTGCTTCCTGTCTGGGAGTCCAGACCAGAACCATAATCTCCTGAGCACAACAACCAACCTTTTTTGCACACCAACCATGTGCTAGGCGCTGTGCTGGCTGCCTCCTGTTTGTTATCTCAGATTCATTCATTCACACATCTAGGAAGCACTTCCCATTTGTAGGCACCTTTACACACATTCACAGAGATGTGACCCCTTCAAATATTTAGTAACGTCCTGATCTCGTGCCATAACTTATCCAAGGCCACACAGCTAGGAAGGACAGACCCAGAATCTGAATCAGGTCCTTCTGACTTCAAAGCTCCCTCTTCCCTAACACCTCACCTTGCTGGTCCTATGGGCTTCATTTTCAAATAATAAACATGTGCCAGCACTTCTCTGCCCTGTCTCAGGACACCTTAAGCTCCGAGCTCCCCACCATATTTCCTCTTCCCCTCAGGGCAAGCTGACCAGGAAGAGGCAGTAGAGGAGCAACCAGGTCTGTAGCAGCTTCCTGCCTGGACTTGACTACCCCAGGAGCAGAGGGCCCAGGAAACTCTCCAAGCGCTTCTCCACAGAAGAAAATAGCTCGAGTTGAAACTTGTGTCCACATGGTCCACCGACAGATTTAGAACTCAAATTATAGCCTCGGCAGGAGTCTTCACAAAGGACTCAAAT
Organism: Kogia breviceps; assembly: GCF_026419965.1. Taxonomy (NCBI): domain Eukaryota; kingdom Metazoa; phylum Chordata; class Mammalia; order Artiodactyla; family Physeteridae; genus Kogia; species Kogia breviceps. Next base: position 171,562,655 of record NC_081313.1, on the reverse strand, counting down.
TAAGCAAGACCCAGATGGAAATGAACAGGAGAGAGACAGTCTTAAGTCAAACTGTAAAGTGAACTGCAGTTCTAGCAGAGTCAGAGGGAAGAAATGGTTGAAATGCTAAACCAACCAAGTTCAGCCTATATTTCAGAACTCCAATTCAGGAACATTTTCCCCACATTTTTAGCCTGAGACTTGTGCATGGACACGAAGTAGTTACAAGTTACTCAGGTTTCAAACTGAGTTCATTCCTGTCCTTTGGACCATCTCTCAATGCCAGCATTCATCTACTTGGGCTCCAGAGAGCTCTGCGTTTGGCAAAACAGATAAAATTAGCTACTGGAGTGAACTTGGAATCCAGGGTGGGCCATTAAAAAAAAAGGTACACATGAGATTTGTAAAAGCCACATAAAAACTTCCTTTGAGCCAAGCTGAAGTCACCTAAAACTTAGAGAAATGAATTCAAATCCCCTGTTCCTTGCCTCCCTTCCACCCTTCCTGGATCTAAGGTGACCCATTTCCTGCTTCTTGCTCTGCCTTTCAAACCCGAGTGGCCCACAAACTGAGGATCCACTGGAGATCAAGGGGTAAATCAGAGGGCCTAGGGAGAGAAAACACAGCTGGAAGACCTGAAAGAGCGTTTTTCTTCTCCTTTTTTTGGGGGGGGAGGGGGGGAGTTATACTATGCAGAGGGAGGACTGAGGGATGGGACAGGAAGTGGGTCAGTCTCACAACTTGAAAGTGTGATAATGGGGTACAATGCTCCAGCCCTGTCCCTCCTGCCTCTACACTGGCCTGACAACACTGTGGTGGCCCCATGACTCAAAAATGGAGTAACCAAGACTGTCCTTTGACAATAGCTCCTGCTCCCCCCAGTCTAGCAGGTCTTAAAGGATGAGAGAAAATAGCATTTTTTTGCCTGTCTCCCAATTTCCCTTCCAATCACAAATTCCTCCAGGTCCCTGGAAGCTGAGGCAAAAGTTCAGAAAATACCCTTTATCCGGCAAGAAAGAAGACTGAAGATGGGAGGGGTATATTTCTGATCTCTCCTTCCAGAATAGAGAGAAGTGGGTACCACAAACAGAAATACGGGAACCCTGAAGTTGGGGGCTCGAAGGAAAAATGAGGGAAGAGTTTCTCCCTTAGCAAATCAGGAGGGAAACCTCAGGAAAGGGGACATGATCTCAGGCAAGTGGAAGGGGAACCCCGGGAATTCAGGGGGACCCTTTAGAGAAGTGAAGAAATCCACTGTGTCCTCCATCAGAGAGGAGGTATCTTGAAAGAGTGCAGGCACATTTCAGAGATGTGAGGAGCCTAACTGAAGTGGGACATCTCATATTAGGGGGAGAACCTCTGGAGAAGCCAGGGACCCCTCCAAACACTGCAGCATCCACAGATTAGTAAGTGTCCCCCCCAGAATGGAAACTTTTTTGGAAAAGTGGGGAACATTTCCTCAAGTAAATAAGGATCCAGTCAGACGTATGGGCATTTCAGAGTAGTGGGCCCCCTCAGTAAAATGGAGGTACTCATCAAAAAGTAGCGGGTCCCATCAAAAGTGGGGTCAAATCAGAAAAGTGGGGAAACACCTCCAACAAGGATTCTGACAGAAGCACGAACACCTCAGATTAGTTGGGGGACACTTGGGAAAAGGAGGAGGTCACCCAAAGTGGGGACAGAAAAGCAGGGAGAGCAACGCAGAAAGGTAGGGGGAAAGGGAGACCTGTGAAAAGTGGGGGACACCTTAAAAAGGCAAGGGCCAAAAAGGAACACAGAACAGTGGGACAACAGCTCAGAGAAGCAGGGATCTCCTCGCAGAGGTGGGGGTCCCCCAGAGAAGTGAGGGGAAGGGTGCCCTAGAAGCAGGGATGTCTCCCTGAGAGAAGTGGGGGTCCCAGAAATGCAGGGGGTCCCTCAAAAAGCAATCCCTCGGAGAAGCTGGGGTCCCCTTAAAGAAGTTGGGAGGGGTAGTCTCAGAGACGGGGGCCCCCGGAGAAGGCGCCCCTCAGGGAGGCAGGCGGTCCCTCAAAGAGGTGGGGCACCCTCAGGGAAAGGAGACTCCCATCAGAGAGGCGGGGTCCCTTAGGGAAGCGGGTCTCCTCAGACAAGGGGGTCCACGCATGGAAGCGGCCCCCTCAGAGAAGCGGAAGCCCCACAGAAGCCCGGGGCACCGGAAGCCGGGGACCGCCACCAGCGGCGCCCGCCCCTCACTCACCGAAGTTGCTCGACGCCTCTGCGGGCGGCTGCTGGGCCCCGGGCGGCCTCGGGTGGCAGGGTCGTATCCAGTCCGCTCGGGTCCCGCGGCGGCAGATCCCTCAGGTGGCGCCCGCGGCGGCGCGGCGACAGGACGACGGACTGTCGACGGACTGACTGAGAGGGTGGCGCGGAGCGCGTTCGGGCGGCGGGGGTGCGCGTGCGCGCGCCGGGGCGCTGACCCCGGGCGGGAGGAGCCGCAGCACAGCGCTAGAAGCCGCAGCTCGGTCTCGCCGCTCCGTCTCACACTGAAATTGCCCGCTTCGCAGCCCGGCTTCCCCGGTTGCTAGGCAGATTTCGCCTTGCACACTTCCGGGTTGAGGCGCGTCTCACTGAGTGGCGGCGCCGCAGGCCAATGAGGTCCAGCCAGGGTTCCCGGGATACGCGCCCCGAAGAGGGCGTGGCCATACTCATGACGGACATCACCCGGAGGCCAATGGGCGCTCTGGCCGGCTGGCCCTCGGGATCGCGCTGGGGGCCTGGGCGGGCCCAAGGAGGCGGGGCGAGGTGACTGACAGGCGGCCTACCAATGGGAGAGTGCAGCGGGCCTCAGGCCCAGTCAGGGTGCTGCGGGGGCGGGGCTTTAGCTTCAGGGCAGGAACACCGCGAGGGGTGGGGCAATGAGGACGCGTTAATCCGTGGCCGGCTCGCTCGGACACTGGCGGGGGGTTACGCCAGGCTGCCCGGCGGCCAACAACTGGATGGGCAGGGGGTTCCCCGCAGTGCTCAGCAGGGGCGCCCCACCCACAATGCACCGGAGGTGGCCTGGGCCCGGCGGGCGTGGGGCGGTTACGCCGGGCAGTGGGCGGAGCCTCATGAGGCGCGCTCTAAGGACACTGGGCGAGCTGTGGCGCGGCCTTGTTTCCGAGGGGTTTCGCTGGCCCTGGGCTCTCTTCTAGCTAGAGTCACGGGTTCGACTCTCGTCTGAGGAGAATCTTAGGTTTCTTGCCTCCGGCCCCCGTTCTAAGAAAAACCTTGAGGCATCTTGCCCCTGACCCCTCTTCTGAGAAGAGTTTTAGCTATTCTTGCCCTGCCCACTTTTCTGAGAATTGCCAGGAAAAGAATGATTTTGTACATTCGGGACGGCCCCCCCCCCCCAGCTCTCTGTTCAAAGAAGACTTGACGGAATTCGAGCCCCTGTCCACTTTACTAAGGAGAATTTGGGGAGCTCAGGGTCCACTGCCTTTCCTGGAGAATATTTAGAGAACATACCCTGCCTGTTTTCTGAGCACTAGTGGGAGCCACTGGCCTTCTTCCTCCCTGATCTGAGGGACAGTGGGGGCTGCATGTCCCCAGCCTATGTTTCTTTTTTTTTTTAATTATTTAATTTTTGGCTGCATTGGGTCTTCCTTGCTGCGTGGGCTTTCTCTAGTTGCAGCGAGCGGGGGCTACTCTTCCTTGCAGGTGCACGGGCTTCTCACTGCGATGGCTTCTCTTGTTGCAGAGCACGGGCTCTAGGAGCGCAGGCTTCACAGCCTCAGTAGTTGTGGCTCACAGGCTCAGTAGTTGTGGCTTGCGGGCTCTAGAGCGCAGACTCAGTAGTGGTGGCGCACGGGCTTAGTTGCTCCGCGGCATGTGGGATCTTCCCCCACCAGGGCTCAAACCCGTGTCCCCTGCAGTGGCAGGCAGATTCTTAACCACTGTGCCACCAGGGAAGCCCTAGCCTTCATTTCTAAAGGTAACTTGGGAAATTTCTAAGTTACATGTCCCTCCTCCAACCAGAGGAGAAATTTGGGACTTAAAGCACCTCTCCTCTCTCCAGAGAGGAATTGCAGGAAACTGATGGCTCCTCACCCTTCTTAGTCAAGAACTGCCAGGGAGTTACGCTCCCTGTGCTTTTTCTAAGCAGTGTTTGAGTGTTGCAGGAAGAGTTCCTCTTTTGCTAAGAACGGCAACCATTTGACTCCTGTGCCCCAGAAAAGTTACCCATTTAGCTCTCCTTCCTTGTTTTTGTTTTTTGTTTGTTTTGAGGAGAATTTTTCCAAGCAGCTGTCCACTCTTTCCCAAGGGTCAAATCCGTGGCCCTTCCTAATTCTGTCCCCTGTCGGGCTCTTCAGTCCCACTTTTCTTCTCTGAGTGGGGCCCTTCCAAGAAGCAGTCCTGCTTCCCACCTGTCCCAAGACAAAACTAAGTAGTCATCAAACTATGCTGTAGCATCCACCATGGCCTACCAGGCATCAGAGGCCTTCACCTCTGTCTTCCCCTAGCTGGTCTGAACTCCTCCCATGATTTACCCCCAAAGAACCCAGTTATACCCTTCACAGGCAACCAGACATCCATTGAATTGAGGGGTGAAGAAGGCAGCAATGAGAAAGAGCCACAACACTCTGAGGATTCAGTATGGCAAACTTTTATCTCCCCCAACTTTGTGCACAGAAGTGTGCAAGATGCTGAGATACCTGAATTATAGGATGGAACTTGTGAACCAAGATGAACACAATAAAGGGAAATAGGCCTATTAGACAAGGCAGACTGTTATACTAAGGAGATACCCAGAATATATTGCAGGAATGTAGAGGAGGAAGTGATTAAATGAAATAATGGATCCAGCCTTATTCATTTAAGTAATCCCTCCGTGCTTTTATAGTTCTGAATTGAACTGGGATCAAAGAGCAGCTAGTTGTCCAACCCCTTCATTTTATACATGAGAAACTGAGGGGCCCAGAGGGCAACTGTGACTTGTTCACATCCTACTGCTACTTTATGGCTGGATCCTAAACTTGCATTGCCTTAATCTCACTTTTGGCCCCTGTGCAGGAAAGGAGACCTGTGCCCTTGAGTCGTGCAGAGCAGAGTCATGTAAGAACCCAAAATTCCCTGAGCCTTATGTCTCTCTCAGGCAAGCTGGGAGAAGGTTCTGGATACAGCTCTAATAGAGTCCCCAAACTCAAGAGCAAAGGGCAAGTGGGGTCCCTGACCAGGGTCAAGGCCACCTAAATTAACTTTATCAAAGGGAAATTGCAAATGAAGTGAGGTTATTTCAGAGCTACTCTATGTAATTTCCAGACTGATCCCTGGAAATGTCAGGACCTATAATTAGATCTCACTTTTTATTTTAAGAATGCACAAAATTTCTCTGATTCTCTGGAAAAAAGCATTGCCTGGAGGCAGAGATGTTGGATTAAGTGATGTCCATGAAGTCTGGAATCCTAAGCATAAACAACAGTCCCATTTGGCTGGAAAATTGTATCCTTGAAGAATCAAAGGCAAATGGGCATTTGTCAGAGAGAGTGAAATGCCCCACCAAAATGGATGACAGGAGCACAGCTTCTGGCATTAAAAAAAAAAAAGAAACAAAAGGAAAGAAGAGCACGTGACCCATTCCAAGGATGGGCTTTCCTTTCCATGGTGGTAGCAGCGATTGCATCTTTCTGCATCAAGGCATGTCCCTTCCTGGTCTGGGAAATCATGTGGGCAAACTGGCTAAGTGACATTCACATCCAAATAGGGAAATGGGAACTGAGCCAGGTGAATGCACAGGCAGCAAGGAAGGCAGGGCCTCAACAGTAGTTAGAAAAATGATGACCTGGTGGGTGCTAGCCTGCAGAGACATTCTGTTGGTGTTTTGGCTTTGGACAAGGAAGAGTACCCACTGACAATGAAGAATGACAGCTTGTTAATACCCGTGGAAAGGATACTAAGCACAAATATTAAAGCCCAGTAGTGTCACTCAATGATAGTTGAAGTTCAGGTACAAACAGTAAAGTGACCCTCCATCATTGCCTCCTAAGATTCTTGGACTGCCTAATTCATTTGGGTTTGACAAGCACTATGAGGTTCACATATGTGAATTGCTAGTCTACTGAAATTTGCATCCTTTGTCAGGTCCATTGGAATCAGCCTTGGTTCTCAAAGGGAAAAAGTGGTAAAAAGTCAGTGCCTGGGGGGAGGGATAAATTAGGAGTTTGGGATAAATTAGGAATATGTTAATCCCAAACTCCTAATTTAACACTACTATATATAAAATAGATAAATAGCAAGGACTTACTGTATAGCACAGGGAGCTATACTCAATATTTTGTGGGGACTTCCCTGGCGGTCCAGTGGCTAAGACTCCATTCCCAATGCACGGGGCCTGGGTTCGATCCCTGGTCAGGGAACTAGATCCCACATGCCACAACTAAACATCCCACATGCCTCAACTAAGACCCAGTGCAGCCAAATAAATAAATATTTAAATATATATATATATATATATATATATATATTAATAACCTTTAAGGGAAAAGAATCTGAAAAAAATTGATATATATGTATGTATAACTGAATCACTTTGACCACTTTGCTGTATACCTGAAACTAACACAACATTGTAAATCAACTATACTTCAATTAAAAAAAAAAGTCAGTGCCTGTTTCCAGAGAGAAATAGACACCACCAAATCAGGAGGTTGGCCTATATGTCCTCATATAGCACCTGAATTATCCAGGGGTGGGGAGCAGGGTGTAGCTTTATTGGTGTTGGTTGGCTAGAAAGTCTAGAATCGAATCCAGATGGAGTTCAGGAGTCCTTTCAGCCAGATTTTTTTTTTTATTGATCTCTAGGTCAAAAAGCTGGACTCTAGTAACAAATCTTACCCAGTTTGTACTGACACAATTAAGTGAAATTAGTGATAACCCTTTTCTGAGACAAAAAGTGTTATCTACACCTATACGCCTACAGCCTAGAAGACTTCTGAATCAAAACGGTGACTTCCCCAACCAGGAAGGAAAGCATTTCTGAATAGGAGAGAGTTCATCTTAGACACTGTATGCAGAAAGGAGGAGCTGAACGTAGACTTACTGCTGCCTTCAGAGAATTCACCTTGAGATTCTGTTGAATCTAAAGGTCTTTAGCATCCCAGACATGCATTTACACCTGAGCCTAAAACCCATGTCAGGGCTTTCATCCTGCTGCATTTCACATCCTTCCCTTGATCCTTCTCTGCCTTGAGACAATGGCCCTGTGCCCAGGGACTTAAGTGACTCCAAGTGGCATGTGTATCATGCCTGTGGTCACAGCTCACTGCTTTCATTCCCTCACCATTCTCTTCTCCTCGTCAGGCTGGTGTCTAATCCTGCCACTAAAATCTCTCTCTCAACTTAAGTTCTCTCTGAGAACTTAATGATTCCCATTCCAGGAACTCTTCTGGGTGTGTATTTTCTCTAACCTCTAGCATCTAGAGGACACTCCCTCTTCCTTGAAATATCTTCCATTGGCTTCCGGGGAACGTGACTTTTCTGGTCTCCTGTTCAGTCTCTGTGCAACTTCTACCTGGAAATTCTGCCAGGCTGCTCATCTCTTGCCACTCTTTGCCCTCTGTGTGTCATCAGATAATAAATCCCTTTGTGGAGTGGGACTATATAAGAACTCTAAGATCTGTATTTCCAGTCTGCCGGAGTTCCTTGTCCAGGGTCTCCTGTGCCTCCAGATGGTTCCGCGAAGATGTGACTCAAACCTGACCAAATATCGGACCAAATTTGATAACTCTCTCTTTGACCCATCTCCCATTCTTTAAACTAGCTGCTCTTTGTCATCTTCTTTCTTTCTTTCTTTCTTTTTTCTTGCACCAATGTCACTTTCCCAGTGTTCCAGGATGAAAGCTCTTAAATCTTTGGAAGTTTTTTTGTGTGTGTGGTACGCGGGCCTCTCACTGTTGTGACCTCTCCCGTTGCGGAGCACAGGCTCCAGACGCACAGGCTCAGCGGCCATGGCTCACAGGCCCAGCCACTCCGCGGCATGTGGGATCTTCCCGGACCGGGGCGCGAACCCGTGTCCCCTTCATCGGCAGGCGGACTCTCAACCACTGTGCCACCAGGGAAGCCCTGGAAGTTTTAACATCATTCTTCAAGCTCAAATTTAGTTGCTAAATGTTGTGATTCACCCGCTCACTTTTCTATCTACTCTTTTCAATTTCCATTGCTACCATCCATGCCTGGACTATTATGTGCAAATTATCAGACTAATTTCTCTTAAATCATGGACCATGTGACACCCCTACACAAAAAACTTCAATTTTTATGGAGGCTGTATTGTATTGCTTTTGTAATCAAAAAAAAAGAATTCCATCACCAAAATGTGAAGACTGAATCTTGGCTTAACGTTTGAAGACTTCTCCTTGCCCCTCCCTTCGCTACAGTTTCTTCCTGGGATGCTTTCTTCAGGAATGATACCTTATGTTGATTAGTGCAAAATTTCCTACACTGAATTCCACAGGGCATCAGAATGACTCAAGATATCAGTAGAGATTCTGTGATGAGTTTCCCTGCTTAAAACAATTTTTTTCAGGACTTCCCTGGTGGTCCAGTGGTTAAGACTCTGTACTTCCAATGCAGGGGGTGCAGTTTCAATCCCTGGTCAGGAAACTAAGGTCTCACATGTCACATGGCATGGCCAAAAAAAAAGTTTTCAACCAGAAGATTTCGCTAAACCTTTAATATTGATAATACATGTTGTTCTGTTATATTACAATCCCCCTCCGTTGAGCACACGATGTTTCCTTTTTTTCTAAGAACACCCATCAATATCCCGGCACTACTGTATAGTACAGGGAACTCTACTCAGTTCTCTGTGGTGACCTAAATGGGAAGGAAATCCCAAAAAGAGGGGATATAAGTATACATAAAACTCATTCACTTTGCTGTACAGTGGAAACTAACACAACATTGTAAAGCAACTGTATTCCAATAAAAATTAGTTAAAAAGAAAAAATCCTGGTGAACTCACATTCAGTAGAATGTGGTTCATGGCTTGATTGGGGCTGGCTTGGCATGTTGCCCTTGTCTAAGCCAGCTTCTGCTTCCCTTATTGCATCTCCCTCTCTCGGGAGTTCTATGAGATCAAGGTACATTTCCCCATTTTGGAGGGGAGACAGTCGAGGCTCAGGGTTTTTTATTCAGCTAGGGTCACAAATAAATAAAACCAGAACCTAGGTTTCAATTCCAATTCTGAACAAAATCCGACTCTCGTACAGCTTTTCCAACTGCTGGGGCCACGAGCATGTTAGTAACTAACATTTTCTGTTTATAATTTTCTCTTCCTTTTCTTTCTTTCTCTTTCTTTTTATTTCTTTCTCTTCCTTCCTTCCTTCCTTCCTTTCTTTCTTTCTTTCCCTTCCTTCCTTCCTCCCTCCCTTCCTCCCCCCTCCCTCCACTAGATAGTACACTCCCAGAGGATAGAACTACATTCTTCAGTATACACATAGTAGATACACACACACACACATTCAATATATACACAGCGGACTACATTTAAACCATAAATGCCTGGGTCATCCGCCTTTTCTGAATGCCTGCTCATCTCTCCCCTTCACGTCCCCTCTTCTTTTAGATAACAGTGTGTTAAGGACTGTCAGAACCGAGATGAGCAAGCTCAGCATCAAGGCGAGAGCCGAGCTGGTCTCTTGGCAAAGGCAGCCTGAATCTCAAAGGCCACAGAGACTCATTGCACTTTCGTGGTTGTTAAACCCCAGTGGCAGAGCAGGCGGCATCCTGTCTCCTGTCTTGAGTGGAATTCAGGAGTCCCCAGGGAGCTCTGGGCAGTCGCGGGCCGTGCCCTGTGGGTCACTGGTGTGCCTTTGTGAGGGAAGTTTCCTCGTCACTGCCCAGCTGCTTCCTGCCTCCATGTTAAGGCCTCCAGGCCAGTCAGTGGGGAAGCAGCCATCAGGGCTCCCTGACATTGCCTTCCACCCAGACCAGACCAGGCTCGTCCTTCTCGTTGCCTCTCACGCATCTGCTCACCGAGGCCCTGGTCCTCTTTATGAGAATTTTCTCCTGGATTCTTGCCAAAGCATAGACAAGTGAGCCAGGAGAGAAAAACATCCCCCCAGACATATAGAAACTATAGAAATGTGTCTGCTCAGCATCATTCTCCCCTCTTCCTCCCCTGTGGTGGGCATGGGGCTGGCACTGGGTGGATAGCAGGGTGAGTGGTGAGGATGGAATGAAAGAGGATACTTAGTGCTTCCATCTTATTTTGTCCTTTTGTACGAGTAACCTTTCAAAACTTCCCTCATTCATTGGTACATTCATTTATTCCACAAATATTTAATGGGCCCCTAAGGAGGGCTGGGCACTGTGGGGTAGAGCGCCGTGGGCGAAGGTGCCGGGGATGAGGCATCTCTCTCTCTCACCTTGACCCTCAGGCCTGCTGTTCCCTTCCCCACAGGCAGCCACCATCACCAGTCTCTCAAATGTCCCTCCAGAGAGGTTCTATTCCATGTGCAGATGCATGGGGTCCACTTTGATTTTGTGCACACACAGAGTCATGGCGCACGTGCTCTGATCTTTTAAACTGAAAGCAAGTGTTCTGGTGGGCAATTCTCACCATGGAGGCAAGTTGCCACCCTCAATCAGTGACCGGGACTGTTCTAGAATGTTCCTAAGAATGGAGCACCCTTAGCCCAACATTGCTTGCTGTTCAGTATAGAAACCCCTAGAAACACCTGCATGGTGGCCCGAGGGGAAAAGGTCCTTGGATCCTTGGAGTAGGCATATTTCTACGTGTCTTGGGTTAGGAAAGGCTGAATCACTACTTTTGCTTAGATCTGGAAACTAACTTATCTTCTTCCTAGTGCAGGAGTCACTAGTGCCCCTGGGTCTGGAAACCTTCACTCCTGCTCCAAATGATGCTGAGAGCTAGGGGCCTGCAGCTTAGGGGGAGATGGGGCTGTCGCAGGAATTTCAGTGCAAGGGCCCAGGTTCTCCACTGGAGCCGTCAGAGACCTGTGGTCATGGTGACCGTTCTGGATGCTGTGGTGAGCAAGTTGAATGGGGAGGGAAAGACTGACAACAAAGTGAACAGGTGATTTCAACCCCTGGTGATGTTGATGAAGAAAAGTAACCAGGGATGGGACACAGTGACTGGAAAGGACTCCGGCCAGGGCAGGAGTTGGCGGCTTGTGAGAGAACTGAATCTTAACAAGGACTCAGTCCGGGGATGAGCATTCTGGGAAGAGAGGAGCAGTGGATGCCACAGCCCTGAGGGCACCGAGCATGGGGCAGAGAGCAACTGGAGAGCTGGTGGGCAAGGATGAAGTGGGAGAGCTGATGTTGCAGGCCTGGGAGGAAGCTGGATTTTATTCTAATGAGAAGAAGAAGTAAGCGTGCTACAAAGCTTCTGTTTCCCACTGGTAAAATTCCTTGTTTGGATTCGGTAATCTTCCAGCTCTCTGGTTTCATGCCTGTGTTCTTTTATTCAAAGATGTTATGGAGGGCTTCCCTGGTGGCGCAGTGGTTGAGAGTCTGCCTGCCGATGCAGGGGACACGGGTTCGTGCCCCGGTCCGGGAAGATCCCACATGCCGCGGAGCGGCTGGGCCCGTGAGCCATGGCCGCTGAGCCTGCGCATCCGGAGCCTGTGCTCCGCAACGGGAGGGGCCAGAACAGTGAGAGGCCCGCGTACCGCAAAAAAAATAAAAATAAAAAAAAGATGTTATGGAGCCTCCAGGGTGGCCAGATTTAGCAAATTAAAACATAGGATGGGGCTTCCCTGGTGGCGCAGTGGTTAAGAATCCACCTGTCAATGCAGGGGAAACGGGTTTGAGCCCTGGGCTGGGAAGATCCCACGTGCCGCGGAGCAACTAAGCCCGTGCGCCACAACTACTGAGCCTGAGCTCTAGAGCCCATGAGCCACAACTACTGAGTGAGCCTGCGTGCCACAACTACTGAAGCCCACGTGCCTAGAGTCCGTGCTCAGCAACAAGAAGCCACTGCAGTGAGAAGCCTGTGCACCGCAACAGAGTAGCCCCTGCTCGCTGCACTAGAGAAAGTCCATGTGCAGCAATGAAGAGCCAACTCAGCCAAAAATAAAATAAATAAAATAAAATTTATTTTAAAAAAATAAGAAAAAGAAAACCTAGGATGCCCAGTTAGGGTGAATTTCAGATTAATGACCAATTCTCATGTAGTATAAGCCTATCCCACAGTGTCAGAGTATCTTCCATGTGCCAGGGCCCCCCACTAGGAGTCAGCTCAGCTTTGAATGATTTTCTTCACACAACCCCACAGCCTACTGCCTTCGGAGGAACTGGTCAGACATGAAGGCTACAGTCTGGTGTGACTTGGGAGAGAGAGATTCACCAGCTTCAAAAATCCACCTTGGGGGCTTCCCTGGTGGCGCAGTGGTTGAGAGTCCGCCTGCCGATGCGGGGGACGCGGGTTCGTGCCCCGGTCCGGGAGGATCCCACGTGCCGCGGAGCGGCTGGGCCCGTGAGCCATGGCCGCTGAGCCTGTGCGTCCGGAGCCTGCGCTCCGCAATGGGAGAGGCCACAACAGTGAGAGGCCCGCGTATCAGGAAAAAAAAAAAAAAAAAAAAAAAAAAAATCCACCTTGGCCCCAAATTGTGACCTTGAACTGGCGATTCCTTTGGGTGCCCCAACTCTTGTTAGATGCCTGCATGGCATCGATTAAAATGCCTTTGACGTCCCCTGCATCACAAACATGTATCGTGTTGTGTGGGGATGTTATTTGGGTGGCCAGATATAGGTTCTGGCCTCTTTCATGAGAATTATGAGACGGGAGGGTAACGTGTTCGGCACTCACCCATTATCCTCACCGAGGGTGTGGCTGTGAGAGACCTGAGGTAAAATTTGAATGTTGGAAGGATCCAGAGAGAGATGATGTGGCCATGGGCTCCTCGTCCCATCATGGGGACTGAGTTGACACTGCCATGGGGTCTGTCGGTGTGCAAAGCCCACCTGGCCCCGTACTCTGCAGACAAGGCATGTGGGTGTTTCCACAGGGCAACCCTGGACATGGCCTGTGGCCTTTCCAGAACACAGCCAGGCAGGGGCAAATAATCCCTGAAAAACAATCTCCCTAAGTCAAGGTTTTGGGTCTCAGGAAAACTAGATGCTGAGAGAGAAACAGATCCTAGAGGGTTTCAGGTGTGGCCCTGGTCCTGCGGGGACTTCCTTCTGTTGGCGCCAGAAGACAGAACTTTCTGGAGGCAGGAAGGACTTCTTGGAGAGATGAAGTCCCTTTTTCTGGGGAGGGGGTGCCTCAGGAAACATCGTGGTGGCTGCTGGGCAGGGTGTTAGGGGTACAGTACTCTGTCTGGGGACCCAGCTCTGAGGCATCTACTCTGGTTAGTTTGTGGTAGTATCAGGAGGGATCGGGCCCTTGGTCACCTGCTGTTGGAGTCCATGTTATCCAAGGGGGTTAGTGACCCCATCTCTGTCATTGTCACCTTCTGACCCGTGGCCTTGCCTCAATTCAGCCCTGTCTGCATCACCACCACCCGAGTTCACTTCTGGGATGTAGGCCTAAGCGTGGTAGGAGGAGAAGAACCTGAGGAGACCCGGGGACTTCGATCCTTCCCCTGGACAAGGGAGCTCAGTCACTTTTCCCATCCATCAATGTCCTCCTGGACATGACCCAGGTGTCAGCTGTGCTTGAGGTGGTGGTGGGCACATGTGGCAGCCCCTGCCCTCCAGAATGCCACAGGCAGCCCAGATGTCCACACAGCATCCTCTCTGGGGTGGCCAGACATGAGTGCTGCCCATTCCCTTCCCACAGTCTTGGTGGCCATGTAAGCAGAAGTTGGAAACGCCATCTAGCTGCCCAGCTCTGACTGGCTTGGCTGAGGGAGTTCTCCCCTCTGTCCTGTCACAGAGCTCCCCCACCCCCCAGGTCCCCTGGTTGTCCCATCCTACAGGGCACTACTCCTCTCTCGCAGGCAGGACAGCACTCACTCCTATTAGAGGTCCATCATAGAGCTCCTGGTACAATGTCCACTCCCTGAGGGCAGGGACTTTACCTGGTGTGGTTCCTGCTGTGTTCCCAGCACCCAGCATGTGCCAAATAAATATTTGGCAAGTAAATGAGGGAATGAATAGTGCAGCCCTGACACCTAGAGAACCATGGGGATCAGCGTCTCTGACCTGCATGTTACAGGAGGGGAACTGAGAGGCCCTAGGGTAAAGGTCAGCCCACATCCTTGCAGATAAGGACAGAGCCAGGGTACACTGGGGTCTGGTGACATCCTGCTTGCCCTGCCTGATGGGGACACTGCCCGGGGTGTCCGCGCCCCCTGGCGGCTGAGGAGCAGGCTGGGCCACCGGCAGCCACTGGTGACACACAGATGACAGTGGGAGATTTACTTCCGGTTCACATTACTTCTGAGCAGTTTGTACTTAACCCTTTAGGGGAGCGTTTGTGTTCAGAACCCTGCAGTAGCAGGACATCCTCCAAGGGCCACACAGACTCTCGCTCTGGGTGGAACATGCCTAACTGCAGATGGAGCCTGAACTCCAAGCTGCACAGACACATGATGCTCAGAATTGTGGTTAGAAACAACACTCAAAGCAAAACAAACACATGTTGACAAAGTGGTCCTCTTCTAAGAATCTGTCTTAGAGAGCTTTTCTGCATACACAACAGGGATAGGATGAACGAATGCTGATCTCTCTCCCATAAACTCCTAATTTAGTTTAAGAATGTTGTGATTTTTAAAATGACATTTGTTGGACTTCCCTGGTGGTGCAGTGGTTAAGAATCCTCCTGTTAATGCAGGGGACATGGATTCGGGCCCTGACCCAGGAATATCCCACATGCCGCGGAGCAACTAAGCCCATGAGCCACAACTACTGAGCCTGCGCTCTAGAGCCCGTGAGCCACAACAAGAGTAGTGCCCCGCTCGCTTCAACTAGAGAAAGCCCGCGTGCAGCAACGAAGACCCAACGCAACCAAAAATAAAATATATAAATTAATTTAAAAACATCAAGCCCCCAATTTAAAAAAAAAGACATTTGTTGTAGCAGCCATAATGCATTGAGAGTATCATTTTTCACAAAGGGACTGTAACAGTCCCTTTCTTTTCGAGTCCTTGAAAAAAGTATCAAAAAATATCCCTTGAAAAAAGTATCAAAAAAATATCAAAGTGCTAAGAAAATCAAATTCACATAGAAACAAAGCTTTTCCTTTTTCCCCCCAACCAACTGCATTGTAATCTCACCAAGTGAGCATGAATTTGTGGTGAAATACTTTAAAAATTGTCAGCAATCCCCCCTTCCCCTCTCAGACCCTCTGAGGACCAGCAGAGAGGGCGGTGGGGAGTGGAGAGGGTTGGGAGGGAGGGGCCTCCGCTGACCTGGGGTCAGCCTCCACTGGGCACCTCTGAGCTGACTGGGATTTTATTAGGGGAAGAAGCCACCATGGTTCAAATGGAAGAAGCAATGTGAGGTGCTGCACAGATGGAAGCATGGCAGGAATCTCCCTGAATAGCTTTCTTTGTGGGGAAATGTAAACCCAAAGAGCTCAAGGAAGCCAAGGGGGAAAAGCCAATACACATGGGGAATACTTTAAATTCCCAGGCCCCCAGGAGCCCATCAGCCTGGAGCTGTAGGGTCCAGGCTCCCGTGCAGGACGGCAGGGACCTGCTGTTGGCATTTTGGTGGCAGAGGGGTGGGACTGGCCACAGTGACTGGGTGTTCTGACACAGGCACATTGTGGGCAGGTGTCCACAGTGGCATCTGCTGGACCTGTCTGGGGTTGGCCCATGCGCTCTTCCCTCTGGGATGCCCCATGGACCTACACACCCTATGTCAGGCTTGGGCCAGGATGTTTCCCCAGTGAAACCCAGCAGCCACAAGGAGAGTGCTCCTGGCTGGGGGACACGTGGGAGTGAGCACAGAATGTTCTGAGACCATTCAGGGAGAAGGCTGGGCAGCAGCCAGGTGGGAGACATGACTGGGCCTCAGAAAGATGGAGAAGACGACCAGGAATAGGCAGAGTGACCGGCAGGATTTCTGAGGCTTGGGGATGTATGTGTCAAAGGCTAGTGACGTCCCCTTCCCCAGGCATTTGATGCTTGGGCCAGCTGCCCTGGCCACCTGCTAGCCTCTGTGAGGCCCATTCCTGTCTTCCCCTCAGTCCTGTGGCTGCCTCCTGGCTGAGTTCCTGTCATCTACTTCCCAAGTATGTTCTCTGCACTGTGTCACTGTCTGTGTGGAATCGCTCACACATCCAGTGGCCAGCAGTTCTGCCCTGGGACGACGGCCCAAAGGAGCCTTCAGAAGTGCCCCTGGAAGGGAGCAGTCAAGGCCACATGGGCATCATGTCGGGGCACAGGGACAAGAGCAACACGAGGGCCTTGATGCAGCACGAGTGGCAGCCTGGCACAATACATGCACATTAAAAGCACGGCACGGGGCTTCCCTGGTGGCGCAGTGGTTGAGAATCCGCCTGCCAATGCAGGGGACACGGGTTCGTGCCCTGGTCCGGGAAGATCCCACATGCCGCGGAGCGGCTGGGCCCGTGAGCCATGGCCGCTGAGCCTGCGTGTTCAGAGCCTGCGCTCCGCAATGGGAGAGGCCACAACAGTGAGAGGCCCGCATACCGCAAAAAAAAGAAAAAAAAAAAAAAAAGCACGGCACAACCCAAGAGAACTGAAAACACGTGTTCAAACAAAATGCACAGGCACATCCATACCAGCACTACTCACAATAGCCACAAGGGAAAAGTAACCCAAAGCCCATCAATGGATGACTAGATAAAACGTGGTCCATCCATTATCCAACAGAACATTATTTAGCCATAAAAACGAAGCACTGATACACGCTGCAACGTGGAAAAACCTTGAAGACATCAGGCTGAGTGAAAGAAATCAGACACAAAAGGACACATGATACATGATTCCATTTATATGAAATACCCAGAAGAGGTAAATCCAATAGCGACAGAAAGTAGATTAGTGGTTTTCTGGGGCTGGGGGAATGGGAATGGGGAGTGACTGCTAATGGAGATGGGGTCTCCTTTTGGGGTGATGAAAATGTTCTGGAACTAGACAGAGGTGCTGGTTATACATAGTAAATGTATTTAGTGCCACTGAACTGTAGATGTTTAAATGCTAATTTTATGTTATGTGACTTTCACCTCAAAAAGGAAAAAAAAAAAAACCTAGGCACATGAGGCCTGACCTGTGAGTTTTCTAAGAACACAGGGAATAGAACACCAGGCAAGCAAGAAAGTCTGTCTGTGGCGAGGGCCAGGACAGACAGGGCTGTGGGCCTTGCATGCCATGTCTCAGGGGTTTCCTCCCCTCTAGGCAGGGCTGGACTGAGGAACATCATCATTAGAGGGAAAAGATTCAGGTTTCCACCAGGTCCTCCAGTCTAGGGCATTGGGTTCTGCATTCTCACACTCTGTGGTTTACAGCAGAAGTCTCTGTGGCCCCGCTGGCTGGGCGGGGAAGGTCAGTCTTTGGGATGGCACATGTGAGGGGCAGACGGCACAACAAAGACACAGTGAGTGATGGCTCCCGCAAGTTATTTTACTTTGAATATATAGGAAAAGAAATCTACAAATGAGAAGCTTTGTTCTACGGTTATGTCTTTTAAACAATTCTTGTATTTACAGAATATTTTTCCTAATTAAAAGCACCAGGTGAAGATACAGGCTGCTAAAAACATAAGACACAGCAAACCCATTAGAAGACCGTATGCCAAACATACTTATTGAAAACCCTTTAAGGAAACAAAGACAATGCAACCAACAAATTTACCAACTGTGCCAGGCAGCCCTTTCTGATTTCCCTGCCTGTGCTCCCAATAAATGGGACGGGGAGTGCTTACCCCAAGGGGGAGGACCCTGGCCTCACCCATGGACGACTGGGGGGATCCAACAAGGGAAGGCAGCTGTCTCCGAGGGAACCTGGCACCTCCTGGACCAACATCCCCAGAACCGTAGGCCCTGAGGGCCACCACTGCTCATAGGAGGAAGTGGAAGGCGCACACAACGGGTCTGACCAGCTTTAATTTACCTGCCAACAGGAATCTTTCTGCTATTCCCTCGCACCCCTGTATGCTTAAGGGTTTGGAGTTTTTATTTATCTGTTTTTTCCTGAACACTTAGCTACATGACACTAGCTATAATGTCTCCCTGGGGGCTTGCTTGCTCTATCTTAAATTCTTATGATTGAGAAACTGTGAGGCACTGAATTTGGACTCACAGGAAGGTATTTATGACAGCTTTATGTAATTGAAAGGTGCTGCAGTGAAAGGGACATTCAAAGCTCACACACACGCACGCATGCAGTACACGCGGGTTGGCTTCCATAAATCTACAGTGGAATATTAAATATCGAGTACTGAATTCTTAACTGTAAACTTAAGAACTTAACCTTAACTTTACATATACATAGATAACAAAGTGGTCACTAAAAGCACTTTAACAGGTTTAAATAAATACACAGAGACAAGCATGGTGTAAAGTGTGACTGAAGAAATGTGGGTCTGGAGAGGTTCGACAGTGGGGGGTCCAGGCCTGTAGGTGCAGCCTGTAGCAAGACAGGTGCTCTGTCCCTTGGGTGGAGGGGAGGACCTGGGGGGCACCCTTGACGGCGGGAGGAAGACAGGATGTGGACAGCTCATGACCAGACGTCAGACCCACATTTGCAGACCTCACAGGCCCGGTGGTGTCATCAAGGGGGCAGCCCCAGGGAGCATGGGAGAGGGCCAGACTCTTTTGAGTGACCCAGGATGACACAGAGAGGGCAGGTCCTCTTAGGACAAAACTCTGCCAGCCTGTCCCTTCAACCAGCCTGTCCCTTCAACCAGTAGCTCACTTGCATGCCTGCTGCGGGCCCCCAAGAGGGCAGTAGCGCCCTGATATGGGCAGTGGCCCAGAGCAAGGAGGTCTGCTGACAGGCCTGCTTATGGCTAAGGCACACCCAGGCCTCAGGGCCTAGGCAGCTGACCTGAGTGATCCCAACATTCCTTCCTTCACGGACACTGAGGCTTTGAGAAACAGCCTTCACGGTGCTGGGTGACTAGACTTGAACCAACAAGCAGTTGTGACTAACAAAACCACTCACCACCCCTCATCAGGGAGATGATCCCAGGTGCTGGAAGCTAAAGGTGGCAGCTGCTTTGACTGCCCCCAACATCACCATCACCTGAGGCACCTCCTCAACTATCTAAGAGGAACACAGAACCAAGAATGGCTGTCTGGGCCTGGCAGAGCCTCCTGGGGTCCAGCTCAGGAAAAGTTTTCAATGCTGTTCTGAGACCCAAGGCAGGTAGGTTTCCTCCTCCTTCCCTCTGAAAACAGGGAAGGGGGCCAAGGGAGTGGCTCCCTGCAGGCTGGTGGAGCTTCAGGTGTCTGCAAACATTCTCCACAAAGGAGGCTGCAGAGCTGCCAGAAAGCAAGCCCCTTTGATCCGGCACCCTGAGCTGGGCTGAGGAAGGTCCCTCTCCCCTGCTTCTTGCCCCGCACTATGGACGATGACAGGGGGAGGGTGGCTGGTGCAAACACAGGAGTTTCTGCTCTGGGTGCCAGCTCTGTGAAGCCACACACACATGCACCTCCATGGCTGGACAGTGAATCCAGTCAAGGTGCAGATGTTTGGAAGCCAAGTTCCTGGGTTCCCCAGGGCCCCTAGCTAGAGGCCCCAGCTGCCAAAAGGATGGAGCTGGACAGAAAGGCAAGCTGGGAAAAGCATCGTGGTGGGACGTGCATTTTTGTCCCTGACATGAGCAATAACTTCTTCCCTCTAATTTTGGGCCAGAAACTGGTGTCTTGCCTCTGGGCACTGGAAGCTGCCATGAGCAGAGGAAACACTCCAGCCCAGCATAGAGGCCCAGGCAATGGAAGTCATGTGGCACCTTGGTGGTAATGACCACCCCTGCATGCAGGATCAGGAGCTGGCCGGTGGCTGGCACTCCACTCCCCGCCCAGACATACTCTCTTGAAGATATGACTCAGATGTGGAAGCAGGACTGGCAGCTCAAGTCCACTTTGAAGGATGGTTCTGGAAAGTTGGCTCCAAAATCCCACCTGTGAGCCTCAGCACCCGGACTCCTGGTATTTGGCAAGAACGGCCAGCTGGCCCTTCCTGGGAGGACGGGAATTGGCCCTCCAGACTCCCCAGGGACTTGGAAGCTCTGGAGACAGTCGGGAAAGAAGCCTGGGGACAGCCACGCCAGCAAGTCTCTAAGGATAGCTCAAGTGCCATCTGGGTGGAAGTCGGGGACACACCAGGCCCCACAGAGGCCCGAAGAGGCTGAGTGGCTCTGTCCAGGGGTCTCACAGGAGGCTGGCCAGGCTGGTGTTGGGTCCATTCTGAGCTTGGAACTGCACAGGAGGCGGGCCGTCTGTCCACTGTTGGGGAAGAGGACACACAAGTGAGGTCCTTCTTAGAGAGGAGCAGAGGTGTGCTGGGCCACATGTCTGCGCCTGGAACGCTGCCCTCCTCCGGCTGGTCACCAGCCAGGGCCCTGCATCTTCCACACTTGAGTCAGATGGGCCCCCAGGAAGCAGCCTGCATCACCCACTTGGGTTGGTGCTATCTTGTCCATCCAAGGGGGCTCCTGAGGCCAGGCTGAGTTAGGGATTGTTGGAGAGATGGAAGGAAATGGTAGCCATGTGTGCACTTCCCTCCTCAGGAAGCATGTCCCCCAGGGGCTACAGACCAGGTGAGCTGGCCCCAAGGAGCCAATCAGCACCCTCATTTTGTCTCTCCCACCCTGTGCCCGTACCGTGATGAGGTTGTGCTCAGGGAGGCTGCATGCCTCGATGTGGTCCTGGAGCAGCTGCTGCGAGAAGTTCTGGTGCATCTGGGCAGCTTCATGAGCATCCATGGCATTCCCGCAGGCTTTGTTCAGGTCTGAGGGTGGGATACACACAAAGGATGGGCCTGCTTTGGCCTGCCACTGCCCCCACACCCTCCCCTTAGGTGTGGGTGGAGCCCTAAAATCAAACCCCAGCTCTGCCAGTGGGTTGCTGTGTGCCTGGCACATCACCTGCCCTGAGCCCTGTGTCAAGGTCAGCAAAGCTCACTTGCCAGCAGCCCTCACATGTGCCCCCCTATGTTCCCGAGTCCTTTGTCCTTGGAGGTGGATGAGCAACAAGGCCCATGGGGGCAGATGTAAGGGCTGGTAGGGCAGTGAAAGTCCTTGGGGCTCCCTGTGGATGCAGCACTCCCAGGGATTTCCTGGCCAGCTCTTGGGCACCCAGGAGCCCACCGGGAGCAAGGCACCCAATGCTCACTTCTGAGGCAGGAGGACTGAATGGACGCATGAAGTCCACTGCAGATAGGAACAGTTTGCCCTCTATCTCCTCCCCAGGGCCCTGGGTGAGTCTACGGACCTCAGTTTCACAACCTGTAAGTGGGAGAGCAGCAGTAACAACACTGACACCTGCTGAGTACCCTGGCTCGTCCTGTCTGACAGAAATGACTGCCATCCCCATTCATGGGAAAGAAACTGAAGCCAGTGCCAGGGCTCACAGCTCAATTCTTCACTCAGATGCCAAGAACTAGCCTTGTGGGTCCCAGAGAGACAGAATCAGATTCTGCGTAGATCT
The DNA here is from genome assembly GCF_026419965.1 of Kogia breviceps. Lineage (NCBI taxonomy): Eukaryota > Metazoa > Chordata > Mammalia > Artiodactyla > Physeteridae > Kogia > Kogia breviceps. The sequence goes on along the minus strand of NC_081313.1, from coordinate 171,541,141 downwards.
CACTATGTGAACGAGCCCACTGCCCTCAAACAGGGCCTCCTGAGAAGCCTGAGAATGTGCTAGAACTGGGGCTATGGCCTGCAAAGGCCCAGTCTGAAGCAGAAGCTTAGCAGGGCTTACCTAGGATCCTCTAGCCTTTGGATCTACCCAGAAGCCTCAATCTCTTACTCACCTCTTAGCAGGGCCGATGACCACAGCTGCACTGACATGTCTGGGATCTTGCTGGCTAGCTGCATGGCCGGCACCACCATGTTGTTACTCTCCTGTTGATCGAGAGCAGCAGAGGCGTCAAGGGCGGCGGGGGGGTGGGTGGTAGAAAGGGCTGGTGGCAGGGACAGCATGGGCCCCACCTGTGACCTCCTGCTGCTTGGCATATACCCACTCCTACTTCAGAGCCTATCTCAAATGACCCTCTCCGAAGTACTCCTCGACCACCCTGGGGAAAAATAAACTGCCCCCATGCCTCGGCTCTGCATGTACATCCTCCCTGGGGTATGGCCACGGGCAACTCTATGTGCCTTTGTCTTTCTAGCCAGAGGAAAAGGCACTGGTGGCAGCCAGCCCTGGACCCATATCAGGAGCTGATTAGATATACAGATTCAGGGGTCCCAGGGCTGGGAAAAAGCAGCAGTCTGTCCTGGCAGGAGCAATGAGGGCTGAACGGACAAGAGAGAGAGGAAGAGAAGTTTCTCTTCTATGTATGAACCTGCTCTTGTGTGACGCCACCTGGGACACACAGGGCTGTTGGGGCAGCAGGATGTTTGAACCCTCCAACCCTGACTCCACCACGTGATTGCCAACAGCGCCCCCGGCCCCCAATCCCCAGGATGAGCTGAGTGAGAACCGTTGGGGGCTGTAAACACCCATCCTTGACCCCGCAGTGACCAGCAGCACTGCTCTGACTCCACCCAGTCCAGAGACCACAGGCTGCTGGCCTAAATGTTGGGTTCAGGGTGATACTGGGAAAACTCCCAATGCAGCAACACCTTGCAGCCTGGGGGGACACTTGGCATGTAGCCCAGAGACGTACAAATCCTCAAAACCAACTCCTGAGGCCCAGATTCAACATGGCCACGGTTGTGCAGGACATGCTGCCACACAGACACAAAAGCCCAGTGACTTTATGCTGCCCTGTGGCCAGCACCTTGAAGATAAGTTCCAGGTGGGTCTCAAAACTTTTCAAAATTGAACCAAGCCCTTTGAAGACCTCAGAATGCACAGCAGAACAGGAAAAACTACTCTCCTCCTCTAGGCCTGAGGCTGGAAGGGAGCTGCCAGGAGGGAGAGTCCCCCTTGGCTCAGGTTCCCCCATGACAGCTTGGGGCTGCCCCACAAAACCTTGGCTTGAAGAGCGGTGTGATCCTGAGAGCGGTCCTGTATGACGTCACCCGCAAACTGGTAATGCCCGAGGATACTCTGGCCTGGCAGGCCCGGGGCAGGCAGTGTCTCCCCCAAACCTGGAGCTGCTTGAGGCGGGACCTGGGTTTAAGGACTCTTGGTGGCCCCATGTTACCCCACGTGAGCCCAGGCACAAAGGGAGCAGCAGAGGTTCCCAAATAAGCTCTATAATTTCCTCCGGGACTGCCCCGAACATGAACCAGAAGCTGCAGCTGAAGAGCTGCTCTGCCCATCCTAAAGGTGGCTTCTGGACAAACAAGAGCCAACAAGATCTGGGTTCTAAGCCTGGGTTTGCAGTTTGGGGCTGTGTGACTTTTTTTTTTTTTTTTTTTTTTTTTACTTTATTTATTTTTTGGCCACGCCATGCAGCATTTGGGATCTTAGTTCCCCAACTAGGGATTGAACCTGTGCCCCCTGCAGTGGAAGAACGGAGTCTTAACAACTGGACTGCCAGGGAAGTCCCTTTTTAAAAATTTTTATTATTTTTTAAAAATTTGGAGCTGTGTGCCTTCAACCTCCCCATCTGGCAACGAGGTAATCACAGCCACTGCACCAAGACACAAGGCAGTTGGCCTACACTCAGTGGAGCCTCACATTGAGCACCTTGTCCCTGCCTAACCCCCAGATGCACACTGAAGCCACTGTCCTCACTGTGCTCAGTGAGTAGTGTGACAGGTGTTGTAGAAGGAGTGGAGTTACACTCAGAAGGGAGAACTTAGTACTGGTCCTCCTCCTTTCAGGATGATGATACCCCACAGGGCTCAGGCCACAGCTACAGGGCACACTGACCTGGCAAATGCTTACCACATGACTGTGGGGAAGGGGATGCACCAGGCTCATTGAAAGCACTCACTCTTCAGAAGCCCTGGGGCTTGATCAGATAGAACTTTATGGGCCAAGACAAGTACCCTGCACTATCTGTCCCAAAAAAACAGCTGAAGTGCATTTGGCTAAACTACAGAGTTGATGCAGCTTAAAAATTCTCACTGCCATTAGAAAAAAGCTCCAACACAGTGGTGCAGAAAAAGACAAGACATAAAATTATAAAACAGCCTGATAAACAAAACCTATGCATGGGCAAACGCAGGCAATGGAAAGAGCTGGAAGACAGAAGACATGCGATGACTTTCTCCTTTGCTTCTCAGACTTTCTATGAGAAATAAAATACATGCCGTATTTTATATTGACAAATATTTTCTTTAAAAAATTAAAGACCCTGTATGGTCGATGGGTTAGAGCAGGTAAGAGGTACATACATCCCCAGATGGGGAGACTCGGAGTCAGCTGATCCCACCAGAGACCAGTTGGCATGGGTGGGGACCAGGCCCGGGGGGGGCACTGTTGGTGAAGGTAAAAACACAGAGTACACTGAAGACACCATGTGCGATGGGCAGAGATGGAATCCTTGGGATTGTGACTGAGAGGACACACTCCTTCTCCCCAAGTATTAACACAGGAAAGGGAACCTGCCCTCAGCCTTGCCAGCTTTGGGCAGCCTGACCAGCTCTAGCTCCACTGAGCCTTGGGGCTTTGCCTGATGACTGCCCATGACCAACACTGGCCCTGTCTGCCCCACAGATGCATCCTCCAGGGATCCAAAGCTCCCCCAGCCCTGCCTGCCCAGGCTGTCTGAGCCAGAGTGCCTCTGCCCTGGCTGAGCCTCATGGAGCAATGGTGGGTGAGGGGTCAGTGAGGTGAGATTATTGTAGGGCACAGAATGGGAGGCACTTCCTTACTAGGTTCCCCCCACTAAGCACCAGCCTGACCCCTGACACTCACCCTATGGTTTCCCAACACATAGAAGATGTGGCCCAGGAGCACAAGGGAGCAGGCTGTAAGCCGGTTCAGGTCCTCTGCATTGGACATCTTCAGGGTTTCCCGCAGAAATCGCCTTCATGAGAAGAACAGATGATGAGGCCCCATCGGGAGGCCTCTGGGGAAGAAAAGGCAGCAGTGGCCTTGAGGCCCTGGGCACATGCTGTGTGCCAGGGGGGAAGAGCAACACCGGGAGGTGCCGGGCACGGGGCCACCTGCCCTCTCCCAGTACTCACTTGGCCTCGTTATAGCGTCCCTGGAAGAAGGAGAAGAGCCCACGCACGTAGAAAGCTGCTGCTCGGAGGCAGTGCGAGCTGAGGGGAGAGCGGAGCATCACACCTTGGTGGGGTTTTTGTGAAAGCAGCCGATTTACAAATGGGGAGTGGGTGGGGGTGTATGAGGTGTTGGGGTAGATGGGGCAGTCTAGGGCCCCACAGGTGTCACACCACCCCAAAGAGCAGAGAAAGCATAAGCTAGCTAGTAAAGTAGAACTCAGGGCCTGGGGCAGCCTACCTGACAGGGAAGCTGTGGTCTGGATTGATCCTCTCCAACAAACTGTACAGCTGTGAAAGAAATGTCTGCAAGTTAGGATAATTCCACATTTCTAAATATGAGAAAGTTCAGCCCCAGATATGCTAGTAAATTGACTAGGGCTGCCTGCAACTTCCTGAGGAATGTGCCTGTACCCCAAATCCCACTCCTGTAAGCAACCTGCCAGGAGAAGGGGCAGGACCTGCAATATCACTGACATCTTAGGTGCCCTTTGGCTGTCATATGGAGGGTGTGCTGGTGGATGAGGGTTGAAGTGAGCTGAAGCTTCACCCAGTACCCACACAGTCCCTTCAGGAGGAAGACAATGGGGTGGGGGTGGGGAGGAGACACAAGGGAACCAAACTCCTCTGAGACCACCAAGGCCACACCAGGCCCTCATGACCCTGCCCACTGTGCTTCCTGACTACTGGAGCATCTGCACTGGGCTTTCTTTCTTTCTTAATAAATGAGGTGTTTTTTTAAAAAAATTAATTAATTTTTTGGCTGTGTTGCATCTTCGGTGCTGCGCGTGGGCTTTCTCTAGTTGCGTCGAGCAGGGCCTACTCTTCGTTGTGGTGCATTGGCTTCTCATTGCTGTGGCTTCTCTTGCTGCGGAGCACAGGCTCTAGGTGCATGGGCTCAGTAGTTGTGGCACACGGTCTTAGTTGCTCCATGGCGCGTGGGATCTTCCAGGACCAGGAATTGAACCCATGTCCCCTGCATTGGCAGGCGGATTCTCAACCACTGTGCCACCAGGGAAGTCCTGCACTGGGCTTTCTACCCAAAGCATTCAAGCCAACCAATCACCTGGGACGTCAGCTAGGCTTTTTGTAGCCAAGAGGTGATAGTGGCCTGAACTTAAGAAATGAAGGCCGCAGGGGTAGAGACAAGTGGCTGAATCTGAGATACTCTAGAGGGGTCAGGGCTGGGGGGGAATTGCAGGGATAAAGGGGTGTTGCAAGGGGAACCTGGTGGGAGGGAATTATCCTATGAGGTCAAGCTTTGGCCCACACCTCCCCGCCTCAGCAGGCTGGGGCACCAGAACAACCTAGGGGCCTAGTGCAGACAGCTGCCCAAGCAGCTCAGTTACAAGCTCCTTGTAACTGAGCCATGAGGCCTCACCAACGTTCTAGAACAGACATCTCAGGGTAGAAGAAATTGTTTTTTTTTTTTTTTTCTGAGGGATTCAGTAAAGCTTGGCTCGTTTTCAGTAGGGAAAAGTGTTAATGGGCTAAGGGAATGTTTCTGTCCTAGACTTGGCCTTCCCCCAGCCACGCCTATGTTCCACTGCGTGCAACACCTTGTTGGAGGGCAAATACCCCAGGGCTGCTGAGATTTGCTGGTACCCAGGACAACACTCCCCCCACGGCCCCCTCCAAGTAAGAGTTGAAAAAAAGGATACCAAACATGAAGCATGTCACCTACTACCTCTTGGTGTCTATTTCCTTCCCGTATATACACACTAGCCAGATTGGTCACGATGAAGGCCCACAGCTCCTGGTGATTGGTGAGCTGGAATGGGAGACACAGGGCATTAGGGGGCTGGGCTGGGCACAGTCGTATCACATAGGGGCCGCTTGTCGGCATCAGAGCCACCCAAACGCTCCACAGTGGCTACCTTGGAATCTCCTTATTCTTTTCATTTCAAACACACACCCCTTGCCTCCTAAACCCAAGGACAACAAAACTGTCAGTTCTTTTCATTATAAATCAATCACCCACATTATGGGAAATTCCTCAAACAGAAAAGAAAAGCCAGCCACCCTGATCCTGCCCTCAGAACACACCAGTTTGGTCTATTCTCTGCTGTCTCTCAGTCTGAGACCTGGCTGGATCTTCCCTCTACGCCACAGGCGGTAACCCCAGGACCCATGTGCTGACACAGCGGAGGAGTACGCTGATCCTCGGGGAGGCAGGGACCCTGCCTGGAAGAAGCCGAGGCTGATAAGAGGCCAGAAATGCTTCTGACGGCTGGTGGTGGACAGACCCTGATCCCCAGTTCTTCTGGGGGGACAAGAACGGCCACGAGAGGGACCAAGCTGAGCGGGCTGAGCATTCCCCATGGGGCTGAGGGAGCGCAGCTGTGTAGGAGGCCAAGGGTGCCTGGGAAGCACAAACTCCACCTGGAGGCCCCTGGCAGGTGCCAAGGAGGTCCAGAGGGTCATCTGATCTGAGCAAAGATGCTCCAGTATGTTTGTCATGGGACTGCAGGAACAGCGTGTGGTTGGGGGTCATGTGGGGTTTGGGCCCAAGTCCTGGCTGCACAACTCCCCCTCCCCCGGCCAGTGGGGAGGACTTCCTGGGACACACACCATCCGCTGGGAATTTTGATGTTGAACCAAAGAGGCAGCAGCCACTTGTGTAGGAATTGAGATGGGGAAGGAGGGTCCAAGAGACCTCCACAGGGCCGCGGGCAATGTGGGGTGGTCCTGGCACCACTGCAGTGAGCAGCACCAGCTGACCAGAGCCCAAAGTAGCTGTGACACAAGTCAACGTCACCTGGCGGGCTACTGGGAAGACTGGGAATCGTGAGCGAAAGTGGCTGAACAGGCCATGGCACCAGTCCTGAGTTAGCTGGGGAAGCCCCACTGCAGGCTAGCCAGGAGCCCCCTTGCCCACAGCCATCCCTCATTAAGCTGTGCTGCCAGTGCTGGCCTTGTCTGCAGCTGAGCAGCACAAGACGTGACACAGAAAGCCCTGGATAAATGGTGTATCACTGTCACCGCTGGCATCAGGCTGAATGCTGTGGAGTCACCCGCTGACCATGGTTTTGTATGGCTGCTGTCCTCATCACAGACCACGCCCGACTCCTTACTGAGAAGCACTGCCTGCCCCATAAAGCTAGGGCCGGCACCTTACCCGCAAAGCTGTGGTGAACTGGGCTTCAGCGTTGTCCATGCAGTTGACAGAGACACAATACAGGCCCTGGAAGAAGATGATGCTGAGGGCTCAGAGCCACATGCAGCTTGCCCGGGCCTGCACAGCTGCACCCAGGCGAGCCTGACAAGTGACTCTACTGAGCTAGCTATATCTGAGCTTTACCCTGACAAACAGGGAGAAAGATGGCATGCTTAATTATTCCTGCCTCCCGGGACCTAAGTCAATTTGGGCTTGATGATATGTTTGTCAGAACGAAGTCCACTGGGAAGGTTCTGAATTCTGCTTGGGGTGGTGGTCACAGGGTTACTCGCAGGGATGGGGCTGGGGGCGGGCAGCCCTCATGCACTCACCAGCAGTGTATGCAGCTGTGCTGCGTGGTTGGAGAAGAGCCGGGGGGATTGCTGGCACAGCTGACAGACCTGGGAGATCTGCCGGGAGAGAGCATGTCTGACATCACTTGGCCTGTAATGTGGGACCCAGTGTCCCGGCAGCACTGAGGAGAGACCCCAAAGCTGGTGGGTGTGCCCATGTCCTGCCCAGTCTAACTTGGGCACAAAGTCCCAGCAGATGTGCCCATTGTGAGAATGAGGCACAGCCTTGACCTCTTTGAGGATGGTGACCCTTGTCCATTACCCGCCTTCTCCCTTTCCAACTTGTGTCTCAGCTGTACAGTACCTTCACGCATACCAAAGCCCCCGTGCCCTTTCAGGAAGGTGGGCATAAGGGATTATGGATCACAGGGCAGCAGGAGTGCTAGAACTGCCATCAGGGGACCCTAAAACCCCAGACCCCATGTTCCTCGGGCATGCCAACTTTTCGGTAAAAGCCTCTGATCAGTTGTATCCACGCAGGGTCGTGGACTGCCAAGTTAGTCCTATGACAGATGACGTCCTGCTGACACGCACTGGAGACACATTTACATTCTCCCTCATGACACCCTCCAAGACCCAGCGAACTCAAACCATTCTACCCCTCAGCCTTCCCACCCTGTGTGTGTGTGGCCCCCAGTGGCCTCACCTCCTGCAGCGCTGTGGCCTTGTGTCCTGTGACGAGCCTGCACATGATGATGTGCTCGAGCAGGATTACTTGGAAGGAGGACAGAATGGGGCTGCAGTCGAGCACTGGGGGCAAGAGGCAGGGGTGAGCATTCGAAGCGTGGGCAGAGGAGACAACTGACCCTTGCCTCCTAGGGGCTTCAAGCCCTCCGGCCACACCGGCCCCTCAGCTACCTGGGTCTGAACCCACTTGCTCTGCTGGACACTGGCCCAGCACCCAGTCTGTCACTTGCTCGGTGCCCAAAGCACCCTCAAGCGAGGGGGTGCATCTCCCTGCCTAGGTGAGGAAACAGGCTCATAGCAGGCTTTGGTGACCAGAGTATTGTAAGAGCAAGAAATTCTGGAGGGATCTGTCTTCCATCCTCACCACACCCCGACCCAGCTGAGTGCTTAAGGGCACTCTGACCACAACACATTATAGAAATGTTGAAGTTGCCTGGGAGACTGAGCCCACGGTGATAGGCCTCAGGCAACAGTGCGGGGACCGTAGCTTCTGGCTGCCCCAAGCGGCTGTCCTCACATTGGAACCAGACAGCACTTTTCCAACTCATCTGAAGGGAAAGAACCACAGCCCCCGCGGGCGTTGGTTCTCTGGCTCTAAGGCTCTTCCCCAGCAGCACTGACAAGGGCACAGGGAGTGAATGAGGTTAACAGGCGCACAAGCCAGCCAGGGATATGTAGGGCTCTGGGTTCCTACTAGTCAAGGGTCCTTGATCACACAGGATGGATTAGTCAAGCATCCAGGAAGAACCCAGGGCCGTCAGAGGACCTGCTGTCAGTCAGTTCCAATCCCAACGTCTCCCTGAACACAATCCACATCACAATACTGATAACAGCAAAAGCAGCCACCGCTTGTTTCAACTGAGCACTGCCGCCCCAGCAGCCCCCAGTGGAATCCTGCTAACCCTCGTGGCTATCTTGCACAGTGAGGGGGACAGGACAGAGACGGCACAACCACCCCACAACACAACCCCCTGGGGATCAAGGATCCAGTCCAGGCCTGGCCTGCTCTGCTCGAACCTGGATTGTCCCCATCTGCTAACCGGGGTAACAAGACCCATGGGGCAGGGACCCGTGCTGCAGTCTTTAAAGGTCCTTCAGGCCCAGCATAGGAGGTGGTGATCGGGCAGCCCACCAGGGGGCTACTTGACCCATTGAGCCCCACAGAACCTGACTTACTCTTGAGCTTCTCCAGCTGCATGAGGGCCTTGTCTGTGTACTTCTGTGCCTTCTCTAGGTAGCCAGCTTGCATGGAGTGCATCACAGTCACCTGGTGACAAGATCAGATGGTGGTGGTCACTGGGGCCCTCTCCTCTCTTACCTGGGCCACCAGGCCCTGGCCCCTCCAGGGACTCACCAGGTACACAAGCACGCACATGTGCTCCTTGGGCAGCCAGTGGAAGAGGTCAGCGGGGTTGCTGGGCAGGATCTCATCATCGTGCAGTGTGGAGATGGTCTGGATGCACTGCTGCAGCTGCTTCAGGCATGGCTTCACGCTCTTTACCTGCAGCAGGCAGACAGCAGTGCACACCTGAGCACCCATCTGCTCCTATCAGGTGCCAACCACCCTTAGGAGGCAGGTCCCCACAGTGGCAGCTAGCCAGGTCCTGCCTGCCCATCGGCCCCTCAGCCCTTCCTTCCCTGGAACTCCTACGACACCCACCACTTGCAGGAAGCCCACCCCGCCAGATGGGTCAGCCAGCTTTCAAGGCACAGGGCAGGGCCAGGAGGGTCATCTGTGGGAATGAGGCTCCACCACCACCCAGCGCTGGGCCCAACACCAAGGCCCGGGAAAGGCCTGTTCAAAGATCCTGCTCCAGCCACATTTTCTCCTTCCTGCAGTGACCCCAAGAGAGGAGGACACGGCTGGTTATCCTGGGGGATGTGAAGTGGCCACTCGGAGTCCTGCAGTTGCCGTGGTTTATACAGACTGGCCTTTCTGCACCAGGAAGCCCCATTCTGAGGCCCTACAGGCCATCTCCACAGCCCTCAGCACCTTGTGAGAGTGTGCACTGTGCTCCTATGTGTTGACTGAAGTGCTCGACCCAACAGACAAAGGTGGGTGCGCGTGCGGGAACCGAGGAAGTGTGAGAGGGTGGGGAGGGTGTGTGGGGCAGCACCCATCCAAAGGGCTGAGACATTCACCCATGTACAGGTACAGCTGCTCCTCAACCATATGAGGATTATGGGCATTTTGTGTGTGTGCCTTAAACACAGCTGATTTTGTTAGTCCCTGCTCAACTCCCACAAAGCTGTCATTAACTGGGGGGTGGTGGACAGACACTGCTTGAGCACCTGCTGTATGCCAGGCACCATGCCAGAATCCCCAGTGTATTTTCTTGGATTCCCCAAACTGCCCTCAAGGTCATTTGATCGTTCACACACTGAGTAGATGTGTGTGAGGCCACAGCTATTCCCGCTATAAGGGCAGAAATGGGACAGACCCATTCCTGGAGTGCCCTCTGTCCACAGAGACACAGTACTCATGCCAGAGCACGACAGGGCTGTGGGGCAATTGAGCCCCGAATGACAGACGTGCCCAGTGGTGAGGGACAGGAGGAAATTGCAGAGCTGATGTCTTAGCTTACAGGTCCACCCACCACCTGCCTGCTCCCCAGAAGCCCTCACGTGAGAGGCACTACATACCTGCCCAGCATCCAAGTAGTGGGTCACCTGGAGCACCAGGAAGAAGACACGCAGAGACTCTTTCTGGATGGGGTTCCCTTGCCAGTTCTCAACTATCTGTCCACAGAGGGTCAGCAGTGGGTGGACTTCCTGCAACTTGCGCTCCATCAGCAATAGCTGGGGAGGGAGAGGTGCATGTGCTGGGAGACCCTTCTGGTACAAAGGACTGCCGCCCACCTGCCCACGTGCTGTGGGACTGCTGGCACCGCGAAGGGAGGGTGCATAGCCGGGCTGGAACCCAGGTCTAGGCAGCTCCAACCCAGGCTGCTCTTCCTTCAGCACAAATCCCACAACCTGGGACCTGAGTTTTACCTCTGAATCCAGCTGGGGGACACGGGCCTGCCCCTCATGGCTACCTGCCACGTGTGAGGGTCTGGGCGCCTGAGGGGCCACAACATGGCAAGCAGGTGAGGGTTTGGCAGACCTCATGGGGACCCAGCCTCACGTCCACCATACCAGCCCCATCCCATTCAGCCTCCACTTACCATCCCTTTGCTGAGCAGGAACAGTGCCCTGGAAAAGAGAGGGGTAGTCAGGTCTGGGAGACTCAGGCACCCCCTGGGATGACTGTGCCATCTCAACATTCACAGGAACCTAACGAGCCACCTCTGGGACAGTTAAATGGATGACAATGGACCCTGGTCAATTAGGTCTGTTTTATTTATAAGAGGGCTCTATTTTGTTCTATTCTATTTGTCTTTAACTTTTTTCTGTTTAGACACTCATGTGGTTCAAAAGCTCAGAAAGCGGAAACACGTGCTCAGAAAGCACGGAGGGGCAGGATACAGGACAGCATATCCACCATAACCTTACTGTCGCTGACACAGCAGATCACAGGTTCCACGTCTGTGGACAGCACAGGGTGGGGCAAGGAGAGAAGGGAGGTAAGTAATCAGGCTCAGGTGCCCGAACCGAAATCTGCACCTCACTGTGGCTCCTCTGTGCCCCCAATTTCTTGCCTATAACCAGCCGAACCCCCTACGGCTCTCCTGAGGGTTAAGGGGATGAAACTCAGGAAGCCTAGGCATGTCAGCAGCCTCGTTGCCCGCTGTCCCCACCCTCAAGGGTGGTGCGGCCAAGAGATTTCTACTGTCTCTCTTAAATCTTTCTGCACTTTCTAAGTAAGCACGTACTGCTGTCATCAGCAAGAAAAATAATAAAATGAACATATTAAAAGGTTTACGAGACTGCCAAAAGACAGAGGAGGGCAGCCCAGCCTCACCCCAGTGCCTAGGGGCTCCTCACGGCACTGGCGTTGGGACAGGCTTTTAGGATCAGCTGTTGGGCTGTCGTCACAGTTTGTTCAACATCTAAGTCTTTGTCCCGCCAGTCTGTGCAGAGTCCCCATGTGCTACAGCTGACAGCCCGTCAAATGGGCATCGTTCCAGGTGAGTAGACCAAGGTGGAGGGGGGTCCCAGTCACACACAGTGAGAGATGTCTATACTCCCAGCCACCTCGCCATTCCTTGTTGTTACCTCACAGCGTGGACACTCTAGGGTCTACTGTCTGACTGTTGAAATCTAAGGCCTCGAACTTCATGTCAAGGTTCCCATATTGTCACATCACTAGGCCATATGCCCGAGATCAGAAGTTATGTGTCAGGCAACCTGTAGGCGCCATGCCCTAGTGAGGCCCACCCAGGCCACCTGTCCACGGTGGTACAGAGGCCTGTTTGAGGACACTTGTGACTGAACATGTGCAGCGTGTGGCCATCCCCATGCCCTGCAAGGCATGAGTGTCACCCTGAATCCAGTGACGGCCACAGTACGAGGAGGATAAGACAGGCCAGGAACACAGACCAGACTGTGTGACAGTGTCCATCCCAGGGCAGGTTGGTCGAGGGATGACAGCCTGTGGGGAACTGTGTGGACCCCTGTGAGCACTTGCAAGTTCAGAGCTCAGAGAATGGAGTTAGGGACTCTTCTGTCCCAATAACCCCATGGGAAAAGCTTAGATTTTGTGTTTCCAGAATCCCAATGCACACAACAGAATAAGAGCACTGCTACCTGGAGTCTGGAATCCTACTACAGAGGATTCTTCCCTTTAGGGGAAAAAGAGACAGACTGGAGGCTCTCTTCGAGGGCACACAGTGAAGCACTGATGGCCTCTGACCCCTGACCCCAACCCCAGGGCATTAGCCTCCAGGTCGTCTAAGCAGTTTCACGCATAACATGAACCTATGTCCCTTCATTTACACAAATGTCCACTTACTCTGTCTCCTGTTATGTATCTAAAAACTCCTGGGTGTCCCCTGAGTGGGGACACTGGTGGCCACGCACGCTGCCCACACTCTCTACAAGCACCACTCTCGCACTGCACCAGGAAGGGGATCAACCCAGAAAATCATACGAGCCCTCTTTATTTCAAGAGATACTAGAAACGTGCAAGTGCTGATGGTGCTGAGAATGCCAGCTGCCCCTCACCCTCACAGTCAACTCAACAACTTCTTACTTCATGAATCGATGGGGCAAAAGCATCTCGGGGCTGCCTTAATTTGCAGGTCTCTTATTATGTATAAGGGTGGCCATCGTTTCATGCTGAAATGCCATTTCTATTCGTTGTCCAGGATCAAGATGGCCAAACTCTTTCCAAGTAAGAGGAGGAGGGGCCCAGAGAGAGGGTGCCTACCGTGTGTACTCAGATCCCACCACCCGGGCGTACTCGGCTCCCACACCCAGGAGGTCACAGGCTGACACCAGGTCCTTCTCAAGTGTGTGCAGTTGCTGAAAAGAAGAAAGAACAATGACTCTCATTTCCAAACCACTTGCTTTACAGTACCTGACCTTATTGCTGGCGAGTTAAACTGAACCTCCCTATGTCAACAAAATTGCCTCAGTGTCAGTTTTCAGCTAAATTAAGCATATTACCTCATCAACAGTGTTTGGGTACAGAACTCCACTTCGTTCACAGTGTATATCATCTAAGCTTAATGGTGTATACAGCCAGCAGTTAACACTCACAGGTGCAGACCCCTCCAGGGCTGTGCGAGTATGTCTGAATGCTTCCCAGGTCACCTTCAGGGGGGTGGTCACTAGGGGAGCAGCCAGAGGAGCCTCCAACAAGGAGGGACTCTTTCAGGGTTAAGTACCTATGGGAGTTTCAAACCCAGAAGCCTTGACAGGCTGAAAGGCAGGGACACCTGTGGGGCCTTGGTTGAGATCTTGGGCTCCGTGCTCACAGCACAAACCAACTCTGTGACCTGAGGCAGGTGAATCACCGCCTGGCCTGCTTCCTCCTCTGCCAGCAGGCACAAAAGCACATAGAGGATAAAAGGAGAACAGTGCACGTGCAGGGCAGGAAAAAGCCTGGAGGGAAGGCAGGAGCCCAGGCTAGGTGAGCTCTTCTCAGCAGGGGACCCTCTGAGCCAAATCCTCCTGGCATTAAGGCTCCCCCAGGGAGCAGGGGACACTTGCAGCCCAGCACCCACTATGTGTTCAGGCAGGTGATGGGGCTTTATCATGGAGGGTGGGCGAGAGGTGGCCTGGTGGGTAGGCTGTGTCAGAATCAGGAGAGGATAGAGGATGGCCAGTGCTGGGGAGGTGTGGGCAGAGCCCAGGATGAAGAGGCACTCCTCATGAAGGAGTCTACCCAGCTCCCGGCCTGCAGACTCCTCCACTGTAGCCAGGAAAGCCCAGCCTAGAGAGCCCCTCATCACCTGAGCATCTCAGAGTGCAGGAATCGGGCACCACCTACAGGTAGTGCTTAAGGGAGGCTGAGGGCAGAGGGGCTGTGTGGAGCCCAGGGTGAGGCTATACCCCAGCAGGCCCCAAAAGTGGGCTCTAGGAGAAAAGGGATGACTCCAGCATTTGTTGCCCAATAGGCAGTCCCCTGGAATCTCTGCACGGCTCTCAGAAAAGAGTGGACCTCTGGCAAGAAATGCTCCCTAAATATTGATGAATGCAGGCCAAAGGGAGCAACAGGAGGGAGGGAAACATGAAGACTAGGCCCCAAGTCAGCTCCAGGGGAAGAACACTCCCACCAATCACCCCAGGTGCTGCTGAGTGAGAGGCCCACCCTTGGAGTACTGCTTCCTGGCAACAGTCTGGAGGGGACTTGTGAGTAGGTCCAAGAAACGTTCCTGTGTCCCCATCCGCTCAGTACAGCAGCCTGAGGAAGACCTGTGTGTCCCAGAGTCTGCTTATTTGTACTTGGGGCAGCTGCGCCCCAAGGTCACAGCCCCCAACAGGCACCCACGCATCTCGGCCAGGCCCGCAGTACTCACAGCAAGCTGGAAGAGCAGGCGGCAGTGCCAGTATGGGGTCTGCTGTGAGATCTGGATCGCTTTCCGCAGCAGTGGCTTTGCTGCATCAACAGAATTCTGAAAGGAAACAGTGAAGTTTGGGGAGGAAAAAACAAGCTGGATTCCTTATGCAGCAGCTGCAGAGCCAGAAGGCCATTCCTGTTCACACTTACCAAAGGATTTGTGGGTTGTCAATGTACTTGATTAAAGAAGAAAAGATATTTTATTAGACTCACTGGCTGGGAAGTTTTTGCATCGACCTTAAAATAACTCCCCACTCAACTAAATGGAAACTAGCTTTAGTTCAAAATCCTGAACAGTCAAATTGATAACAATTGCTGTCTTTCCCGTTCTGCAACCAGAGAGGGGCCAGGGGCGTGAAAAGGGGTCACTGTTCAAAGCTAGAAGGGCAATTTTCAGCTACACCTGACATCAGGAACCAGCTTAAGGTAAACTATATATAAACTTGTTCAGGAACTAATCATCTTTAGCCTAAGAATCATCTTTAGCCTAAGTTTAAACTATATAAAATTGTTCAGGAACTAACCACCTTTAGCCTAGGAACAAGGCTGTTTTCCAATAGTCCTCGGTAGAAAAAGATTCTGCTAGCCTTTGTTAGCAAGTGACCACCCATGGCTGCCCCATGCCAGGCGTGGGAGATAAGAAAATTATGAGAAATCTTAAAAGCCGGAAGGGAATCCACTCCTGAGTCCCAGTTTGCCACTGTGCTTTGCTACAGGGAGAGGGAGTTTGCTTTCAGAAACCTTCATGTGTTCTTACCTCTTGACAGTATAATTCAGACAAAAGACTTGCTGCTTCAAATTTAACATCTTCAAACTGCGGGATCTAATGACATCCAGTTAAGGAAGTAGAGACACTGCAAAATGGTCAGTTTAAAAGGGCCACAGCTCAGCGTTCTTACACCGCAGAGGCTGGCCGGACGGGCGTATCCCCACCCGCTCTAAAACCCCTAGTTCACATATTCCGCCAGTAATCCGAGCTTGCTGCTGGCTGGGTGTGGAGCTAGAGGCTGGGGCATGAAGAAGAGCACAGCACTCAGGGAGAAGCTATTGGTCTGAAGGGATGCTCCAGGTAATCTGTGGGGCAAAGCCCAAACCCAAGGTGTGCATTATAGGCAGGATTCAAGTCTATAACACATTTTTTTTAATTTAGAAAGAGTTTTCCTTAAAGGGAACAGTACCAAGAAAAGGATACTTGCTGTGATATCAACCACTGAAAGAGAAAGAAAAAAGCATTAATTTTCAACCATACGCTTTGCACCTGCTTAACTGGCTCCACTTTGGGGTTTACATGGGTTGTCTTGTCACCAAAGGCTGCAGGTGTTCAGTCAAGTGGGAAGATGGCCTGCTCAGCCTAAGAGGGTGAGGTGAGCTTGCTTTTCCTCTAATCCAGCAACCAGGGCGTGTCTGGGGGAAAGGGAACATGACTTGCTCCCCCACTCATGGGCTTCCCATCCTGCCAGGCTCCGGAGTCAGAATTGGAGCACTCTCCCACTACAGCAGCAATGCTTCACAAGGGGAAGGAGCACAGAGGGGCCACCACATGCCACTCACTGTAGTACACCAATAGCAAATCATGACATGAGGAGTTAATTAGAATTAGAGAGTAGGTCTGTGGGTATCAGTCCTTCCTGGAGAAGTGACATTTAAAAGATGTTTGGAAATGAGCAAAGTTAGCCTCTGAAGGGAGGGAAGAGTACTCCAGGAAGGACTGGTGTGGGCAGCACCTGGCCAGTGGTAGCAGGGATGATTCTGAGTTCTGAGCTCACCATCCCTCTCTGTTAGTACACAGGCTGGGACGTGGTTCAGATAACGACATGCTCCCACTTGGCCATAACTGTGCCCTGGAGTTTCACATTCCAACAGGAGGCGGTGAGGTCCCAGGACAGTCCACCACACCACCACACTGACCACAGTCTGTCAGACTATCAAGGACTCAAGCATATACCTGATGCTGTTCCTGCTGACCCACTCGTCCTGCAAACATTCTCAGAGCCTCAGCGGTTGCTGGAAGGCAGATCCAGAGCCCAACAGAAGACTCTTGCCATGCTGTGGGAGAACAGCGTGTGTGGTGTGTGTGTGTGTGTCTGTGCACGTGTACGTGCACGCATGTGGAGGGAGGTGGTGGGGGTTGGGGTGTCTGGGGCTGGGCCTTGAAGGATGAGGATGTAAGTATGGGTGTTATCAGGCAAAGAAGGAAGAGGAGGTGCTCTAGGCAAAGAAGAGTAGAGGGCCAGGGAGGTGAGGCTGGAAGGCCCATTTGGTCTCTATGCCACTCATGTGACTGTGCGTTAAGAATGCCCTGATGTCACCCCTGGAGCCTGACTCAGTCAGAGGCATAAAACAAAAGCACCCAATCAGATCCAAGTTTTAAGAGCATCTTAGATGCAGCAAAGGATGAAGAGAGAGGAGCAGGAGGAGAAAGAGGAGCCAGAGGCTGAAGGCCCATGGGTCTGTTGGCCGCCAGGGAGAAAGGCAAGTGACGCCAGCAGGACAGCCTTGGAGCTCGAGATGTCTCTGGGGCTGAGTGGTGGCCAGGGAAGTCACCAAAGAGGCTGGGGAAGACTTGGAGCTGGTCTGGAGACCAGCTGCCTGAGAGACACAGGTGGGCCAGGAGGGGGAGCTATGGGAGTAGAGGAGAGGGACAAAACAAAGAGAAAGGGAACATGGAGAGCCACCAGGCTGTGTCTGTCACACATACATACAAGTGCACGTGCACACAGAGCCCAGGCAAAAGGCACTCCACAGCCAGTCCGGGTGTCCCCTCCCAAGGCCCCACTGCAACAGGGTCAGGAGGAGTTCAGGGTCCCAAGAGGGACAGGGCCAGTGCCTGCTGCCAGGAGTGTGGCCCCAAGTGAGGCTCCTTGGCTGAAGACCATCTACATGGACAGTGGGGACAGGCCTAGCTCCAGCCTCGTGTGATGTCACGAAGCTCGTAAACACAGAAGTGGTGGCATGCTTTCTACAGAAACCACTCCTCCTCACTGGGAAGGGCAGTTGAGCAAGAGACATTCCTGAAGGCTACCAACTGGGAGGAGGGACAAGACACCGTGTAGGAAACTCTGTGACTAAAAAGCTGGCTTAGGGACATGCTAAGACCTGGTCCAACCTCAAGATTCTGTAGTTCCATGACTTAATCTCCACATGCAAGACATATCTCAGGCAAGGCCTCCATACTCAAGGGGAGCCCTTTAAAGAGAGTACGGGGTGGATAAAGACACACATGAGAAGCATTTGTCTTCCACTCGGAGTGCTGTGTGGCTTGCTCTCAACAACCCAGCCTGGTAGCCGAGGAGGACTGGGCTCAGTAAACCCACCACCTACAGCTGAGTTTCCAAGTCAAGCTTGGTCATGCCTCAGGACCTGGCGTAAAGCTGACTACATCTGTGTGTCACTGCCCCCCAACAGAGGTGAAGAGGGCAACAAGAGGTGAAACTCCTCCAGTGGGGCAAAGAAGCCTTCCTTATGAGTCTGTGGCCCAGGGATGCTCTCCCCACTGCACAAGGCATACTCCAAACTCACGTGAGGACAGTCCACAGAAGTATGTCCATGGTGGGCAGACTGTGAGGGGACACAGCCAGTTGCCTACTGCCTGGGGAGGGCCCCACTATGCCGACTTCTCCAGCGCCTTGGCCTGTGCTGCTGGGCCCAGGCCCACATGGGCCCATCAAATGTCTCTTCATTTGGGGCTTTTGTGTGGTTAACATCTATTCAGTAGACATTTGGGCTGGACCCCACTGACATCTCTTTTCTGTAAGTTAGATGTGTCTGTTAATGATCAGTTTCTGTCTCTGACAGTTCTATTTTCTGACCTGAGAGCTGGAGAAAGAGCATCACATCCCCCTGGGGCCTTTAGCGACCACGGGGAGAGCTTGAAAGTAACGTGTCCAAAGTTTGAAGACTCAAACCTTCTGGAAGGCCTTGTCTGTCAGTGTGAGAGGCTGTCAGGAGCGCTGCTCTAGGGGCCAGAGGACAAAGTTTGAGGTGTGGACCCACATGGGAGTTAGCAACACTCCAACTCCTGGAGGAGCTGGATCCTAGTGGTCCTGAGCATCCATTTCCCAGAGCCATGATCTGCCACCATTCTCCATGCATGCACTGTGGGCCACCCCCCACAACACACACACAAATTGGGGATGTTCGATAAAGCCCCATAATGTGCCTCATCATGATTCTGTGTCCCCAGTGCCTAGAATGGGCTGACACACGGGAGGCTCTCAGGAAACATTTGTTGCGCGAATGATGACTTTACCTATCATCACAAGGAAATGAGGGCTTCCTCATGCACAAATGGCCACAGAACTGAGGCTTATGCTTTTTTGGCTGCATTGCGTCTTGGTTGCTGTGCACAGGCTTTCTCTAGTTGCAGCACGTGGGGGCTACTCTTTGTTGTGGTGTGTGGGCTTCTCAGTGTGGTGGTTTCTCTTGTTGCAGAGCATGGACTCTAGGCGCTCGGGCTTCAGCGGTTGCAGCATGTGGGCTCAGTAGTTGTGGCTCACGGGCTCTACAGCGCAGGCTCAGTGGTTGTGGTGCAGGGATTTAGATGCTCTGTGGCATGTGCGATCTTCCCGGACCAGGGATAGAACCCGTGTCCCCTGCATTGGCAGGCAGATTCTCAACCACTGCGCCACCAGGGAAGCCCAGCCTTTTCAACACAAAATTCTAATTCCTAAGTGGCATCAGACATCTCCTTGTCTTTAAACGTCACTGTTTCTTGTTCAGGCATCAGTGTCAGTGACACCTGAGCCGTCCCCGAGATGACCCATTTCTGAAGCTGTAGGACTAGCTCCATGTCAAGGTGAGCCAATCACTTCCCCAGGATTGTCAGTCAGAAGCCAATCAAATCACTTTGCTTTTGTAACTTTTCTAACACTTGCAACATAAATTCATAATCAGAAATCTAAATATTAGAAAATACATCCATCTCACAAATTACCCAAGGTTGCTACCTCAACCTATGTTTTACTTTGTAACGTTAAAATATAGCTTTTATGTCTTCTTCCTGTCATGTGAAAGCAGCCAAAGTGAGAGTCCCGTCACTGCCAGGAAGCCTGCAGGTGTGAGGCAGAGATGTGAATGACCCTACCAGAAGCCTCTGGGGTCACCTTGGGGTTCTCAGGAAAAGCAAGGGTCACCACAGGGCTAGCACGCACCCTGAGGGGTGGAAGGCCTGGGATCAGCAAACTTCTCATTCCTAGGGCATTCAGTTAAGGGCTGAGTGTTTCAAGGCTTCTTGTACCTCATAACCAAGCTAAGTTTTTCTTAAAAATCAGGTTTTTTTTAAGTCACCAAAATGTGTAGAAATAGTTATCAACTGCAACTCCTCTGGGATGGAAGCACAACATTTAGGAGGCAGCCTTGCCTCTCTCTGCCATGTGACCATGGCTACAAGCAGCCCGGTCAGTACTGTCATCGGCAAGTCAGAAGTGGTCTCTACCTTGTGGGTTTGGTGAGGATCCAAAGAGACAGTGCTCCAAGAACCATGAACGCAGGGCCTGGCATGTGGAAGGCACCAAGAATACTATAATAATTCCCAGGCAGGAACCGGAAGAAGTAGGGGTTGCAGGGGAGACAGAGGGCAAGTTGGTAGAATCATGAAGTAAAGGTTCCTAAACACATTTCACTTCCTGAAGTCAGAGGAGACTCAGAGAATGAGTGAAGAAAATGGAAATGCAAACAGGAGGAAGCACAGATACTCTTCCATGAAAATGCTTAACATCAAGTTCTGCAAATGCAGCTTCTGTACCAGGTTCTGCTCCCAGCTGATGTGGCATGGAATTTACCAGGACACAGCCGTGATCCTAAAGGATGAAAGATATGCTCCATCTGTGCCTGATGATGAAAGGCCCAGAATTGAGCCCTTTTAGGCGTTAAAATAAGAAAGGGAAGCTTTTAATCACTTGCTGGGAAGGTAGCCATAGACTCTTGGGCTAAACCTGGAAGCACAATTAAGGAGTGTCTGACTGGCAGTTTGGAGCTGCTTTCTAAGTCAGACGAACAACCACTAAAAAGTAGCCCCATTGCAAACACACAGAGAAAGCAAACATGGCACCAACACAGATGCTGCAGTCACTAAAGACCACTGTCCAAAGAATGACTGCCTGGATTATAGCAAATAACCAACAATCCATTCCAGAGAAGTAGCATTTATTCCTCTGTGGCTTTCAAATCAGCAACATCTAAGGATGATGATGCACTTTCCAGATAAATTAAGAAAGTTAAGGGGGAAATAAATACACATCTAAGTATAGATATAAAGATTCTCAGTTCCACAGTGGAAGCACAAATGACTGAAATGGAACTGTTTGAAAAACAGTAAAATATAAGAGAAGACTGAGGGCTTCCCTAGTGGCGCAGTGGTTGAGAATCCGCCTGCCGATGCACGGGACACGGGTTCGTGCCCCGGTCCGGGAAGATCCCACATGCCGCGGAGCGGCTGGGCCCATGAGCCTTGGCCACTGAGCCTGTGCGTCCGGAGCCTGTGCGTCCGGAGCCTGTGCTCTGCAACGGGAGAGGCCACAAGAGTGAGAGGCCCGTGTACCACAAAAAAAAAAAAAAAAGAGAAGACTGAAAATTTACACAGCAATAGTATGTAGCAAGAAGAAAGACAAGGCAAAAATGAAATGAAAAACAACACAATCTGACAAAACCTGTAGAAATAGCTTCACAAAGTATCTAGCCAAGAGATTTTGATGTAAAGCGACATTCCTTATAATTATAATCATGAATGATTTAGTCAGAGTCCCAAAGGAGTCAAGAATTCTGTTGAGGGGACTTCCCTGGTGGTGCAGTGATTAAGAATCTGCCTACCAATGCAGGGGACACGGGTTCAAGTCCTGGTCCGGGAAGATCCCACATGCCGTGGAGCAACTAAGCCTGTACGCCACAACTACTGAGCCTGCGAGCCACAACTACTGAAGCCCACGTGCCTAGAGCCTGTGCTCCACAAGACAAGTCACTGCAGTGAGAAGCCCTCACACTGCAACCAGAGAAAGCCCATGTGTACCAACGAAGACCTGACACAATCAAAAATAAATAAATTTTTTAAAAAAAGAATTCTGTAGATACATCCACATCCCTGCCAAAACCATAAGCAAAAAGAGAAGGTTCTCTGGTGAAGTGTCTTGTCATGCACTGTAATAGTTACAGGACCTGCTGAATAGATCCAGGGAATGAGGCAGCCAGCAGGTACGCTGAAGGCCTGCAGAGGCAGGTACGACTGAGAGACCAATGGCTGCAACTTGGATAAAGCTGCTGAGGAAAGGGAGAAATACCCTCCATCCCTCTGATGGGAACCCTTAACAAATGAACTGATGAAGCAGATGGGTGAGTATATTACACATTCCTTCTGGAAAGCTTACAAATACAGCTGAGGAAACAGAATAATAATCTACCCTTATATATATTAAAAAGTAATTACAAACGAGGTTAGGGTCTCTCATAGGGAAAGCAAAAGATGATGAAAATAATAGTTAAGGAAGATGAATGTAATACTAAGTTCAGAGATCAATTAAAAGTTTTACCTATAGCACTTATATGATTCTTTACCTAGGAAAGAATGAAAGGAAAGGAAAAGAAAGAATAAAACCTGACAGCTCCGTGAGTTGGAAAAAATGCACAACTAATAAAGAATGAAGTTTTAAAAAAGCATGCTTACATTGCAACACAAAAGGAGATCAGAAACAACCAAAGAAGGAAAACATTACAGAGAATGGCACTTTAACTGAAATCTGGACAAACTTTCATGTGGGGATGCACCTGACAGAAAGAAAGGTATTTCCAGGTGTAACGACAGTGCGACCTACGGAGGGTACCCTGTGGTTCTATGGAAGACCCCACAAGATTTAGGGTTCTGTAAAATCGAGGGAAAACTCTTCACGATGATAAGGATTTAAATTATGGGTCCAAAAGCCAAGCAGCTACAAGGAAGCAATCTGAGGCATGGCTGCTTCTCCTTGACAGAACTGAGTGGGCAAAATATGATAAGGACAATATACACAGTGACTGGACTTCCCTGGTGGCATAGTGGTTAATAAGAATCCACCTGACAATGCAGGGGACACAGGTTTGAGCCCTGGTCCGGGAAGATCCCACATGTCACAGAGCAACTAAGCCCATGGGCCACAACTACTGAGCCCGTGGGCCACAACTATTGAAGCCTGCGTACCGAGAGCCCGTGCTCCACAACAAGAGAAGCCACTGTGATTAGAAGCCCGTGCACTGCAACAAAGAGGAGCCCTCGCTCACCACAACTAGAGAAAGCCTGCGTACAGCAATGAAGACCCAACTCAGCCAAAGATAATTAAATAAGTTTATAAATAAGTAAACATATATATATATGTATATACATATACATATATATGTATATATATGTATATGTATATATATACATATATATACATATATATACACACATATGTATATATATGTATATATATATGTATATATATATATATATGTATATATATATATATACACACACAGTGACTTTGAACCACTGCTAGAAACAGGCTGAATGGAAAGGAAAAAGTAAAACTGTCAGTGTTTGCACGTGACATGACACCATATACAGAAAATCTAGAGATGTCACCAAAAAATATAACTTATAAATGAATTCAGTAAAGTTGCAGGACAGAAAATTAATATACAGAAATCTGTTGTGTTTCCATACACTAATAATGAACTATCAGAAAAAGAAATTAAGAAAACAATCCCATTTACAACTGTATCAAAAAGAATAAAGTAGCTAAGAATAAATCTAACCAAGAAAGTAAAAGTCTTATACTCTGAAAACTCTAAGACATCAATGAAAGAAAATGAAGACTACAGAAATGAATGGAAGCTATACTGTGCTCATGGACTGGGAGAATTAATATTGTTAAAATGACCATAGTACACAAGGCAATCTGCAGACCCAATGCAATCCCTCTCAAAATACCAGTGGATTTTTTTCACAGAACTAGAACAAATAATTCTAAAAATTTTATGAAAACACAAAGGACCCTGAGTAGCCAAAGCAATCTTGAGAAAAAAGAACAAAGCTGGAGGTATCATGCTCCCTGATTTCAAACTATGCTACAAACCTACAGCAATAAGAACAGTATGGTAATGGCACAAAAACAGACACATAGATCAATGGAAGAGAACAGACAGCCCAGAAATAAACCCATATTTATACAGCCAATTAATCTATGACAAAAGAGGTAAGAATATATAATGGGGAAAAGATAGCTTCTTCAATAAATGGTGTTGGGGGACTTCCCTGGTGGTCCAGTGGTTAAGAATCAGCCTTCCAATGCAGGGTACGTGGGTGCGATCCCTGGCCAGGGAACTAAGATCCCACATGTTGTGGGGCAACTGAGCCCATGCAACACAGCTAGAGAGCCCATGCACTCTGGAGCCTGTGCGCTACAACTACAGAGCCTGCACACCACAACTACTGAGCCCACGCACCACAACTAGAGAGAAGCCCAAGCACTGCAATGAAAGATCCCGCATGCTGCAATGAAGACCCAACTAAGCCAAAAATAAATAAATAAATAAATATATTTTAAAAATGGTGCCAGGAAAACTGGACAGCCACATGCAAAAGAATCAAACTGCATTACTTTCTCATTCTATATAAAAAAATAAGCTTAAAATGGATGAAAGACTTAAATTTAAGACCTGAAACCATAAAGCTCCTAGAAGAAAACATGAGTGGTATACTCTTTGATATCAATCTTAGCAATATTTTTCTGGATCTGTTTCCTCAGGCAAGGGAAACAAAAGCAAAAATAAACAAATGGGACTACACCCAACTAAAAAGCTTTTGCACAGGAAGGAAACTATTAACAAAACAAAAAGGCAGAATGGAGAGAATGGCAGAAGATACAATTGTCCCTCAGTATCCTCAGGGGATTGGTTCCAGGATCCCTTGAGGATGCCAAAATCCACAGATGCGCAAGCCCTTATATATATAAATATATATATATATTTAAAAAATTTTTGAGATACGCAGGCCTCTCACTGTTGTGGACTCTCCCGTTGTGGAGCACAGGCTCCAGATGCGAAGGCGCCGCAGCCATGGCTCATGGGCCTAGCCACTTCGCAGCATGTGGGATCTTCCCGGAATGGGGCATGAACCCGTGTCTCCTGCATCGGCAGGCGGACTCTCAAGTGAACTGTACAGTTCACTTACACTGTTGTGTTAGTTTCTGGTGTACATCAAAATGATTAACTTATATATATTCACACATATACTTTTTCATATTCTTTTCATGATGACTTATTATAAGATATTGAATATAATTCCGTGCTATACATTGTAATCTATTCTATATATAGTCCTTATGCTATACCTTGTAGTTTATCTGTTTCATATATAGTACTTTGTATCTGATAATCCCAAACTCCTAATTTATCCTTCCTCTACTGCTTTTCCCCTTGGTAACTATAAGATTGTCTTCTATGTCTGTAAGTCTGTTTTTCTGTTTGAAATAAGTTCATTTGTATCAAATTTTATATTCCACATATACGTGATCTCACATGTTATTTGTCTTTCTGTCTGACTTACTTCACTTCGTATGATAATCTCTAGGTCCATCCATGTTGCTGCAAATGGCATTATTTCATTCTTTTTTATGGATAAGTGGTAGTCCGTTATGTATACATATACCACACATCTTCTTTATCCATTCATCCACTGATGGACATTTAAGTTGCTTCCATGTTGTGGCTATTATAAACAGTGCTGCTACGAACATTTCAGCGCATGTAGCTTTTTTTTTTTTGCGGTACGCAGGCCTCTCACTGCTGCTGCCTCTCCTGTTGCGGAGCATAAGCTCCGGACGCGCAGGCCCAGCGGGCATGGCCCACGGGCCCAGCCGCTCCGCGGCATGCAGGATCCTCCCAGACCAGGGCACGAACCCGTGTCCCCTGCATTGGCAGGCGGACTCTCAACCACCACGCCACCAGGGAAGCCCCTGCATGTAGCTTTTTGAATGAATTTCATCTTTTCCCGATATATGTCCAGGAGTGGGATTGCTGGATCATGTAAGAACTCTACCTTTTTTTTTTTTTTTAACATATACATTGCTGCCTGCATCTTTTTTTTTTTTTAGATTAAAAAATTTTTTTTAAGTTTTTATTTATTTTATTTTTGGCTGCACTGGGTCTCCGTTGCTGCCCACAGGCTTTCTCTAGTTGCAGCACGTGGGGGCTACTCTTTGTTGCAGTGTGCGGGCTTCTCACTGCGGTGTCTTCTCTTGTTGCAGAGCATGGGGTCTAGGCGCACAGGCTTCAGTAGTTGTGGCACGTGGGCTCAACAGTTGTGGCTCGCAGGCTCTAGAGCACAGGCTCAGCAGTTGTGGCGCACAGGCTTAGTTGCTCCGAGGCATGTGGGATCCTCCCGGACCAGGGTTCCAACCTGTGTCCCCTGCATTGGTGGGTGAATTCGTAACCACTGCATCACCAGGGAAGCCCAACAACTCTATTTTTTGTTTTGTTTTGTTTTGCGGTACGCGGGCCTCTCACTGTTGTGGCCTCTCCCATTGCGGAGCATACGCTGCAGACGCACAGGCTCAGCGGCCATGGCTCACGGGCCCAGCTGCTCCGCGGCATGTGGGATCTTCCCGGACCGGGGCACGAACCCGTGTCCCCTGCATCGGCAGGTGGATTCTCAACCACTGCGCCACCAGAGAAGCCCCCAACAACTCTATTTTAAGGAACCTCCATACTGTTCTCCATGGTGGCTGTACCAATTTACATTCCCACCAACAGTGCAGGAGGGTTTCCTTTCCTTTACACACTCCCTAGCATTTACTATTTGTAGACTTTTTGGATGATGGCCATTCTGACCGGTGTGACGTGATACCTCAATGTAGTTTTGATTTGCATTTCTCTAATAACTAGCAATGCTGAGCATCTTTTCATGCGCCTATTTGCTATCTTCTTTGGAGAAATGTCTATTTAAGTTCAAGTCCCTTTTTAAAAAAAATACTTTTATTTATTTCATTTATTTTATTTTTGGCTGTGTTGGGTCTTCGTTGCTGCTCATGGGCTTTCTCTAGTCATGGCGAGAGGGGGCTACTCTTCATTGTGGTGCATGGACTTCTCATTGCAGTGGCTTCTCTTGTTGTGAAGCATGGGCTCTAGGCATGTGGGCTTCACTAGTTGTGGCTTGCGGGCTCGGAAGCTGTGGTGCACGGGCTTAGTTGCTCCGTGGCATGTGGTATCTTCCCGGACCAGGGCTCGAACGCATGTCCTCTGCATTGGCAGGCGGATTCTTAACCACGGTGCCACCATGGAAGCCCCGAAAAGGGGGCCCTTGTGTACTGCTGGACTGTAAACTGGTGCAGCCACTATGGAAAACAGTATGGAGGTTCCTCAAAAAATTAAAAATAGAACTACCATAAGGCTTCCCTGGTGGTGCAGTGGTTAAGAATCCACCTGCTAATGCAGGGGACACAGGTTCGAGCCCTGGTCCAGAAGATCCCACATCGCGGAGTAACTAAGTCTGTGTGCCACAACTACTGAGCCTGTGCTCTAAAGCCCGTGCTCCACAACGAGAGAAGGCAGATTCTCAACCACTGCGCCACCAGGGAAGCCCCAGATCAACACATTTTTAAAATCGAAGTTGACTGTATTCAAGAAATCTCTCCTCTAAGCTGAATAAAGCTGGGTAAACGGCAAATGGAGACACCGTATGACAGGAGCGCAGTGTTGCTGTGAGTAGAAACAACTGCACAGCCAGAAAGGACAGAATGAAGGCCACTTTCCCACATTCTTTTGAGGCACCAAGATCCCACAGGTCAACATGGGAAGATACGGCCTACCCTCTGAAGGGGATGGATGAGTGGATGGTGGGAGGAAGAGAAGTCACAGGTAGTTACGGAGAAAGCAGGAGCCCTCAGCCCTGGAATCCAGACACCCCCCCCTCTCCCAGTTATGCCTTTTACAGGACCTCAAACGACTGCTTCTAGGCTCTGGGCCTCTCCGCCTCTCACCTATGACTCCCCTCATCACTGATGGGGGCACAATACCCTCCAGACCCTTCTCAGACTTCCGTGTTCTGGGAGAGGATGCCTTCCAAGATTTCCTCAGAGACCAAACTTCCGATTCTTAAGGAATGCTTCGACTGTTACCTGGACCCTCCCCTATGCCCGAGTCAGTTAAGAAGGGAGCGTTCAGGCTGATGCTCCCGGGGCTGAGCCCTGAGGAGCTAAAAGCTGCAGGACTCACTGGCCGACCTGGGGGCGTCCCCAGAGATGCCAAAAGGTGACATCCTGCTGCAAACCTGAAAAATTTGGAGGCCCTGTTGCTCCTGAAAGAGGCAACTCTCGGAGTACCCAGAGTGGAGTCCTAGGCCTCTGCCTGACACCAGAAACATTAAGTACGGTACGGGGCGAGTTCCCTCGGGTTCCCTGAGAGGCTCACGTCTTCGGGGTCTTGCTACTGTTGCGGAAGTCACGCCCCAGGTCCCGGAGGAGCGGCGCCGGCGGCCCCCGCCCGCCAGCGTCGCGACCCGTCAGCCCAAGCTCGGAAAAGAGCCTGCGCCTCCACCCTCGCGGCCCGGTCCGCGCTCACCGCCTTCTCCAGGTGGCTGCGCGCCTGCTCGCTGTTCTTGGTGTGGTGGTAGAGCACGGAGCCGAGCTGCAGGTGTGTTCGGGCCTCAATGCGCTGCGGCGGCTTGAAGGGGAACACGGCCTGCAAGCAGTGCACACACAGGCGGATCTTGGGCGGGCTGGAAGTGCGGAAGTGTTCGGCAAAGCCCAGGAGCGCCAGGTACCACGACTCAGCCGCCTCGGCCTGCGCTGCCTGGGCCGCCGCAGCCTGAGCCGCTGCCGCCGCCTGAGCCGCCATTTTGGCCTCCACAACAACAAGCGGCCGCCACAGGGAGGCGGAAGCAGGCGCGCGGGGCGGGGCCGGGAGAGCCTCACGTTTCTCGCGAGAGCTGCTGTACAAAGCATCCTGGAATATGTAGTTTATATTTGGATTGGCCGCGGCGCCGGGAAGGTCTGAGAAAAGGCGACACCCTCTGGTCCGCGGGACTGTGACCAGAGATTTCCGATGGACTGAGGTTTGCATTCCTGGGGTGAAGACCCCAGGTGTCCAAGCAATGGCAGGGCGTGGCTTGCCGACGCGGACTACATTTCCCATCAGGCCATGCGTACTATAACAAGCGCCCCCCGCCCCCTCCGCCCCCGGTGGCGCCGGAGCATTGTGGGATTGGATGAGTCTCAAGATGGACAACCGGGATGTTGCAGGTAACAGCCCCCGCCTCTCCGCAAGCGTCTGCCTGGGTCTTCGGGCTATGAGTCTTTGCTTCGCCCTACCGTTGGACCTACCTCAACCCGCCGGCCCTTAGCCTCAGCCTCCCGGAGGCTGGAAGAGGCGGCTTCTGCACCACCCCCGTCTCCCGAGACCCCAGACCCAGTTACCCCGCCCCCGCTC
The DNA here is from genome assembly GCF_026419965.1 of Kogia breviceps. Classification (NCBI taxonomy): domain Eukaryota; kingdom Metazoa; phylum Chordata; class Mammalia; order Artiodactyla; family Physeteridae; genus Kogia; species Kogia breviceps. The sequence goes on along the minus strand of NC_081313.1, from coordinate 171,512,083 downwards.
CCCACTCCCCACCCCCACCCCGCTGGTTTGCTGAGGACGCCAGGCTTTCCTTAAAGGCCGCCACCGGGATCTGCCCTGCGCCTGCTTTCCGAAATAACCGCCTTCAGGGCTGCTCTGAGCTCCGCTCCCTGAGCCAGTGGCAACCTTGGGCTGTCCTGCGCCTCTCTTCGTGGCAGCTCCTGACTGGGCTGTATCCCGCTTTCTGGAAAAGCTTGTTTTTCCTAACTGCACTCGGCCTCCCTCTACACATTTTCCTGGGTCTTTAGAGCCCCTACTTTACCACAAGCTTTATTCTTCCCCCCCAGCCCTAGCCCCCCCCAGACTGGGATACATTGAGGAAATATTCACTGTGTGCTAGGCACTGTGCTAGTTGCTGAGGATGTAGTGGTAACCAAAACGGGGCCATGCCTTACTGAAGGCTACTTTCTACTGGGGCATCACAATGCACGAAAAAGGACATATTTACAGAGAGTGAATTATAATGATATGAGAGAGTGGAGGTGCAGGTTGCTGATATTGGGTGGTCAAGGAAAGCCTTCTTGAGGAGAAGATATTTGAGATGAGAAGATGCCAACTATTGGAAGGCCTGGAAGGCAGAGCCTTCTATGCAGAGGGGGACAGCAAGTGCAAAGGTCTTGAGAGCTTGTCATTTTGAAGAATGCCAGGGATGAAGTGGAAGTGGGGAGGGGAGCCATCTCTGGCAGGGTCTTGAAAATCGGCTTTCAGAATTTGGATTTTATTTTGAGTCCCATGGGGAACGCTCGAGGTGTCTTCTCCATCTCCACAGCTACCACCCTTGTCTGAAGACACCATCATCTTTTGCTTGGAGCCAGTAAGCCTCCTCATTGGTCTCCTTGCTGCCTATGCACTCTGTCCAATCAGTAGACAGAATGATCTTAAAAATGAAAATACCAGTTGGATCTTATCAGCTTAATACTCCCCTGTCACTTCCTAAAACCCTTTAAGTAAAACTCAGACTCCCTATCCTGCCCTACCCCCGCTAGCCCCATTCCTGGAACCGTCTTCTCTGACCACATTGGACCCCTGCTTCTTACTCTGCCCAGATCACTCCCCATGTGGCTTTTCAGGAAGCTACCTCTTGATCTTTCTGGTTTTAGCTTAAATGTCCCCTTTTTTAACGGTTATTTTCTGGCTGCCCTAGTTGTATAGGTGATCCTCTGTTATGCTTTCTCATCTTTTTTTTTTTGTTTCCAGCGGAGAGCTCTTATCATGATTTTGCAACTACTTTTTTGTTACAAGTCTTTTTTGTTGTTGTTGTTACAAGTCTTTTGTCTCCTCAGCCAGAGGTGAGTCCCACATGGGCAGAGGCCCCTTCTGTCTTGATTAGCACCTAGTACAGCATCTGGTGCATAACTCAGTAAATGTTTGCTAAATAAATGAAGGAACAGACTGTGAATGTCAATCTGAATGTCAGTTGCTGCAGGCGGCAGCATCTGGGCTGCTCCCATAGCAGCCGCTGGGCATGTTTTTGGAGCAAAGGTGATTTCTGATGTACTTCTTTTCCGTCCCCAGGAAAGGCTAACCGGTGGTTTGGGGTTGCTCCGCCCAAGTCTGGAAAAATGAACATGAACATCCTTCACCAGGAGGAGCTCATTGCTCAGAAGAAACGGGAAATTGAAGCCAAAATGGAGCAGAAAGCCAAGCAGAATCAGGTGGCCAGCCCTCAGCCCCGGCATCCTGGCGAGTAAGTCTACCCTGAGGCTGGATTAGGGTCTTCGAGGCTCACCAACAGAAGGTTTTGCTTGCGAGAGTAGTCGAGGTGTTTCTGCATCTAGCCACAGCCTGATGGTGCAAGGAGGAACGCAGGTGTACTTTCAGGAGGCTGTGTGGCAGGAGAGAAACAAGGGGTGTATGGGAGCCCCGAGGATGGCTGCCAACTCTTTCATTCAGTGGTTATTTTTTTATTTTTTATTTTTTTGCGGTATGCGGGCCTCTCACTGTTGTGGCCTCTCCCTTTGTGGAGCACAGGCTCCGGACGTGCAGGCTCAGCGGCCATGGCTCACGGGCCCAGCCGCTCCGCGGCATTTGGGATCTTCCCAGACCAGGGCATGAACCCATGTCCCCTGCATCGGCAGGTGGACTCTCAACCACTGCGCCACCAGGGAAGCCCGCTACTCAGTGGTTATTTACTGCTGACCAGTTGTGGGCCAGTGGGCAAGAATACAGCATGGAGCAAAAACCCAGATTCCATCTCTGCCTTTATGGGGCTTACAGTCTACTTGTGAAGGGGAGTCCCAGTTATACCCCTAGAGCTTTAGTAGGTAACATGAGGCAGTGTGCTCCCAGATGCAGCAGCTGCCGTAGGGATGCAGAAGAGACTCTGCATTCTGAAGGCCCCAGGCAGAGCCAGCCCTTTGAGGAAGCAGGAAAGGACTGCAAAGGGCAGAAGGGAGGCGAGCCCCTGTGTGTCACGCAGCTCGAGCTGCTGCACCAAAGGGGCTGTTTCTGAGCCAGGAGAGAGAGTTTCCTCCTGACTGTACTGAGAAACTCTGAGGTCACCCAAGAGTTTTGAGCAGGGGTGGTGTGATCATGAGGGTACCCAAGAGTTTTGAGCAGGGGTGGTGTGATCCAGGTGACAAGATCCAAGAATTTCAGGCTGGAGATTGACAGAGGCAATCCCCTTCCTCTGCAGTCTGAAGTGTGGAGCATGTTAGCCCTCCACTAAGGCTCTGTTCCAGCTCCCACCTTTTCTAAGAGTCCGTGGCTTCTCCTTGAGGGCAGGACTTAGACTTTATTCTTGTTGGAACCTCCAGGGTGTTCAGGAACACAGGGACTGGATGTTGAGTGATCTGTGGTTGGGCTTGTGGGCTGTCACCCCTGGGCTTATGGAAGGACTTGCACAAAGATGGGAAAGGCCTGTAGGACTCTTTCCAAGAGGGCCCCCTGGAGGCTGCTGGATCTCAGCGCCAGGATCAGGCAGCCAAAAAGGAACATCAGGTGGGTGGGTGCAGAGTACAGGTAGCTTTGAAAATAAGGTTGTTTTCCCCATTGTAAAAGCTTAGAACACCTTAGAATTTCGTGCTGCAGAAATAAGAAACATTCAGGTTGCCTCAAGAGAACCATTTTGATATATTCCCTTCCCATGTCATTGCTTTGTTTCACTAAATTGTGGTCTATTTCATAAAGGAAAAGCTTCCCCCAAACCCCGCGTTACAACTCTTTAGAACCGTCACAGTTTTAAAGTTTTATTTATTCATATTAAGATATGACTTACATGCCATAAAATTGACTTTTTAAACTATACAATCTAGTGATTTTCAGTATATTCACAGCATTGTGCAAGTATTATCACTAATTCCAGAACGTTTTGTCACTCCAGAAAGAAACCCCATGCCCATTAGCAATCACTCCGCGTCCCCTCTTCCCTCAGCCCCTGACAACAACTAATCTACTTTCTGTCTGTGTGGATTTACCTATTCTAGATATTTCATGTAATACGCGGCCTTTTGTGTCTGGCTGTTTTCACTGGACATGATGTTTTTCAAGGTTCATCAGTTTGTAACATGTGTCAGTACTTCATTCCTTTTTTTGGTGGCTGAATAATATTCCATTGTGTGGATGGACCATGTTTTGTTTATCTGTTCATCAAAAGCCATCATTTAACAGCTGTGTGATAACCCCTGCCTTTTTTAAAATAGATTTTATTTATTTATTTATTTATTGGCTGTGTTGGGTCTTCCGTGGCTGTGCGTGGGCTTCTTATTGTGGTGGCTTCTCTTGTTGCGGAGCATAGGCTCCAGGCGCGCAGGCTTCGGTAGTTGTGGCTTGCGGGCTCCAGAGCTCAGGCTCAGTAGTTGTGGCGCATGGGCTTAGTTGCTCCGCGGCGTGTGGGATCTTCCCGGACCAGGGCTCGAACCCGTGTCCCCTGCATTGGCATGTGGATTCTTGACCACTGGGTCACCAGGGAAGCCCCTGCCATTTGTTATGGGTGGTTTTCAAGTGGGATTCGTGTGCTGACATGCTGCTGACCCGAAGTGTTTTTTGGGGGGGTTTTTTTGGCCGCACCGTGTGGCTTGTGGAGTCTTAGTTCCCTGACCAGGGACTGAACCCGGGCCCTTGGCAGTGAAAGTGCGGAGTCCTAACCACTGGACCACCAGAGAATTCCCCCGAAGTATTTTCTTGTCCTTCACTGTCCCTGCCTTCTTTCTGTCCCTCCTGAGAGAGGTGCACACAGCATGAGGACAGGGCCAGGGTCACTAGAAGGCCCTGCTTGTTTAATGCCAAGGCTGGTTATCAGCAGAACTTTCTCTTTCATATAAAATAACTTTTACTGCCTTTTCTCTCTCTTTTGTTTTTTAACTTTAAAGATAATTCATATATGTGGTAGAAAACCTGGGAAGTAGAGGAGAAGAAAATGAGGAAGAATTAAATCAGTTGTAACCCTGCAACCCAGAGGCAAGTGCTGGTTGCATTTTGATGGATTTTTGTAACAATTTTTCAGTTAAATATATTTTTACATAAGTAGCACCACCCTGTAGATACTGTTTTATATCCTGCCTTTTTGTTTTTCATTTAACGTTGTGCTTGGTTGCTTTATTTATACGACTTTAACTTTTCAGGGGCCACTCCATCTGCCCTGTGGGTGTCTCGTAATTTATTTAACCAGTGCCCCTTGTTGACTACTTAGGTTTTTTTCCACTTTTACTTCATTAGAACGGATTTCTAGGAGGATAAAACTTTACTTTAAAGGAAAAAGTTCAGACCTGTGGGCTCCCTGAGCTTTTCCAGTTATTGGGTGTGTCTGTATGATGGATGTGCCCCTAAAAGCAGCACAAAGGAGGAGTTTCTGAGGTTAGAGCAAGATAGTATGCTGTAGGAAAAGATGAAAGAAGTAGAATATATGCTATGATCACAGCCTTATTTCCTCTATTTCTAATCTAAGGGGCAAATCAAAGAAGTATATCAAAGTATTAATTGTGGCTCTTGTGAGGTGAGGAGACTTTTTTAGGGTTTTCTCCTTGCTTTCTATATTTCTGTTTTTTTCCACATTCCCATTTGCCCATAATGAGCCTCTATCAGTTTTTTGATAATAAGGAAAAATGAATTTGAATTAAACATTTAGGCCCCTGGGTTTGCTCTTGTGTTCACTAAAAATAAATTTTTCTTTTTTCAAAATAAAACATATTCTTTTCAAAAAGAGAAAGTAATAAAAATATCAAATTCCCCTGTAATTCTCCCACCAAGAAATTGCTCTGCGTATTTTCCTCTGCACATGTGAATCCCACAGAAGCGCTGGCTGACCCAGGCATTGAACTGCGGTCACACGCGGGTACAGACACAGGCCCTGCCTTTGAGAACTCTTCAGTCTAGCTGGGAAAACAGACGTAAGAGTCAGTGATAGCCCAGATGATTTGTTAGCAATAAGTACAGCGGGTGCTTCTGAGCCATCTTCTTGGGGAGGCCCTTTGGACCTGGAAGGTCAACCTGTGGGTAGAGAGAACACCAGCACAGGTAGGATTGCTTTGACTAGAACAAGATCGTTCCATCTTACCACTCTGAAGACTGCTCTGAGCACTCAGTTGTTCCCTGGCATCTTTGGGGGCCTGTTTTGGGTCCCCTTAGGTGAGAACACAGGGATGGGGGTGGGACTGAGGCTGGCAAGGCGTGCTCCCTCCCGTCTTCTCAAGGCTTACCCTGTCTGTCCTCTGTCTCGGGTCTAGAATTGCAAACGCACACAACTCTAATGTTTCCAACAAGTTTGCCAACGACGGCAGCTTCTTGCAGCAGTTTCTGAAGTTGCAGAAGGCACAGACCAGCACAGGTGAGTGCAGTTCCCCCTGTCTCATCTCACCTCCTCCTAGAGCTCCCCCTGCTGGCTTTCTCTCCCAAGGGTCCCTCAGCACCTCAGAAATGGCAGGTCCCACCTTAGACTTGTTCCTCTCACCCCTCGTTCATTGAGTGCCCTCATTCTACTAGTCCTCACACTAAACACCCAAGGGGAGAGTGCAGACCTTGCCTTCTAGATGCTTACCCCCAAGAAGTGGAGGCAAAGAAGCCAGGTTTCGATCCAGACGGTAGGGGCCAGGACTAAGCATGCCCCAGGGTTGTGGGACTGAGGCTTGAGTTAGAGTGGCAGCCCAGGTGCAAGGAACAGGACCCTCTTCGGGTGCGCTTGGCCCACAGGAGCCCCATGGGACATGCCAGGTGTGAGAAGTACCACCTGTGGGAAGCGCACATGTATCTGTGGTTGTGCAGTTTACCAGTCTCATTTTTACTGTAAGAAGATTACTGGTGAAACAGCTGACCTTCAGCTTTTGTCACGTTTCCCAGGTAACAGTAAAGACAGTTAACCCAAGGCCAAGTTTGCCCACAGAGAGGGAGAAAGGGCTATATGAGCTCTTCACTGCAGGGTCTCATGCCATGAGTTGTGTTTGAAAAGTTCCAGATAGACTGGCTCCAGCCCACTGCTGACAACCAGAGGGAGTGGGTATAAGCTGGACGTGGGGATTCAGGTCTTATCCGGAAGAGCTGCAGCATCCCTAGTCTGTGGATATAGGCCTCAGAGGCACCTACTGCCAGAGTTGCCACCTGCAGAGTCCCGGGCTGGGTGACCACAGTAGGTTCTTCTCTGAGCCTCAGGGGTCCTCATCTGTAAAATGGGGCTGGCGTCCTCTCTGAGTGCTTCTGATCACGCACTGCCTGCCAGTGCTGTGCTAGAAGTTAAGAACCCAGCCACTTGGGGCTCAGGGCATGCAGGTTAGGCAGGAAGATGAGGAAACCCCCACCACAGACCTTGAGTGTGGGTATCCTTCCTTGTATCCCAAGATGCCCCCCCGAGTGCGCCTGCTGCCCCGCCTCGTGTGCTCCCTCGCACCGGGAAGAGGCCCCCCCTCATCAGTAGTCCGCCGGGCCAGATGAAGAACTACGTGCATGCCAAGCAGCTGCCTGTGGCCAGCCGCCCGAGTGTCTTCCAGTCTCCTGATGAGGACGAGGAGGAGGACTATGAGCAGTGGCTGGAGATCAAAGGTGAGGTGCAGGGGCTGCTGCCCTCCTTCCACAGCTGCTCCTCCTGCTCCACAGGCAGCGCCCATGGTCACTGGGGAAAGCAGAGCCAGGGCTGTGGGGTGCTTGGGGCTGTGGTCAGGGTGTGCCTCCAGGCTGAGCCTTCAGGATGAGGGAGGTGAAGGAAAGGGTGGTGAGCAGAGCATGGGGAGCATGGAGGGGCTGCAGAGTGTGGGCTTCATCCTGGGAGCTGTGGGACCCGTTGTCTACTTGTGTGGGGGCTGGCCTCCGGGGGGAGGGGCGTTCTCAGGGGAGTGTTCACTTGTGCCCTCCTCATCCGATACTAGAAGAGGAGCTCCTCAGTGCGGGTACTCGTCTCCACGAGTTTGGGCCAGAGGTATGAGTGTGCGGGTTGGAGGGTGTGCTCTCCTGCCCAGGGAAGGACAGTCGTTGGCCTTGGGTGAGCCAGTTCCAGCCCCATGGTGGAGGAGGGCGGAGGAGGGCGGAGGAGGGTGGTGGTGGTGGCACTCCTAGTGCATCCAGCCGTGTCCATATTCAGAATGAGACTTTGGTGCTGTGTGGAAAACGAGCTATGTGAAGTCCTGGCCCTGGGCCACCTCTGCTCCAGGATGGCTAGCACAGTCAAGTCTCCCTGACAGGACAGACTGAAGTGACTATATAATCATGCCATGACAGCTTCTAGGCCTCTTGTTCTGGATGAGGGTGCCGGCTTCAGACCGTGCATCTAAACAGATCAGTGGCCAACCTCGAACCTTGGAGCATTAGTCAGAATGGAGTCAGTAAGTGTGGTGTTTCCTCAGAGAGGGGCCCTGGCAGTTCAATGGTACCCTGCTGGGAACTGCCACTTTATGAGGGGCAGTGGGTGTCTCAAGACCCTTGAGGCTTTTATGGCCTGCTGTTAATATAACCTCAGAAAAGCACCTGTACTTGTAAAGTGACCAGGTCAGGGTTGTTGCCAGGCATGTGGGAGGAGGGTGAGGCTTAGGGAAAAGGTAGACACAGAATGTCTCTGAGACCTCTTATAGGTCCTCCTTAGGCCACATGTTGTACCCTCCCCACCCCCGCGAGCTTCCTGGCAGTACAAGCAACAAGGGGAATAAGAGTGGCCACAGGCTCAGTGTCTGGCCCCATTGCCAGGAGGAGCAAACATTCCTAAGCACTGACTGACATCAAGAAATTTCTTCTGGGAGTTTTCATATGAGGGATGTGAGCTGTATAGTGGCTGACAGTCTCAGAAACAGGCTAGCAGTAAATACAAAAGCAAGTTCCATGTGGCTCAAAGTGGGGGCGAATACAAAAATATATTTTTTAGTGGTGTTCACTGAAAGTGCTTCTGAGGTAGCAATTAAACCCGTCGCGGTGAGTGTCCCTAGCTCCCAGATGTTGGTCTGGAAACATGTTCTCACTCACGGAAACCAGAACTTGTTGGAGAAATGGCTGGCTCTAGGTCTGGGCAGGAAGCGTCTGAGATGATCCTGAAGTGCCCTGTCCCAGCAGATATCGAGGAGGCCGTCAGAGACTGGGGTCATGTCCAAAGGCCTCAGAAGCCAGCTTGAAGAGGCTCCACTGACCACAGAGGGGGTGATTGAGCCTCTGTGATGATATTAATTGTGTTGGATTGAAACCCACTGATATCTTTAAATCAGAGTTTGTAATGATATTTTTAAAAAAGAATTTGTCTTTGAAGGATGAAAGGGAGTTGATTTATTGTACTGAACACTGGTTAAGAAAGGAATTGAGCATTCCACAAAAGGAGGGGGAGGCTGGCTATGTTTTCCAACATCTCCCTGCCAGCCTGGGGACTGGCTTGGCCTTTGGGAGGCTCACACACTTTTCTCCCTCCAGCATGTCTCGCAAAGGCTGTCTAGACCGACTCACCCCTCATCATGGTGCTTTGTGCATGGACCCGGGACGCCCGACAACCTCCCGCATTTCACCCTCTTCTCCCCCGACCCCTCTGTCCTTGTGGTCCGTAGAGAGAGTGTGCCTGTTGACTGTGGGGTGTGTGAGTTGAACCCCAGTACTGACAGCCTCCTTAAAGTTTCACCCCCAGAGGGAGCCGAGACTCGGAAAGTGATAGAGAAATTGGCCCGCTTTGTGGCAGAAGGAGGCCCCGAGTTAGAAAAAGTAGCTATGGAGAACTACAAGGATAACCCAGCATTTTCGTAAGTATTCCTGGGAGGGGAAGGCCACTGCTACTTAATGTTCTTGCCACATGTTAGTACATGCAAATGTTCTTGTAAAACCCTGGTGGTGACTGAAGCTGGCCGGGGCTGGGTGCTTAACTTGCGTGGGCCAGATACTGTTCTGAGAGCTTTCTGATTCACACCAGAGGTAGCAAGGGCCCCCAGTGTGGTGTGGAGACTTATTTTGGGGCCCCATCAAGGTGTCTCTGCTCACCAGCTTGCTTTTGCACAGTATGTCTTCAGAAGCTGCATGGGTCCACCCATCCCCGTTGCTCATTTTCCACTCTTTGTTTTACAAAACTCCTCTCCAGGTTTTTGCATGATAAGAATAGCAGGGAATTCCTCTACTACAGAAAGAAGGTGGCTGAGATAAGAAAGGAAGCACAGAAGTTGCAGGCAGCCTCTCAGAAAGGTAGGTGGCTGAAGGGGGTGGGAGGTTCTAGGGAGGCGTGTGGACAAACCACGCCCCAGGTGGAATCGGGGTTCCTTTCCTGGAACCCGTCGTGGCGTGGGGTGGCGTTGACAGTGCAGGTCTTTGCCCTCCCAGTGAGCTGGGGTCATGGTGGGACCAGCACTGCCCTCCCTGCCAGTGCTCTTGAGGAGTGGGGAGGTCTAAGAGTCAAGGTAAAGGTCAAGGTCATGTCCAGGAGCTCAGCCCTGTGCATGTAAAGGGGGCACAGGGGAGGAACACTTGCCCCTTGGTTCATGGTCACTTTCACAAGTGCCAGTGAGCACCTGCTGCATGTTGGGCACTGAGGACACCTAGAGACAAATGCAGTGACTGACACTTGTCGAGGGGGGCCAGGAGACAAAAATGGTCAGCTGGTGGGATGAGTGTCAGGGGAGGGTGAGATGCTGCCTGGTCTCCAGCTGTAATGAAGTGAAACCCCAGCCACGTGCTGGTGGGCAGCAGGGGGATTGATGTTTAAGCCAAATGTGGGCTACAGACGTTGGTTCATCATGTCTGTCACTTGCAGTCCCTTGCCCTGACCTTCTTCCCAGGAGAGGCGGGCCAGGCCCATCCCCCCATGTGACCTGGCGGGACAGCTGCCAGCAGAAAGACTGAGGTGGGGATTCCTATCTCTCCTCCAGCCTGGACCCAGACTGTCCCTCACATTCTGTTCCCACGTCCCAGTGTGGGTCCAAAACCCCCAGACATATGGGGTGGGAAGGGGTCGGGTGTTGGGGGCAGAAGCGCAAGATATATTATTATATTAATTCAGGTGTTTGGTTCCAGTGCAGTAATCTGATTCCCATTTGCCTGTTTTTCTTTGTATTGTTCCTAAAATAAACCCCTCTTGTTGCCCGGGGTTCTTAGCAGAAATTAGGCTGTTGGGTGTGGTGAGTTGAGCTCAGTACTGACAGCCTGCTTAAAGTTTCACCCCCAGAGGACGAAGAGGTCAAGAGCCTCGCAGAAAAGTTGGCCAGGTTCATAGCGGATGGGGGTCCCGAGGTGGAAACCATTGCTCTCCAGAACAACCGCGAGAACCAGGCATTCAGGTAAGCGGGGGGCGGGGGGGAACCCACTGGAGAGGTAACCTCTCACCCTAGTCACAGCTCCCCCGCTGAGAAAACGGGCTTGGTGTGGTGTTGAGATGTGCTAGGGTCCCATGGCAAGAAGTTGGCAGGGCCAGGACTCAGGTCCAGGAGTTTCTGACCACAGAGTTTAGCCATGCCACCCCATAGGCATTCCCCAAGTGCACATCGGTGCCTTGAATCATCTCTGAGGCAGGTGTGTGGGGACCTTTGGGGCCTTGTGTTTTCCAGGTGCCTCATGGAGAAAGTCTCTAGCACTTGCCTTGCTCCCTTGTAACAGAATAGGCCAGGCACTCGAGCAGAAACTCATCGAATCGTTGTTCACTGTTTGCATCCTGAGGGTCTCATCTTTATGACAAGGGAAATAGCAGGAAAGCAGGGAATGTGATACCTCAGGCTCTGGGGAGGGGGAACCCACAGCCTGTGTGCAGGTTCCACAGAGTGGGTGGGACAAGCATCCTGGCCTCCCTGCTGTCCCCAGCCACGAAGTCACACACCACTCCCTCAGGCTGGGTCTGTGCTCCCCCCGCTCTGTCGTTCATTGAGTGGGTTCAGCTCCAGCTCTTTGTGAGGGAAGGTGGAATGGGGGGGCCGGATGTTGGGGTGTGGGAGGGGTGGTCACTGCTGCAGGACGGGGGCTGGCAGAGGTTTGTGAGGTGGACACTGAACCTGTTGTGGAGGTGATGCACCCATGAGGACACTTTTGGCCACGAGTACACAAGTCCCCACTCAGTCGGTGAGGAGATGCCATGGCGCTTTTAACGAAAGTGCTCGAGCAGCAGCCATCTGGGCTGGTTGATTCTGCAGCTCTAGACACCATCAGGGACTCAGGAAGAAAGAAGAAGGTGTGGATGCTGGGCAGGCGGCCAGTCGCATCTACTACATGTGAGCCAGCGTGAGCTAGACACGGAACAAAGTGAAGGGCGTCTGGAGGGACTGCCACGCAGGAGTGAAGCGGCAGAGATGGCGGGCGCTGTGCCACCTTGGCGGGGGAGCAGGGTGAGCGCTGACGCAGTGCAGATGGGCCTTGGAGCCGGGCTGGGCTGGGTCCCAGAGGGCTCGGGTGTCCACTGAGAGCTTTGGAGGGTCTGCATAGGGAGTGACAGGGCCAACTGTTCTTCCAGGATCATCTGGCCACAGTTGTGGAGGGTGGTCAAGCACACCAGGTCGAGGCACATGGGGGCAGAAGGGAACCGTCGGGTGGGGCCGGCCGGGGGTGGGGAAGGGCTGCTGAGGGTTTCAGGTGTCCCTGTGTCTGGTACCTGGGCAGCTAGGAGCTTTCATAGGGGCTGTGGGGTGTTTGAGTCTAGAGTTCAGGAGACCCAGGATCTTCTCACAACTCAGGGATATCGGCTACCACTCTGCACTACCCAAACCAGTGTTGCAGTGTTACGGTCTAAGTCACTATGTCTTTTTTTTTTTTTTCTTCATTTACCTAAGTAGGTTTATTTAAACAGGAAACTTAGTGTACTGTCATTCAGCGTGACAAGAGCTGACAAAAAAATCTACCTCAGGCAAAGTGGGCGAGGTAATGGAATTTTGCACAAAACCCCCAGCGCAGGTGGCTCTCCCTGGTCACAGGGGTCCAGGGCTCAGCAGCTCCAGCCGAGCCTTTTCCCTGGGGTCAAAGCGAAGAGACATTAACACCACAAGTGACTCAAGGCCCTCCCTGCAGCTGTTGCGCCTTGTGGGGGCATTACTGGCAGGCATCCAGCTTGTTGGGTGTGGCTTTGATGGAGGCTACAGGGTGACTGCCATGGATAAGGACAGAGCCTGGGGGTGTCTGGCAGAGAAGTAGCTGAAGGTGACCAGCGTGGTCTGGGGGAGCTCATTTCAACACCAGAGCTGAACTACAGTTGGCACTCCACACACGGGGGACATAGTAAACGAGGGAGGATCAGGCGTCCGGGCCTGGGCAAGGCATGCAGGTTCATACCAAGCAGACTGTTTCATCTTCACGTGGGGTCAGGCGCAAGGCAGCTCCTCTCACCCCAAATCTAACAGCCACCCCATGTTCCTGCCGCTCTGGGCCCTTCCCTTCTGATTTCCCAGCAGCTATGAGTTTTGGGAAACAATTGTAATAGCTGTGCTCATCTGTAAAGAAGCTGGAAATACCTGTTCCTTTGACCAGTCATTCTACTTCTGAGATGCCATCCCCAGAAATAATGTTACATGTATAGCACTGTCGTAGTTTTGGAAAATTAGTAACACAATGAAAGTCCAGCCCCAGTGGGCTAAACTCCTATAACTGCATCTCTGCAGTGGAATCGTGGCCATCGGAAGGCAAGTTGTTGAAGGTGGTAGCAGCCAGCACACCTCAAGCCCCATGTGACTCTAACACATCACGCCGGTGAACCATGTTGTTCTTTACAACAACCCGGCATGTTGGCCTTTAACAGGTGAGCAAGGCAAGGAGGCCAGTTGGTGGAGATGCCTTCACTACCATGCTACACTGCATTCTAACAGGAAAGCCTTATGTTCTCGGGTTAAGAAATTCTTAAAATATCAGGATACGGAAAATAGAATCACAGCTCTTCAAATAAATCTGCAGTGGAAAAAGTCTGGAAGGAAAAGACACCAAAGTGGTAACTTTGGTTATCCCTGTGGGTGGGATTACACCAGTCAGAGGGGGTCTTTGTTGTAGAATCCCCTGCCCCTGTGCCTGGGGCCCATAGTGAGCTGTTATGCTCCTCACAGACAGGCATACCCATGGGGGGCTCTTGGGTGCTGCCTCTCAGGGCATCTTGGAGGAGAATCAGCATGAATCAGCAGCTGAGGCCAGGAAGAGGCAAGCTCGTGAGCCTAGAGGAGACCCACCCCGTTAGGAGCTGCCCCCCTGCCCCAGTGGGCGAATTCCCCAGTCTGCTTTTCTTGGAGGAACCAAATCACTTTAAATCCATGTCCTGGTTGCTATGAGTCTTTTTTAAATTCAGCCATCTGCTCCCTTCCCTCTTTAAACGACTTCTTGCTTTCGTCTCTTAATTTTTTTTTTTTAAGATGTTATTTTTTGAGCAGTTTTAGGTTTGCAGCAGAATTGAGGGGAAGGTACAGAGACTTCCCATGTGCCCCCTTCCCCAACACATGCAGAGCCTCCCCCATTATCAACATCCCCCACCAGAATAGTGTATTTGTTACAATTGATGAACCTTTGTTGACACATCATGATCACCCAAAGTCTATAGTTAGGGGTCACTCTTGGTGTTGTGTATTCTGTGGGTTTGGACAAATGTATAATGATATGTATCCATCATTATGATATCATACAGAGTATTCTCACTGCCCTAATATTCCCTGTGTTCTGCCTGTTCATCCCTTTTTCCTCCCTAACCCCTGGCAACCACATAGTTTTGCCTTCTCCAGAATGTCATATAATTGGAATCATAGTATGTCGCCTTTTCAGATTGGCTTCCTTCACTTAGTAATATGTATTTAGGGTTGCTCTGAGTCTTTTTTTGGCTTGATAGCTCATTTCTTTTTAACACTTAATAATTTTCCATTGTCTGGATGTACCGCAGTTTGTTTACCCATTCACCTCCTGCAGGACATCTTGGTCGCTCCCAAGTTTTGGCAATTATGAACAAAGTTGTTGTAAACATCAGTGTGCAGGGTTTTTGTGTGGACATAAATTTTCAACTCTTTTATACCAAGAAGTGTGATTGCTGGATTGTACAGTATATTTAGTTTTGTAAGAAACAGCCTAACTGTCTTCCAAAATGGCTTGTACCATTTGCATTCCTTGCAGCAATGAATGAGAGTTTCAGTAGCTCCATATCAACATTTGATGTTGTCAGTGTTTTGGATATTGGCCGTTCTTATGGATGTGTAGTGATATTCATTGTTTTGATTTGCATTTTCCTGATGACATGAAGGGAAGTATCTTTTCATAATGCTTATGTGCCATCTGTAAATCTTTGGTGAGATGTGTGTTAAGATCATTGGCCCATTTTTTAATTGGCTTGTTTTGTTTTGTTTTGTTTTGTTTTTTGTGGTATGCAGGCCTCTCACTGTTGTGGCCTCTCCCGTTGCGGAGCATAGGCTCCGGACACACAGGCTCAGCGGCCATGGCTCACAGGCCCAACCTCTCAGCGGCATGTGGGATCTTCCCGGACCGGGGCACGAACCCGTGTCCCGAACCTGTGTCCCCTGCATCGGCAGGAGGGTTCTCAACCACTGCGCCACCAGGGAAGCCCTGGCTTTTGTTGTTGTTGTTGTTGTGTGTTAAAAGTTCTTTGTATATTTGGGGTTTTTTTGTTTGTTATTTTTGTTTGTTTTTTTTCTGGCTATGTTGGGTCTTCACTGCTGTGCGGGGGCTTTCTCTAGTTGCAGCGAACGGGGGCTACTCTTCATTGTGGTACGCGGACTTCTCATTGCAGTGGCTTCTCTTGCCACGGGCATGGGCTCTAAGCGTGCGGGCTTCAGTAGTTGCAGTGCATGGGCTCAGTAGTTGTGGCACACAGGCTTCGTTGCTCTGTGGCACGTGGGATCTTCCCGGACCAGGGATCAAACCCGTGTCCCCTGCATTGGCAGGTGGATTCTTAACCACTGCACCACCAGGGAAGTCCCCTTTGTATATTTTGGATAGCAGTCTTTATCAGATGTGTCTTTTGTAAATATTTCTCCCAGTCTGTGGCTTTTTCTCCTCATTCTCTTGATCTTGTCCTTTGCAGAGTAGAAGTTTTTCATTTTAATAAAGTCCAGCTTATCAGTTGCTTTCATGGATCATGCCTTTGGTGTTGTATCTAAAAAGTTATTGCCATACCCAAGGTTATGTAGGTATTCTCCTATGTTTTATAGTTTTATGTTTTATGTTTAGGTCAGTGATACATTTTTAGTTAATTTTTGTGAAGGTTATGAGGTCTGTTTCTAGATTCTTTGTCAGGTTTTTTTTTTTTGCATGTGGATGTCCAGTTTCAGCACCATTTGTTGAAAAGACTGTCTTTGCTCCATTGTATTGCTTTTGCTTCTTTGTCAAAGAACAGACTATATGTATGTGGATCTGTTTCTGGGCTCTTTATTTTGTTCAGTTGATCTCTTTGTCCATTCTTTCACTAATACCCCACTGCCTTGATTACTGTAGCTTTACAGTAAGTCCTGAAGTCAGGTAGTGTCAGTCCTCCAACTTTGTTCTTCTTCAGTATTGTGTTGGCTATTGTGGGTTGTTTGTTTCTTTATATAAGCTCTAGAATGAGTTTGTCAATATCCACAGAATAAATGATTTTGACTGGAATTGCATTGAATCTAGAAATCAAGTTGGGAATAACTGACATCTTGACAACATTGAGTCTTCCTATCTGTGAACATGGAATAGCTCTTCATTTATTTAGTTCTTCTTTGAATTCATTCATCAGAGTTTTTTAGTTTTCCTCATATAGATCTTGTACGTATTTTGTTACATATTACCTAAGTATTTTATATGGGGGGATGCTAATGTAAATGGTATTGTGTTTTTAGTTTCAAGTTCCACTTGTTTGTTGCTGGTATATAGGAGAGTGATTGACTTTTGTATTTTAACCTTGTATCCTGCAACCTTGCTATAATAGCTTATTAAGTTCTAGGGTTTTTTGGTCTATTCTTTCATCTGTGTTTTTTATATTTATTTTTTGTCATGCCGCATGGCTTGCAGGATCTTAGTTCCCCAATCAGGGATTGAACCTGGGCTCTCAGCAGTGAGAGTGCAGAGTCCTAACCACTGGACCACCAGGGAAGTCCTTCATCTGTTTTTTCTATGTAGACGATCATGTTATATTTCTTCCTTCTCAGTATACCTTCTACTTCCTTTTCTCATCTTATTTCATTAGCTAGAACTTCCAGAATGATAATGAAAAGCATTGGGAAGGTGCGATATTCTTGGCTTGTTTCTGTTCTTAGTGGAAAAGCTTGAGGTTTCTCATCATTAAGTATGATGATAGCTGTAGGTTCTTTGTAGATATTCTTTATCAAGTGGAGGAAGTTCCCCTGTACTCCTAGCTTACTGGGAGTTTTTCTCATGAATGGGTATTAGATTTTATTAAACGCTTTTTCCACAGTGATTGATATGATCATGTGATTTTTCTTTTTTAGCCTGTTGACCTGATGGATTACATTACTTGATTTTCTTTTTTTAAAAATTTATTTTATTTTATTCATTTGTTTAGTTTTTGGCTGCATTGGATCTTCACTGCTGCACGCGGTCTTTCTTTAGTTGCGGTGAGCGGGGGCTACTCTTTGTTGCAGTATGCAGGCTTATTGCAGTGGCTGCTCTTGTTGCAGAACATGGGCTCTATGTACGCGGGCTTCAGTAGTTGTGGCACACGGGCCTCAGTAGTTGTGGCTCGCAGGCTCTAGAGCTCAGGCTCAGTAGTTGTGGTGCACGGGCTTAATTGCTCCACGGCATGTGGGATCTTCCCGGACCAGGGCTCGAACCCATGTCCGCTGCATTGGCAGGCGGATTCTTAACCACTGCGCCACCAGGGAAGCCCACATTACTTGATTTTCAAATGTTGAACCAGTCTTGCCTGCCTAGGATGAATCCCACTTGGTTGTGGTGTCTATTCTTTTTATGCATTAGTGGATTAGGTTTGCTAATATTTTGTTGAGGATTTTTACATCTGTGTTCATGAGAGATGCTGGTCTATAGTTTTCTTTTCTTGTAATGTTTTTGTCTGGTTTTGGTATGAGGGTAACTGAGTAAGTTAGGAAATATTCTCTGCTTCTGTTCTCTGAAAGGGATTGTACAGAATTGGTAAAATTTCTTCCCTAAATGTTTGGTGAAATTCATCAGTGAACTTTTGGAAGGTTATTAATTACTGATTCAATTTCTTTAATTAAAATAGGCCTGTTCAGATTGTCTAGTTCTTGTGTGAGTTTTGGCAGATTGTACCTTTCAAAGAATTGGCCCATTTCATCTGGGTTATCAAATTTGTGGGCATAGAGTTGTTCATAGTAATCCGTAGTAATTTTAATGTCCATGGGATCTGTAGTGATGGCCCTTCTTTCTTTTCTGTTGTAATTTGTGTCCTCTCTCTTTTTTTCTTAGCTTGGCTAGAGGCTTAACGATTTTGTTGATCTTTGTTTCTTTTAACGTTTACAAATGTTCCACACTGGGTTTTCTGAAGGGTGTACATGCTTGTACCATGACCCAGGAATACAAAGAACATGACACAGTCTCCCCATCCCTCCATCCCACCCTAGGATGTTAGCAGGATTGGGAGTCCTCCCATCCCTCTCCCATCTCTGACGTAGACATGTAGAAGTAGTATGTGGATTTGTTTTCTGCTGACTTCCTTTTATACAGAAGGAATTTACAGCATCCTCGAGCCTGCATTTTTTTTTTTTTTTTTTTTTTTTTTTTTTTGCGGTATGCGGGCCTCTCACTGTTGTGGCCTCTCCCGTTGCGGAGCACAGGCTCCAGACGCGCAGGCTCAGCGGCCACGGCTCACGGGCCCAGCCGCTCCGCGGAATGTGGGATCTTCCCGGACCGGGGCACGAACCCGTGTCCCCTGCATCGACAGGCGGATTCTCAACCACTGTGCCACGAGGGAAGCCCTCGAGCCTGCATTTTGCTTTTGTAGTACAGCGTTGTGCCGTGACTGTCTTTCCAGGTTCATGAGTGCAAGTCTAGCCCCTTCTTGTCAGGGGCTTTGTAATCTCTGCTGTGCACAGGTTTTGCTATGTGGAAATGGTCTGTGACTCTTCCCTCTGGTGTGGACTCTAGAAGTGGGACTGTTGGCTCAGTACATGAATAGTCTGAGAGATGCTGGGCAGGTGCAGAAGGAGCTGCAGCCTCTGCCGGCTATGAACCCAGCACCTCCTGCTCTGCACTTGGGGACCAACAGCTACCAGCAAGGCTGTTAGTGAGCTCCCTGTCTGTTCCGATGTTTAATGTCTTTGTTTTGTCTCTGTCCACTGTTGATGCCTCTCAAGGGTGCATCAGAAAGGAGCGCAAATATGCCCAGCTGTCAGGTTTGGGACAAATTCTGCCCTTTTTGGCACCAGGTGTCTCTCGCAACTCAGGATTTATTGATTTGTAGGCACTGGTGCAGTCATCTAGGACAGCAGGGGAAGAAGCCTGGCAGAGCCTGGGGAAGGTCTGAGAGAGCCCGCACCTTTTCCTTTGAAGCAGGAGATCAGTGATTTTGTGACAGGCATCCGATAAAGATGGGGTAGGGGCTTGGAGTGGCCCTCAGCTCACAGGAACAGCAGCACGACAGGCTGTGGCCATGTCACACTGTTCATCTAGTTTGGGCCACCAGCACCAGCAGCCCCTGAGGCCTGGCAGGGCAGGGGTCACGATAGAGACCTCCATCTTGACATGACCCTGAAGTGACCTAGCTGACCCCCGTGTACCTACACAAGGCCCAAGCTTCTTCTGCCCTAAATCAGGGGTAGGGGGCTGAGGCCCAATGACGGTGTGCCCCCCACTCTCTTTTGCAGCTTTCTGTATGAACCCAACAGCCAAGGGTACAAGTACTACCGCCAGAAGCTGGAGGAGTTCCGGAAAGCCAAGGCTGGTCCCACGGGCACCCCCACGGCACCTGACCTTGGACTGAAGCGCAGATCTCCTCCTGAGACCCCGTTGGGGTCCATGCCCACCGCCACTGCCTGCCCTACCTCATCTGTCCCCTTGCCCAACGTCAACCCATCTTCAGCTGCCCCAGGGAAGCCGGCCACCACAGCCAACATGAAGAGGAAGCGAAAGAGCCGGTGGGGTCCTGAAGAGGACAAGGTGGAGCTCCCGCCTGCCGAGCTGGTGCAGAGGGACGTGGATGCTTCTCCCTCGCCTCTGTCAGGTGGGCCTACCCCCTCCCTCAGCCTCTTGGGGAGGGTCTGGCATCTTTCACTGAGCGTAATGTTTTCAAGGTTCATCTGTGTTGAAGCACATGTCAGAATTTCATTTATTTCCACAGCTGAATAGAATTCCAGTGTACAGATAGGCAGCATTTTGTTTATCCATTCATCAGTTGTTTAGAAGCTTGGGTTATTTTCACTTTTTGGCGATTGTCAGTAGTGCTGCTGTGAACATTGGCCTACAAGTACTGTTCGGATTCCTGATTTTGATTCTTTTTTGTGTATACCTAGGAGTGGAATCACTGGGTCTCATGATAATACTGTTTAACTTATTGAGGAATTGCCAAACTGCGTTCTGCAGCAGCTGCACCATTTTACATTCCCATCAGCAGTGCACAAGGGTTCCAGTTTCTTCTCATTCTCACCTTATTATATAGCTATTCTAATAAGTGTAAAGTGAAATCACATTGTAGTTTTGATTTGCATTTCCCTAATGACTAATGGTGTTGAGCATCTTTTCATGTGTTATTGGTCAGTTTATAGTTTAGTTGGAGAAATGTCTATTTTAGTCCTTTGCCCATTTTTTAATTGGGTTGTATGTCTTTTTGTTATTGAGTTGTAGGAGTTCTCTATATGTTTTAGATATTAACCCCCATTCAGATACATGATTTGCAAAAATTTTCTCCAGTTTTGTGGGCTGTAGTTTCATCCTCTTAATGTCCTTTGATACACAGAAGTTTTAAATTTTAATGATGTGCAATTTATTTTTTCTTTTGTTGCCTATGATTTTGGTCTTAAGAAACCATAGCCACATCCAAAGTCTTGAAGATATGCCCCTATGTTTTCTTCTAAGAGTTTTATAGTTTTAGCTCCTAAATTGAATTAATTTTTATATATGTTATAAGGTATATGAGGTATATAAGGTTATAAGGGTCCAGCTTCATTTCTTTGCATGTGGAGATCCAATTTTCCCAGCACCATTTGTTGAAGAGACTATTGTTCTTTCTCCATTGAATGGTCTCTTGACACCCTTGTCAAAAATCCCATAGATGTAAAAGTTTATTTTGGGGCTCTCTGCTCTATTACACTGGTTTATATATCTGTCCTTATGCCAGTAGCACACTGTTTTGATTGCTGTAGCTCTGTGGGAAATTTTGAAATCGGTAGTGTCAGTCTTCCAACTTTGTTCCTCTTTCTCATGCTTTGGCTATTCGAGGTCCTTTGAATTTTTGTATGAATTTTCAGATGGGCTTTTCCATTTCTGCAGAAAACATTATTGGGATTTGATAGGGATTGTATTAATCTGTAGATTGCTTTGGGAGGTATTGACTTGTTAACAACATTTAAGTCTTCTGATCTGAGAACATGGGATAGCTTTCCATTTACTTAGGTTTTCTTTAATTTCTTTCAATGTGTTTTGTCTTTCTGTTGTACAAGTCTTGTACCTCTGTTAAGTTTATTCCTAAGTGATTTACTCTTTATGATGCTGTTGCAAATGGAATTTTTAAAAAATTTCCTTTTTGGATTATTTGTTGTTAGTATAAGAAATACAACTGATTTTTTTTGTGTTGATTATGTATCTTTTATTTTTTGCTAAATTCATTTGTTAGGGTAACAGTCTTTAGGGTTTTCGACACATAAGATCATGTCATCTGCATATAAGGATAGTTTTACTTCTTCCTTTCCAATTGGATGCCTCTTATTTCTTTTTCTTGCCTAATTGCTCTGGCTAGGATTTGCAGTACTGTGCTGAACAGAAGTGGTGAAAGCAGGCATCCCTGCCTTGTTCCTGATCTTAGGGAGAAAGCTTTTGTTCTTTCACAATTGA
Organism: Kogia breviceps; assembly: GCF_026419965.1. Classification (NCBI taxonomy): domain Eukaryota; kingdom Metazoa; phylum Chordata; class Mammalia; order Artiodactyla; family Physeteridae; genus Kogia; species Kogia breviceps. The sequence goes on along the minus strand of NC_081313.1, from coordinate 171,490,783 downwards.
GTATGGTGTTGTATGTTTTTAATAGATGGCCTTTGTCATGTTGAATAAGTTCCCTTCTGTTCCTAGTTTATTGAGTGTTTTTATCATGAAAGAGTGTTAGATCTTGTCAAGTGCTTTTTCTACATCAATTGAAATGATCATGTGGGTTTTTCCCTTCATTCTATTAATGTGGAGTATTACATTGATTGATTTTTGTATGATGAAATCACCCTTGCATTCCTGGAATAAATCTCCCTCCGTTGTAGTAAATAATTAGTTTACTAGTTATTTACATGCTGTTGGATTTAGTTTGCTAATATTTTGCTGCATATTTCTGTCTGCATTTATACTCATAAGGATTATTGGTCTGTAGTTTTCTTATATTGTCTTTGTCTGCTTTTGGTATCAGGATAATGCTGACCTCATAGAATGAGTTAGGAAGTGTGTCCTGCTTTAACGTTTTGGAAGAATTTGAGAAGAATGTGTCTTAACTCTTCTTTTATTTATTTATTTATTTATTTATTTATTTATTTATTTTTTAACTCTTCTTTTAAATCTTGGGTAGAGTTTACCAGTGCATTTATCTGGTTCTGGGCTTTTCTTTGGGGGGCTGGGGAGGGGAGAGTTGATTATTGATTCAGTCCCCTTACTTGTTATAGGTCTATTCAAGTTTTCTGTTACTTCTTGAGTTAGTTTTGGTAGTTTGTGCCATTCTAGGTGATCCAGTTTGTGCCATTCTGAGTATTATGATGAAATCTTGTGCTGTCTGTTCCACCCTGCCTGGGATGTGAATCATCCCTTTGTCCAGCATATCCCACCCATTTGTCACCAGTAGTCACTCGGTTATCAGATTGACTGTCATGGTATTGCAGTGTTTATGTTCAAATAACCCTTATTTTACTATTTTACTTAATAATGGCCTCACAGCACAGAGTAGTGATACTGGCAATTTAGACATGCCAAAGAGAAGCCGTCAAGTATTTCCTTTAAGTGAAAGGGTAAAAGTTCTTGACTTAAGCTGAGGTCTCCAAGATCTATGGTAAGAACAAATCATCTATCCATGAAATTGTGAAGAAGGAAAAAGAAGTTTGTGCTAGTTTTGCTGTCATACCTCAAACTGCGAAAGTTATGGCCACAGTGTGCTGAGTGCTTAGTTAAAATGGAAAAGGCATTACATTTGTGGTAAGATATTTTGAGAGGGAGAGAAAAACCACATTCACATAACTTTTACTATAGTATATTGTTATAACTGTTCTATTTTATTATTAGCTATTGTCATTAATTTCTTACTGTGCCTAATTTATAAATTAAGCTTTATCATATGTATGTATGTATATATAGTATACACGGGGTTCAGTACTATGTGTGGTTTCAGGCATCTACTGGGGGGATCTTGGAATGTATCCCTTGCAGATAAAGTGGACTGCTGTATCCCCCTATTGTTTTAGTAGTTGAGTCTTTTCTCTATTTTTCTTAGGCAGTCTAACTAAAGATTTGTCCATTTTGTCTGTCTTTTCAAGAAACCAACTTTTGATTTCATTGATTTTTCTCTTGTATTTTGTATTTCCTGTTTCTTTTATCTCCATTCTAATCTTAATTTCCTTCATTCTGCTAGCTCTGGAATTAGTTTGCTCTTCTTTTTCTAGTTCCTTAAGATGTACAGTTAGGTATTGATCAGAGGTCTTTATTTATTTATCTGTCTATCTATTTATTTATTTATGGCTGCATTGGGTCTTCGTTGCTGCACGCGCGCTTTCTTTAGTTGTGGCAAGCTGGGGCTACTCTTTGTTGCAGTGCGCGGGCTTCTCATTGCAGTGGCTTCTCTTGTTCCGGACCTCGGGCTCTAGGCATGCGAGCTTCAGTAGTTGTGGCACATGGGCTCAGTAGTTGTGGCACATGGGCTCAGTAGTTGTGGCACACGGGCTCTAGAGAGCACAGGCTCAGTAGTTGTGGTGCATGGGCTTAGTTGCTCCGCAGCATATGGGGTCTTCCCAGAGCAGGGCTCGAACCCGTGTCCCCTGCATTGGCAGGTGGATTCTTAACCACTGCACCACCAGGGAAGCCCTATCTTCTTTTTTAACGTGAGCATCTACAGCTATACATTTCCCTCTTGGCACTGCTTTTGCTACACCCCATAAGTTTTGGTGTGTTTTGCGCTGTTGTGTTCATTCATCCCTAAGCATTTTATGATCTCTTGTGATTTCTTCTTTGACCCATTTGTTGTTTAGGAGTGTGTTTAATTTCCACGTTTGTGAATTTTCCAGTTTTCTTTCTATTACTGATTTCTGGCTTTATTCCATTGTGATCAGAAAAGATACCTGGTATGATTTGTCTTTTAAAATTTATTAAAATTTGTTTTGTAGCCTAACAAATGAGCTATCCTGGAGAATGTTCCATGTGTACTTGAGAATACTGTGTATTCTGGTGGTGTTGGATTGCATGTTCTATAGATAATCTATTAGGTCTGGTTGGTTTATAGTGTTGTTCAGTCCTCTATATCTGTATTGATTTTCTATTTAGATGTTCTGTCCATTATTTAAAATAGGGTATTGAAATCTCTAACAATTACTATTGAACTGTTTATTTCTCCCTTCAGTTTTGTCAATTTTTGCTTCATTTATCTTGGGGCTCTGTTGTTAAGTCTGTGTATATATTTAATTGTTACAGCTTCTTTCTGTATCAAATCTTTGTAAATATGTAACATCCGTCTTTGTCTCTCATAACCTTTTTTGATTTAAAGTATATTTTGTCTGATACTAGTATGGCTAGTGCAGCTCTGTCTTGGTTACTATTTGCTTGAAATTTCTTTTTCCTTCCTTTGACTTTCAACCTACTTGTGTCTTTGTATCTAAAGTAAGTCTCTTATAGACAACATATAGATAGTCCTGTTTTCTCCCTTAAGCTTTAAAGTACTTGGATTCAGTTTTGTCCTAGAAACTCAGGAAATGCACAGTGATAAGAACAATAATTGTTACAGTCAATTTTGCACAGTGATATCCAGCTTCTCCCTCCTTGACAGCAGTTTCAGGGACAGCCAACATGTGGCCTCATTTCTCATTTTCTACCACAAACCCATAAGGGTGGGGGTCTGTTGTCATCACATTTTGCAGATGATGTTGGTGACTGATAATTGGCTGTCTCATGCTGTCTGTCTGACTCCCTCACCACGCAGCCTGCACCATGGGCAGAACCCTCTCAACGTCCCTCACCCCTGACTTCACTGGAGCTGGACACACAGGCACAAAGAAGAGTCATATATGCCCTGGCACCAACACCCACATTTGCCACACAAGGATGGGCTGAGGGGGAAGGCATCTCCCCCAGGTCACAGGGCTGGCCTGGCCTGTTGGCCCTGCCCACCCAGCTCTGAGAGTGGTCTCTGGCTGAGTGCCTCCCTTGGCCAAAGAGAAAAGCTACTGACTGAAAAGTCTGGTATTTCCTGGGGCTCTAGATAGCACCTCTACCCAGGGTTGAGGGTGCCTAGGGTCAGATTGCTGCTCAAGTGCCAAACCTGGTGCCCACTGTAAAGGAGGGTGCTCAGATGTGAGGGCTCTTCTGACGCATGCACACCCCCACCTCTGAGATCATGTCCGCAAGGTCCAGCCCCAGCTTCCAGGTCCTTCACATTCTAGGGGACAAGTACAGGCTCCGAAGTCTCAGGTTCAGACTCAAGCCCCACTGGCCCACATTGTCCCCAGGGGAGCGTGGGCAGCCCCCACCTGCTTGCTCACTGGTGAAGTCGCCCAAGGAGGAAAGGGACTGTGGGTGTGATCCAGGCACACAGCAGGCTGCTCAGACCTTGGCTCCCTTGCTCTCTCCATGGGGCTCTCCAACATCTTTCAGAGCCCCCATAGACCGAGGAGGGATTGGTGTGCAATCTGAGGGTCCAGGAGCACCTGTGGGTGGTTCTTGCAGGCGACGACCCAGCCCCGTTGAGCTGGGAAGACCTGGCTCTTTCCGTCCTCCCAGAGGGGCCTCTGCACCCGGTTCTGCCTGGCTTCTTCCCCAGGAAGCCACCACCTGAGGGGTGGTTGTTTCCACCACCCAGATGGGGCCATTGCAGCATCTTGATGTGAGTTAGCGTTGCAGGCTCCAGCCAAGCTCCAAAGGTGATGCCAGCTTAAATGTCAGTTGCTTTAAAGATGGTTGGCTGCTTCCCCAGAAGGAGCTAACAGAACCACGCAGCTGAGTCTTATGCCAGACTCCAAACCTGTGTGTCTACATAAGGTATCTGTTCACCGTAGGGCTTACTTCCAAGAGCCTGTGTGCAAGCATCTCTGGCTTTGCAGATTCCCTGCCTTGTCACCCATTAGCTGTGTGACCTTGAGTGAGGCCCCAGACCTCTTGATTTTTGGTGTCAGCATTTGCAGTGTGGGGTCATAGAGCCTGCCTGGAGCAGTCATGTGGATATGGAACTGAGTACACACGGTAGAGTGGAGCAAAGCCCCCCGAGGTCATCAAGTGACATGCATACTAACTGTTCCGACTTAAGTGTCCTGCCACATGGGCCAAGTGTGTCAGGTGTCGTCAACACATGGACTCTGCCTGGGACACAGATGCATGGCTAAGCCCACGTGTCTGTTGCTGACCACCCTGTGTCTTGTTTCTAGTTCAGGACCTCAAGGGTCTAGGCTACGAGAAGGGGAAGCCCGTGGGTCTGGTGGGTGTCACAGAGCTTTCGGACGCCCAGAAGAAGCAGCTGAAGGAGCAGCAGGAGGTAAGGCCCTGGGGGGCAGGGCAGGCAGGCTCCAAGGGGCTGGTGGAGTATTGTCTCCCACCCTGCCTGTGGTGCAGTGGTCACGGTGTATTCTTTCTGAGCCTCCCTGTGTCAGGTGAACCCCACAGTCAGGGGAGAGGCTCTTGAGCAGGTGCGTCCCCCATCAATGGCAGGCCACCCCGAGGGCCCTCCCAAGCTCACAGTTGGGCCCAGAGCCCAGGCCTTCTCATGCTGCCTGGGCAGCCTTCTCAGCTGATGCTCCACAGCTACTTCCCACTTTGCTCGTGGGCTGGTCCTGACTGGATAGTCTCCATTTAAGTTTTCCTTACAGTTCCCTGCAGCACTCAGTACAGGATAAGCCTGTCTGGCACTGGGTGCCCTGAACGATGCGACAGCTGTTCAGTTGGTGTTGGGCAGTTTGGGAGTGAGGGCTGGCTCAGCAGGGAGCTCTGTGGCCAGGCAGGATATGCACAGCTGGGACAGCTTACCTGGGCCACCTCCTCCAGGCTGGCAGCCCCATCACATCACCCTCAAGCCTCCCAGGGGTCAGGAGCCCACGTCGCCCTCATTTGGTCCACAGTGATGGTGCTCAGGATATTCCAGATTCCAGGCCGGGCTCTGGGTGAAACAGAGGGGGGTCCTCCCTGCTCAAAATAGAGATGCAGGGAACCCAGGGCATGTCCTGACACAGGACTCAGTGCCTTCCTGAACACTTGCTCTGAGCCCTGCTCTTGTGCCTGCTCCAGGGAGGGGGCAAAAGGGGTGCCCAACATGCACAGGGGAGGCGAGGGGGCCAGCTTCCTGCACGTACAGCGCACAGCCTTGCTCACTGGCGTGTGCTGCCCACAGATGCAACAGATGTACGACATGATCATGCAGCACAAGCGAGCGATGCAGGACATGCAGCTGCTGTGGGAGAAGGCGCTGCAGCAGCACCAGCATGGCTATGACAGCGACGAGGAGGTGGACAGCGAGCTGGGCACCTGGGAGCACCAGCTGCGGCGCATGGAGATGGACAAGACTCGGGGTGGGCCAAGGAGCGAGTTACGGGGGGGGGGGTGCCCTTTTCTTCAGGGTGCTATGGGCTCAGGAAGCCCACTCACCGGCCCAGGAAGTGCCTGGAGACACCACACTGGGGTCTTAAGCCACCTATCCAGGCTGTAGGGCCTTGGGCAAGAGACTTGGCCTCTTTGTGCCTGTTTCTTCAGTGGCAAGAGGATGGTCCTCTGAGTGTTCACTGGCGTTTGAACACGGTACACAGGGGCTGCATGGGAGAGCAGGGCTCGAGGTCTCAACCAGCTGCCTCGTTCCCCATGGCCCCAGACTCCCCCCGAGACTCATACTTCTGCTGTGGGGCTGCCACACCCTCCTTCCTCCTCTCACCTTTACCCCATCTCTGGGCAGAATGGGCGGAGCAGCTGACAAAGATGGGCCGGGGCAAACACTTCATCGGAGACTTCCTGCCACCCGATGAGCTGGAAAAGTTCATGGAGACCTTCAAGGCCCTGAAGGTAGGCTGGGAGGGGCCCCAGGCACCAGCCCCTGCTGTGAGCCTGTCTAGCAGGCAGCCTGTGCAGTGTCCCAGCCCCTCCTGCAGCCTCCCCATGTGGCAGGCACTTGCGGTGGCCTCAGGGGCCCCCTCGCTCGCAAGAGGGGTAGGACCCTCTTGCCACGGGTGGCACCTGCTTATGACAGGTGCTGTCTGTGTAGGGAATTAGCAAATAGCATCTCTTTAGAGATGCTTTAGAAACATTTCCTGGGGCTTTAGGGAAATTCTGCTTCCAGTGGAGCCAAGTAAATGCAGTTTACAGGCAAAGCATTTCTTAGGCAGACGCCCCCACGTGTTGGGCTCTCCAGAGTGAAGTTGTTCTTCCCATGCTGCCTTCATGCTCAAGAGGAGAGGGCTGACATAGAACATTCCACAGAGTCTTGAGAGTTTTTTTTTAAACTGCTTTGTGCCACGTAATCTCACCAATGAGATGGTCACCTCATGTGACCACGGCACTCTTTTTAGCACTTTGTGTAACAAATTGCTCTTGGAACATGGGATTTTTCTTCACTGGTGAACCATTAATCTTTCTCATGGTGGACAAGGCCTGTGTGACCTGTCACCTTGCCCTCTTTGACTTGGCCACAGGGGAGCTCAGTACTGCTTCTGGCCCTGGGGCCTCTGAGAACGGGCACCTTGATCTCTTCTCGAGGAGTCTGACCTAGTGGTGGGGAGGCAGGTGGGCAGGTGGTCCCAGCGGCCAATGAGGCCATGTGGGGGTGGGGTTTCAGGCCAGAGCTGGGACTCGGGATGGCTGCAGCCCTGGTGGATGACGGCTACCTCCTCCCCCTGCAGGAGGGCCGTGAGCCTGACTACTCAGAGTACAAGGAGTTCAAGCTGACAATAGAAAACATCGGCTACCAGATGCTGATGAAGATGGGCTGGAAGGAGGGCGATGGCCTGGGCTCAGAAGGCCAGGGCATCAAGAACCCAGTCAATAAGTGAGTGTGGCCTCCAATGCCAGGGGGGAGGTGGGAGAGGAAAAGTCCCACACGGAGACATAGGCCCAGGGCCTGGGTCCAGCCCTATCACTGGGCTGGGAGTCAGGGATTTGGACTCTGGTGGCTGGGCCGTCTTGGGCTCTCCATCTTCCCACAGTGCCAGGAGTGTCCCAGACAGATGTCACCCAGCCCAGCATAGCCCCCACATTGAGCTACATTGGGGTGCTGCTGCTGAGCCCAGCCAGGGCGGGTGAGGCCTCCCTGCCCCAAGCTCAGGTCCCTCACCCCACCTCTTGCCGGCACCAGCCTGCTCCCCGGCTCACACCACCCGTTGCCCCAATGCAGGGGCACCACCACAGTAGATGGTGCTGGCTTTGGCATTGACCGGCCAGCCGAGCTCTCCAAGGAAGATGACGAGTACGAGGCCTTCCGCAAGAGGATGATGCTGGCCTACCGCTTCCGGCCCAACCCCCTGGTGCGTGTGTCCCTATCGCCCTATGTTGCTTGTGGCCGGGCCGCTGCAGTTCCTCCGCTGTCGGCGGGTGGTGGTGCTGGTCACAGAAGTGTCCCTCCTTCTGCAGTCCATCTAGGCTCTCCAGCAGACCCACCCCACCTCTCCACCTTGTTCGAGCCTGCCTCGCCTCCCCAAAGCCTGCCCGCTCTTTTAGAGGATGTGGGCTAGCTGCCCCCGCTAGGTTCTAGATGGGAGGAACTGCTAGCTCCCTTTAGCACAGCATAACCACCTCTTTTATCTTTCTTGCTTCCCACAGAACAACCCCAGACGGCCTTACTACTGAGTATTCTGGAAAAATGCACAAATGTACTTTCCAAAAGACCGACCATTCCTGGACTGTGGAATGTTCCGGCCTGCTTCTCTGCCTGCCCTTCCCATTGTTGCGAGTGTCGTGCTGTGTATTAAAATCCCAGTGCTTGCCTGCCATGGCAGCCTGGTCTTGCCATCACCAGAAATCCCTCCTGTTCTTTAGCAGGGACAGGCTGGACAGGTGGGGACAGGATACTGCTCTGAAGGCTGCCCAGCACCAAGGAATCCTGGAAAACCACCTGGACCTTTTGTCTGCTTATGGGGTCCCCCATCGGCCTGGGTTGGAGTTGAGGGGAGGACCTTTGGAGAGGGGAGGGGCGGCCAGCTGGCCAAGACCTGGCTGCACCTGGGCCAGGGGCATCAGGGACTCCCCTCCTAGCCTAGCACTGCACTGCAGAAGGAGGCTGGGGAGGGGGTCTCCAGGCAGGGCCCATTCCTCCCTCAGACCCACAAGGCAGGTGAACCCAGGGCACACCTGTGCCCCTCAACCTCTCTTGACAGGTGGCATTGACAGGACCTCCCCCCTACACACACGCACAACAAACCTGGCTAGTGATGGCTGCAGCCCAAGCTACCCTAGCTGCCCTGGGTCCTACAGGTATAGTGGACACACGAGTCCCTAGGGCTGGTGCCTTTAGGGGACAGCTTCATGGACGGGTACACTGTACTAAGACATCACACGCCTCCTGGAGGAGGGGAGGCTAGTGGGTAGCCCAGACCAAGGAGAGCTTGCCACATCTCCGGAGCCTGTGCCTCACACTTGTGCAGAAACCACCTGGGGATCTTGTGCAACTGCAGCTGCTGAGCGAGCAGCTTGGGCAGGGTCTCGGAAATTTGTGAGCCATGCTTGGAGTATCAGGGCCTGGCAAACTGAGGAGCCACTGCCTCTCATCCCCCTGCCTCATACACGTACCCAGTAGGTCCTGCTCAACCCCTGTGAGGACTCAAGCTGGCGTCAGGCTCCTGGGCCAGCCTGCAGTTCACACAGTCATTCAGCAAACACTGAGCACTGACTGTGAGTCACATGGATGGGATTTGCCCCTGGGCACCCACAGTCTGCTGGGGCTGTGGCCATTAACCCCTAACAGTCTGAGACTGATAAATGCCATAAAGAGGAAGTGGGACCTCTGGTGGAGGTGGCCTGGGGAGTGTCTCAGTGAGGGAGTTCAGGGTCTGGAAGACTCAGCAGCAAACCCCTGGCTGGCGTGACACGTACTGCCCTGTTTCCCCACCATGGATGCTGTATCCAGGGCAGGGCAAGGGGGTGAGGTGGAGCCTTCCCTGGGGGGGCCAGAGTCCTGAGCACAAGGGTATAGGTCTGGGCAGCCGGAGGTTCCAGTGATGGGGATCCTGGGCCTCGGTCCCAAATACCTCACTAAGTCAAGGTCACCTCTCCATCTAATTCTCAGTGACCAGAAGGCTCGCCAGACTCGGACCATGGACTTCAGCCCCAGCCAGGGGGACAGTTGGAAGAGGAGGCTTCCAAATGCTGTGTGGGTGTGCAGGTATTTCCCAGATACAGGGTGCAAGGCCAGACCTGTAGACAGCTGCACCAGACACCCCTGGCCCTCCAGGGGGAGAAGTGGGGCTGGAGTGGCAGGGAGACCTCCCTGGAGGAGGGGACATTGGGGCCTGCTGTAACGGGTGAGGAAGTATGAGAGGGTACATCTTGCAGATATGAGAGAGGCATGTAGGGTATTGGCACCACAAGAATTGAGAAAAGTGAAGAAATGAGGCTGGAGATTCAGATCAGCCCAGAGAAACCTGAGCTTCACGCATGAGCAACAGGCACTTGGGGAAGGAGGCTCTCAGGTCAGTGGCCAGAAGTTCATCTTGTCACCCAGGCTCAGAGATGGGACCCAACTGCCCCATGGAGAAGGGGCCCTGGCTGGGCCCGGTGAGAGTTGCGGGAATGTGAGGGTTAGAATTTCCCCCCAGGGGATTCCTTGGTGGTCCAGTGCTGTGGCCCGGGTTCAATCCTTGGTGGAGGAACTAAGATCCCGCAAGCCACATGGCACGGCCAGAAAAAAAAAAAACTGGGCTCCCTAGGGCAGGAAACAGGTGGGCACCGCTCACCCTGTTTCCTGCACCCACAAGTACCACGTGGGCAAGAATCCGAGGCTCCTTGGAGGGGTTGACAAAAAGCTGCCTCCTAATTCACCCTGCAACCCCCTCCCTGGTCCAGCCCTGCCTCCTTGCATATATATGCCGCTGAATGGAGCCCAGCCTCCTCCAGGCTGTTGAGAACGCTCCCAAGCCCACGCCACCTTGTTCCATGACCCCACCACCAGCCCCAGCCGTCAGTGCCACCTTTCTGCTGCTCGTCCCCATGCCCGAGCTATTTCTTCCTGCCAGGAGCACCGTTACCAATCTCCTCACCAAACTGACTCCATCCCCACTTTATAATCTCAGCCACCCCTTGGACCCTATCCCTTGGACCTCGCCCACATGAGCAGGGGTTCAGGTTACACGGTAGGAACACAGCAGAGAATCACGGAGTCCTTGAAGGTGTCCCCAACGCTGGGCCCTGACCGTCTGCCTTGAGTTGGCCCCCCGGGACCAGTTAAAACTTCACACCTGGACACATGTTTAAATTTGTCTGTGGCCACCGCATGAAAACTCAAATCCAACGGCAGTAAAGGGAACTCTGCACCCAAGCGGATGAGGTTCCTCTGTTCAGCGCGCACATACAATGCCCACTTGATCTTGGGCTGGAGGGAGGTCTGCGGAATGTGAAGAGTTAAAAGGGTCCCCCTTCGGGGTCGAGGTCGAGGCTAGGATGCCTGTGCCTTAGGGTGAAGAAAGGAGTGCAGAACGAGGCCCGGGGAACGAATTCCCTGAGACTGAAGTGGCCTCCAGGACGCAGAAGCGGAAGCATCCTGAGGCATCGAATTCTAGCATTAGTAGAGAGGGAAACCGGCTGGGCGACGGGGACTGCCACTGGGGACAGCGCAGAGTCCGGCGAGGCTATCAAGGCGGGGAGGGGCCACTGCGAGAGGGAGGGGCCTCGCAGGGCAGTCACAGCGGGAGCTCGAAGGGCAGTCACAGCGAGGGGGCGACCTTTGCGCAAGGCGGGGCCGAGCCGGGCTGGGGCCCTGGCAACTCCGCGCCCAGAGGCACCGCCGCGCAGAAACGAAGCCGGGGTCCCGGCACCGCCGCTATGGACATCCCGCCGCTGGCGGGCAAGGTCGCAGTTCTGTCGCTGGGCGCTCTCCCGTTGTCCTACGCGCTCAACCACGTCTCGGCGCTCTCGTAGTGCGTGCGGGGAGGGGCCGGGGCGGCCTCCTCGGGGGCTGCGGGGCTGGGCTGGGGTGTGGAGGGGGCGGAATGGAGGATGCGCGGGCTCCCACGAGCCCAGCGGGCCCTCGCCGCTCCGGCCCGCGAGGACAGGGGCTGGGTCAGAAGAACCCCCCCCCGCCCCACCTCCAACCAGAAATCGCCTTCCAGCAGGGCCGGAGCTGTGTGGTGGAGCTGGGGACGCTCCTGGGAAGTTTGGGGCCTGGGGAGGAGGGACTTTGAGAAGCGGAGCCGCTAACAAGGCAGGGTTTTGGAGGGTTTCTGGTGTTTTCCCAGGGATGTGCCCAGCACAGGTTCCAGAGTCCCCAAGGGTCAAAGTATTGCCCCAGATAATGCCCCAGTGACCCAGCTCTTGCCACACACACACTCTCTGCTGCACCACCCCTACCAGACTGTCCCTCCATTGCCTGTCTCAGGCCTGGCCCACCCTGTCCCTAGCCTCAGTTCCCCCTACATACCTCGACCTCCCCTGTCCCTATCTCCTAACCCCTAGGCCTCAACCCTGTGGATCCAGCTACTGGGTACCAGGCAACCACAAGCCCCTCACACTCCCAAACCCAGCGCAACCCAAGACATGGGGTAGAGGGAGTGTTGACTGTGGAGTTGGCTCCTTGGGTACAAATTCCTGGTTCCATCCCCGTGGACCCTGAGTGAGCCAGGTTGCCCCGGGAGCCTCAGTTTCTTCACTGTGTAATGAACATAATTCTAGAGCTCATCCCATAGTTACAGTTAGGGATTACAAATTGTGTGCCAAGACGCTGGTGTGGTCTCATGTGATTCCTATAATTGTCATGTTGGTTAGATGGGGCCAGGAATGGGGATCTTAGGGGATAGAGGGGTTCAGGAAAAGGTCAGGGCCTGGAGAGAGTGTCGGGGGGAAATGTGTGACCTTGGATATGTCTCCCACCCTCCCACCCTTGGCCTTGGTTTGCCAAGAGTTGGGGTCTGCCCAGAGACCTGGCTTCTGTTATCTCTGCAGCTGCGTGACCTGCCTTATCAGGTTGATGGGAACAGATCAGGGCAGGGGTGGGGTGGAGTTGATGGAAATAGTTGGACTTTACCTGAGGAGTCAGGAGCTTCAGACCATGAGGTGTACAGAGCTGAGTACTAGAGACCCTCTGGCAGGTGTGGGTACTGGAACTGGCCACAGAGGGTCTTGGAGCTGTTGAATGACAGAGCAAGCAAACTGTCATACACATCAGCAAGTGACTGGATAAATCATATAGTCAGAAGTGTTGACAGATGCTCTCTCTGTGCCTGACCCAAGTCAGGCAATGATCCTTTCTGAGGAGTCAGGGACGGCTTCTCTGGAGGAGGAGCAATGTAGATGGGCCATGAAAGATGAGTAGGAGTTTGCCAAGTGGAAAGGAGGCTTTTGGAAGGAGTTTCCAGAAGAGGGAAACAGCTGGGGCAAGAGCCTGGTGCTAGGAAAGGGGAGTTGCAGGGCATGGCTTTCCTGGATGGACAAATGCTTCAGCCTCCTCACCTGGAGCTTCCTGGAGTCTGCTCTTGCCTTAGGGTGGGGCAGGACCTCAGAATGGGCCTGGCCTCCCTGACTTGGTTTTCCTCTCCACAGCCCCCTGGGGGTGGTGTGGATGGGCGCCCTGATCCTGGGTCTGCTCTTCTTGGCTATATACAGCTTGTCCCGAAGTGACATCTACTATGACCCACTCTATGCTGGTGAGTTGGTGGGAGGGTCTTAGGGAAGAGGACTGTCTGGGCAAGGGCCTCCTCCATCAGACTGGCAGCCCTTGAAGGGCCTTCATCAGACTGGAGAACCTCAGAGACCGGAGAACCCCTACTGATTGGGGAACGTCAAGGGGCCTCCCCCTTCTGACTTGGGACTCCTGAGTGCAGGGACAGTGCCTTTCCCATCAGCCTGGGGACCCCTAAAGGCAGGGACTCTGCCTCCCTCTGAGGCGGGCTGTGGGTCATGTGACTTGTGGGGTGGGGCCTGGGAGCAGGTTTGTGCAGAGGCTTTGCCCGGAAACCGGTCACCGACCTGCAGTCTCAGGCCCCGCCCACACGTGGTCTGTGCCCCGCCCACACCCCGCCCATGCCCCGGCTACTCTCCCCGTAGTGTTCGCAGTCTTCTCCTTCACCTCCGTGGTGGACCTCCTTATCGCTCTCCAGGAAGATGGCTACATGGGGGGCTTCATGGCGTTCTACACCAAGGAGGTATGTAGGGAGCAGTCTGGGATGCCCGCAGCCCTACTGCCCATCTGAGCCCTGCACCTGCCCCTGCAGGGTGAGCCATACCTGCGCACGGCGCACGGGGTCTTCATCTGCTACTGGGATGGCATTGTTCACTACCTCCTCTACCTGGCCATGGCTGGTGCCATCCGTAAAAGGTGCGTGGGGTGGGCAGGGTGGCACCTGGACCCTGGGAAGGAGGTCGAGTCCTTAGGTGGGAGGTCCCAGGTCAGGATGAAGCCAGAAGTATCTGTAGGGGAAATCAGGAAGCCTCTCTAGGGCTTTAGACAGGAGTGGCCAGGAGAAGGATCCAGGGACTATCACAGGTGTCAGTGATGGTTGGTTCTCTTCTCTACCACCCCGTGCCTGGGCAGACACTACTGTCCTCAGACAGAGGATTTGACTGTTCATTCCCTCATTCAACTTCCTGTCGTCCCTTCTGTCCTGGGTGACCCTGAAGGGATCCAGAGTTGGGGATCCCAGGTTGGTCTCTGGACCCTGTCGGGGGCTCTGAGACTGGGGGATCAGAGGGATCTACTGGTCACCCCTCCATCCCCTGCCCAGGAAGAGGTACCGGAACCTTGGACTCTACTGGCTGGGATCCTTCGTCATGAGCATCCTGGTGTTCCTCCCAGGAAACATCCTTGGTAAGGACTTGGCTCTGAGGAATCCTGTCTCCCTGGGCTGGGTCACTGCCCTGTGTCTGGAAGTTCCCAGTGGATCCTCCATACCCTCTCCAATGTCTGCAGAGGGCACCCTCCTCCCCACCACATGCCTCTCCATTCAGAGCCTAAGCCAACAGCCTTTCCCCACCTCTCCCCCATTTTCCTCTTAGAGGAGCGGAAGCACATTCCATTTCCTCCCCAGCTAGCGGTCCCTGACCCCAGGGACTTGGCCCAGAATGCTCTTGACACAAGAAGGGAATTTTAAGGTGGATCCAGAGGGCAGAGTGAAACCTTTGTAGGTAGGTCTTAGGAGGCGGAGCAGAGAAGGCAGCCAGGGATGTGGGGATGGCTGTGCAAGAGGAATATCCAGGGTGTTTCTAGGGGGAGCAAAGAACAGCTGAAGTGTAAGAGCCGTGTCCAGAAGGTAAATTGAGGCAGGCCAGGCTGAGGAGCATGGACATCATCTTATGCGCACTGGGGAGTCAGACGTGTTAGGGCTGAGCTAGGATGGCATTTGTGAATCACAGCTTCCAGCCAGGGGCTCTGACATGGCCCAGCTAAAGGGTCCGGCCGGGCCTGGGAGATCCTTGCTGCGTGACACCCTGTCTCTCCTACCGTGGCAGGCAAATACAACTCAGAGATCAGGCCTTCCTTTTTCCTCACCATCCCCTACTTGCTGGTCCCCTGCTGGGCTGGCTTGAGGGTCTTCAACCAGACCCAGGCACCAAGCTGCTGCACTCCCAACATGGTGAGTCCCTTTCCCCCAGATAGGCCTTGTGCCAAATGCCTGAATGTCCCCCATTTGAGTTGCTTCTGGTCAAAGATGTTATCTCCTTGGAAAGACCTCCTTGGTCATTAGGGAAGAAGGGATGAGCCTTCATTGAGTACCTGTTGGATACTAGACTTCTCATGCTGTTTCTCATGGGGCAGGTGGAGGAGGCGCAAAGAAAGGGCCTTCTGCAGCGCCCGGTTGACCTGGCCCTCATCACCTACCTCATCTTTGCTGCGTTCTTCACCCTCTTTCGGGGGCTGGTGAGTCTGCACTGGCCAGCCTACCTGCCTGCAACTCCCCGTCCCCAGCCCAACCCTCCCTCCTTTATCTTCATTATCCAGTGCAAAAAGGCCGCTGCTCTCCCATCTGATCATCCAGGGAAGTTCATCAAGTCTAACCTGAGTGTTCCATCACAAAGCCCCATTCCCTATAGCCTTCTCCCCAGCTCAAATATCTGTGGGTTCTCAGCCAGAGGAGAGAACCCCAAAGCTGGGGCAGGCCAGAGCAAGGGGTATGGGCCTCTCCTGGGAGGCCAGGGAAGGCTTCCTCTGGGAGGGATATTTGAGGCTGTTGGTTTGTCTGTGGGCCCCAGGTGGTGCTTGACTGCCCCATGGATGCCTGCTTTGTCTACATCTATCAGTATGAGCCATACCTGCGGGACCCCGTGGCCTATCCGAAGGTGCAGGTGAGAGGGCAGATGGGAGGAGAGGGCCACAATCCTGCCGTGGTTAGGGATCCACTGGGCCCCTTTGAAGCAGGTGCCAAAAACACAAGTCAAACTGGTGGAAGCACAAATGGAATTTATTGTCCTACCAAAAAAGTACAGATATTCTCTTCAGGTATGGCTGGATCCAGGAGCTCAAGGATAGCTCTGTCTCTAGACTGTGTTTTCTTTACACATGCTCCACTCCCAGGTAGTGCCTTTGTGGTATGGCAGAGACAGCCTTGGGTAGCTCTAGGCTTCCATTCTTTCTACTTAGCCACCACAGAGGAGTGTGAGCCCTTAATTCCTCAGCTTAAGTATAAGTCTTAGGCAGGCTCTGATTGGCCAAGTTTAAATCACATGCTCATAGCTGTTTATTATGGCCAGGGGGCTGGGGTGTTCTGATTGGCCAGGCCAGGGTCACATGCTACTTCTGGAGTAAGGTGGGTGGGCTCAGTGTGTGGGAGTGGGAAGGGTGGAGAAACCCAAGGGAAATAAAGGAGCAATTTGCACAGGGTAGGATGTGCAGAGAGCCCCAGTCTTGGGTGGGGTCTGAGGTTGGCCAGATTCTCCTTGGGGCCACCACCTGAGGGGTATCAGGAGACCCAACTGGGGCAGCCGCTCCACCCATCAGCTGTGTGCCCCCCAGATGCTGGTGAATATGTTCTACGTGCTGCCCTTCTATGGCCTGGCCATCTATGCCCTCATCTTTCCTGGCTGCTCCTGGCTGCCTGACTGGACCTTGGTATTTGCTGGAGCCATTGGCCAGGTGAGGTGGGGTGGAATGGGGTGGGGTGGGCCAGTGCATAGGGAAGAAAGTTTCTGCCTGCTCATCAGTTGCTTTTGTGCTCACCCTGAGCAGGGTGATACTAGGCCCCTGACAGGCTCCACCCCCAGCTCAGTACCCCAGGATTCCCTAGTGTGGGAGGCAAAGAACCAGACACAGACACCCCAAATCCCATGAGGTTAGAACTGAATAGAGGGAGGTAGAGAGTCTGAGAGGGATTCCAGAGGGGGCAGATTTCTTAGAAAAGGGGGCATAGGCTTTTTTTTTTCTCTCTATTGTACTTTACTAATTTTTTACTTTGTTGCGGCATGATTGTATATTCAAAGTACAATAAAAGAAAATACTCATTGTCTATTTCTCTTCTGGATATTATTATCATTGTTATTATTATTAGTTGTTTCATTAACGATGACTGTCAAAAATAATTTTGTTGTACAGAAGAGTGCTATAAAAATCTCAGCCATCTATCAAAATTGCTAAGAATGTCTCATTTCCATCCAGCTCTTTAAAGGCAGAAGAACTACTCTTAACTTGGTTTCCTTCTTCTCTCTATTTTGCTTTGGAAGCTGTGTTCCGAGTCCGAAGGCTCTGATTACCGATATTTAAAGTCAAGCTTTGGAGATATTTTTGCTATTTCAAAAGCTTTCTCATGCGTAGGCTTTAAAAATTCTTACACACAATATTTGGCTCTTTATTCCATCTGTAACTTATTTTTCGATGTGATGTGAAGGAAGAATCTGAAAATTATATGTTTCTCCTTATGATACTCAACGATACTCAGTATCCGAGGTATTAAAGAAGTTGGAAGTATCTAACTTGACAAGTTCAAGAAATTGGAAACCTTATTTCAGGAGAAGGGAAATCTTCTAACATTGTAAACCAGAAGGACTGGACTGATATTGCTGAGCCCCAGCTATCATAATACTCTCTGTTTTTATTTTGTGTATTACTATCTGATTATAAAGGGTTATTATTAAGGGAGAATAGTAATTCAAGCATATTCAAGGCTTTGTGTAGAAAATGTCTTTACTCCTTTTAAACGTAGATTTTACTTTTTGCATAGTTTTAGGTAGGGAGCCTGTTAGGACTGTTCAGAATTTCTGAAGCAAAGAAAATTTACACGAAGGAATGTTTTGGGCTTCATGAAGTTTCTGAACTCTAAACCCCTATACAGAAAAAAGCTTGGCTAACACTGTGCTAAGAGAGTTGACCAAACTTCAATCTGACTTCCACTTGAACTAGGTTGTAGTTTGTGTCCATAAAGATGACCCCTGCCCTCATGCTGAGTCTTTGCTCAAGAAAATGTGATCCTGCCAAACCACAAAATGTACATTGTCTAACCCACCTTGCCAAACCATTTTCAGTAATTTTTCCACCTACCCTTTTCGTGATTTTCCATTTCTTTTTTTTTCAAATAAATGTTTCTCTTTTTTTTTTTTTTTTTTTTGAGCTCTGGCAAGATATTACTTTTTTTTTGAATTTTTGAATTTTATGTTTTTTATTTTTTTATATAGCAGGTTCTTGTTAGTTATCCATTTTGTACGTATTAGTGTATATATGTCAATCCCAATCTCCCAATTCATCACACACATCCCCGGGGGCATAGGCTTTGATGTATGGATATGAGTTCTTCAGGCAGGGAAGGGCATTCCAGGAAGGGGAACAGCATAAGGAAATGCACAGAGGGGGACAGTGATTTAGAGACCCATAACGTGGGTAAAGGCAGAGACAAGATAAGTTGACAGCTAGACGCTAAGGGCTTTGAACTCTGGGCTTGGGGGCTTGTGCGGAGAACAGTGGGGAACTGTAGAAGGTGTTTGAGCAGTGGAGGGCCCAGTCAGAGCTGGGGGCATGTTTCTGGGTTTCTGATGGGAAGTGATAAAGGCTGGGCCCTGGCCAGCGCAGTGGGACCAGGGGGACATCCATTAGATATATTATTATTTTATCGATTAGGGGTAGAATTGAGAGGATATGTATCAAGGCTGCCTGGGGTGGGGAAGACCAGGAGGAGGAGCTGGACTCAGGGCAGAGAAATAGGGTGCAGGGTCCAGCAGACAGAGTGAAGAGCGTTCTGGTTAGGCAGCTGGGAGAGGCTTACAGATAGATGGATGAGGATAGACAGGACATGTGGGGACAGGGATATTTAGAGACAGATGGATTGAAGAGGGGAGACAGGTAGGTCAGCAGAACCAGCGAGATAGGGATGGGGACATTTTGAGCTCTCCAGTGTGGGGTGCTGGTGATGCTGGGACTTGTTCTCTCCTGGTCTGTGACATCCATCCTCCCTTTTTGGCCACCAGGCACAGTTCTCACACATGGGTGCTTCCATGCACCTGCGCACGCCCTTCACCTACCGTGTGCCTGAGGACGCCTGGGCCAGCTTCTTCGTGTGCAACCTACTGTATGCTCTGGGGCCTCACTTGCTGGCCTACCGCTGCCTGTGGAGCCCTGCCTTCTTCCTACGCCCGCTTCCTGGCCCCCCAGCCCACCATGAGAAGCAGCAGTGAGGGGGCTGTGGGACTCCCCAAGATCCTGTTTACATACCCAGCTGGCCCTGCCCCTGGAAGGGTGGGTTGGGTTTTTTAGAGGCAGGAGGTCTGTCTCTGGGTGCCTTCAGTCCTGGCTATGGTGATTTCAGGGTGGGATGGTGGGGGGCCCAAGGTCCAGGTGTTCCAGCAGAGAAGGCCACGGCCATGCTCAGCTGTCACCACACCCAAACTCCACACTGGCACCCTCCCGGAATTTATCCATCATCACCCCCGCCATGGATCTTTTCAGTAAAATTCCTTTTGACGCATAAAATGTTGCTCTGAGTGTTTCAGGGGGCAGGGGCAAGGGACCCTCTCCTCCGAACCCACGAGGGCCCACTCATCACTGCCAGAATAACCATCAGCGGCTGGAGGTGCCGGACAGCAGAAGTCTACCTCTGGTTGGTGTGCCCAGCCCCATCTTCCAGGTAGGGAAAACCGAGGCTCAGAGAGGACCAGAGACCTGCCTGAGGGCACAATCAGGAGAGGAGGGTCCAAAGTCTAAACTCCACCAATAAATTACAATAACTAACAGTGTGGCACAGTTATTAAGCACCTACCATATACCAGGCCAATGGCTAACCTCATGCTACATGCTGGATCTCGCCGCATATTCCAGATGGGGAAACTGAGCCTGCAGGAGGTGAATGTCCTGGTCTGGAGTCACGCCTCCTGGATGCAGCTGGGTTAGGCAATGAACCCCAGCCCCTTCGACCACAGAGCCCATAACCCTGCCTCTGCTGTCTGACTGGCTTATATTTGGGGGAAACTGAAGCTGGGGAGGCAGCCAAGAAGTTGGGAGAAGGGCTCATTGCCTCCTGATTTGATTTTTGAACTTGAGTGAAGGTCCAGGTTCAGGGGTAACTCCTGCCCAGCCCATTCTGGATCAGGGGGTGGATCCCCCTGCTCCCTGCCCTAACCAGCACTTATTAGGCACCTATGTCTGGCCATTAGATCTTCACGAAAGACCCAGCACTCCATATCTCAGATGTGGAAACCGAGGCATAGAGTGAGAGGCAGAGGCTGTCTGCAGAGCGTGTGATTGTTGTAGGGCCCACATCCCACAGAGTGCGCACCCTTTGGATGCTGGGGCCCGGGACCCTTTGATGGTCACCCAGCGACAGATGGGAAAACTGAGACGTGCAAGCCAAGCCCCTTTCCCAGGAGACTCAGCCCCCCTGCCCACGCAGGGCATCATCAGCCTCCCCGCCCGCCCCCCCCCCGCCTCCTCCATTTTAAAGAGAGTTAAACTGAGACCCAGAAAGTTTCCTCCGGTGGCCCCAGGTTAGCCAGCAGGGAGGCTGGGACCTGGCTCTGAACTCACTGTTCAGGGCAGCCCTTCCTCTGTCTGTGCCCGTCATCACCTCTCCCCCAGCAGGCGCCACCACGTCCCCTTTAACGCCCCCCCCCCCCCCCCCCGTCCACCTCCCTCCTCCCCTTGCAGGCAGACGCCGGGATTGCGCCGCCCGCAGGGATCTGCCCAGTCCTTCCTGGGTGTGCGGAGAGCGCAGCCCCGGCACATAGGGGCCGCTGGTCGCTGGTCGGGGGCCGCACCGGCAGCATGGTGAGTGGGGCTGTGGGTTCGGTAGGTCCTTCTCTGGGATTCTGTCTCTGTGTCTCTGATCTACATCCCTCAGTGTTTCTCTCTTCACTCCCTCTCTCCTCGTCTCTCCCATCTCTCTGGTTCTCACCTTGTATCTCTTTCCCTCCCACTCCTTCTCTGCTTCTCCTTCTCTTATTCTATGTCTCTCCCTCTTTTTTTTTGGGGGGGGGGTCCCTTTTCTCTCCCTCTCTCTGAGTCTCTCTGTCTCTCCCTACCCCCATGTCTCCCTCTTCTCTGTGTCTCTTTCCCTCTTGCTCTCTCTCCTTTCTCTCTTTCACTCTCTGCCTCTCCCTCTCTATCTCTGTCCCTCTCCATCTTTCCTTCCTCTGTCTGTGACACTTTCCTTCTGTCTCCATCTCTCCCTGCCTTGCTCTCTGTCTCAGTCTCTTTCCCTGTTCTCGCCCTCCTTCTGTGTGCCTCCCCGTCTCTGCCTCTACCAACCCCTCGCCCTGCCACCCCCACCTGCACGGGTTTGCTGCAGTCTCCTGGCGCACGGATAACCTTGCCGCTGCCGTTCCTCCTCCCCCCTCCCTCCTCCCCAAGCCTTGGCCTGGGCCAGAAGAGAGAGAGAGGGAGAGAGAGAGAGGGAAGGGTGCGGGGCTCCGAGGCTCTGGTGTTGGGGTCAGGGGGTCAGGTGGGTTGCCCGTGCGGAACTAAGGGAGAGTGAGTCCGGGGGCGTGGGCTTTGCCCAAGGGCAAGTGTGTGAGATCCTGGGAGAGTGGGGGGATCTGTGGGTGGGAGGGTCTGCTAGCCTTCCCCTTGGGGGAGTCCTCTGGGATCCTGGCCGGGCTGGGGACCTGGGCATGTAAGAAGTCCTCGCCGCGGGAGAGGAAGGCCAGGGAGTTCGTCTTCCGAAAGGCAAAGGCCAGGAGGCTGGTCTGAGCGCTGCGTGCCCCCAGGTGTGTGCTCCGGCGGCCCGCGGTCGCGGTCGCGGGGCGCTCTGGGCAGCTGCATGGGGAGTCCTGCTGTTCACCGGCGCCGCGGAAGCGCAGCACAGCCGGAAGAAGGTCGTTCACGTGCTGGGTGAGTCAGGGCCGTGGGAGCGGATCCTGCCCCGAAGAAGCCGTGGCCAAGTAGGATCACCAGGGTGCATGGAGCCGGGAGGACGGAGGGTGCTGGGCGGTCCTGATGGCCACAGTCCCCGCCCCCTCCCTAGTCCCCTTACGGAGCCCCTGTACCCTTCAGATCTCCTGATCCTCACTCACGTTTTCTTCCCACATCCCTTTCCCTGGGTCCCCCTCCCCAGGTTCCCCTGCCCCGCCCCTAGAATCTCTTCTTAACCCTCTTTGGTTGCCCATAGAAGGGGAGTCGGGCTCGGTGGTGGTGCAGACAGCGCCGGGACAGGTGGTCAGCCACCGGGGTGGCACCATCGTCTTGCCCTGCCGCTACCACTACGAGGCAGCCGCCCACGGCCACGACAGCGTCCGCCTCAAGTGGACCAAGGTGGTGGACCCGCTGGCCTTTGCCGATGTCTTCGTGGCGCTGGGCGCCCAGCACCGGGCGTTTGGCAGCTACCGCGGGCGGGCTGAGCTGCAGGGCGATGGGCCCGGGGATGCCTCCCTGGTTCTCCGAAACGTCACGCTGCAGGATTATGGGCGCTATGAGTGCGAGGTCACCAACGAGCTGGAGGATGACACTGGCATGGTCAAGCTGGACCTGGAAGGTGACTAGCCTGTGAGCAGGATAAGGCTCATTTCTAAGGGAGAAGAGAGGAGGGTATTGCAAAGGACAGAAATCAAATCAAGTTGGCCTGAAGGAATTCAGCGGCTTGGTGGGGTAGGATAATGGTTCTGATCTGGGGTGATTTGGCTACCCGGGGATATTGGCAATATCTAGAAGGAGGTTGTGGTGATATAGTGGGTAGAGACCAGGGATGCTGTAAACAGCCCACAACACACAGGACAGTCTCCCCACAGCAAAGAATAATCCAGTCCAAAATGTCAATAGTGAAGACATTGGGAAACCCTTTGGTAGGATCCAAGCACAGTGAGATCCAGGCATTCACATCATGTCAGAAATCCTTCCTTCAGCTCTGTTTCCCTGGGTGGGCTTTCCCTGGACAAGTTTCCCCTGAGGGAACCAAAAAGTAGTGCCAGGCTTCCACCCTCCCAGCTTGGCAACTGATTTCCTAGGAGTGTAAGCTACAGTCCCAGAGTTGTCCTTCATTGGCCCAGCTTGGGTCATTTGCCTATCCATGGGCCAATCACTGTGCCTGGGAGATGGGATGCTCTGATTGGCTAACTGTGGAGCTGGGAAGTAGGGTTTCTATCTGAAGAATTCCCTCCCATGTGGTTTGCCTTCTTCACTCCACCTCAGAAGATGCTAGAGAGATTTCAGAGCCCTCACTTGCTGAACTTCCCAACTATAGAAAATAACAACAACAATAATAGAAGCAGTTCTCCTTTATTGGGTGTTTTCTCTGTGCCAGGAGTTTGGTTGAAGAGCTCTCTGAGCTTTCATTTAATTTTCCCAAAAACCCCGAGGGAGACGGTATTACTCACAGAGGGGCAACTAGTTCAGAGAGGTTAGAGCCTTGACCGGGGCACATACCAGTGAGTGGCAGAGCCAGGACTGTCACTCTAGTCTGTCAGGCTCCAGCTCTTCTCTCTGGCTCCTGTTTGATCCTTCCGGCATCTGCTGAGAGGAGCATCTGCACCTGCACCCCCAAGGTCCAGCCACAAACACAGACACACATAACGCTAGTGAGCTGACTGTGATTCTGATGAGGGACGAGCTATAAGAACTGAAGGTAGAAGTGGAAACCAATGGGAATTGTCCTGGACAATGCTGGAGATCAAAGAGGTCTTTGCCCAGGGTCAAACTTTCGTGGGCTCCCAGTGTGAGGAAGTCAGTTTTGTGGGCTCAGGATTTGACAAGAAGGAAGGTCCCAATGCTGGAAGAATGTCAGAAGCACGTAGAACTGAATGGAGGAGGGTTGTGGGAGCTGGGTTTTGAAGGATGAAGAGTGTAGTTCGACAGGTGGAAAGGTGGAAAGAACATGAACAGAGGTCTCCAGTGGTGGAAAGGAGGTGGACATGATTAAGTATGTCAAGGGGGAGGGTCAAGTGAATCCCAAGCTTAAGGCAAAGGGAGTATGAGGGGTGTGAACTGGGGAAAGGCATGGTCAGCTCTGAGGCCATAGTGAGGGATGGCCTGAAAGGTCTAGGTTGAAGAGTCACACGGCACCACAGCTGTCAGGTAGGTGGGTGAGAGTTGGGGGGTCCGAGCTGACCCTCGTGTATCCTCTCAGGCGTAGTCTTCCCTTACCACCCGCGTGGAGGCCGCTACAAGCTGACCTTCACGGAGGCGCAACGCGCGTGCGCTGAACAGGACGGCATCTTGGCGTCGGCTGAGCAGCTGCACGCGGCCTGGCGCGACGGCCTGGACTGGTGCAACGCGGGCTGGCTGCGCGACGGCTCGGTGCAGTACCCGGTGAGCCAGCCCCGGGAGCCCTGCGGCGGCCTGGGCGGGACCGGGAGCGCCGGGGCTGGCGGCGGAGCCTCGGGGGGTGTGCGCAACTACGGTTACCGCCAGAACGCCGAGGAACTCTACGACGCCTTCTGCTTCACATCCAACCTCCCGGGTGCGTAGGCTCCACCCCTGGGAGGAAGGTCCTGCCCTCCGCTGGCCCGGGCCCCGCCCCGCGTATGAGACCCCACCCCCACGCAGATACCCTCCCTCTCAGACTCTTTCCCACTCCGCCCAGGTCTCTCTCCCTGTCCTTCCTCTCCACACCCGCCCTTGGAGGTCCGAACCAGGAGATCCCTTCCCTGATACTGCCTGGGCACGGCAATCAAACATCGCCTGGCACCAGCACTGCTCTAGCCGAAGCTGTGGTCCCGGGCTGCAGGGGAGGGGGTGTTTCTGAGCCCTGAGGCTGAGGTCCTAGGCTGCAAGCGGGAGGGTGTCCTGAATCCCGAGGAAGCCGGGTCCCAAGAGCGGCCCTAACCACCCCTCCCCACCCCCCCTGCAGGGCGCGTGTTCTTCCTGAAGCCGCTGCGGCCCGTGCCCTTCGCGGGAGCAGCGCGCGCGTGCGCGGCGCGCGGAGCGGCCGTGGCCAAGGTGGGGCAGTTGTTCGCCGCGTGGAAGCTGCAGTTGCTGGACCGCTGCACCGCAGGCTGGCTGGCGGACGGGAGCGCACGCTACCCCATCGTGAACCCGCGCGCGCGCTGCGGCGGCCGCCGGCCAGGTGTGCGCAGCCTCGGCTTTCCTGACGCCACGCGCCGCCTCTTCGGCGTCTACTGCTATCGCGCGCCTGGTGCACCGGACCCAGCACCTGGTGGCTGGGGCTGGGGCTGGGCCGGAGGCGGCGGGTGGGCTGGAGGCGCGCGAGACCCCGCCGCCTGGACCCCGCTGCGCGTCTAGGCCCAGGCCATGGACCACTGGGGCGCTTGGCGGCTGGCCGAGTGCCCTACGGCCACCTGGAGATGGACCACACCCCCTGGAGACTGGCCATGCACCATGTGGTGCCCTGCAAGTTGACCAGGCCTCCTGCGGTCCTTAAACCCTGGCCACACCCTCTGAGGTCCCCAGAGTCTGGCCAGTCCCGGGAGCCAAGTCCCCTGGAGTCCCCTGGAAATCGACCAAGCCCCGCCTCTCCTGGACAGTGGATTCCTCTCCTCTCCCAACTTTCTCCAGGAGACAGGGCATACCCCCTGAGAACCACTGGAAACCAACAGAACCCGAGGTCTCCTGAACACTGGAAACATCTCGCGTGGTCTTCTGGAACTACCCCCAAGGTCGCCTGGAGGCTGGACCCCCGGGATTATCTGGAGACTGGGCACACGTCCTATACATCTCCCTGGAGACTGAAGACTGGTCCCCTAAGGTCATCCGGACACTGAACCCTCCTCCCTATCACCTGTAGAGAAACCAGAAACCTCAGAGTTTGTCAGTTGACCATGCCACCGTGGTCACATGAAGACTGTGGGCTCCTGTCCTCTCCTCTAGGGTGACCTGGAGATTGGTTACTCCCATTCTCCCCCCTTCTCCCACGAGTCCCCCAATTTCCATAGTAACAGGCCGTGTCCCCAGGTCACTGTGGAGAACAGCTCCACCCCTCCAGTTTCAGGGGAGACCACCCTTGTCTGTCACTGTAAAGACAGATTGACACGCCCCAGCTGGCTCGCATTACTGGCAGCCGTGGCCCAGCCCTTAGGTATCTCTCTGAGGGAGCAAATCCGTCTTCACCTGACGGCCCCTTTCCTGGCTGTCACCTAAGAGACCATCTCCCAGGCCCAGAGACCTGTAAAATCTATGTCATTCACTATAGAGAGAAGCTGCCCCACTTCCCATTGTTACCAAGGCGATCAGCCCAGCTTCTACCTGTCACCTAGAGTCACACAGCCCTTCCTTCGTCAGTCACACCCATGGAGTTAGTGCCTCCCTCCTCCAGCTGTAACCATGGACACCGCACGTTTACTATCTCACCCACCTTCACCCCAGAGACCTACAACTTCACCCCCACTGTCCTCACCCTGACCAACAGCCATGGAGACCACCCTCTCCCCTAACTGTCCTGTCCTGAGAGTGACCCAACATTCGGTTCTCCAGCTCTCACCATGGAAGCAGGCTGCTCCTTTCCGCGGGGCGCCCCAGCTCCTTGCTACCCTCCAAGCCCCGCCCCCAAGCGGCTTGGACACCCCCCCCGCTGTTGCCATGGAGACCACACTCCGGTGTCTGAGATAACAGAACACCTGTCCCCCTAGGCTTTCCCTTGTCGGTAGGGCCCGCCCCTCCAAACTGTCACCATAGAGACTGTCAACGTCATCCCCAGGACAACTGACTTCCCAGTTCTCAGGAACTTCTTACCATGGGCCCGAAACTGTGCCCCATACGGCTTAATGTCTGCCCCTTCACCAGACGGGCCCAGCTCCAGGCAGCATCTCAGACCCAGGTGGACTTCTGGAGCTGCTGGATATCCTCCGTTTGCACGCTAACTATATCCCAGACAGCAGCTGTGCATGAGACACCCTTGCAGCACCCAGATGAACAAACTGAGGCTCTGGTGTGCCCCTACTCTCTGTGCTATGCAAGCACTAGGCTCCCGGCTTCCTCTCTGAGACCACATCCCCGTTCTCACTGATCCTCTCTCCTTTTCTAACCTCCCTCCCCCCACATTTTCCTTCTTAGAAATCCAGGAGAGGTTGAATTGTCTTTAAACCTCAAGATCCTCTCTGAGCTCCATGGTCTAAAGGGCAATTTGTGCTAAGAAGTCAGGACCCAAACTCCCCAGTGTTAATAGCTAGCTCAGGGAGACTGTCCATGAACAAGGCCACCCCAGCTTTTGGAGACCCCAGTTTCGAGGTCTTGCCTGGAGTGGCACTGGGGTCCCTCCTGAAGCCCTCCATATTGTCACATCCATCTCCAGGAAACCCATCTGTGGGTTTTGGAACCAGGTGTGCCTGGGTTCGAATCCTGCCTCTATGACCAAGTGACAAAACCCCTGATCCTATTTCCTCCTCTGTATCAAGGCTGTTCTAAGGTCCCAGTGAGTGCAAAGTGTACAGCAGGGGCTCAATAAATTTTTTTTTTTTTGATGAATGAGAAAATGAGACAGCTCGTGGGTAGTTACTTCAAAAATGCACTTTGGTGGACAAAATGTATTTCAGCTGGGGGTGCTTGGTGATGATTCGGTTGGGGAGCATCTCCTTTCATTCCTCAGGACCATTCCCTCTCCCCAGTCTCTCTCCCCTCCCTTCCCCCGCCATCGCCATCGTCCTTCCCTCACTCTGTCCCTTGAGCCACCTCCCATGGGTCTGGCCCTTCTCAGCCCTGTCCTAATTGGGTCACTAACCAATCCAGTGATTCCTCTCAGTCCCCTGGGAATGAAGTGTGTGAAACTGGGTGTTGAGTTCCTGCATCAGGAAGGCAGAGAAGTTGCAAATTTTCCCTGGGGTGGGTGTGGAGGTGAGGGTAGGGAGAGTGTGGGCCGAGGAGTATAGAAAGTTTCGGGCGTACAAAGAAAGGGAGAAGAGGAAAAAAGTGTAAATGTCTGATATGGTTGCAGAAGTGGGACGGTCGATATAACTGCTCATGCTTCAATGTCAGATGGGACAGAACTCCTAGAGATTCCAACCACTCATCTGAAGCCAGGGTCCAGTGCCTTGGTTAGACTGCTTTGGGCTCCAGCTGTGTCTTATCTTCCTTGACTAGAGGAATAAATGGTAGGGGCATTTTTCTGGAGATGAGTGCATGAGATTTCTTTCATCCCGCCTTTTTCCTGCTGACATCCTTTCTCCCTTCCATGGGTTCCAGCATCCTGATTTTGCCACGGGTATGTTAAGTTTCCCTCCTCTCATTCTGTGAGTCAGAGGGGCTGATTCCACTGGACCATGAGTGCTGTGGCTCATCTTCCTGGGCAACCCTAATTGGTCCAGGGGTGGACATGGACCCAGGCAGACCAATGAGACTGCCTGGGATTTTGACGGACCAGTAGGACCAAGGGAACCCTCTTTCTGCTGGGTCTCTGCACTGTTGGAGTGGAGGTCTTTGAGGGGCCACCTGGAGGAGACCTAAGGATGGCAACCAGGGTAGAGCCACTCCTGAAGCTAGTTATTCAGAAAAATGTCTCACTCCTGTCTTCCAGCAGCCAGTGCACTTCTCAGAGACATCTAAAATTTCTTACATGTCCTTCGAAAGATGTTTTATATTCATTCAATCAAACATGCATGTATTGTTTTCCCCCCACTTCTACACAAATGAAAATATGCAACATATATATTTTACGTTGTAAAACTTCACATAATATGAAATTCACCATTGTAAACATTTTAAAGTCTTCAATTTAGTGGCATTTAGTACATTCCCAGTATTGTTCAACCACCCCTATCATTTTCATCACCCCAAAGAAAATCCCATACTCATTAAGCAATCACTCTCCATTCCTCCCTCCGCACTCCATGCCCTTCCCATCTCTGTGGATTTGCCTAGTCTTGACATTTTGTATAAGTGGAATCCTACAGTATGTGCCCTTTTGTGTCTAGCTTCTTTCACTCAGTATAATATTTATGGCTGAATAATGTTCATATATATGTATATATAATCACATTTTGTTTATTCTTTTATCAGTTAATGGATATTTGGGTTGTTTCCACCTTTTGGCTATTGTGAATAAGGCTGCTATGAACATTTGTGTGCCATATATACTTTATTTTATAAATTTATTTATTTTTGGCTGCATTGGGTCTTCGTTGCTGCGCTCAGGCTTTTCTCTAGTTGT
Organism: Kogia breviceps; assembly: GCF_026419965.1. Lineage (NCBI taxonomy): Eukaryota > Metazoa > Chordata > Mammalia > Artiodactyla > Physeteridae > Kogia > Kogia breviceps. The sequence continues at coordinate 171,462,005 of NC_081313.1, read as the reverse complement.
GGTGAGCGGGGGCTACTCTTGTTGCGGTGTGCGGGCTTCTCATGGCGGTGGCTTCTCGTTGTGGAGCGTGGGCTCCAGGTGCACGGGCTTCAGTAGTTGTGGCTTGCGGTCTCTAGAGCGCAGGCTCAGTAGTTGTGGCGCACAGGCTTAGGTGCTCCGTGGCATGCGAGATCTTCCCGGACCAGGGCTCGAACCCGTGTCTCCTGCATGGGCAGGTGGATTCTTAACCACTGCGCCACCAGGGAAGCCCTCATATACACTTTTAAAGCAACTCTTATTTAACAATATATTTGGGGACTGGTTTCCTTCAGCATGTAAAAATCCGCCCCCTTCCCCCACCAGCATTCTTTTGAAGGTTGGCAAAGTAGTCACTGTTTGGATGCACCATAATCTTTATAATCAGTCTCCTAATGGTGGACATTTACATTGTTTCCCATATTTTGCTTTTCCCACATTTTTAGTAATAAGTACCATGGTCATCACATAAGTGCAAGTATAACTGGAGGATGATAGCTAGAATTGTTTGATCAAGGGGTCAAAACTTGCCGTTTTGTTGGTGATCTCCAACTCTTCTTAGAGGTGAGGCCAATTTATAGCCCATCAGTAACAGATGTACTTGCCTATTTCCATACATCCTCAGTAGCATCATGTGTTATCACTTGTTACCTTAGCCAACCTGATAGGTGAAAAATAATATCTCATTGTGGTTGTCACTTGCAATTCACCTGTTATATGAAGCTGACTATCCTCTGCTTTGACTTTAGATGCAGGCACTTGAGTAAATCATAAATCATTCTCAGTTCAGATACATTGTTATCATTGAAATATGCAAGGCCCCTCTCTTGTGAGATTTGTTTATTCCCTTTTATTTATATGTCCTTATTTGTGTATCTTGGTGATCTGAAAATTGTGTATTATTTTGTTGAGCATATGTTGTAGTTTAAGAGCCATCTGTATTTCCTTTTCTTTGAGCTTTTTGTTCATAACCTGTGCCCATTTGGCTATTGGATTATTGGAGGTTTTTTCATATTGATTTGTAGGAGCTCTTTATATATTAAGGCAAAATTCCTTTATCTCTGATTTGAAGAATTGTTTACAAGCTTGGCATTTGCCTTTTGACCTTGCTTATGTTGTTTGTTGCCACTATTGCTTTAGAATAAAGCCCAAACTTCTCATTACAGCCCATATTGCCCTGAGTGATCCATCCTCTGCCTCTCTGACCTCATCTCCCTCTACTGTCTACCTCTGTCACTCCGCTCCAGCCACTATGGACTCTTTGCTGTTTCTCAAATGAACCATGTTCCCTTCTGCAAGAAGATTTTCACTTTTACTCTTCCCTTTGCCTGAAACTCTCTTCCTTTCTTCCCTTCTTTGTCTAGTTAATGCTATTCATCCTTTAGATTCCATTCACCTCCTCTAGGAAGCTTCCCCTGACCACCTCCCAGGGGTCACATCTGTTCTGTCCACCACTATCTCCCCAGCACCCAGCACAGTACACGGCATATAATAGCTGCCCAGTAAGTCCTTGCTGAGTGAATGAATGAAGAAAGGTGTCAGGAGGCAGGTTGAACTGTTAAAAAATTTTATTAAAATGTCCAAGGAATACATTAATGTCCATAGTGTCAGATACCACAGACCCACGGAACACTGCAGCTGACAGCATAACCAACAGAATCCAAAGCTGTTCACGCACACACACACTCACACGCATGCCACACGCGCAGCACACGCAAACACACACGCACATCTCAAAGGGAAAGACCAAAAGACAAACCACCCACCTTAGAAAATATCAGAGCCCCCTCCCACCATGGAGCTGGGGTGGGGGCAGGGCAAGGGGCTGAGGTGGTCAAGGGTAAGGAGCATAAACCAAGACACCCCCAAAAAAGTTGCATCCCCAGAGCCCCCCACTCCAAACAAAGGAAAATTCTTTTGTGACATGGATGACTGAAGATGTGTTATTGTTTTTATATTTCTTAAACCAAGAGGAATTATCAAACCTAGAAGGCAAACCTATATCCCTGGGTTTTCTCAACAATAACCATAACATGGAACAGTGGATAATGTCTATAGCAGGGAACACTAAAGACCGTGGTCAAGGATGCAGGTCTAGTTTACACTTCTCAATCTTTTCCTAAATCTTCCTGCGAGTTAGAGAATGATTATGTTTCAATTCCTTCCCCCCAAAATAGAGAGCAGGGTTTGGAGTCAGCCAGAGGCAGGACCGAATCCTTATTCCTGTCTTGCAAGCCAGTGCCTTTCTCTTATCTGAGCCTCAGTTTTGTCTTGTGTAAAATAGGAAAATAATGGTTCCTAAGTCACTGGGCTGTTGAGAAGATTCATGGAGGCAGTGTGTGTAAGTCCTTAGCATGGTACCTACTCCATAGTTGTCAACTATGATTAGTACTTCCCAGGAGGGATATAGGCTCAGCCAACACATTTCTTTCTCTACTGAACCCTTAGATGGACTGTACATTTGCTTATTTTTCTTTCCTGCAGAGGGCCATTCTCCACTGTGGTTTTTAACACTAATCCACAGATGTTACCCAGACTAGAGATGTTGAGTGGACAAAGGACATGGAGGAAAAGCTGTGGATCTTTCCTGCCAGGGATCAGGAAGCTGAATCCCGACTTCTGGCTCGGGGAAAGTTTTTACAGGTTTCAGATTCTGGGGAGGAAGGCAAGGTGAGTTCTTTACCACTTAAAAAATTAAAAAACTAAGAGAAAAATGCGTGTGTGCGTGTTTCAGTTTTAACACTGCACATCTCTCTACATGACCGCAGGTAGATGTCACTACTTCAAGTTTTAAGCATTTCTAGTCCACCAGGTGATGAATGGAGGAGACAGGAATAGAGTAGGGGTAGGGGTGGGACCCATGGCAGGGGCACTACCAATGTCTGCTTGAGGGATGGATATGGGCACCGAGCTGGAAAACTTGGCACCTCCTTGGCCAGGAAGGAGGTTCTTTGTCTCCCTGAGAGATGGAGGGGGAAGAAATCTGGGTTTGTTGAGCCCTAAACACCCTCTCATCTGTGTGTGTGTGTGTGTGTGTGTGTGTGTGCGTGTGTGCGCGTGTGTGTGTGTGTGTGTGTGTGTATAATTCACCACATGCAGAACCACCAAATCTCAGCACTGGACTAGACCTAGGAGGGCAAGCAATACAGCTTCCCTTCATTGCCCACGAATTTCTCTGACTATTCTGACCCCTAACTCTGAGGGCACGGAGGGATGTTGTTCTAAAAACATTCCTAAAATTCAGTACATAGGAATTCCACACTCAGTTCATCCACCAAGACTAAGGACTGACTTAGGTTGAAGTCCAAGGTGAAGGAAGAGCAGTCATCAAGTTCAAGCAGTGTGTGTCCATGTAATTTTCTACTCCCAAAGCCAGTGACCTTCACTATAGGCTTCAGCCTGCACTTAGGACATCTGACAGTTTACTAAATCTGAATCTCTTGTGGTAAAAGCAATTCCTTAGTGCGAATCCAAACACACATTCTTGCACCCTTATCAAAGCCTTATTTCCCAAACTGGCAGTCAGCCTTGCCAACAAAAGACTAAACCAGTGCAAAGAATGATCTTTGCCAATTGTGCTTCCCTCCACTGAGAGATGCTCCCAGAGTTCAGCCTGACTAGAACTGACTTTTCAGACACATGGCTACACCTGCCAAGAGGACCTTGTATATGTAAGAAAAAGGAGAGAGGAGCTTTTTACAAATGGTTATGTATGGGGGGATGTGGTTTGGGACTCAGGGGCTTCCGGACCCTCTTGTTTCTCTCTGGGCTCTGCCTCCCCAGGTGAAGGCTCCAGGGGAGGTGTGGGAAGGGGATTGTGCTTTCTTTTGCCTGGTTCTTCAGCAGAAATTCCCTTCTTCCTTCTCCCAGTCCTCTGCTGGGTGCTTCTTGTGTTTTCTGCGCTCCTTGCGCGATTTGTGGTGGTGATGCTGGTGGTGGTGTTGGTGGTGGTGATGGTGTCGCCGCATCCGATGGGATCGTCTGGCTGCAGGGAAGTGAGGGACGACAGGGACGTGGCAGAATCTGATGAGTGGTGGGTGGCCTGATGGAACAGGCTTCCTCGGGGGAGGGGGAAATGGAGGGAACACCAGGCAAGCTAGTAACTTCTCACTTATCTGCAAGGCCGTATTATCAGGCAGACATTCAACCAGATCAATGTGTGTAGTCATGAGATGCTTAATTGGAGACTACAAGTAGCTGGAAACTTTTGTTGGGGTGTCTGGGGGAAGCCACTTACGTTTGGTGCAGACAATTTGGGGCCGGTCCCATTTGCCATTGCTCCGGCATCGGATGATGGCCACGTGGTGCTGGGCAAATCCTTCGTCGCACTGGTAGCGTACAGCGGCGTGGACATTATACTTGGCCTTGCGGGCACCGATGGGCAAAGCGTTCTCCACTGCTGGAGGGGGACCACACAGCACTGGGGACAGAGGAACCTCCAGTTAAAGAAGTGGATGGGACTGGGGCTGGACTGGTTTCATCTCTTGTTGAGATGAACCCTCAACAGGTCCCACCTTTTGCCCAGCTGTGACCTCAAAGGGCTAGAAATGAATGTCTTCTGGTTTGGGTGGAGCCCAAACCAGGAGCTGCTGAGGGGCAGGAACCTCCTGGACACATCCCACCCCCTAATTCTTGTGCATGATGGGAAAGAAGGAGATGGGAGGCAAGAATAATCTGAGCAAATGAATGGAAAAAAGGATATGAAAATTGTCAAAGAAACAGAAGCAAGAATGAAGAAAAGTATAAGAGAAAGGTGGACTTGAGGATATACATATACATATATATGTTTCCTTAATATGTAAAGAGCTTTTACAAATCAATAAGACCAATGAACCGATAGAAAATTAGGCAAAGGAAATGAACTGGTAGGTCACAGGAAATCAAATACATATAAACAGCTTATCAACATATGAAGAGCTGGTTATTCTCATCCTCAAAGACATGCAAACTATGATAACAATGAGATACTGTTTTTCAGGACTTAGATGAACAAAGAACAAAAAGTTTGATAACACAGAGTTGGCGAGGGTAGGGGGAAAATGGGTACCCTCACATAGTGCTGAAGAGTGAAAACTGGGCTGGACTGACTCCTACATTTACAAACTTAAATAAAACAACGAACCAGTGATAGGCAGGAGGGAAGGTCGGGGGAGAAGGGGTGGGAGGGAGAGTAGCAGCCTACCTGTGCCCTTCTTACAGACATAGGGGAGGTTGTAGTTGCAGGGAACATCATTCCAGTGCCCGCTCTCATGTGCCACCATCACCACACAGTCCTCCCCACCCGCGAAGAAATTGTCGGGCTGGTTCTCTCTCCAGTTCTCATATTGCTGTAAGAATGAGGAGCAGGGGTTGCTCAGGGGACATGCAGCCTGTCCCAGGCTCTGGCACTGGCACTGTGGGATTCCCTTGGCCAGACCACTCAAACTCTTAGGGACTCAGTGTTTCCATCTCTACAATGAGCACTGTTCTGCCTGCCCTGAGGGTGGCTGCCACTACAGTCCAAGTCAACCCTCTTCTAGCTACGAGGCTGTGGTGCCCTCCTCCCTGGTCCTCCTGTCCCGGCTCACTCCCTGACAGTCTGTTTTCCACATGGGTCACTCATTGTTAGATAAATAGTTGAACAAAAGTTGACCTCAGACTGGAAGTCCAGGAGAGCTTCCCTGAGGAGGCAACAGGAGAGCTGAAGGAAGACTCAAGGATAAGAACAACACAGGCAGGGAACAGAGTTCTAAGCAGAGGGAATAGCTAATGCAAAGGCCCTGAGGCAGGACTGAGCTTGTCCTATCTGAGGAACAGAACAGAGGCCAGGAGGGCTGGGGCTGCTTGATCCAGTTCGAGTGTAGTCAGAGAGTAGGCTGGGGCCAGTTCTCATGGCAGAGGAGAGGAGGTAGATTTCTTTTCTAATTGTGGTGAAAAAGATATAACATAAAATTTACTAAAGTGAAGCCAGAGGGCCAGGTCATTGCAGCTTACCCAGAACTCTCCATTCTACGCAGGGCCCAAGTGAACAGTCTGACTGCAGGGACCCAGGCCCCCAGGCTGCCACCACTCACCAGTCCCGTGTTGTCCGTCCACTGGAAATCCCTCTCCACGATCCTGTCGTTTAGGCCGATCCACGTGTTTTCACGCCCAAAACCTGTGGGGTGTGGGGTGTCGTGAGGGCTGGGTACTTGCACCTCCCCCAGCCTAGGTTGCTGGCTGGAGGCCAGGTGGGAGGTGTGGGAGGGGAGATTCAGCCCCCTCCCCAGCCTGAAGGTGGGCTGGAAGGGGAAGTGGATGAAGATGAGAATGGAGGGGGTGGGTACCCAGAGCCCCTCCCCCAGTTTTGGGTTTGAGCTGGAGGGGAGGACCCCAGCCCCTCTGCCAGCCTGGGGGGCATGGGCTGGAAGCCACATCCCCCCATTCCCTAGCAGGCTGAGGCTCTGGCTGCCCTCATACTTGGGGAGTGGGGTTGGGGCATGGAAAGGGCTGGAATTAGGCTCCTGGCCTTGTCACAATTTGTGGCTTAAACAAAAGGCCAGAGGAAACAATAAAGACAAGTCAGATCTTTGCAGAAATGAGAGAGTAGGGGCTAAGAGAGCCAGCGAGCAAGGCTGGACAGGGCAGGCAGGTGAATCTAAATGAGCCAATCAGTCACTGAGGAGGAAGGAAGCAGCTGGATGCATGTGTGTTTGATTACATAGAGGAAAAAAGCCACTGAACCAGGGAATGAACAAATTAAAGAATTAACAGGGGATGGGATGGGGAAAATGTGAATAAATAAATGGATGAAAAAGAGCAGAAGGAATAATGAGTAAATCAATAAATGTTGGATTTAATTTATGGGACACCCCTCTTTCTCTTAATCTCTGCTCCTCCCTCATTTCATCCCCCGCACCACAGATGCTTCTCCATCACCCTCTGTCCCCTGGCCCTGTTTTAACTGTCATCAGTGCTCTGAGAACCAGCTAAATTTTAGGATAGACTTATTTAATTAGATATTTACTTGTTTGACTATATCCTCTTCAAGAACGTCACTTCCTAAGGACAGGACAATGTGTGTCTCTGTGCCTGGAACAGTGCCTGGCACGTAGCAGGTGCTCAGTAAATAGTAGGAGAATGAGTGAAGTGAATGAATGAACTGACAAGTGAATAAATAGACACTCGAATTAATAAGTGGTCAGGGCTTGCATTAATGAACATAGCTTCAGAAAGGTAGCGTCTTCAGGACCCTGGGGGGAATCCCCTGACAAAGGGACTGGAAAGGCCACCCCTGCCCACCACAGAGTCCCTACTGTTAATGAAGCCGTGTTCTTCGGGTGAGTGGATGCTGGTCAGATGGCCGGCTCGACGGCGGCAATCCCTCTCGGCATCCTCCCATGCCCGCCGATGGGCGAAGTAGCGGTAGCAGTGGCCCTGAAACTTGTGCCAGCCATGGTCACAGCCCTCTGTGTCTGGGAGGTGGAAAGGGAGCATGAAGGGTGCTGGCCTCAAGCCGAGGCCTGCTTGCCAGCCGTGAGCACACCAGCCCACCAGAGAGAGGGCCCAATCCAAGGTCACTGTGGGGTTAAATCAACCCTCTCCCTGGGCCCATCCCCCAGTCCCCACTCTGTCCCCCCACCTTTTCACCTCCCTCCTCCCATATTCACTTCTTTTCTCTGTTGCAGGAAGAGATTCAACTGGAAGATCATTACACCCATCCCCTCTTATCCCAACTCTAATGTCTCATTCTCTGATCTGGCCACATCCTGGGACCTCAGGAAATGGTCTCAGGAAGGCCTAAAATTTCCCTCCTGGGAAAAAACTCAAATAGACATTTCTCCCAAAAAGATATACAAATGGCCAACAAGCACATGAAAAGATGCTCAACAACGTGAATCATTAGGAAAAACAAATCAGAATCACAATGGGATACCACCTCATACCCACTAGGATGGCTATAATTTTTTTTTTTAAAGGAAAACAATAAGTGCTGGCAAGGATATGGAGAAATTGGAACCCTTGTGCATTCCTGGTAGGAATGTAAAATGGTGTAGCCCCTGTGGAAAACAGTCTGGCAGCTCCTCAAAAAGTTAAACATAGGGCTTCCCTGGTGGCGTACTGGTTGAGAATCCGCCTGCCGATGCAGGGGACACGGGTTCGTGCCCCGGTCCGGGAAGATCCCACATGCCGCGGAGCGGCTGGACCCATGAGCCATGGCTGCTGAGCCTGCGCGTCTGGAGCCTGTGCTCCGCAACGGGAGAGGCCACAATAGTGGCCACAACGGAGGCCCGCGTACCACAAAAAAAAAAAAAAAAAAAAGAATGGAAAACAGGTATTGAAACAAAAACGTGTACATGAACATTCATAGCAGCACTATTCACATTAGCCACAAGGGGGAAACAACCCAAAGGTCCATCAAGTGATGAATGGATAAACAAAATGTGGCCCATCCAATGGAATACCATTCAGCCATAAAAAGGAATGAAGCACCGACATGTGCTACAATGTGGATGAACCCTAAAAAACATCATGCTGAGTGAAAGAAGCCAGATACAAAAAGACACAGAGCGTATGACTACATTTATATGAAACATATAAAATAGGCAAATCCATAGAGACAGAAAGTAGATTAGTGGTTGCCAGGGGCTGGAGGGGAGGAATGGGGAGTGATGGCTAATGGGGACAGGATTTCCTTTGGGGCTGATGAGAATGTCTTGGAACTAGCTAGAGGTGGTGGTTGCACAACATTGTGAATGTACTGAATGCCACTGAACTGTACACTCTAAAAAGGTTAATTCTATGTTATGTGAATTTTATCTCAAGAAAATTATTCGCCTCCTGCCTGTCTGACTCACAGCCATGGAACCAGAGGCAGAGACCTGGAGCTCCATGTGTGGGAAGCTTGTGGTCCAGCACCCAACCCTGCTCCTGGTACTGTTTCTGGGGTCTCGGCAGAGACTCACCTTTCTCACAGAGGCTGCCCCCGTAGCTGGGGAGGCAAAGGCAGACGAAGGCATTCACCTCGTCGATGCAGGTGCCTCCATTCTCACAGGGGCTGGAGATGCAGTCATCTATATCTGGAGGGGAAGGTGGGGCTGAGTCAGAGGTCAGCCTCCCCGTGGCTCCCAGTCCCCACGGAGAACCAGGCAGAAGATGCGGTCATGACCCTACCATCTATCCCAGACCTGAGTACAATAGCGGTGGTCTGCACTGATGGCCCAATGACTCTGGAGGTCAAGGGGGTGGAACCTCACACAAGTGATGTGAATTAGAATCAATGAGAGGAGATGCCACTGGGCTGGCTGAAAGCCAGAGTGTGCAGGACGTTCCCCCTGACTCCAGAACAGTGAAGGTGGGTCTGGCAAACAGACCCATAGAATGTCGAAGCTGAAGGGTCTTCAGAGTGTGGAGTACTTACAAGGATTTGTACAGAATCATGAAGTTGTTTGTAGGTACAGGGAGCAATCAGTTGAGCACCTCTTCTCCCAATCCCTGTGTAGATAGTCCCTGAGGCATGTACAATGCCAGGCAAGTCACTTGCCCTCTCTGAGACTCAGTTTCTTTTTTTTTGCAAAGTGGTGATAATAATAGCACCTCCACAGTGGTGGTTGTGAGTAGTCAATGGAAGAGCTCAAGAAATTATATCATTTATGTTATTGTTATAATTTCATAATTTGTCATATTTCTTGTGTTGGGCTTTGGGGCTAGCTTCCAACAGTTCTGGTGGTGGTGCCTATACCCCTGCCCACCCAGGAGAGGGTAGGCGATCCCCTGGGGCCCTTTGCTGGTGGGAGTCTGAGCCTTACCATCCTTTTATCTTCCCCTTCCCCACCCCTGCCTGGTAGTAATGGGAGGCAGCACACCAGAGCCTCAGCCCTGAGGATGAAACCTCAGATGGTTGTTGCTGAGGCTGATTTACTGGAGTCAAGGAGTGAGGGAGGGGAAGGGAGCATCTGAAGCCACCAGCATTTTGTGATCCCTGATCCTCATGGGGATGGCTGCTGGGATAGACCCCAGGGCTCTGAATCAAAAAGTCTGTGTTCAGATCCTGAGTCTGGGATACTCACCGATCTCACAGTTCTCTCCAGCAAAGCCCTGGTCACAGCTACAGCCATACATGGTGCCATTGGCTTTACAGGTGCCCCCATGCAGGCAAGGGTTGTTCTCACAGGGATCCAAGGGGACTGCAGGATGGACAGGAGTACGGGAAGGAGTCAGACCACCAAGTCTGCCTCCCAGGGAATCCAGACCTCAGACCCCTAAAGGCCCTCTTGTTCCACCCCTCTCTGTGGAGTCCCCTCTATAACTTCCCAATAACTAATTGCCAGCTTCCTCTCACATGCCCCTGTGATGAGCTTACTCTTTCCAGGAATTGGTCAAAGCATCTGTGGGGTGCCCTAGCTATGGCAAAGTCCTTCCTTGGACCGAACTAGAATGGGATTCCTGCAGCTTCTCTTAGGAAGTCTTCTCATAGAATATGGTTTAAGTGCCCTCCTTGACTTATCCCCATTTTTCTAGAAATATCCAACTGGTCATTGTACTTCTCATACTTTGGAGCAAAGAAGTGGACATAGGTTCTAGATGGGGTATGAACGGCACTGGGACCAGTGGGAACCATCACTTCCTTCATCCGTGTGGCTCAACCTCTTCTGATGCAACCTCAGTGGTTACAGTGTGGAGAAGTGGTGGATTATAGCAGTAATAACCATAGGCTGTGCAGTCAGAGAGGCTGGTTCAATTCCTGCCTCTGCCACTTACTAGGGAACCCTGGGCAAATTACTTCTGTGAATTTCAGTTGCCTAATGTATAAAATGAAAATACAAATAACTCATCCTGCTCTCCCAGTGCTGACCGTAATGCCATGACTGGCTCTCTGTACATCAGCCTGGGGCCTCATGAGGGGTCTCAACATTGCTTAACACGGACAGGGCATCCATGGGGAGTTGAATGTGAGGCCCTGTCCACCTCTCTCATTCCTCAGCTGGGCTTCCCTGGAGGCAGGAGGGTCACCCCTCCCCATCTCAGGGGCTCAGAGGCCTTGGTGGGTGGTCTCTGGACCACCCTGGAGTCTTGGAGGGGCAGAGCAAGAGCCCCCATGTACCCCAGATGACCCCTATCCCTTGTCAGACAGTGTCAACCCTTCCACTGCAAGATACCAGAAATGAGACCCGGAGGAGGGCAGGGCCTAGCTCAAAGCCACTCAACAGGACAGTACAAGAGCCAAGACTAAGGCCCTCTCTTCAGGCCCTATAACCTAGAATTTGTTTCTGTTTTGTCCTGGTCTGGAGGCCCACAAGAAACTGAGACGATGACAAGCAGTCACGTCCTCCCTGATCTTCTGGACTCCGCCTTCACCCTTAAGAGGTTGTTCTCCCCACAGCAGCCAGGGGGAGCCCATGTAAACCTGAGTCAGGTCATGTTCCTCCTCTGCCTAGACTCCTCCATGGCTCCCCATTGCCCTCACAGGAAAAGCCAAAATCCTTACTTCAGCCCACAGGGCCCGGTGCAATCTTCCCCAATATCTCCCTGCCTGATCCTCCTCTCCCTCCTTCACTTACTCCGCTCCAGCCACACTGACCCTGCTGTTCCTCCTACACACCAAACATGGTCCTGCCTCAGGGCCTTTGTACAAGCTATTCCATCTGCCTGAACTGCTTTCCCCCCAGATCTCTGCATGGCTCCTCTCTCACGTCCTTCAGTCTTGCTCAACTTCATCCTAACCCCGCTTCCAAAACCAAAACCCACCCACTGGCATCCCTCATCCCTTGCTTTACTTTTCTCTTTTGTCTTTATTACTTTCTAACCTCCAATATAATTTATTAGGACCATCATTTCTTATCCATGCCTCCCCCCAGAGCGGTGATGTTCCACATGGCAGCCACACACAGCTCTTTAAGTTTAAATTAATTAAAATGGAATAAAAGTTAAAACGCAGTTCCTTAGTCACACCAGCCACATTTCAAGTGCTCAGTAGCCACCAATGGCTCGTTGCTATTGTATTAGACTGCGTAGCTCGAGAACATTTCCATCACTGGGAAAGTTCTAGAGCATTGTTCTAGAATGTCACCTTCCAGAGGACAAGAGACTTGGTCTCAACATGGTGCCTGGAATAGAGCAAGCACTCAATAGTTGCTTGCTAACTGCATAAAGGTAGCTGCTGGCCTGCCCGCAGTGACTGAAGCCGGTCCCTGGGGCAGTGGCGTGTACCACCACGGATGGCCAGAGAGGCCTGTGGCTATTTCTGTGCCTGGTGCCACCCTGGCACGTGCGGGCACATGCGTGGGGCTGCCAGGCGCCAGGACGTGTAAGCCCCACCAGGTGCCCCGAGCTGCTGACACCTGCCCACAGACTGGCGGTGACTCAGTCGCTTGCTGGTGCTGCATTTATTTTTGGCTTCATTAGCATTTCTGCTGCAAGCAGTAGGTGAGTAGGCGCCCAGGTCTCCCCCAGCACTGGCTGCCTCTCTCCACCCCGGCTGCCCATGGCTTGAGTCTGGAGCCGAAAAACCAACAAAGTCCAAGACAGATCCAGTCGTGGCCCTGGGGGGCTCCTCTCAACACACTTTCCTTAGTACACTTCTTTGTGGTTTCCCTCCCACCTGACCACTCCTTCTCTAGTTCCTTTGGCCTTGGGCAAGCTTAACCCCTCCCCAAGACCTCAGGGCTTTTTGTTTTGTTTGATGTCAATGAAATAAGCATCTTAGAGCCCAGTGATTGAGACAGAGACTGTTGTCAGACAGCCTGGAATCAAACGTTATCCTTGACACTCCCCAGTTGCATGACTCTGCACAAGTCACTTGGCTTCCCTGTGCCTCAGTATCCCCATCTGTAAAGTTAGGATCATACTAGAACTTGTTCCTTAAGGACATTAAAAAGATTAACCAAGATGATTCCAGTAAAGTGCTCAGACCAACCCAAGCACAAAGGCAGTCGCCAATAAGCATAAGCCTTCATTGATGCAAGTGCCCCTGCCCAGGGTCCACCTGCCTCCTGGGCATCTAAGAAAAGAAGACGCAGCCCCAGACACAACCCAGAGATGACAGGGTGGGTGATGAAACCCTGCATTGGCTGTTTCCATCACCACGACGCTCTGCCTTCAAAAAAAGGAGCAAGGGCTTCCCTGGTGGTGCAGTGGTTGAGGGTCCGCCTGCCGATGCAGGGGACGCGGGTTCGTGCCCCGGTCCGGGAAGATCCCACGTGCCGCGGAGCGGCTGGGCCCGTGAGCCATGGCCGCTGAGCCTGTGCATCCGGAGCCTGTGCTCCGCAACAGGAGAGGCCACAACAGTGAGAGGCCCGCGTACCGCAAAAAAAAAAAAGGAGCAAGTGTTACTGATTGATTGTAAAACCAATCGTGTTAATAAGAGTGTTTTGCAACTCTGAAAAAGTGTGCCTTTTAATTAGCTGCTGCTTCTTCGTTTTTTGTTTTTTTTTTTTTTTAACGCTCACTTGACCGAAAGAATAGCTCAATATGGCAGGACCTAAAAAATAAAGGGCTGGAATTTGCAGGCTGAGTTATAGGCAGACCTGGCCCCAGGAGAACAGGGTGATGGCTTTCTCTGGACTCTGCTGGGCATAGAGCAACCAAGGCACATGTGGATTTGGGTGCCAATTGAGGTTTGACCACTGACTAGCTGGTAGTGACATACCTCCCTGAGCCTCAGTTTGCTGTCTACAAAATGGGGGTGATGCCCACCACTCCCACCCCTTCCCAGCACCCACTTTAGCTGTGGCTTGAGGCCCCCCCACGTTTTGCACCACTGAATTCCGGCTGCAATTCAACACTTGTCCAGGAAGGTCCCCCTGCCATGCCTCCTCCCTCCAGCCCCACCCCAGGGGGGTTGCCTGTAACCAGCTCTGTCTTCCCCAGACTGAGGCATCGCTGAAGGCAGGACCCCAGCATCACACAACACTGTCAGCTGAGAGTGGCCATGAACATGATTTGCTGACTGTACTCATCCCCCAAACCAAACTCCGCCCAACACCTCATCATTGCCTCATTACTCGCTGTTCATAAAACACATCAAACACAGCTTCACCTCCTGGCCTTTGCCCAGGCTAGTGCCTCTGCCAGGAATACACTTTCTGTAATTCAACTCGGCCTAATGAGCTCCCGCCTTCAACATCATCCCCTGCTAGAAACCTTCCCAGGCTCCCAAGAACAGTCCTTCCTCCCAGCTCTGGCCTACCCCAGCCCCTGGTTCCTGAGCACAGACACAGTGACCTGATGAGACGACGAGCTTCCAACTCACCCTCCTCTGCACTCCCATTCGCAGGGGTTCCTGGCAGGGCTGGCTCCTCTCCACTTGCTGCCTCCTCCCAGAAGCTCTCCACACCTGGGCTCCCCGCCAGGACCTCCAGCTCAAACTCCTCTGGACCCAGGGAGGCAGGCAGCAGAGTGCTGGGGGAGTCCCACGGCACTATAGGCTCTCCCGAGGAAACCGAAATGGGCTTGTCCTTGCTGGCTGCTGTCGGTGTCCAAGGAGGAAGAGCGGGCTCCCCTGAGGGGCTGCCCTCATGTGGAGGCTCCAAGCCTCTCAGGGTGCCCTGGGTCACCATCTGGCCCTCCGGCTCTGGACGGGGTTGGGAGCTTGAGGAGGCCATTGTGGGCATGGCCAGGACCCCAACCTTGTCCCCCAGATCCAGGGACATGAGGGACATCACCACACTTGTATCCACAGCCGTTTGAGGGCTCAAGGTGGGGCTTTCAGCTCCCTCAACCACGTAGGATCCAGGTTTCCAATTCCCACCAGCACCGCTGGTGTCTAGTGCGGCCATGGAATCCATGGGACCCACTGTGGCTTCTCCATCTGTAGCAGCCGAAGGCTCCAAACGCGGGGTGACCTTGGGCATCAAGGAGACCCCAGGGACCCCCAAGGGTGCAGATGGGGAATGGGGGTCTAGCCCTTCACTGTGCAGTGACGGCCACATGCCCTGTGCCTCGTCCAAGTTGGCCTGCAAGCTGGAAGTGGGGGTCTCTGCTGTGTTGAAGACCCCAGACTCAGACCCCAAGATGCCTCTGGCTCCCATGGGCTCAGTGGCAGTCTCAGTGGGAGTGACGGCCGCCACCACATTCCCATCCACAGAAGCCTGTGGGTTGGATCTGGGGTGCTCAGCTTTGCTGAGCCCAGTAGGTCTGGTCCCCCCAGTTTTTCCGAAGTCTGCTCTGAAGGAGTTAGGACCAGCTCCAGCTTGTGTGTCTGTGGCTGCCTGAAAAGCAGCTGTAGGACTTCCTTCTCCATGGCTGCTGAGTGTCAGGGACGTGGCCTCTCCACCTTGTCCCGTCAGGCCCAAGGAGGAGGGCAGGGAATACACTTCTGGATGGATGGGATCCTGGGGGCTGGCCTCGATCTCTGAGGCAGGGGAGGGTGGGGCAGCAGCCATGGCTTCACTATACCCCTTTACCTCACTGGCATCAGTGGGGAGGGGCGTAGGGTGTGACAGGAGCCACAGTTTGGGGGCACGAAGCATGGCTATGACAGGGAGGTCTGGAGAAATGACTGTGGGAGAAGCCTCCCAGCGGGCAGTGCTGGGGCCCTTCAAGGGGTTGGGAGCCAAGGCAGTGGCCTCCGAGGAGGACCAGGGCAGGTCGGGGGTGGCTGGCCTCACACTGGGGCCCTTGGCTTCCTCTAGTTCCAGGCCAAGGGTGATGGGTGGGACCATGGTTGGGGGCCACAGCCAGGGCTCTGGGGGGCTCCTGCCACCAGGGGAACCTGAAACAATATCAACAGTAATTATAATTATCTCTCAGCAGCTCCTTCGGCTGATTGTCTCCTTGGCTCCAGGCCTGAGGAAGAGGGGTCTTCTGAGGCTTGGTGAGGCCAGGGGACCCAACTGTGACTCGGAGTCTCCTCCCCTGTCCCCCTTACATCCCCAGGCAGGTCCCATCTCCCCCTTGGACCCCACTCACCAGCTCCAGGCACATCCACCTCATTGGTCAGCACAGCCCAGGGGCTTTGGCTCCGGCCACTCCCCAAGGCGTCAGTGGCTCCTGTGGCCAGGGGAGGCTCCACGTAATTCCCAGCAACCTCTGGGGTGGGGGGCTGGACGCTGGCCTGGAGCACCCCCTTCAGCCCTCGCTGGGGTTCCTGTTGCTGGAAGTGGCGCCCATTCAACCCTTTAAAGCGCCCCCTCCTCCTGGGCGTGGGGCTGGCTGGGGTTGCCTCTGTGTGCATGCCCACCGCAGTGCCTGCCTCCACGTTGCTGGGGGCGGGGGACACCGTGCTCAGCCACACCTCCTCAGCCTCCAGAGCAGGCCTTGAGGCTAGTGTGAGGCCCCCAGTGGCAGGACTGGGGGTCTCTAGAGACTCCTGCTTCTCTGCCAAGATCAGAGGCTCTTCTTCCCCACTGGACACCAGAGGCTCCTGGAAGTCTGGGGTGACTACCTCCTCCTCCTCCTCCAGGCTGGTCTCCAGTTCTTGGGCGGGGGGCCCTTCTGCTGACAGAATCTCCCCCTCATCCCCAGACGACGGGGTCTCTGGGTTTCCACGTTGTGATGTAGGGTGATGAGCTGTGGAAGAAAGCAGAAGAGGTTGTGTTAGGCCCAGGGGCTGGCTTGGAAGTTCTGCCTGAAGTCTACCCACATTCCAGCATGCTACAGCAGAGATCGTCTATGTATCTCTGTCTCTCTGCGCCCCTCTGTCTCTCTGAGTTGTTTCTGGGATCCCCCCTGACTGAGAGACGGAGACGCAAAGTTATCATCCTCGCTGTTCAGGCTGGGGTCCACTGTCAAGGTCAGAGTCAACCGGTCACAGTAAAGGGTCAAGAGACAGCTTGGCTGGTGGGTGAAGCTCAGGCAGTGGCCAGCTCTCAGGGGGGCAGGTCAGACCTGGACCATGGCTCCTCCCACGGAAGAGAAAGCGCCTAATGGACATGGCCTTCCTACGAAGAGATCCCAACACCCCCCCACCCCCGCTTACACATACATAAGACTCAGTTCCTTGGACTTGACTTGAGGTTTGCAGCTTCTGAGGGTGTGGCCCCACCCCAAGGGTGAGGGTCATCCCGGGTCCCATCCCTGGGGGTGTGGCCTTGCTCAGGGATCATGGCTAGTTGGCATCACTTCCTCCCCAGCGGGTGCTCATGGGCAAGGCTCCAGGTGAGAACTGTTCCATCCAGGGGTGTGTCTCTCAGAGATCTCAGGAGACATAGCCCACCCACTAAACAGGGCTTCCCCCCAGAGTTTGGTCTTTTCTGGGGCTCGTCCTCCTCTAAGGCGGGGATCCTACGGAAAGCTTGTCTCAGGGGTATGACCTTTCCCTGGGGGCGTGGCTCACGCAAGTTTTCTTGCGTCTCTCCCCTGCCTGACCTCCACCTCTACTAGAAAGCCAAGCTCCCGGGGGCGCGGCCGTTATCAAGGTGCACGCCCTTGGGGCGTGGCCACAGGGGGACGCACACTCAAGGGGCGTGGCCTCACGCGCACCTCGGAAGCAGTAGGCGTCGTAGCGCTCTCCCGGCGCCGGGAAGCGGGTGCGGTTGGCGAAGCTATAGACGGTGCGCACGCCAGGGACTGGGCCCCCACAGCGCCGGCGCGGCGTCTGGATCGGGTAGCGCACGCTGCCGTCGGCCAGCCAGCCCGGGTCGCACTGGTCCAGGCCCTCATGCCAGGCCAGGTGAAGCTGTCCAACCGAGGCCAGCACGGCGCCCTGGCGGCGGCACTGGGCACGCGCGCCGGACAGTGTCAGGCGGCGGGCCAGGCCTACGTAGAAGACCTCGCCTGCGGGAAGGCGCGGGAGAAGGTCAGAGGGGCCCCAAGAACCCTCCCACGGAGCCCGGCAAGGGGGTCCCACCCCAAATAGCCCTGATCTGGCTGGATCTGGGTTGCGGCAGCCGCAGCTGCGTGCCCCCATCGCCAGAACATCACTGTCGTTACCTCTCATGCAGTGCTAAGAGGGGGCTTCACTTTCTTTTTCAAGTGAGGTAACTCAGGCCTCAGGTAACTTAAGGAGTTGAGCTTCAGAGAGAGGGAGGGCCTTGGTGAGGGGGGTTCAGTGAGGAGGGAAGTAGGAAGAGGGAGGGGGGGCAGGAAGTGGGAGAGACTCAGAGAAGGGGACAAGGCCTCAGAGAGGGAAGAGGCTCAGAGAGAGGGAAGGGGCACAGAGAAGGAGAGGGGCTCAAGGAGAGGAGGAAGGCTCAGGAAACCGGTGGGCTCAGATCTTGGCTGCAGGTTTAGAGAGGGATGAAACTTAGGAGAGCTAGGAAGGACTTAGAGAAGGATGGGGGTTAGGGAGGGTAATGGGGCTCAGGGAAGGGGGTGTTCTGCCAGCCCCAGACTTACCCCCCAGCTCACGGGCAAAGCAATACACATCGTAGAGTTCCCGTGGGTCTCGCCTCCCATAGTTCCTCACCCCTGGAAGGCTGCTACGGTCACCATAGCAACCAGGACGGGACTGGGTGATAGGATACCTGACAAGACAAGGTGGGGGTCCCTCTCAGATGTGTGCTCCTGGGGCCCCCAAGGACCATCTTTCTCCAGGGGCTAGCTCTCCATCTCCCTACCCTGTGTACCCCCTCACCGAACAGTGCGGTCAGAGAGCCACCCGGCATCACAGTTGTCAAAGCCATCCTCGAAGGCAGCCTGCAGGTGCCGCGGGGCTGCAATGGTGGCCGAGTTGAGACGGCAGGCCTCCTGGGCCTCAGCGAAGGTCAGCGAGTAGCGATCCTGGGCTGCTCGGTAGTGGAACACAACACCTATGGGGAAACATCCAGGATGATTTATGCTGTAATCTTCAAGAACAGACCTTGCTCTTGCAGAATGCCTCCCCACCACCCAGTCTGATAATAACAGACCTGCTGCCCTACACTGCCCTGTACCAAGTCTGTTCACTCAGCAACAGGCATAGTGCTAGGGTGATGATGGGGAGTGAGACTGATATGCCTCCATTTTACAGATGAGGAAATGATAGCAATGGCCATAAAGGGCTAGAATTTGTTAAATATTTGCTATGTAAAAAGCATTTATAAGCATTATCTCATTGAAATCTTACAGCAACCCTATGATTATCCCTATTTCCAGAGGAGCAAACTAAGGCTCAGAAAGGTTGAGGGACAGGTCTAAGGCCACATAACCTGTATAAGGGAGAGCCAGAAGTTATATCCAGAAAGATCTGACTCCAAAGATAGCACTCTTCATGCCTAGGGTTAGGCTCTGGAGGTGACAGGAGGCATGGAGAAGAGTGAGAGAGAGATTCTGCCTTTTAGGAATTAAGTACATGCATACATAGGGGAAGCAAAGGCAGCAGTGGGTGATCAAATGTGGTGGTTTTTAAAAATTTTTTATTTATTTTGGCTGCATTGGGTCTTCGTTGCTGCGCACGGGCTTTCTCTAGTCGTGGCGAGTGGGGGCTACTCTTCGTTGCGGTGCGTGGGCTTCTCATTGCAGTGGCTTCTGTTGTTGTGGAGCATGGGCTCTAGGTGCACAGGCTTCAGTAGTTATGGCACGTGGGGTCTAGAGCACAGGCTCAGTAGTTGTAGCACACAGGCTTAGTTGCTCCGCGGCATGTGGGATCTTCCCAGACCAGGGCTCAAACCCGTGTCCCCTGCATTGGCAGGCAGATTCTTAACCACTGCGCCACCAGGGAAGCCCCCAAATGTGGCTCTTGCCCAGCTTAGAAATGGAGTCACGGAAGGCTTCCTGGAGGAGGTGATATGTAAGCCAGGACATGAAGCATCAATAAGCTCACTGTGACTCAAATTCTGATTTAGGGATGAGAGAAATGGCTGAGCAAAACAAAGGTGTTAAACATTTTGCTCCATTTTATCAAACTGAGAGCTCCCAGAAGGCAGCAGCTGTGTCTCACTCATGGCTATGTCTCCAGCACCAGGCTGGCGTGTGGTAGCTGCTCAATAAATGTTTGGCTGAATGAACGAACTAACCAAACCCAGAGATGGAATTCTCTTCTTTCACCACTTATCAGTTTTCTTTGAGGTTTATCAGTTTTGAGAACAAGGCCTTGGAAAGGGGATGATTGGTTGACCCCATAAAATATGCAGTGAGACACTGTTGGCTGGGGAAAGACTGTGCTCCAGAACAGAGGGTGCAGGGACTTTGCTCCTGGCCAGCATAGGTTAAGGGAAATTGACTTCCCAGTAAGAGTCCACAGGATATTCTCCACACAACAATCCATTCATTGGGCTTCCCTGGTGGCACAGTGGTTAAGAATCCACTTGCCAATGCAGGGGACACGGGTTCAAGCCCTGGTGCAGGAAGATCCCACATGCCTTGGAGCAACTAAGCCCATGCGCCACAACTACTGAGCCTGTGTTCTGGAGCCTGCGAGCCACAACTACTGAGCCCACAGGCACAACTACTGGAGCCCATGATCTGCAACAAGAGAGGCCACCGCAATGAGAAGCCTGCACACCAAACTAAGAGTAGCCCGCACTCGCTGCAACTAGAGAGAGCCCACGCGCAGCAATGAAGACCCAAAACGCAGCCAAAAAACCCCACAAATCCATTCATTGATTCATTCGTCAAATATCAATTGATCATCTTCTGTGTGTCATGCCCTGTCCTAGGACTTTGATTTAATAATTAAAAAAAAAAATTTTTTTGCCTTGTTCATCTTGATTGGTTAGGAAAACAGAAACTACACTATTTCAACAGAAACAATTTAATATAGGAATTGGTTACATTGGTGACTTATTTACTTAATCTATATTTTCGATCCACTTTTTAAAAAGAACTTCACTTTTTAAAAACATTTATTTTAAAAGGAAATTTGTATTCCGATTTTAAATAGAAAGCCAATATCCTTTGCCTTATGCGAAAGTAGGTAACCGTGAAATGGACTTAAAACAAGGTTATGAAATCCTATGAAATGCTGTGGTCTATAAGAGACTGAGCCAGAGGCTGCTCTCTCTTAGCTAAAAGAGAAAGAAAGAGATGTTAAAGAGAGAGGCGTACCCATGGAGACTTTCTTCCTCACTTTATCAGAAGAACTGAAAGCAAATCACTGTTCAGGGAGTGATTTCTTTTCTTTCCTTTTTTTTTTTTTTTTTTTTGCTTGTGGGATCTTAGCTCCTTGACCAGGGATCAAACCTGGGCCCTCGGCAGTAAAAGTGCAGAGTCCTAACCACTGGACAACCAGGGAATTCCCCAGGGAGTAATTTCTAAGGTGACATTCAGTGGATGGGCTTCCCCATCCCAGCCTTGGCCCCTCCCCTTCCCCCAACTGACCCGTCACTTCCAGGGGCACCAGGTCCTGCTCATCCTCGATGCCCCTCACCACCTGGCAGCGGTACAGCCCGGAGTCGCTGGCCCTCAGTGGCCCCAGTAGCAACGTGGCGTTGACCCGGTGCCGCGGGTAGGCAGGTAGTGACACGCGTCCCTGCCAGCCCTTGGCCACTCGAACCACGTTGTCCTTGGCCACTAGGATGGGCAAGTCCTGCCGTTGGCCTGATGCAGTCCGCACCTTGGTCCACTTGATCCGAGGGGCTTCTCTGGCTGCACCTGGCCGTGGCCTCAAGGTGAAGAGACAGGGCAGGGCCACCAGCTCTGCCAGCGCAGCCCGCACCGACCCAGACCCCACCTTCTGCATGTGGAGCCCCTTCTCAGCAGTGGCAGCAGCAGTGGCGTCCTGTGTGCCTGGGGTGGAGGAGGTGGAGAGAGGGCCTGACTGAGAGGCAAGGACCCTCTGACTGAGGCCAGAGAGGTTAGGTTGCCTACACAACATCACAATGCCGTACACAGATCTGTGATCTGCAACCCATCTGTGAGCAGAAGAGGGGTAATAGGGTCGAATCCCTTCATAGTTCTGCTTCCCCTCAAAGTCCAGACCCTGGAGGCCAGGGATTTAACTCTCAGTGTCACTGACTCACTATATGTCCATGGGCAAGTCACTATTCTGCTCTGAGCCATGGTTTCCCCAAAAGTTAAGCGAGAGACAGCCATTGGAAGAGAAACGGTGTTTGTGGAATACCTTCTATATAACAGGCACTTTATAAATAGCAATCAGCTCATTTGATTTTCATAACCATCTGCAGAGGTAGCCATGTCTCATCCTCTTTTGGGGGAGTTGAGGAAATTGAGGCTCAGAGACATCATTATAATTGCGTAAGGCCACAGAGCAAATCAGGAGGCGTTTCTAAAGTCTGGGCTTTTGACCGCTACTGGGGAGATGCCAGGGAGAGGCACACAGACCTTTATTTCTATTGTCCCACCTATGGCAGGCATCACTAATCAATCTTCATACTATTCTCTCTCCCTCGTTTTTTTCTCTCTCTCTTCAGCTCATCTCAGCAAAACAGTGAGAGGCGGGAACCTCTAGCCTCCGCTGGCAATGACTAAAAATAACCTCTCAGGTGTCTTGTTCGCTTTTGACTGTTCAAAGACTTTTTTCATCTATTCTCATTTTATTCTCCAGACCAAGCCAGAGAACCAGCAGGAGAAGGCTCTCAAGTTAAAAAGCTGCCCCATCTTGTCAATTCTCCAGACCCCAACCTCTCCCACCGCACAAGCCAACTCACCCTGTTCCCCAGCCACAAAGAGCAGCATCTGGAGAATCAGGAGGCCTGAGACCCAGACAGACATGGCCCCCATTCTGGACCTGAAACAAGATGGAGAGGAAGGAAGGGGTGAGTACAACCGTCCTAGACAGTCGGCAAGAAAGGACCAATTCCTCCCACTCTACAGATCTGGAAACTGGGGCTCAGAGAGGCCAGTGTGTCACTCAAGGTCACACAGTCAGCAAGCCAGGGCTGTGCCAGAATCCGAACCCAGGACCAACTGACGTCAGAATCCGAGCAGTGAAGTCCTATGGTCAGAGCATGGGTGCTGGAGGGAATCAAACCTGGGGTTGTCTTTTGCCTGTTCCTTGCTGGGTGACCTTGAGCAAGTAGCTTAGCTTCTCTGTGCTTCAATTTCTTTGCAGGTCAGATGGGGATAACATGAGGTAGTTGGAAGGGATAGGTGAGTCAATATAGTCAATACATATAAAATGCTTAGAACTGCCTGGAATGAAGGAGTAAATTTCAGCTGCTATTATTGACTTTAACATAGCCAAGATCAAAGTCCCATTTTTCAAGTCAGCCTCCCAAATCAAATTGGGGGCTCCTAGAGAGCAGCAGCCAGTCCTAGTCTGCCTGGGGTCCCCAGTTCTGGCAGCAGACTGGACTCCAAGCCAGCCTGTAATCTGGGTTTGCTGACTGACACGATTCTCAGCTTCAATTCCAGGATTTGGTTGTCGCCAAGATTCTATTCCTGGTTTCTGGGATTTTTGAAGAGCTGCCAAGTCCCAGCTGGAGGAAGGGACCTCGCCCTCGCCCACCCCATCCTCCTCCTGAATTCATACTGACTGGAAAAGATGCCTTCTAGGTCCACAGAGAAACTCCAGTTGTGGGTCTAGACTCCTATAGGGGTTGTGGCACATGAGCATAAAGTGGACAAATATTGAGCACTACTTGTAAGCAAGGCCCATTCCAAACACTGGGATACAGCAGTGCCCTCCCAAACCTCACATTCTTCCAGACTAGAAACCCTGGGGTGGTGGTGCGTCCTACCCCTCTGGAACCCCCTTCCCCTTCCCCCGCTGGGGGGGCTCAGAAGGTGGGGGCAGATGGGAAGTTAGAACATCACCTACAAACCCAGCCCTTGCACCCTCCTCCTGATAAAAGAATAGCCAGTGTGGATGGAGTCCAGAATAGGGTCCTGAGGGGGACAGCTGGCCCCACCATAGGGAGGCAGGCCAGGGACCTGTCCGTGGTGCTGAACTCTTCGGCAGCACTACCCACCCCCTTGGTCTCCTTCTTGCCTTCTTAGGGCAGCATCTCGGGGTCCAGAGAGGGTGAGCGGTTTGCCTGGGGCTGCACAGCAGGGCAGAGGCCAGCTTCTGGGACGGTGCCCCTAACTACCGACCTGTAAACCTCAGCAACCTCTGCCTCCATCCCGGGCTGTCCTCATTTCTCCCCCTTGGAACCCTGAGCAGGGCGGGGTCCCCTGTTGGCTGTCCAAGGCCTGGATGGGTATTAGAGGCTGGGGCAGGACTCTGGGCTGCACCTACCCCAAGAGAGTTTTAGGAGGGGGCGAGTTCAGAGAATTCTCATGCACGTGCACACACACACATACTCTGTATGGTTAAGAGCTCAGACTATATCCACATGGCTTGGCTTCAAACCCTGCCTCTCTACTCCCTACATGTTGCAGGATCCTAGACAGCTGCTTCATCACTCCGTGCCTCAGTTTTCCCACCTGTAAAATAGGGATCAACCAGCACATACTTCAGAGTGTTATTGTGAGAATGAAATGAGCTAAGACGTGTGAAGTCCAAGAAATGTTCACTTAAACAACAGCTGCTTATACACAAAGCCTTGTGTACACACTCAAATATGCAATGGTGGTCCAACAAGGTGACACACAAAGGCTCAGTTGCACTACCCCCCAGGCCCTCCCCCACACACCCCATCCCCTCCAGTTGCACCTCACACACCCACACCCCTTCTCTTAAAATACCTCTTCCCCAGGGCCACTAGAGGTGAGCATTTACACAGCTGTCTGGGGCTTGTCCCCTCATTAATAATGCATGAGCCTCATACATATGCAAATAGGGGCCTGTGGGGCTTTGTGGGAGGGGTGGCCCAGGAGGGGGGAGAGAGAGAGAGAGAAAGAGAGAGAGTGTGTGTGTGAGAGAGAGAGTGTGTGTGTGTGTGTGTGTGTGCGCGCGTGTGTCTCTCCCTCCCTCACATCCACCTCCTGTCTCAGAAGCCACTGAGTGAGGGTGAGTTTGCCAGTAGGCATTTTTGTGTGTTTGTGCCTGCGTGTGCATCCAGGCAAGGATATCCATGAGGTTGCTCCCTGTGGTGTGTGAACATGTACGAGGGTCCACAGCAGCAATATGCACTGGGTGGGGCGTAGGGAACCCAGTGTGGTCTCTGGATGTGTGGGTTCAAGTACCCCTCAGCAGGGGCTATGAGCACACGTGTGTATGTGTTACTGGCCTTGGAGTCAGAGCATATTTGTGTGCATGGGCTCGAGCATGGAACTCCTTGGAGAAGAAAGGAAACCGGGCTCAGTAAATCATCTCAGGTTGTCCCTTGGAGACCTGAACCCCTGTCAATGTCTCTCCCATAAGCTCCCCAACTCTGTACACAGACCAGATCTCACACTCACCCACTCAGGGTCCACACTGCCAATCACATGGGGAGGACCCTTGCTGCCCACACGGGACACATACACAGCCACACACTCTAGGCTCAGAGCCTAGGAGACACACACACTCAAAGATTCACAGTGACATTAACAAAGAGAGACAATATGGGCACTTACAAGCCAGGCAGCACGTCTTCTGCACAAAGACACACACCCACAGTCTCAGGCTCCCCACATAAACCCCTCGATGAGGCCACTCTGTCAGACACAGTTCCTCACACACACTCACTCACGTAGCTGCCAGCCCCTGGCACAGACCAGGCTGGATAAATTGTGGCTTTGGTGACTGGTGGGCACACATCATTTTGCAACCTGGTGAAGTGGCCCCCAGCACAAGTTTCCTGACAAAGACACAACCTTGGTCACATTAGAGTCACAGAGGGCCCCGGGTTCCCCCATAAGCACACACCTTCTCCCAGTATGGGGTACACACACACACACACACACACACACACACACACACACACACACACAAAGTCCCTACCTCCTGGGGGACGCCTTCCGTTTGGAAATGTCCACAAGCCAACGAGGCTGCTGGGGTCTGGGGTCCCATGGTCTGCCCAGCCCTCCCTCCTGGCCCTTGCCCCACATCCCCCGCTAGGGCCCAGCGCCAACCCTCTCCTCAGCCTGGCTGTCTCCCATTAATGCTGCTGAGAGGAACAAAGAGGAACAGGAATGGGGACTGCTCCTGCCCAGGCTGGGCCTGGGGTCCCAGCCCCCTCCTTCCCAGCGCCTGTGCCCCCAAGCCAAGCCAGGACTTCCACATGCATCCATGTGGCCAGATGGAACGGAAGGGGTGAGGCAAGGATCTGTGTCTAGCTGTGAGGATGTGGCCAGATGTGGAAGTACTGGGGTGGCTCCCCTCTAGAGACTGGGTGCTCTTTACGGGTCCTTGGGATCCATAACTGGGGGCTTTAAGAGGCTCTCAACTAGCATTCACCTCGGAGACACAATGTGCTCCCTGGGAGAAGGGACAGCTCCCCAACTCCAAGTTCCGGGGAACAACAGGGACCACCTTGGGATGGAGCCCCCAGAGCCTCCTCCCCGAGTCAAGATGTGGTGACAAGACTTGAGCCAAAAAGACAGGGAGACTGCAGGGCACCCCTTCCCTATCGGGATTCACTCTCAGTGCAGACCCCGTCCATTGGGCTCAGGCTGGTCTGGGAGCCCCCTCCCCACTGCAGTCCACCCTGGAATCCTGCATTCATCTGCAAATTGGGAATCCCCACTTAAAATCTTGGGGTGTCTCAGCTCAGACACGGGGTGCCCTGTTCCAGAGTCCCCCACACAACGTGTGGATGTCCCCCTCTTCTCTCTGAACTCGGGTGCCCCTTCCCTAGCCTTGGTTCCCAGTGCCTCCCCAATTCTAAGACCCACCCCCAGCCCGGCCCCTTCCCCATCGCGGGGTCGTCTCCGAATTCCCCAGACAACCTTGCCCCCAAATCCGAATCCCCTTAACATTCCCAAGCCCTCTCCCAGTGTGGGTTCCCTCCCCAACCCCGGGGCTTCCCTCCCCCTCTAAACCCCCTCACCATTCTGGGGGCTTCTCTCTGATCCCCCCTCCCCAATCTCGGGCTCTGTTTCTATTTTCAAGGACTTCTCCCTCAACGCGGCCCCCTCCCCACGACGGACCCCCACCTGGCTCCTAGCTCGGACGCATCCCGCGGCGGTCAACCGGCACAAAGGACGCTCTGGCTGCTCTCAATCCGCGCCGGGTCCACCCTTGAGCCCTGTGCTCCGCTCGCCCCAGCGCCGCCTCAGCGCTTATAAAGGGGCTGCGGGGCTGCTCTGCGCATGCGCTCCTGGCAGCCAGCCGCCTCCAACTGCGCGAGGGAGGGCGCTCCCTCTGCCTAAAAGCCCCTCCCTAGTCCTACGACCACTCACCCCACCCTGGGGAAGACTGTTCCTGACTTCCTCCCATTCACTTCGCCCCAGGTGCCACGTTAAGTGTCCCCAGACGCCCCGCAGTGGGGCCTGCTCCATCTTACAGATGGGGAAACTGAGACCCCAGGGAGACGAAGTCTCTCCCAAGGTCACGCAGAGGGGAAGCACTGAGCTGGGATTCCAACCCTGGTCTGCCTGACTCGGCAGGTTCACACTTGAAGCAGTTTTGTCTACAGTTACTGTTTTACGCCATGTATAGAGAGGAAGCTGAGGCTCAGAGAGGACAGAAAGCTCCCTGGTTGGTTCACACAGCTGGTAAGAGACTTGCAGAGTCAGAGCCCAGGTGTGTCACACCCAGAGCTGTTTCTGCCAGCGCCAGCTAGAACTATCATTCATTCATTCATTCATTCCCTTACCTAGTCAACTTTTATGGAGCACCTGCCGTGGACCGGGTACTGTTGTTACAGAAATACTTTGGCCTTGAGCAGGCGGCATGTGCGTGTCTTTGCAGGGAGACCCCTGATCTTAAAAGGTCTACAGTGGACTATTATTCAGCCATAAAAAGGAATGAAGTACTAATATATGTTACAACATAGATGAATTTTTATTTTTATTATTATTATTTTTTTCCTTTTTGTGATATGCGGGCCTCTCACTGTTGTGGCCTCTCCCATTGCGGAGCACAGGCTCCGGACGCTCAGGCTCAGCGGCCATGGCTCACGGGCCCAGCCGCTCCGCGGCATGTGGGATCTTCCCGGACCGGAGCACAAACCCGTGTCCCCTGCATCGGCAGGCGGACTCTCAACCACTGCGCCACCAGGGAAGCCCATAGATGAATTTTTAAAACATTATGCTGAGTGAAAGAAGCCAGACACAAAAAATCACAGTATGAGTCCATTTATATGAAGTGTTCAGAACAGACAAATACAGAGGCAGAGAGTAGATAAGTGATCACCAGGGCCTTGAGGGAGGGGGAATGGGGAGCGATTGCAAATGGGTACAGGGTTTCCTTTTAGGGTGATGGAAATGTTCTAGAACTAGATAGTGGTGATGGCTGCACAATAATGTGAGTGTAGTTAATATTGTACACTTTCAAATGGTAAATTTTATGTTCCGTGTATTTTACCACAGTGAAAAATGGAAATGAAGGAGAACAAAAACTTAAAGAAATCAGCCCTCTACCCAGCTGGACTTCCTTCCCAGGGTCTTAGTTTCTCAGCACTGAGAATGGGCTGTGCTGGTCGGAGGGTCTGTGCACTCCACCAGTGTCCTGCATCTGTGTGTATGTGTGTGTGTTTGCATCTCTGAGGGTGGGTTTCAGTCTGGTGGGGGGACAGACAAACAGGGAACTAGATGATTTCGGCAAGATTACCAAAAAGGGGGTGAGAATGAGTGAAGAATGAGGACCCCAGGGGAGCAAGGTTGCCCTGGAAGGTCTGTAAGTGTCAGACTGCTGTTCCAAGGGGTGGGCTAGTGGTGGCCCTAGGGGCCAAAGTGACACAATGGGGAACTATGCTCAGTGTCCAACTTCTCATCACAGATGAGGGATGGAGGTCGGGGATCACACTGATATAAGTGTCTGCAGGTGACAGGCGGTGGGGACAGGGGTCTGGGTGACATGGGTGGGAGCTGCAGCTTGGCCTCACAAGTCCACACTTCAAAACCCCTCTCTGGGGAGTTCCCTGGGCGTCTAGTGATTAGGATTCGGCACTTTCACTGCTGTGGCCAGGATTCAATCCCTGGTTGGGGAACTGAGATCCTGCAAGCCATGCGGCATGGAAAAAACAAACAAACAAAAACCCCCAAAAAACCAAAACCCTCTCTGCAGCTCCTAACAGTGGTGTAACTCTGGGCCAGCCATTTCGTCTTTCTGTGCCTCAGTTTCCCTGTCGAAAACAGGGATAATTAAGAGTAACCACCTTACAGGGTTGCTGGGAGAATGAAATGGGAAGCAAACACACAAGCTGGGGGCTGCTATTGTGCTGCTGCCCATTTTCCAGCTGGGAAAACTGAGGCTCAGGGAGACAGAACATGTGCTTGAGGTTGCAGAGTATGGGTAGGGGCCAAGTGGGAGCCCAGGTCCGTGGCTTCAGAACCAAGTTGATGCCCATCCTGACTCCCCCAGCCCTTTCACTCCCCCACCCCCTGGCTCCCCTGGCTGGTGCCAGGGCTGAGCTTAGAGGGGCTGGCCTGGGGCCCGGGAGCAGGCTGTTGCTGGGGGCTTGAATGAGGCAACCTTGCCTGGGAATCTGCTGGGCTCAAAGAGCTATTTATAGGCCTGCACTGGGAATGGGCCAACCACCCCCCTTCCTCCAGCCCTGAGTGCTCTGTCTGTCTACACTGGGGCCTGGGCCAGGGGCTGCTGCGAGTGGGGGGAGGGAGCAGGGGAGGGTGCTTGTGAGCCAGAACAGGAGCAAGGAGGCAAGACCCTCCAGGACATCTGGGCATCAGGGGTGGACAGTGTCCCCCGGAGTGCTTTTCACACACCCAAGGTGACATACTGACAGGGCACATGCAACCATATTCACTCCTGTCACATACAATGTTACCAATAACCACTGATACAGAGTCACATGCCAGAGACACAGTGACAGCATAGGCAGCTCGTATACCACCGTACCCAGCCAGGCCACATATAAGTCACACTGGCCATACACAAGTCATGTCTGCTGCACAGCCAAACTCACAGATGTGAGCCCAGCTGCACCTAGTCCCTTCACACTCAAACACACCCATTGCTGTGCACACCCACTGAAACTTAGCCTTCCTGGCAGCCACAAACAGCCCACATTTGCCCCATGTTGTTTACACACTACTCTGTTTACAGCCGTGGCATTACCTACAGACAGCCAGCACCCAACCATGATCACCTGACACCAAGTCACCAACATGGAGACAGTCCCCCGGGGCCATGCTCACAGCACAGCCACTCGGCCAGTTGTGGCCCTAGGTGTTCTCAAGTGAACTCAGCTCAATCCCTTCATGCTTGGCCGACCCCTCTCATGCCTATTGTCATCTCCACTTCCCCAGGCTTCCAGGTTCTCAGGCTTGCCCCCTGCGAGGACCAACAAGTCCAGTTGGAAACAAGTGAGCATCCGTTTACTCTGAGCTGGGCCCTGTGGTACTCATGCAGGCCCCGGTGGATAAATCAGACCCGGACCTGCCCCATAGAGGGGCTGCCAGCCCAGGGGACTCCATCACCCCCACCCCCACAGACCCTCCAGGCTGGGGTCTTGGGGGCAACCATTACACTAATTCCCCAGGGGGAACTGAGGCCTGAAGCAATCTGAGGGCTTTTCCCCGCCCTACTCCGGGATGAGAAACTCATGGGAAGTGGGACCTGTTTTCTGCCATGAGTGTGGCTGCCTCCCCAGGGAGAGTCCCTGCTGACCCATACTTGCTGTGTGACTTCAGCAAATCCCTGACCCTCTCTGAGCCTCCAAGTCCTCTCCTGAAAAATGCAGAACTCAGCTCAGTGGATAGAGTGAGCTCTGGAGAGAGCTCCAGAGTCAGACTGGGGTTTGTATCCCGGTTCCCCTTGGTGACCTTAGCCAAATGGCTTCTTTGCTTCAGTTTCCCTCAGCCAACCAGAGTTACAGCTCCTGGCTCTTCTAGACCTCCCTCTGCCCCATCCCCCGGGGTGAGGGAGGAGGGAGTGCCTAGTGTCTTCTCACTAAGGCAAATGAATGGACCACTTTTGGCTGCCCTGCTGGGAGCTTAGAGTTGCTAATTCCCTGGAGAAACAGGAGTCTCTTTCATGACCAGGCACCGGTGGGGTGAGGAGGCGGGAAGAGGGTACGAAGCTGGCTTTATCCCACTGGGCAAGATGGCTCCATGCCAAGACCAGGAGTGGCAAGGGGGGCCCTGGGGCCATGCATATCCTCCCTGGGGAACCTTGGCTGCCAAGTGGCTGAGTGGCCGTATCTCAGCTGTAAAATGGGAGTGACAGAGACCAGCACAGCAGATTTAATGATCCTGTGGATGGAGACAAACGTGGCTTCAAGTTAAACACGGGGTAGGCTTTCAATAAATGTCAGCCACTGTTGTTATGTGTCAGCCTGAAGAGCCCACTGAATTCTCCAGCAGTCCTATAGATTTCCTTCCATTTCACAGATGAGGAAACTGAGGCTCAGAGAGGTCAACATATTTGTCCAAGATCACACAGCCAATGAGTGAGTGGCCCAACCAGGATTTGAACAGGATCTGGGCCCTCCAGGGTCCATGCTCTTCCTAAATTCCTCTAGGGGTAGGGAGGTGTTTTTTGACACCCCAGCCCTGGCCCTGAGACCAGCAGAGCCAGGTCTGGATGGCACCAGGCCATGACTGAATGCAGAAAGTCCTGGCAGGCAGGAGCTGACAGGGCGGCCCTTCCGCTGGTGTCCCAGTTTCCCAGCCAGCCTCCACTCCTGGTGTGGACTTGGGCAGACACTAGTAGGACGCCAGGAGGACCATTCCCCTAGCCCTTGAAGAAAGGGACTGGATCCCAGACCATTCAGTTAAAGCCAGGAACTGCAGCCTCCTGCCAGTGGCTGCTCTGTCTCAGAACCCTCCATTCATGCAGATTGGATGGGTGTGCTGCCCCTTCTCAAACACCTTCTGTGACTGCTGTAGGCCCAGCAGGATCTGGCTCCACATATTTTATTCAAATTCATGGTCTTTCATCCAACTAGGCCTTTGCTTATGCTGTTCACCCTGTCTGCCCCCACCGCCCCCCAATTTTTCTCACCCTGGTGAATTCCTGCCCATCCATTAAAGTGCAGGACAATATCCCCTCTCCCAGGAAGCCCTCCCTCCAGGCAGACCCCCTGCTTCCCTAGCCCTATCTCTCCCCCTGGCTCAGCCCTGGCCCCATGGGGCTGGGAGTGTTTGTGTCTATTTCTGTCTTCCCCAGATTGGGAGATCTTCAGATATGGGGCTGGAACTGAGGCCTCTCACAGTCCTCAGAATCACTCAGCACAGGGTTGGGCAGTAGGGAGTGGCAGTTTAGTGAATCAGAGAACCAAACCTTTAGCCGTGTGTCTGAGGCCTTGTATAATCCAGTTTGGCAAACTCTTCTTCATTCTTCAAAACCCACCTCACATTACCCCTCCTCCAAGAAGCCTGTCCCAGGCAGCATTTACTAAGAAGACAGATTTGGAAACCGGGCCTCCTGTGCCCCAGTGGGGACACGCGAGGCTGATAAAGACTCCCAGTACAGTACTCGCACTATCGTAGCCTCTTCCTCAACTCTTCCTTTGGCCTCTGGGAGTCAGTGAGGGGGAACCCGCCTGGGGTTCCCAGGCGGCAACTGCAATCAGGGAATGAATTCGGCCGACTTCAGACTTCATTCTGCAGGTAGGAAGACATCAATATAAGAAGGCTCTCGGACATCAAAACTAGAGCTCTATAACCCCGGGCACCAAAGGACAGCTCCCCGCACACAGTAGGCACACCATTATCCAGCTCCGAGGGATAGGCAATCACTGGACAAGGGCCTTTTAAGAGGCAGGCGCTGAGGGGGCGGGGCTCAAACTAAACCGCGCCCCGGGAGCGGGGGCTGGGCGCGCCTGAGGCACTCTGCGCCTGCGCGGCGTTCACGCGGTTCCGGGTACTAATGTTGGTTTCCCAAGCTGTTTGCAGAGAAACTGAGGCACCGAGAGGGAGCGACTGCTCCCGAAACCCACAGGAAACCCGTTTTCCTTCCTTGGACCCACTGTGAAAGGCTTGGCCTCGGGTCATCGGCAGTGTCCCCGAAACTCCAAATTTTTCTGGCAAGGGGGTGGTCAAGGCGACATTTAGGACTGGAGTGACGGAGCAGTGGCTGTTCTTGTGCCGTGCTACACAGGTGAGGACGTGAAGACTGAGCGTGAACAAGGTCGCGCTTTGGCGGCCGGGATTTGAACCCGGACTGAGCCCAGCTCTGAGTCCTGCGAGGCCTTGTGGAACCGAGATGACCCACTCTTTGGTTTGTCCAGAGACAGTGAGCAGGTGAGAGCCCCGGGCGGGGGTGGAGTGTGAATGGCGGTGGGCAGTAGCGGACGGGGCCGTTGGCCTGGGATAGTCCCTCCCTAGAGGACAGAAATGGGGGAACTGGTGGCGAGGGAGGGGTGGGCCCGGTAGTGGGTGGGCCCTCGCCGCAGGGCTCAGCACCTCTCCACACGCCGATTCTGGTTGCCTCTAGGGTGAGTTCGGTGCTGAATCGTAACACTCGGCAGTTTGGAAAGAAGCACCTGTTCGACCAGGACGAGGAGACCTGCTGGAACTCGGACCAGGTGAGGCGCCCTCTCCCTGGATCCTCCACCCCTAGTGTGAATCAGAATCAGGGGTCTAGGGCGCCCTGAGAATTTGGGTGCACCCCAGCTGGGCAGTTAGGTTGGCCAGGGAGGGAACCCGTGCTCACTGTGTTCCCCACCCACCATGGACTCTGAATGAGAGAGGCACAGCAGGGCTTTTGAGTCTGGAGTGACCATGGACCTCTATTTCTCTGCTTCCAGGGCCCTTCCCAGTGGGTAATACTGGAGTTTCCCCAGCGCATCTGTGTCTCTCAGCTGCAGATCCAGTTCCAGGGGGGCTTTTCCAGTCGCCAGGGCCGCCTAGAAGGTACTGGAAGGCCCTGGAAGATGGGGGATTAGAGGGGGTACGCTGGCCTCACTGCTCCTTTCTCTGCTGCAGGTTCTCAGGGGAGTGAGGCTCTTAGCAAGATTGTGGACTTTTATCCTGAGGACAACAACTCGCTTCAGATATCCTGACCCAGCCTCTGGGTGGGGTGGTCTGTGCATCTGAAAGCCGTGGGCCCTGGCGTGTGACCTTGAGCAACTGGCCTCTGGGTCTCCACTGCTTCACCTGTAAAATGGGCTGATGATAATCTGTTCTGTGTGAGAGTTTCAGAGGGACCCACAGTGTGCTGGGTCACCCAGCACATTTGTAGTACCTGAGCTGGGGCTGGTGGGTGGGAAAAGATAAGGCATCTGTTTTCCTTGACTGCCCTGCTTACACTTTCCCTGTGCCATCTGCTGAGGTGGACCGGCTGAAAGTGACATTTGAGGACACCACTGATTTCTTTGGCCGAGTGGTCATCTACCACCTGCGGGTGCTAGGGGAGAAGAAGGTGTGAGGCCACTGGGTGGCTGCCTCCTCCGGGAAGTCCTCCGGGAAGCACAGTGAAGTCCTTCAAGTTCTGCACAGAAGGTTTATTGGTTCCTCTTGGAAAGGGCCCCCTCCCACCATCTGTCCAGGAGCTGCCTTTGAAGCCAGTTCGGGGTTCCCCCAGATCTGGGTCGACCATTTTGTTCCCTGAGTGTCTGAGTCCCTGGCAGACGGCGTTCACTCAGGGGTGGTGGGCACCAGGTTGCTCTGGAAGAGTTTAAGGATGTGGTTCTCGATCACCTGTTGCACTGGAAACAGAAGAGGGAAAAGGTGGGCCATGAACTGAACAGCGGCTGCAGAGGCACAGGCCACCCTGTACCTTCCCCTCAGGGTAAGAACAGGGGCCTCGGCCCTGGGACCTGGATGGAGGACCCATTTCATACACAGGCAAATCCAAGCCCTTGCCAGAGTACAGCTGGGAAGACAGAGGCCCCCCTCATAGGAACCTCTATTTCCCCTATGTTTGTAAAAATGCATTTTTGTAGGCTTTTCAGAATTATAAAAATATTCCTTACCAAACAAAATTGTCAAATTGAAACTTTTATGAAAAGATGAGAAGGACTGTGAGGAATTACTTGTCTCAAATGGAATAAAACTCCTTCAAGGAAGGAGTGGGATATTTCCCACACACACCCCCACATGACCCCAGGGGGTCAGTTCTGTTAGGATCCCCCCATTTTCTGAAGTGGGGAGTCAAACTGGGGTCTGCCTACAGCCCCTACTCACACCCACCTCTTGCTGTGGAGGGGGCTGGGCTCCATGGCCATGTGAACTGTGGCCCTCCTGGTATCCTCACCCTGCCAGGGCCTCCTTTGGGCCTCTCAGTGCCTACATGTCCCCCCATTATGGCCCCTGTCACTAGCCCCATGTGCCTCGGGCTGACCTTTCCTATATCCCAGGGCCACGGCGAGGTCCATTGGGGTGTAGCCGGAGTCTGCCTCAGTGGTGAGATCAGCTCCTCGGGCTGCAAAGCAGAGCACACACTACAGGGAGGGCTGGGCCTGGGGACCAGGAGCCCGGGTGGGGCACGGAGACTCGGGAGGTCCAGTGACTACCCACTATGCAGGCACAGGTCTGCTGGTTGCTGTGTGGTCTTGGACAAGAGCCTGACCTCTCTGATGAATGTGGCCAATAGCATCTCCACCTCCAGGGTCTCTGAGGCACGCAGGGTGTGGGTTCTCAACCTAGTCGGCCAGACCCCTGTGCTATTCCTGCCACCTCCTGTCCCCACATCAATCCTCTGGGCAAAGCAGGCAGCAGCCACCCATCCCAAGAGCTGTTCAAGCAGAGCTCAGACCCTTCCCTGGCCCTCAGGATTCCTGCAGAGCCAGGTGGGGCTCTAGGGCCCCTCAGGCTAGCCTCTACTCCTACTCACCCAGCAAGGCCTCCACGCACTTCACATGGTTCCCATGCACGGCATACAGAAGTGGTGTCCCTCCATTCTGTCAGGGACAGGGGTAGGGGTCAAGCAACACTATCTTTTCCAGATTCTCACGACACCCCACACCCACCAATTTAATATGGTTCCTCCTTCTGCTTGTCACTTGGCCCATCTAGCTTCTCCTTTAGGTCTCAGCTTAGATGCCCCTTCTTCCAGGAAGCCCATCCTGACTTACCTTGGCTCTACAGGCAGCCTCTGGGCTCTTGCAGCTAGCTGTCTGTGTATCTGCCAACATAGTGTTATTCACTATACCTGAGCTGTTTATGTGTCGTCGGCTAACCCCGCCCCCCGCAAAAAACCTGGGAGCTGTATGACGCTTGGGGATGGGTCTGTCTTGCGTTCTTAGCGCCCAGAGCCAGCTTGGTACCCTGTGAGGTGCACAGGGCCAGTGGGTGGCGCCTTACCCAGTCATAAATGTTGATGTCCACATCGCGCTCCAGCAGCAGCCCTACAATGTCTGTGTAGCCACCTGTGCTGGCCAGTGACAGGGCGCTCTCCCGCTCCTTTGCCAGGATGTGGGGGTCGGCACCCTGGAGGGAACAGAGGGGGACAGTGACAGAAGGGGGGCAAAAGGGTGGGTGCATCCCCTGCAATCTTGGGGTCCCCATGTTAGCTCCATCTTACAGACACAGCACCAGCAGACTCAGCTGAGACCCTGGCCCGCCCTCGAATCCCCAGGAAGCCCCCAGCTGGGCTGGGACGCACCCACTCAAGCAAGAAGCGGACGGTCTCGATCTCTCCAAAGGCGGAGGCCCAGATGAGGGGGGTGAAGCCTCGCTCGTCCGGCTTGTTGATGAGGTTGTCTCCTGGCAGGAGGGGGGTGGTACCACTGGGATGCACCCCTGCCCACTCTCCCCAATGCTGCGGAATTGGGGGCAGGGCAGGCAGCTGGGGTCAGATGTGGGGCGGGGAAGCATACATGTGGATGCACGCACGGACATGCTCAGACACACGTACAGACATAGGTACACATGTGGAGACTCAGGTCATGTCAGCAGCCACATGCACACACCAGCATGTGAGGTCACACAGGCACGGACACACCGGCACACGAGCGTGGGCACACACCTTTCCTCAGATGCTCCTTCAGTTGGCTTAGCTCCCCCTGGGCCGCGAGCTGGTGGATGGACAGGGCTGGGGGGCAGAGAGAGGTAGAGTCCTCACCTGTCCCATCTGAGCTCCATGCCCCAGTTTATTCCTTGTCCAAAGTTGCTCCTCTTAGCCCCTTCCAGCCCACTACTTCTCTCCCCCGTGGGGACCGGGGTCCCACTCACAGTCCAAGGTGGCCGGCAGGGCTGATACCTCATTCCCCCGCTGCCGGTTGGTGAGGGTCGTGGAGTGCTTTAGGGAGCTGCCTGCTGGGAGAGAAAGGGCCTCAGTTTCCCCTCATTCCCCAGTATGTCTTGGGCTTCAGACCAGACCCTTGGGGCTTGGAACTACCAGAGACAGTGCCTGGCTCCACTATTCACTCACTCCATCCTCCCAGATACCCAGGGTGTGGATTTCTCCTCCGCCTCTGGCAAGGTTCTGCATAAACGAGACAGTCCCTGCCCTCAAGGGGCCCATGGAAAAATTTGGGAGTCAGACAGAAATGGAGAAATAGAATGAGAGCTTAAGTTGAAATACGTGTTCAGGAGAAATGAAAAGCAGGTGGAAGGGGGTGGAAAGAAGGGAGGGCAGAGGGTGAGTCCCTTTTAAAGAAAATGGTCAGGGAGGGTCACTCCAAGGAGATAACACCAACCGAGAGCTTGGCCAGTTGAAGAAATCTGGGGAGAGGTGTGGGAAGAGCATTTCACACAGGGAATGGTAGGGACAAAGGCCCCAGGGCAACTGAGTTAGACATGTTCAAGGATTCAAGTCAAAAGAAACCCTTGGGTCCTTGATAAGTCAAACAGAATTATCATCTGACCCAGCAATTCCACTCCTAGGTATCTACCCCAAACAGTTGAAATCATGTGTTCAGACAACAACTTGTACACGCATGTTCACAACAGCACTATTCAGTCACTAAAAGGGGAACAACCCAAATGTCCATCAATGCATCAATGAATAAACTAAATGTGGTCCAGCCATACTGTGGAATATCATTCAGCTATAAAAGGGATGAAGCACTGACACACCATACAATGTGGATGAACCTTCAAAACATCTTGCTGAGTGAAAGGAGCCAGAACGGGAAGGGCCACATGTTGTATGAACCCATTTATATGAAATGTCCAGAGCAGGCAAATCCATAGATACAGAAAGCAGATTTTTGCTTCCCAAGGGCTGGAGAAGGGGAATGGGGAGTGACTGCTAATGGGTCTGGGGGGTGATGGAAATGTTCTAGGACTACATAGAGGTGGAAGTTATACACCATTGTGAATGTACTTACTGCCACTGAATTGTAAGAAATTCTGGTTAAAATGGTAACTTTTATGTTACGTGAATTTTACCACAATTAAAAAAAATAATAATAAGCAACCCCTCACAGGGTGGAGATGGAAGACACATCCAAGGACACAAAGACAGAAGTCCCATCTTGGGCCTGACATTCCACCATTCTTGCATCGCAGAAGCAGGAGTCCAGGGTAAGTATCCTACCTTGAGGTGAGGAGGTACAAGCATCTGGTTCAGGATTCCCAGGCTCCGGGGTGCAGGGGAAGAGACTAAGGACCACAGTGTCTGAGCCATCAGGGGCCTCACCCCTGGGGTCTTCGGGGTCCCCAAATTCTGGGGTAGAAGGCTGCTGGGTCAGGCTGAGATCCTCTGCAGGCTGGGTGGGCTCCATGGGGAAGCTGGTGGAAAGGCCAAACAGGGAGAGATGGCAATAATTATTGACAACTCATTAAATAGGCACTGACTGCACACCCGGCCTCACACAGTGAGGGTGGGTAAACTAAAACTCAGCCAGGAAATTAAAACCAGAGTCCAACTGCTTCTCAGGCCCACTCCTCCCAAACACCAGAGCACATACAACATGCATTGCTTAAAAGCCCTGGCTCTGGGGCCAGCCATCTGGGTTTGAATCCCTCCACTTATAGGCTGTGAAAACTTGGGCACATTACTTAATTTCTCTAAGCCTCAGTGTCTTCATTAATAAAATGGGGGAAAGGAGGACTAAAAAAAATCATGTCTCTAAATATCTAAGCAGGAGGCCTGATACACGGGCAGATCTTAAACGTCCGCTGTGGTTTTTTTTTTTTTTTTTTTTTTGAGGAGGGGGAATCCCTAGAATGAGTGAGGGCTCAACAAAGATGTGATTGGTTGCATCCCACCCGCCCCTCCCAAGTCAATCAAGGAGGTCCACTCACCTCCAACGAGCCGCCTCTGTCACTCCACGCCGCAAGCCCGGGTCCCCCCAAACTTGGGGGCCCAACTCACAAACTTTTCTCTTCCAATTGATGTAATGGGTAGCAAAATGGAGCCTGGACCCTCTGCGCCCTGGCTTCTTCTGCCGGGACAGAGAGCAACTTGATACGCGATAGCTACCCACACCGCAGAGTGCCTCCACTGCGCCTGCGCGCCCCCGCCTCCCCGAAAGTGCGGAGGGGTTGAAGCTGTAGGAGCTGTTTCTGGCCCTTTAAGGCTTGGGGGAGGGGCGTGGCTTCCGCTAGGGCAAGAGCTGTGCAATTGCGCCTGCGCTTCCTCTTCCCCGCCGCTCGGGAGGGATCCTGGGAGGGATGGGCGGGGCCTCAGAGGGCTCTCAAGAGTTCCCTGACCTTGTCCTCACTCATCCCCAAAATCACCCACAGGTTTTCCCGGACGGAGCCAGTTGGCTCCACCTTCGGACAGACGGCGACCCCGTCCATAACAGTGTCTCCTGTGCGGTCCTGGGGGCTCAGGAGTATGTGCAGGAATTTGGTGGCAGCAGAGGGGTACAAGAAGGGAGTTTATACGGCCACGTATACGGCCCGAAGTGGGCAGTGTGTGGAGTATTCCCCCCAATTTGCCCCCGGAAAAGGGGTTCGGTAAAGGACGGCGCCGTTCCCCCTCCCACGCCTGAGCGTCCCTCCTGGAGCTTCAAGGGGTTTCTGGTCCCTCGTCACCCACCTGACGATTGCCTCTTTCCCCAGTCTCTAACTCACGGC
Organism: Kogia breviceps; assembly: GCF_026419965.1. Classification (NCBI taxonomy): domain Eukaryota; kingdom Metazoa; phylum Chordata; class Mammalia; order Artiodactyla; family Physeteridae; genus Kogia; species Kogia breviceps. Next base: position 171,422,369 of record NC_081313.1, on the reverse strand, counting down.
CCTTCTCCTGTCTGGGTAGACTAAAGATCGAGGAGGGCAGGCCAATGAGTGTCGGAACTGGAGAAATGCGTGCCCCAGTTTCCCGGGGACGGTTTAGGCAGCTGTCTCCACCCCAGACTTCCGTTTCCTGTCTCGAAATAGGGCTGCAGCCACTATGGAGGAACCCGAGATGCAGCTCAAAGGGAAGAAAGGTGGTGTGGGGCCCCGGGCGGGGCGGAGGGGTCAGGAACTCGTAAAAGGGCGACCTGAGTGGGGGCGGGAGAAGGCCAAGGCGCGGAGGGAGCGTTTGGGAACTGTGATTGAACTGCCACGAAATCGCGGCTCGGCCGCTGACTAGTTTTGAAACCTTTAGAAAGTCTCTGTTCCTCGATTTTGTCATCTGTAGAATGGGGAGTGTAATAGACTCACTCCCTCCCTCCCCCCATAAAATTGTTGTGATAATTCAGTAACTTGATAAAATTTTTTAAAATTAATTTATTTATTTATTTTTGGCTGTGTTGTGTCTTGGTTGCTGTGCGGGCTTTCCCTAGTTGCGGTGAGTGGGGGCTACTCTTACTTGCGGTGCGGAGGCTTCTCACTGCGGTGGGTTTTCTTGTTGCGGAGCACGGGCTCTGGGTGCGCGGGCTTCAGTAGTTGTGGCACACAGGCTCAGTAGTTGTGGCTCACGGGCTCAGTAGTTGTGGCTCACGGGCTCTAGAGCGCAGGCTCAGTAGTTGTAAAACCCGTGCTTAGTTGCCCCGCGGCATGTGAGATCTCCCCGGACCAGGGCTGGAACCCTTTTTCCCTGCATTGGCAGGCTGATTCTTAACCACTGCACCACCAGGGAAGCCCCAGCCCCCAATAATCTGATATTTGTAAAGAATTGGAAGAACTCTTGGGGCGTGGCAGTTGCTGTGCGTATTGTTTCCTTTGTATTTGTGCATTTGCATATATTTACATCGACTTATCAAATATATGTAAATTACATAGTTACAAATTACAAAATGCCACAAGTTATTTTTAAAGTATAAATGTCTTTGTTACTTTATTATATATGTTATTACTAGTTTTTTCTTTTTCTTTTTTTTTTTTTTTTTTACAAATTTATTTGTTTATAGTTTGTTATTTCTTGGCTGCGCTAGGCGGTTTGCGACATCTCAGTTCCCCCACCAGGGATTGAACCCTGGGCCACAGCAGTGAAAGCCCGGAATCCTAAGCCCTAGGCCACCAGGCAACTCCCACTAGTTAATTATTTAGAAGTCACAAGTACATGTAATTCCATATCCTTCATAATAGCACTGTGAGGTGTGTAAGCTACTGTGCTCATTTTCAAAACAAGGAGGCCTAAGAAGGTAAGAGGACACACAGTTTGGAGGTGGCAGGCTGGGCTCTGCCTGAGTCAGGACACCATGGTGAGCTGGACAAACCCAAACTGGACAGACTCATATTCATCCTCCCTTGACTCCCAGACACACGTGGGTTCTCTCCCTCACCAACTACACTGCCCTGCGCAATAGCATGGGGTCCATCTCTGTAACAAACCTTGAGATGGGTACCTTTATCATTCCATTTTGCATATGAGGAAACAGGCTCAGAGAAGCCCACGCCCTCACAAATCAAGTTTTAGGTAAACATGTAACCTAATAAAGAATGAGAATTTTTACACCTGAAACTAACACAACATTGTAAATCAACTATACTCCAATATAAAATTTAAGAAAAAGATAGAGTGAGATTTTAAGTGTAAGGGAAATAAAGTGCTGAGGCTGAGAGTGAAGCTGAAGGGACATCTGATTAAGCTTGGTGTTAGGGAAAGCCTTGCCCAGGAGGTGACATTTGAGCTGAGACATGAGGGATTAAGAGAAATGAGGGATGGGGCGGAGGGAGGCAGTGTCAGTGGTGGGATCAACAGGTATGAAGACCCTGAGGTGGCAAAGTGTTCAGAGCTGTGCTGTAATACAGTAGCTACTGGTCACAGTACTTATGCACATTTAAATTAATTAAAATTAGATAAAATTTAAAATTCAGTTTCTGAGTCACATCAGTCACATTTCAAGTGCTCAGTAGCCATATGTGACTAGTGGCTACCATATTGGGCAGTATAGATTATAGAAACTTTCCATCATCGCAGAAAGTTCTTTTCGACAGTGCTGAGAGTGTCCAAGGACCAGCTAGGAGGCCATTGTGCCTGGGGCAGTGGCCAAGGAGGGCAGAGGGGGGTAACAGCAGGTAGAACATACAGGGCCTTAAGGGCCATGTTAAGGAAGGCAGATTTAAATTCTGGCTGATGGGAGTGTTTCAACCAAGGGAAAGACATATCTGATATGTTTATTAGGAGCTCATGCCATCTGTTTTGTGGGGATTGGATTGTTGGCAGGAGTGGTAGTGGGGAGACCAGGGAGCAGCTGAGTTTGGCATCCAGGTGGGAGACAGCTATGTCTGGACCAGCGAGGGCAGTACAGTGTTAAGAATGGGTGAGTTCTGGGCTTTGTTTTGCAACAGAACAAGCAGGGTCTGCTCATTGATGGGGTAGGAAGGGCAGGGACAGCAAGCTGGCTGCTGTTTGTTGAAGCAGACCCTGGGATGAGGATTTGTGTGTAGTCAGCTTACCAAGAGAACCCCACAGAGGAGAGGGGGGAAACAGGACAGGTCCGGGGAGGAAGCTGAGCAAGGAGTGACCTCAGGTAAAATCCTGCAGAAAGAAGCCACAGTCTGTTCGCACAGGGGAGCTCACGGGGATGGGTCACACCTCTGAGTTGTTCCAACACACAGTGCAGGACATGGGCTTTCCTACCCCTCGGTGGTCAGTCATGGCTGAGAGCCATCCACCCATGTAAACTTCCAGGCACTTTTGGGTCCGGTAGCCAGTGGGCATCCGAAGAAGAATCTTGGATTTTGTCACTGGGGTAAAAGGAATGTGAGTAGATCCGAGCAGGTGGCAGCAGTGTCCACTGTAAGTGGGTCTGGGAAGGGAAAGATCATGAATTCACTAGATACATTAATGTCATCAAGATTGAGGCCCTGTGCTCTAGAGCCTGCGAGCCACAATTACTGAGCCCACGTGCCACAACTACTGAAGCCCGCGCACCTAGAGCCCATGCTCCACAGCAAGAGAAGCCACCGCAATGAGAAGCCCCCGCACCACAACGAAGAGTAGCACCTGCTCGCCACAACTAGAGAAAGCCCACGTGCAGCAACGAAGACCCAACGCAGCCATAAATACATACATACATACATACATTTATTAAAAAAAAAAAAAAAAAGATTAAGGCCCTTTTGTGACTCCCAGATGGAGTTGTTCGGCCCTGCTGTGACCATCTCCTGCAACCCATCACTGGGGCCACAGGTGACCCAGCCACTGGGAGGGACACTGGATACTCCTCTCTACTCTGGCTGGACTCACGGGTTGAGCAACCAGGAGTCTGATGCTTTGTCTCCTTGACTCCCTGTCCACCCTACCCTCCCGTCCCACTTCGCCGAATGTCGATCCTGGACCCAGTAACAGACAAGTTCACTGAGAGTGTCTACGTCCTGGCCAACGAGCCATCCGTGGCCCTGTACCGGCTGCAGGAGCATGTGCGCCGCTCTCTGCCTGAGCTGGCCCAGCATAAGGTGAGCCGTCCCCGCCCCAGCCACCGACCTCTCCCAGGGTCTGCACCTTGTGAGCTGGGGCCTACTCTGTGGAGCGGGAGCTGTTGGTGCAGGAGTCAAGGCTGGGACACCAGCGAGGAGGCACATGGCCACCAGCCCAGATTGGGGCTGGGTGGACAGATCTGGGGCAGATTTGGAAGAAGGGGACAGCAGGGTCTGCATTAGTTACGACCTGTGTGGTGAGAAGGAGGCAGCCGTATGAGGGAAGGATATGCCAGGCAGAGAGCACAGCCTCCTCAAAGGCCCTGAGCCATAGTCGCCACGTGTCCACAGAAAGCCCAGACTGATGAGGGGTGGGAGTGGCAGGAGGAAGGATCAGGGGCTGGAGGGGGCTGCTGTCTACAGCCATGGTGATTGGTGTTCGGGTGCTCCATCCCAGAGAGCTGGGAGGATGGAGGTAGCAGCCACCCCTGCTAACAGCCCCCAACCCCCCCACAGGCTGACATGCAGCGGTGGGAGGAGCAGAGCCAGGGAGCCATCTACACGGTGGAGTACGCCTGCAGGTGAGCGCCACAGCCTCCGCACTGCCACGGTTGCCCTTTTATGCCCCGGGTGTTCAGGGGCATCTCAGGCGGCTGCCCGTGAGCCTTGCCCTGCCGAACGCACCTGAGTGGAGGCATGCCGATCTGGACTCACCTGGCCACAGGGCAAAATTCCAGCCCAGACCTGTGCTTCTCGATATTTGATTGATGCCCGTGTGTCTCAGGCAGGCTTCTTCCCGGCCCTCAGCCCCTCCCCATCTGTCACAGGAGGGGCTGATAAGGACTCCAGGAGGTGCCTCAAGGGGCCAATGTTTCCCACCCACAGTCAGGACCACAGACTGGCTGATGGGGTGGATGGCAGCTGCGGGGGAGGGCCAAAACATGAATATGACTGTTTCTTTTTAAATTTTTATTTCTTTCGAATTTTTTATCTTGTGGTAAGATGCAAATTCATCATCTTAACCATTTTTAAGTGTACAGTTCAGTGGTATTAAATACACTCATAATGGTATGCAACTATCCCACCATCCACCTCCAGAATTCTTTTCACCTTGCAGAACTGCAACTCTGTCCCCATTAAACACTAACTCCCTATTCCCTGCCCCCCATTCCTGGCACCCACCATTCTGCTTTCTGTCTAAGAATCTGACTTTTCTAGGGACCTCACATAAGTGGAATCATACAGTATCTGTCTTTCTGAGACCATCTTCTTTCACTTACCTTAATGTCTTCAAGGTTCATCCACATTGTAGCATGTGTCAGAATTTCCTTCCATTTTTAGGGCTGAATAATATTCCATCATGGATGGACCACATTTTGTTTATCCATTCATCTGTTGATGGACATTTGGGTTGCTTCCATGTTTTGGCTACTATGAATAAAGCTTCTGTGACCGTGGGTATACATTTATTATTTTTGTTTGCTTACCTTTCTCTAAATACCAGATTTTTTAACCCCAAGTGAAAGATGTACCTGAGAATAAAAAGCAGTAGTTGGTGTTTCTTCCCATTATTGTAGCTTTGCCAGCCTTGCCTCCTGTGCTCCTGTTGGTTCTGTTCCCCATGACTGTATTTCATGCCCTGGCTTGTTCCGTTTGCTTTAGGAGTTGGCGACTTTAATTAGGAGTGCTGTTTGCCCCTGGCTTGGGCTGTGGGTTGTTTTGGTGGAGGCTGGATGCTCCCCAGCAGCTCTCTGTCCGTGGCACTGTGTGGTTTGCCTGCCTGTTTCTGTTGTGTGGTCGAAGGTTCCTTGACAGGAAGTCGTGCCGCTGGGAGTTCCGCCTTCACCAGCCTTGGCCCTTCTGCTGGGACGGGAGGGTGACCCAGACAGATGGCATCTTCCTGAGGATGGTGGTCACAGACAACTTCCTTAGCTCCAGGAAGAGTAGAAAAGAAATGGGAGTTTTTCTCGCAGCTGCTGAATAGTTCCCAGACAGCCAAGAGTTCATCAGAAAGGTCCAGGTTCAAAGAAGAACAAATCAAAGTCTGTACTTTCTCCCAGTTCCTCTAGCCGTGCTATCCAGTGCAGGAGCCCGGATCCCAGGTGGCTATTTACACTTAAATTTTAATGAAATCAAATGAAAGATTCAGCTCCTCAGTGTCATGAACCATATTTCAAATGCTTAGCAGCCCTGGGCTAGGCAGGGGGCCAGTCTACTCCGAGCTCTGAGCACTTCTCTTTAGTGAGATGTGAATTTCTCTAATGCTGAAAGACTGTTTCCTTCACGGACATGAAAGTGCCCTTTTAGTTGTCGAAATACTTTATGCAGTGTTAATGGTTGGTGTAAAACCGAAAGACATTAAAATGGTATATTGGTTGGGGTGAACTGTTCGGTAGTGAGCTTATGTTAGATAGCTTTTATCAAGGTGGACGGGCACTAGGAAAGCTGACTACATTTGGTGGTGTCAGATGAGCAAGTTAACAGAGCGGGCAACAGCCAGTGCTCCCGCCATTTGATCTCATAGCCATAAGCAGGTCCCTGACTGATAATAAATGGGAGTGATTTCTTTGTCTTTAATAGAAGGACTTTAAAACGACCCTCTTATTTTTACTGCAGGTGTCGTTGCACAGGCAACTGTCTGGCGTTAGCAAGGCCCCGCGTGGCTTGGTGAATATGTTCCTGTAGTGCTGTTGGAAGGGACATTTTCATTAGACATCCGTCAATGTGGCTTCAACACCAGAGCTTAGCACAGCTTGGCAGTGGTGCCTCTCTAATGGCGATGAGTCTAAACTCACCTCTAGAGCTTTTCACAGTCCAGTTGACAAGCTTCCTTCAGAGGCAGGAATAGGTTACCTAAGAGGAAAGCAAGATATTTTTGAGGTCACTTTTGCATGCTTATAACTCCTTCAAAGCATTAGATGGTCTAGCAGCCGTTAAGTGAAAGTTGCGTGTTGCCATCCAGTGCTCTGTTGCATAGGGAAATCTAAACTTTAAGCCCACAGTGAGCCCTCAGGGAGGCCCATGGAATCCTCCAGGTGCCTGATGAGTGCCGGCCCACACAGGCATCCGTTGAGCTCTGGTTGGGGGGGCGAAGAGAGCGTGGTGCCACTGACTGGGTCCATCCTCCCATTTCAGCGCCGTGAAGAACCTTGTCGACAGCAGCGTCTACTTCCGCAGCGTGGAGGGCCTCCTCAAACAGGCCATCAGCATCCGAGACCACATGAACGCCACAGCCCAGGGCCACAGGTAGTTCCCGGGACCGCCCGCCCCTGCTGCTCTCAGCCTCCTTGCTGTAAGGACCTTCGCTGCGCAGCCAGGAACTGCCGCTTCTCGCTCCTTAGACAACTCCCTCTCTTCATCTCACGGTGGCCGGTGACTTCCTTTCATCCTTTGGAGTCTGTAGAGGGAGAGTTCAGTCACTCGGCACCCAGCTCCTGAGCTCTGCTGTGTGCCTGGCCCTGGGCTGGGTGCTGGGGACACGGTAGTGACCAAGACAGGTGTGCTCGTGTCCTCATGGGGAGACATACAGCAGCGAGGTAAACACGGAACACACAAGAACATTTCAGACACATGTGAAGGAGGAAAAGGGCTGTGGGGGCCTCTCTGGGGAGGCGGCAGAGGTGTGAGCAGAGGCTTGAACAACCTGCAGACAGAGATGACCCAGGGTTGGTGCTCCAGGCACTTCAGTGGCAGGGCAAAGGCCCAGCGCCTGGTGAGCTGGGTGTGTTGGAGGAACATCTGAGGCGGGTGTGGCTGCAGTGGGTGAGCGAAAGGGAGATGGGGTCAGGGGGTAGGCAGGGGCCTTGAGGGCAGCTGGGAGGGTGCCCGGAGTTGAAAGAGGCTTTGAGCCAATACTTACAGTTCTTACATACCGGGGAGAGAGTTTTTGGAGAAGTAGCTCTTTTTGTTTTGGTTGTCATTATAACTTAATAAACACACATGTAAACACATACACACGTGCTATAAGCCATCACTCAACCTTGAGATGTGTCTGGCTCCTGCAGTGTGGGGTTCTGGCATGCCTGTCCCCGACCAGGCACTTAGAAAGGAAAAAAAAACTGTGTTGCTGCCTGTGATAATTGAGACAAAAGAACTGTCAAAACCAAAAAAGCCTTAAAAACAAAAAACAAACAACAACAAACCAAAAAAGCCTTGCAAATGTGTAAGAAGGGATGTGCAGCAACCTGCCCTCTGAGGGTAGCGTGAGAGGGGTTCATGATGGTTCACTTGCACTAAATAACCATCTGGCTCTGGCTGCTCTGCCCCGGGTGGGTGACAGCCATTGGGACTGGAGTTTACTGCATCAAGGCTTGCACAGTGCCGTACACACAGTAGGGCCTCAAAAACCATAGCTTTCACTTTTAACTCGGTTTCCCAGCTGCTTCCAAAAGGCCTGCTTCTGCCTGCTGTTGCAAAAATGCAACGTGCCTCTGAAAGACACCAGTAGTAGCTTGCATAGTAGCTACTCACCTGCTATTGCGTCTCTTTGCAAGCCCCGGGGGTTTGAAGCTCCCAGTCCTACGTGAGACCCAGGCACGACCTCTGAAGTGGGTGGCTGGTCCCATTTTTACAGAGGATGCCCTGAAGGCTCAGGCCAGGGGTTTTGGGGGACTGGAGTGTGACCCCAATGCACAATCCAGCCTAGCCGAGCAGGCCTCATGGCCTCTGACCTCAGCCTCATGGACGCTGCACATGTTTTGTTCCAGCCCCGAGGAACCACCTCTGCCCTCTTCAGCCTGATCCTGGAAGAGACTTGGAGGTGCTTTGGCCCCTCTGACTCAGGTCAGTGCCAAGTGGGGCCATAAGCCTCTCCGTGCTCCTTGCTCTGAACTAACCTACGCTCTCGGCATCCAAGAACGGACCTCCTTGACTAACCACTCGAATTTTCTCCCTGGGCTTGTAGGATGGTTTCATCCGTGGGAGGCTAGAGGGTAGGGGCACCTTGTGCCCTCTGCTGCTCAGGGCTGTTGTCAGCCCATCTCCCTTGTGCTTTCTCTGTCATCTTCCTGCCCCTTATCCAGGCCACAGGCCCTGTCCTGATCCCAAGGACCCCTGCCCCCCAAGACAGGGGAGCCCCATTTTCTATACCCTTCCACATGCCAGCTGCTTGCTTTACCCAAACGCATTGTCTCAGGCAGAGCCCAGCAGGACTGTTATCCACCCAGCTCTGGAATCTTCATTCTACTGCTGACCTGCTGTGTGACCCTGAGCAAGTCCCTCCCCACTCTGGTCTCTGCTTTTCTCTTCTGTCAGAGTGCTTCATTAGGCGCAGCTGCATACAGTGATGTGTATTGTAGCAGTCAGCTACTGCTGCATGACAAACTATCCCAAAACTTAGTGGCTTATGACACCAATCATTTGCCTGCTTACGGTCATATAGTTTGGGTTGGACTCAGCCGGGCAGTTTTGCTGGGCTCACCTGGGTGCTACTTGTACCTCTTGTGGGAGCTTGATGGGGCCAGATAGTCAGAAGTAGCCTCACATCTGGCCCTTGACCAGTGCTGTCTGCTGCTGGTGGGGAGGGGGGTGTCTGGTCCTCCACGTGGCCTCTCCAGCAGGACAGCCCAAGATTCTCCTGGTGGTTGGGTGCCCAGGTGTTCATCCAGCCTTCCCTTGCTTCAGTTATGGCTGTCCCATTGGTCAAGGCCAGTCACATGACCAGGACCAGATGGGAGAGGACTGCAGGAGGGCTTCAGTACTGGGAGGTGTGGTTGACTGTCTGAGGAGAGCGTGGCACCAAGAAAGGCTTAGTGTCTTGTTATTCTGTGCTCATGCAGGGCAGACACAGGCAAGATTGGAGGTACCCAAGGGGCTGACTGAGCCGGCAGCTTGTGTAGCTCTCACAGTCCCCGCTCATTTACTGTGATTGTGCTCTGTGCTGTGGAGGTCTTCTCAGAGGGTCAAGGGAGGCATGGGAGGGGACAGGGCCCCCACAGCTCCTAGAGCAGCAGCCCCGAGAGCCAAGAGGCAGCAGAGTTCATGGGTGTGCAGTCAGAGTTCTTATCGGGCACTTGCTATGTGATGGGCTTAGCTCTGGGCATAGGGGTGGTGAGGAATCCCACAGACTGTGGGGTCGCTTGGGGGACATCTGGGAGGGCCTGGAGCAAGAGGGGTTGCCAAGGGGGTCAGCAACCCACCCCATTTCCCCACCCAGTGTTGCCCACCAGCCCTGGACCCACACCCCACCATCTCCCCCATCCTATCTTCTGAGCCCTGGTGCCTCCCACCCTCAAGCCTCAAAGATGCTGCCCTCTCCACCCGTCCAGTCAGTGTGTTTCTCCTGCTCCTGCCTGGAGCCTCCAGGCAGGCCATGAACATCCTGGGTCATCTGCTGTCCCTTTACTGCTACTGCTGCGCCCCCTCAGAACAAACTGCTCTGTGGCTCCTCCTGATCCCACCTACAGACCCTGCTCTGCTCCTCCCCAGAATTGCCGCCCCACTCCCTACCTCAGAGCCTCCACTCCCACTTCTCCCCAGACTGCCCCCCACAAGGGTTGTAGGTGACCTTCACAGGGTCAAGTCTTGGCCTCCCCTGCTTCCCCAGGCCCCGGGCTCTACACACAGCCTCATTTTACAGAAGAGGAAACTGAGGCTCAGAGAGGCGAGAGGCAGGGTCACCGCCTGTGACCGGAAATGCCAGGATTCACACCCAGACCCTCTAACTCTCAGTGCTTCACCTCTTCCCTCAGCCTCGCCCAGGATTTTCCTCAGACGCCACCTCATCAGGGCTACCCTGCAGCCCTAGGGGTCTCTCAGACCTCGCCTTGACTCACCTCTTGCCCCCAAGCCCGACCAAAACTTGCACCCTTGGACACAGCCTTGTGGGACTTGGCAGGGACAGAAGACCAAGTAAGTGTGGCCGGCGCATTCCTCTTGCTCTTGCCTGGAGCCTCTGGGCCCGCCATGAATGTTCTGAGACGAGGCTTTGCTGCCTCTGGATTCTTACCCGCCCCCACTGGCCATGGACACGGCCATGGCCCCTCGGACCAATAACTGCCACCATGACAGTCCTGATCATGCACCTGCTGTGTGCCCAGATCTGTGCTCGGGGCTTCACAAGGGTCATCTTTCATCCTCAGACAGCCCTGTAAGGCAGATGTCACCCAAATGCAGATGGGAAAAGAGAGGATCTGAGAAGTGGCATTATTTGTGTGAGATCACACAGAGAAGAGTAGACCCCGGCCTAGTTTGGTCCCAGTCCTGCCTCTGACATGCCGTGTGACATGGGTCTGGCACCGACCCTCCCTGGTGCTACCTTTCTCCATCTCAACAAGGAAGGCTGGACTGGACCTTCTCTACAGGCTGAGGCGGGCATTCGTGTACCTTCCTGCCTGGACTGCATTCTGCCTCGAGCAGAAATGCCCACCTCAGGCTCAGGCCATAAGGAGAAGCCACCCTAACTCCAGGGGTGGATGTGGGACCCTGGCCTGGCTAGTCAGAGCCCCCCCATCTCCCAGGTCACAGTGATTGGTTTGAGATGGGCATGCGATCCAATGAGAGGTCTTCCCTGAGGATTTTGCTAGAAAAGTGCAAAAAGTACCATCTTTCTGGGGTTGGTGAGCTGGGCAGATGGACCAGGGGACCTGAGAACATTGCCTGGGGCCCTGGATCCAGCTGTACCGGACACTAGAAAATCTCAATTCTTCAGTTTCATGAGTCCCTAAAATTACTGTATTTGCCAAAATTTCTTTGAATCTGTTTCTGCTGACTTGAGAAGAGCCTATGCTGATCTGATCCCTGCGAATTCCAAGCCTGGGAGATCATGGCCCATGGTTTGTACCCCTCCGAGGCCAGCTGTGTGCCAACAAAGTACCCAGCAAACTGTATAAGGAAGAGCAGAACGGAGTTGTCGAGGGTAGAGCCAGGGTGGGTCCCAGGCTCACTGCTCTGGGAGGATCCCCCAGCTTGGCCCAGAGAAGTGGTTGGGAGAGAGGGGTGGCAAAGGCCAAGGGCACCCTAGGGGACACAGAGAGGGTCCTGGTGGGGTATCAGGGCTGTGGAGGGGCCTGAGGGCCTGGGAGGAGGTTCAGGAACACAGAAGGTATTAATAATTGCCTCCCGGGCTTCCCCGGTGGCGCAGTGGTTGAGAGTCCGCCTGCCGATGCAGGGGACACGGGTTCGTGCCCCAGTCCGGGAAGATCCCACATGCCGCGGAGCGGCTGGGCCCGTGAGCCATGGCCGCTGAGCCTGCGCGTCCGGAGCCTGTGCTCCGCAACGGAAGAGTCCACGACAGTGAGAGGCCCGCGTACCGCAAAAAATAATAATAATAATAATTGCCTCCCACCACCAAGAAGCATGGTCAGCCCTCTCTCACCTCTCCTAGGGTGTTCTGGGGGCCTGTGTGCCACCATCCTGCCTTCTCCCTGCCCCAGCTCAGTTGAGGGGGAGGGAAGAGCCTCAGGTTCACACTATTTTAGGCCCTGCCTGGTGTGTAGCCCCCACAGAGTCACTCTCCATCTCTTCGCCCACTCTGAAGGCACCTCTCGTCCATCTCTCCTTCTACCATGCAGCCATGTATCCATCACACATTGACCGTTCTCTCTGAGCTAGGCCCTGCCTGCCCAGGGGATGCCCTGGTGAGCCAGCCAGACCAACCCTGGCTCCAGGGCTCAGACCCGATGGACAGACGGGCAGCTAAGTGAGGTAATTGCATGTATCCCAGAGGCAGCCTTGGATGGCTCAGATGCTGTGAGCTAGTAGGGGGCAGTCATGAGGTGCCCTAGACCTTCCGAGGGCTCCCTGTCACCCACGACCCCTGAACACGACCTTATCCAGCGACTAATAGTACTCTCAAAGAGGTCTGTGCAGGACTGTGGGTTGTTAGATGCCCCACCACCCCAAATCCTGGGCTCACGGAGGTGCTGGTTATTTGCTCTTCCTTTGCGTAGCCGGCTCGCCTTTCATGCCTGGCAAACGTCCGTCCCCTTCCGGCCGCAAGGGGGCGCAAGAGGCAAAGCCTTGGCCGGGCACTCCGCCTCCAAGCTGTTCTTAGCCCTTGACTCAAGACCCTGTCCCCAGTCTTGGCCGATCCTGAAGGGTGCATCGTGACCCTCCGCCCTTTTTCACTTCATACGTTCTTGCTTCCATATTCTAGAAAGCGAACTAAGGCTCCGCAAGGCCAGATTACCCAGCAACACCTCGCATCTGCCTCCACGCCCTGGCCGACTTACCCCCTCCCCGCGCGCCCCCCCCCCCCCCCCGCGGAGTGAAGGGTGTGGGCATGCCCAGACCTGTCTCACTAAGACTTGCTCTCAGAAATAGGTGGGTAGCCAGGAGAGCGACAGGGAACTCTCCGTGCCACGGGGCATTCAAGTAGGGAGCCTAGCACCCACGGGTGGGGGTAACCTGGAAGGCCTCCCTGGGTTGTGTTGGAACTGTTCCCCCCCACCACCAGTCTCCTTCAAAATTGTGGATGGAGTAAAAGGAGGCCCAGGAGGGCGGTGACTTGTCTCCAGTTGGTCCACAGTGGTCAGGATGGGAATCAGACTTGAGTTTTGGCTTTTTGTTCTTAGCCCCTGGTCCAAGTCCTAGTTTTTATTTCAGGCCTGCTCTGTACTCTGAGGGTCCTGCCCCTGGGAAGCCCCTTCCTGGCCCCTGCCTCATCCCCCAGCAAGGCCTCTGGACGCCCCAACATTGGTCCGCATGCCCCTACACTACTCAGACCCTCTCCAGGACTCCAGTTCTTCAAGAAACCCATGGAAACACACCTTTTGTGCTACCACAACACACAGCCCAGGCTCCGGGAGACAGAGCTGGACACAGACATTTCTAAACCACGGGGTCAGCGCTGAGGTGGAAGGAGGGATGGGGGTGTCAGAACGCCAGATGGGAGGGGGGATAGGTAAGGCTTTTGGAGGAGTGGGGGCATTGGAGGCTGACCTTGAAATGCTTCTCCCCCCGCCAGAGGAGAGACTACTATTGTCCCCACTTTTCACATGAGCAAACAGGTTCAGAGGGGTGAAGTGACTGGCCTGAGGTCACACAGTGAGTGGGAGTCAGAGCTGTGATGGGAACCCAGGGTCCTCAAACCCTGAAGCCCTACCCACTGTCCTTGCCATGGAGGATCCTTCAAAGGCTTCCCCTGCTGACATTCTGGGAGAAAATTTGGAGAGGGAGACTTGGGGGGAGCAGCTTCTACACCTCCTCACCTTCCCATCCCTGTCTCCACCTTCCCCGTCTTCCAGGCCCCTTTCCCAGATCTTCCGCTCTGGCCTTTTCCATTCCCTTCTCCCCGCAAATCTCCGTTTCAACCCACCAACCTCTTACTCCAGCACCTAAGAGTGTCCCCTCATCTGAGAAGACTGAGGTTGAGACTCTTGATTGGCCCATTGGGGGGTGTGGGTCCACACAGGGTAACACAGCCAGCGATGGGGGAGGGTATAGGACAGGAACAGGGGTAAAGGCAGAAAGAAGGAGCCATTATAGGAAATGGTGTGAATGATAGAAGATGGTATGGACCGGAATGGGAAGGGTGTTTGGGAACCTGAGTGGTGGAAGGGGACAACGTGGCAGGGGCAGGAACACAGGAGCAAGCCCCAGTGGTGAGGGGGCAAGAGGTGTGGCCCATAGTGGGCAGCCCCAGCTGGCTCAGCCCAGGCTGCTCCCAGAGCTGCTCCAGCTGCCTCCCTCACATAACCAGAGCCTGCTTGTTGCATCAGAGGCAGTCGGGCGGTCTTGGGTAAACAGAGCGGCTCTCGAGGGCCCCAGGGCTCTCCAGCCACCACCACACTCCCCAAGCCTTGTTCTGTGCCTTTGAGCCCAGGCAGAAGCCCCCAACCTGGCCTAGGCCTTGATGTGTTCTTGGGACACCTGAGTGTCTGGTGTTGGGCACTGAAGGGCAGCAAAGACGGGGTGGGAGAGGCAGGAACCCTGATCCCCACATTTATGACACAGTGTGAACTCTAGTTGTTTTGGTCCAAAGAGAAATCTGTGCCCAGGCTGGGGGTCCAAACTGTCCATGTCTCAGATGGGGAAACAGAGGTGTGGGGAGAGGCACAAGCCTCCCAGGGTCTCTGTTCCCTTTCTCAGTGTCCCCCACATACTAATATCTCCACATTTCCCCCCCTGAGTCCAGGGGTCCAGTCACCTCCTGTTGTCTTCTTAGAAGGTGGACACCAGGCAGCCATTGCAACCCACCTGCTCTCCCCTTTCATCTGCCCCAGTGGACCCCCTCCCCCTATCTCCAAGCCTCTCTTTGGGTGCCCAGCTCAATCTACTTCCACTCACTGCTCTGGCTTCATCTTCTCCCACCAAAGAATGTTCTGCACTCTTTCTCTGAACCTTTGCAAGTCCTGTTCCCTCTTCTTCTACCAGTGGCAAACTCCTACTCATGCTTCAAGGCCCAGTATAAATGCTCCACCCCTCTTTGGGGGAAAGCCCTCCCTGACCCCTCTGGCCCAGTTCTGATCCCACAGGGATAGGGAGTATGTGGTAGCTCTGCCTCCTCCACACTGGGGGTTTCTCCAGGATTGCCTAGTCTAAAGTCATCTTCATCCTGTAATTGTTTCTACCTTGATTCACTCATTAATCCTGCTCTGATCCCCCTCTGGGCCTGGACCTGTGCTGGGTGGTGCTGGGATCCCAGGGAGGGGCTCCAGTACTGGAAGCTGACCTTTGAAGTGGAGGAGGGCGGCCAGCCACTGAGGGGTCTATTACCCTCCTGTCGAAGCACGTGGGTCACTCATTCAGCTGCAGGAGGCACACAGCTGGGCGAGGTCCCTCAGCGACCCCAGAGCTCCTTTCTGCAGTCCCTCCATTTGGGTAAGAGTAAGGGTCAGGGTTGGCTTCGAGAAGGTCTCGGTCGGTGCCTGGGGCCTCAGGGTCCCCGGTCGGAGTTACATTTCACTCAGGTTGGAGTTAGTCCAGAGTAGGAGATAGCGGGGGGTTACAGACAGGGTCCGAATTAGGGTCAGGCTCAGCAGGTCAGGGTCGCCCACTGACATCGGGGGAAGCCTGGCAGGTCTGATCCAGCTCTCTCCCGGGCCCCCCTCCCTCATTATACCATTCCCCCACCTCAGAGTCTTCCCGCGTCTGAGTCCCGGGCCCCAGAACTCACGGGATCCGGCCACGCCCAAGTGCCCGCCCGTCCCAGCCTGCGGCCACGCCCTCTATGCAAATTTACACCCCCGCCCAATCAACTCCCGGGGGCGGGACCGTCCGCTCTGGAGGCCCCTGCGACTGCGGGGCGCTCGGGGTTCTGAGCCGCTTCCTCCAGGTCGGTGCGGGAGCGTCCAAAGGGTCTAGGTGTAGCAGGTGCGTGTTGCGTCGGGCCGAGGTTTGTGCGGTGTCCTTTGAATGGCATCTGTGGGCTGGGTTGAGTTTGAAAGTGCGAATGTCCTACTGTACGAGGGAGAGTTGTGTCTAAGAGGTGTGCAGTCCTAGGATTGTGAGCTTGAGAGGTTATGTGTCCTGGGTTTGTGTGTCCAAAGGGTATGTGTCCAAGGGGCGTGAGTCTGAAGGTTGTGTTCGAGGGGGTGTTCAAGGGTTGTGGTTCTGAGAGGTTGTGTGTCCAAAAGGGTAAGTGTCCCAGGGGTTGCATGTCCAGGAGTTATGTCTGAAGGAGTGTGTGTCATGTCTGAGGGGTTGTGTGTCCAAAGGGCATGTGTCTGAGGGTTGTGTCAGTTGGGGAATTGTGAGTCCAAAGTTGTGGTGCCATGAGCCCCTGGTATGCGACTGTGAGTTACAGTGGTCCACTTTCCTGGGTCACATCCCTTTGTGCGTCCTGGAGGCCCCTGTGCACAACCACGACCCCATGCCTTCCTGCTGTTGGTGTGCCCTTGGGTGTCGCGGCCCCAGACCTGCAAGTGGCATGACATCCACGTGTGCCTGTGACCGCCATGACCCTCACCCACCCCATGGGGTTTGCACCTCATGCAGTGAACATGGGGCCTCAGCTGGGCCCACAGGATGCCTTTGTGGCTGAGGGCAGGATGATGGGCACAGAGCCCTGAGTGGGGCACCACAGCTGCCTGGGCCACTTCCTCCCCGTGCCTCAGTGTCGCATCTGGGCCATGGGTATAGGAACGATAGTCACAGCCCTCCGAGGTTGTCAGCACATGACAAGCCGTGGCTGCGTTACTTTCACGGTCGTGGTCCCCACCCTCTCTGCCTCTCTCAGGGTCCAGGGCAACAGACGTTGCCAACTGGGGTCCCTGGCTATTCCCAGTCCCCAAGCTGCAGACCCAAGAAGTCAGAAATAGCTGAGGCCTTCTGCCTGACAGGCTGAGAATCCTCACTGGGGAAGGTCAGGACCTCTGGATCTTTGGCGTCGGGGATGAGAACTTTCAGACTCTTGGGGTGAAGGAAATGGGGTTTAAAAAAGTATTTAGACTTGGAAGGACAAGTGTATGGGGTTTGATTTCAAAGGTCAAAGGAGCTTTGGGAGAAGTCAGCCTTGCTCCCTCCTGTCCCCATATCTGCCTTCCACTACCTGTCTGAGTCCAGGAGTGAATCTTGGCCTCCAGGGAATGGAACTTTGGGACATTTAGAGTCCTGGGGTCTCACCTGCGAGAGCTGGGAACTCGCTATCTGGTCTGAAGCTGCCACTTTGCAGGAGGGAAGACTGAGGCCAGGTGGAAACACCCAGGCCCCTCAGAGAAAGGACGGGCTCAAGGCTGCCCCTCAGCCCCTAGGAGAACCAAAGCCAGGAGTGAGGGGCCCCAGCTTCCTCTCTGCTCTCTGTGTGACCTCAGACAAATCGCTACCCCTTTCTGACCCTGTGACCTGAGCAATTTGAGCCCGGTCTTACTTCCCATCTCCAACTAACGATTGATTTCATCATTATCCAACCAGGCAGACATCTAGAAAATGCAAATTAGAGGAGAAAGGGAATTAAAATCATTTGTCACCCCAACTCAGACGCAATGAGTTTAGACATGTTGGGGGTCTGACCTTCTGGAATATTAGAGGCACATATACACCTGGAGACAGATGTCATTTTTCAGAGAGTATTTATCACACTCCTGGGATCCCATGTGGGGCTGGAGAGGTCATCCCAGCCCAGGCCCATGAATCCAAGTGGGGTGTACACAGAGGTTGGGTCCCATTTCTCAGCCTCCAAAGGTCCTCACTGAGCCTGCATCTTGGCGGGGGGGCTTGTGAGGCTGCCCTCTGGCCCCAGGGAACTCAGGAATGAGTGTCTCAGATCCCACTGATGCCCAGGCCCACTTCCCAGACTGGGTCGGCGGGGGTGAGTTTGGGGCACGGCCGGGCAACCCTGTGGTATAAGCCCACGCTTGAGCGAGGATCTGGGGTCCCACCGTGTGGCCCTGGGAAGGAGCCTGCTTCCTCCTGTGTAAAACAGGGCAGCCGTCTCCGCTTCACTGGGCTATCTGAGTCAAGCTGGTCCTGTGTGTAAATGAGGTGGAGCATGGGCCCGGGCAGACAGCAGGCACTCAGCAACAGGAGGTACCATCCGAACTATAACCGAGTGGACGTGCCTGTGATCCCCATCCAGGTCCACCCTCACCCCACCCTCTACCAGGGGCCAAGCAAGCCTCAGGCCTGTCAGCTTCCCTGTCCTGATCTCCTCCAGGTTCAGGTTCACCAGAGGTTGAGGTGGGATCCTCGGAAGGGAACAATCCAGGCAAATTGTGATAATGAGTCACTGCTGTGGGCACAGGCCTGCCTCTGTCCAGTTTCCACAATCAGAGCCCCGACCCTCTCCCACTGGACGCTGTTCTGGCCTCCTGCTCCCAAAGGACTTCTCCCCACAGCAGCCACGGAGTCTGCTGAAAATCCTGAATTGCACCACAGCCACCCCCCACCCCCGTTCATACACCCTCCATGACTCTCCATTGCTCTACAGCCCACTCTTTCACCCTGATCCTCAAGACCCCTTGCAGCCTCCCTGCCCTCTTCTGTCTCCAGATGCCCCTTGCTCACCCATACGTGGCAATACCAGCCATGCCTGCACTTGGAACCCATCCAGCACATTCCCACCTCAGGGCCTTTGCACCTGCCATTCCTTCCACCAGGCAGTCTCTCACCCACACCCCATTCATGGCTGGTGTCCTCTAGTCCTTGGGGTCCCCTTTTCAAAAAGTCCCTTCTAGGGGGCTTCCCTGGTGGCGCAGTAGTTGGGAGTCCGCCTGCCGATGCAGGGAACGCGGGTTCATGCCCCGGTCTGGGAGGATCCCGCATGCCGCGGAGCGGCTGGGCTTGTGAGCCATGGTCGCTGGGCCTCCGAGACGGGAGAGGCCATAGCAGTGAGAGGCCCACGTACCACAAAAAAAAAAAAAAAAAAAAAAAAAAAAAAAAAAAAGTCCCTTCTGGCCCATCTTTCCAAAGCAGCTCCCTCCCCTGCCACCTCCCCCACTGCCTCCCCCTATAGCTGTGGTCCCCAACCTTTTTGGCACCAGGGACCGGTTTCATGGAAGACAATTTTTCCACAGACTGGGGGCAAGGGGGATGGTTCAGGTGATAATGTGAGAGACGGGGAGCAGCAGATGAAGCTTCACTTGCTCGCCCTCCACTCCCCTCCTGCCGTGCAGCCAGGTTCCTAACAGGCTGTGGACAGGATAGCGGTGCACGGCCCGGGAGTTGGGGACCCCTGCCCTGTAGAATTTCATTGGTGAGGGCTCTGTCCCTGACAGTTTACGTGTCTGTTGTCTCCCCCACCAGACTGGGCAATGGGAAAGTCCAGACGGGTCTGTCCACTCCCTGCCCTCGTGTCCCTGGCACCTTGGTCAGCTCCCAGACATTTCTTGGGGAAGAAAGTGGGGATGGGGGATGCCTCAAAGGCCCCATCTTGGGTTCCCCACTGTCTGCGTCTTGGGTCTGCTGGGCTATGGGCTGAGTCTCTTCTGCTCAGCTCTGACAGATGTGCTAATTTCCCAAGCAGGGAGGCCTGGGCTTCTTGGGATGAATTTCTGGGGCCCTACAGGGAGATCTTTCTTTGGAACAAAGAGACAGAAGCCGGGCTTCCCTGGTGGCGCAGTGGTTGAGAGTCCGCCTGCCAATGCGGGGGATGCAGGTTCGTGCCCCGGTCCGGGAATATCCCACGTGCCGCGGAGCGGCTGGGCCCGTGAGCCAGGGCCGCTGAGCCTGCGTGTCCGGAGCCTGTGCTCCTCAGCGGGAGAGGCCACAACAGTGAGAGGCCCGCGTACTACCAAAAAAAAAGAGAGAAGGCTTGGGTCGTTCCTGCAGCTGCCACTGCAGCTTAGGGGACATCGTTGGGGGCCTTCGGTGGCCGAGGGCTCTGACCTGTGTGAGATAGCAGAGTTGGGTTCTGAATGTACCGTCTCTCTCGGCCCCAGGGGTAGGAGTCCCAAGCCCCATGGGAGGTGGGATGGGGCACGTCTCCATTTGCAGTGGCCGTGACAGAGAAAATGGCCTTCCTGGCAGGACCTTCAGTGGACAGTGAGGGCAGCCAGGTCCTGCATGACCCCGGGACATAGTTTCCTCCCAAGGTGGGCCCCGGAACCTTCAGAGGGTCAGCCCCTTGGCCTGAGAGAAACATGAGCACCATCCAGTGGGCTGCCATGCTGAGGGCTGTTTAGAGAGGGGTGGGGGAGCAGGGGCCCCCTCAAACTGGCGTCCTGTGGGCCAGATAGGACCTCAAATTTGTTTTATGAACCATGAGGTATTTAAAAGAAAACGGAACCCGTTGCTGATGTTTCTTCCGTTTGTTAAGCAGTTGTTTGCTCATTCATTCAAGGAAGGGTGATTGCGGACCTACTGTGTGCCAGGCATTGGGAAGGCTCCATCCTTGCCCTCGTGGAACGGACATCTTAGTGGGGCAACAGGATCATCAAAGAAAGTAACAAAGAAGCACCAAAAATATCTGGTAGGACTAAGTGACACAGGGAAAGAGAAATCTGGTCTGGGGAAATTAGCACCTCTGGAAAGAGAGATTTCTGCCCAGGCTTGAAGGACGTGTAGCAGCGTCTCAGACCTGGGTGAGTCTGAGAAGGGCATTCCAGGGAGAGGGCACAGCGGGGGCAAAAGCCTGGCAATGGGAAAGTGGCAGGTCTGTCTGGGGCTGGTGTTTCAGGTGCCTGGAAAGGGACGGAAGGTGAGCTGGGAATCTGCTGGTAGATGAGGCCTGTCTAAAGTAGAGGGACAGGTGGGTGAGTGCCTGAGACGCCCCCAGGGCCCATTGTACAAATGGGGAAACTGAGGCTTGGAGCATGTCAGGCAATGAGTGTACAGTGGAGCCAGTAGAGTGGATACCCCCATCTGGCTGTGCCCATAGCCACAGCCAGGCCATCATACCTCTCAGCACATGGAGCAGGCCTGGGGAGGGGTCTGTGGAGGTGGGTCCGAAGGTCCCCCACTGGGCCTCCATTTCCCCATGAATGTGCCAGAGGGATCTATAAACAAAGGGACCCCCCCAAAGGGCCTTCTCCAGCTGGAACATTCTGGGTTTCTAGGATTCAGAGCCACACGTGGGTAACACACCCCACCCTCAGACCCCCAAAGTCCCCAGGAATACGCTGAAGATCCCCTCAACCCCCTGCCACCTGCACCAGCATAGCTTGTGTTCCCCATGCAGTGTCCGTATGTGCGATCCCTGAGATCTTCACACCCCACCCTCAGAACCCCCAGACCCGAACCCACATCTCTCCCCTGGGGTTGCCCCCACCCTGCCTCAGGAAGCCAGAGGGTGGGCGATACCCCTGCAGGGGATAGAGGCCCTATCTGTGTCTGGGGGCCTGCTTATAATGGGGGGCTGGCATGGATTTGGGGGGCCGACATGTGTTTGGGGAGCTCTGTGTGTGTGTCTAGGAGGGTTGCATGTTGTTGGGGGTCGTGTGTTTGGGGGTGTCTGCCTATATTGGGGGGGTTGTGTACATTCGAGGGATCGGCAGGTGTTGGGGGACTCTGTGTATATCTGAGGGGTCTGCGTGTGGTTGGGCGTCTGTGTGTGCAGAGGCCTCTGTGTGTGTTTTGGGGATGTGTGTGTTTGGCAAGCTGTGTGGGTTTGGGAGGGGTCTGCATGTATGGTGGACTGCATGTGTTTTGGGGACTTATGTATGTGGGTGTTTGGGGGTGATGCATGTGTTTGGGGGGGGTCTCCCTGCGAGGGGAATCTCCCAACCCCCCCATCTGTACGTAGGAGGAAAGAGCTTTCTCCCTGATCCCCTGTCCCCAGCACCCTTCCTGGGTCTGCCCGGGGACCTCACTCTGAGCTGGGCACCCCAGGGCTGAGGAGAGGTGACCCCAAGGCCTTCTGGGAGGGGTCCGGCCCAGTGATGGCAAAAGCTGCCTGCATAGAGAAAGAGGGCGATATTATCTCCAGAGCATCTGCTTCAGAGAGCCCCCCAACTCAGGGAGGTGTCGCCGACTCTCCCCATCTTCTGGGGTAGGAAGCTGAGGCCCAGAGAAGTTGGGTTCCACAGTAGTCACTGCCAGAGCCCGCCTTCTCCCCAGGGCAGGTGAGGGACTCCAGGGGCCATTGTGGGCTGAGCCAGCCCTTAGGTCACCCACAGTGCACCCCCCCCACCTGGGCCACCATCTCCCCAGGCTCCCAGGGGAGGAGGCGGCCCAGGGCCCCGGCTCGGGGAGGGGGTGGGTCGCCAGCAGCTGGGGTGGGAGCCGCTGGAGCCCTCAAGAGAGGGGAGGGGGGGGTCCCGACTTTCCAAGGGGCTCTTCCTGTCGCCTGTAATGAGGCACTTGGGGAGCAGGTGATGAAACCACCGCCAGGGTTGCGTGAGGCGGGGCCACCGGCCTGATTTGCTGCAGGGCCCAGGAGCAGCGCCCCCTCCCCGCTTCGCTGCGTCCTGCGGGCCCTCATCTCCCCCAGGCCACCCACCTGCCTCTCACTTCTCCTTTCCTCCTCTCCTTTCCTCGCCGGCCTGGGTCCCCCACCAAGCTGAGGCCTCTGAGCTCAAGGGTCGGGCAGAGTGACTTTGCCACTTGTCCCTCCATTAAAGCCCCACTGGGAGCCAAGAAGGGGAACTTGACGGTTCCTGATCTTTGATCTCAAACCTCACTGCAAAGCCTTTGAGATCAGGAATCTGTGACCCATTTTGTGGGGGAGGAAGTAGGGGTCTGATGTCGCCCAGCGTGTCACAGTAAGTGTCACCGTGGTCTTGCAAGATGGCATGCCGACTCAGCATCCCCAGTTCCAAGGCCCTTCTTGCTTCCGGCTTCTGGGAGGCCAGAAGGCAAGGTTGATAGATCCCCCCACTGGCCCCTCCTCCCCAGATGGTGGGAAAAGGATTCTCGCTCCCATTTACAGGTGAGAAAGCTGAGTCCTTCCACAGGGAGAGGCCAGCAGTGAAGGGTCAGTGGGAGGGTGGGATTCCTTCCAGACCTCCATCACCAGGGGGCTCAGAGACCTCATAGAGGGAGATGACAGTCATGGCCTGAAGGACTGCAGCGGTGTTTGGTGATGGACTTAGTGACCACAGGTATCACCTTAGAGAGTTTTTGATGCTCCAGGCACTCAGGAAATCTTCCTTTGTACCCCCAGTTCCCCCCTCCAGAACAACACTCAGGCCTGAGACCCCAGGCCCCCTCCCAACCCCAGGCATATGCCACCAGCACGTCCTGTCCCCTTGGTCGCCAAACAATCCATCCTCTCTGCCTACCTGCAGCCCCCGTCCCAGTTCAGGCCCCACATCTCCCACCGAGACACCTGCCCCAGCCTCTCCCGGCCACCTCACTCCTGCACAGACAGATGCTGATTCTCAAGGCAGCCACGACTAGGGACGAGGTTTGTTTGGGGGTTTGTTTTTGTTTTTGTTTTTTTGGCCGTGCCACACAGCATGTGAGATCTTAGTTCCCAGGCCAGGGATCGAACCCGTGCCCCCTATAATGGAAGAGCGGAGTCTTAACCACGGGACGGCCAAGGAAGTCCACAGGGACGAGGTTTTTTAAAAAATCTTTTGGTTGAGATAAATCACATAGAGAAAAATGCAAAAATCACTGGAGTAGGGCTAAAAAATTTGCACAAACTGAACACACCTATGTATCCAGGTCCTGGCCCGGGGAACAGGACACCCCAGCCCCCGTACTCCCGCCGTCCTGTCACAGTGCCTGCTGCAGGTGGCCACTGTGCTCATATCCATCACTGTAGGTGAGTTTTGCCTGTTCTGGAACTTCATATAAATGGAATCACATGGTGTGTCCTCTCTATGGTGCCCAGTATTGCTGAACTGGCACATGGTCTGGGAGATTCACCTGTGTGGTGAAATGCACACCTGTGGAGGTGGAATGCATCCTTTTTCTGTGCTGTATAGTAGTCTTGCATAGAATCTACCAAAAATCATTTACCAGTTCTCCCATTGAGGGCATTTGAGTTGTTTCCAATTTGGGGCTATGACAAATGAGGCTGCTGAGAACATTCTTGTCTGTGTCCTTTGGTAAAACATGGACACCTTTCTCTTAGGTGAATATTGAAGAGAAGCATCACTGGGTCAAAGGGTAGATGCATGTTCAACTTTAATAGGTGCCAGACAGTTTTCCAGAGTGGCTCTACCTCTTTCTCTTTCCACCAGCAATGCACGGAAGTACAAGGGGATTATTTAAACTGTAAAATCATATGCTGACCCTCCCCTGCCTCCAAACTCTCTGTGGCTCCCTAATACCCTCAGAGTAAAACCCACACTCGTCACTGTGGCCCCCAAGCACCTGTGTGATCCAAGCGCCACAACTCTCCCCACCACCAGTCCCCTCCCCTCTCTCCCTTGCTCGCACTGTCCAGCCATAGAGACTTCTTTGCTTTTTTCAAAATACCAAACTCATGATCACTCTGAGCCTTTGCCCTTGCAGTTCCCCCTGCCAGGAACACTCTTGCACCAGATCTGCCCACAACTGACTCTTCCTTTGCTTGGCTGTGTCTTTCTTGGGCTTTGGGTCTCGGTTCAGATGTCACCTCTTCAGAGAGATCTTCCTTGAAATCCCTGGCTTCTAACATTGCCCCTTGCGTGGTCAATACTTCTCTCTTTTTAGACTTGGGTTCTGACCTACAAGAGCTTCATAAAATGACTTGGGCAGTTCCCATTGTTTTCAAAGGTCTGAGGTAGTTGAAAGAACATTTCACTTTCCTGTCCTTTAAGATTTGATAAAATAGCCATAAAACTGTCGGGGCCTGTTGTCCTTTTAATGGTAGGTCTCAAGTCACTTTTCTAATCTTCTGTGGTCATTGGTCTACTTAAGCTTTCTACTTCTTTTGAGGTCAGTTTATCACAATGGTTGGCACTTGATAAATGCCAAGTATGAGGGGGTGGGAGGTATTGGACTCTTGACTTCAAATGCCCACTCCCCTGCCCATCTGCTCAGGTCCCCATCCAGCCCTTCCACTGAGGCCCAACTACATGCTTCCTCCTTTGAGATGCCCTCTTGGATTTCTCCTGACTCTTCTTCCCTTTCCTGGGTCGATGAGTCCACCTGTGCCTCTCTGCTGGGCAGATGCCACAAGCTCTCTGCTTTCTAGCTGGACATTGGTAGGGGTGGGGGGGATATGCGCACAGAAGAGTACTCCCCTAACCGCAGCCTCCCCCCTCATGCCCTGCAGATTCAGCACGCACCGCCACCTCCCCCAGCAGTTCCGGTCACGCCAACATCTGGAGAAGAGGCCGCCAGGTCTGTCTGCTGCTTGGGGTGGGGATTTGCATGTGAGTACAAATATATATGCACACTCTGGGCCTTCCACCTCCGCATTCCTTGGCTGGCCCTTCACACCTGGGCCTGAGGCAGGTCAACGCTGAGTGGCTGGATTTGCATGCCCGTGTATTTCTGGGTAGGGAGTCAGCTGGGGGAGTCTGAGAGGAAGTTGTTGAGGGAAGCTGGGGGGAGTTCAGACGTGTCCCTCTTGACCTGCTCCCTTCACCAAATCTTCCCAGTCACCCCTCTGACTTGTCCTGAGGGTCTTCCAGTCTCCGGGAGAGGGAGAGATCTGGATATACGACCCCCTTAGCCCCACAGAGTCAGAACTGGAGGGGATGGATGGAGGCTGTGGGAGACCAGAGTGAGGGCAGAGAGGGCTTCATGGAGGAATGGATTTTTTTGAGCTAGGTTTCTGAAATGTTAATCAGAGTTGGCCAGGTGCAGAAGGGGCAACAAGGGCTTTTCATGCAGAGATATTTTGTTGAAGGTAGAGAACGGTGGGCAGGAGCTTTTTGGGGCAGGGCCTTTTTTACTGTTTTTTGTTTTTGTTTTTTGCGGTACAGTACCCGGACCTCTCACTGTTGTGGCCTCTCCGTCTGCGGAGCACGGGCTCCGGACGCGCAGGCTCAGCAGACATGGCTCACGGGCCCGGCCGCTCCGCGGCATGTGGGATCTTCCCGGACCGGGGCACAAACCCGCGTCCCCTGCATCGGCAGGCGGACTCCCAACCACTGCACCACCAGGGAAGCCCGTTTTTTTTTACTTTTTTAAAAAATTATTTTATTTATTTGGCTGCGCCGGGTCTTAGCTGCAGCATGCAGGATCTTCGTTTCGGTGTGCAGGATCGAATTCCCTGACCAGGGAATTGAACACAGGCCCCCTGCATTGGGAGGGCAGAGTCTTTTTAAAAATATTTTTATTTATTTATTTATTTTTGGCTGCGTGAGGTCTTCATTGCTGCGCGTGGGCTTTCTCTAGTTGCGGCGAGCGGGGGCTAATCTTCATTGTGGTGCGCGGCCTTCTCATTGCAGTGGCTTCTCTTGTTGCGGAGCACAGGCTCTAGGCATGTGGGCTTCAGTAGTTGTGGCACTCGGGCTCAGTCGCTGTGGCTCACGGGCTCTAGAGCACAGGCTCAGTAGTTGTGGCGCACGGGCTTAGCTGCTCCGGGGCACATGGGATCTTCCGGACCAGGGCTCAAACCCTTGTCCCCTGCATTGGCAGACAGATTCTTAACCACCGGGGAGTGCGAAGTCTTAAGCGCTGGACCACCAGGGAAGTCCCTGGGGCAGGGCCTTGAATGCCAGGCCGAGGATTGGAACTTCCTTCCTCCTGTGGGCAGCGAGGAGCCATGAGGAGTGCATGAGCAGTGAAGGGACATGATCGGCTGTGTGCTGGGTAGATCCCTCAAGGACCAGGACAGGGGATGACTTTGGTTCCTGGGTGAGGATTGGGGGCTCCAAGGTCATCAAAGTTCAGAAGACTCAAACCCCTGTGTGAGCCCATCTGCACCTGTCAGGCCTGGCTCCAGAGATGGCAGAGGACCTAGTGGCTTCTCGAGGACCCAAAGAGCCCTGGAGTACAGTGACTTAAAGTGCGAGATTCAGGCATAGCACAGAAGGGGCCTCACCCCCAGTCTCTGCCCAGATGGACACAGCCCTGGCCTCCCGGTAGTTTCCTGTCATCTCTACCCCTTCCCCCAGCAGTCCCGCTCCCCATGGCAGCCATGGCCAAGTTTTTTTTTTTTTTTTTTTTTTTTTTTTTTGCCGTACATGGGCCTGTCTGTGCTCCGGACGCGCAGGCTCAGCGGCCATGGTTCACGGGCCCAGCCACTCCGCGGCATGTGGGATCTTCCCGGACCGAGGCACGAACCTGTGTCCCCTGCATCGGCAGGCGGACTCTCAACCACTGCGCCACCAGGGAAGCCCATGGCCAAGTTTTTAAAGTCCTGTGCCTTCTTGCTCAGAACCCTCCCATGGCTGTATACTGCTCTTAGACCAAAACCCACAGGCTTCCCTGCAGCTCAGAGGACCCGGAGTGGCCCTGCCTCTGCAGCCTCTCCTGCTGGCCTCCTCACTCCAGTCTTACTGATGCATCTCCTCCCTCCTGAGGGCCTTTGCACCTGCTATTCCTTCTGCCTGGAACTTACTTCCTGTCTTGGCTCTTGGGTCTCAGTTCAGAGAAACGCCCCCTGACCTTCTGACTCTTGGGGCTCCCCCATTATGTGAACCCTGCCCTAGCCAGGATGTCCTTGTCTAAAATGGGGACAGATTGAGAAGGGGCCAGAGTTGATCTTCCAGGCCCAGAGACTCATGTCCAAGTCCCATGTTCCCATGGGACCCCAGGCGTGGGGGGCATTTCCTGAGTCATCTTGGCACCGAGACCTCCCGGCCAGTGCCCTCCTTCTGTCCCCAGGGACCTGTCAGGGCGGGGATAACGCATCCCTGCCGTGGGAACTAGCCTGATTCCAGCCGGGGATTAAAATTAGCCCCAGAGGTTAAATTTAGCAAGTCTAGCTGGAGCTGGGGGGCTGAGATGGGGGCTTTCGTTGGCCTGGGATTTGCATAGTTGTGACCGCTCAGAGACCCAACCCAGAGAAGGTGGAGGGTGTGTGTGGGGTCACACAGCGGGCCGCATGTGACGGACTGGGGCGTCTCATACTTCCAGCCCTGGGTCTGTGGGAAGATGGGGCACCCTGCCCAGACCCCTCGGGGGTGTGGGAAGCAGGTATGGCTACTCCCAGAGACAGACCTACATTTCCCTACACTTCCCAAGAGCTTATTCCCAGGCCTTGTGCCAGGTACTCTGTATTTCATACCCACCCCATTCACAGAACAGCAAACTGAGGCCGAGGGAGAGGCCTCCCTTGCTAAAGACCGCTCTTCTGTTCAAAGGCTGGCTGAGACCTGAGAGCAGGCCCGCTTCACCCTGGGCAGGCCTCAGCCCCCTATGACATGGGAGGGCTGGGGGAGTGGAGTGTGGTCATAGAGTTGGCAGAGGGGATCTCGGGGGCCATGGAGTGGCTGTCTGTACAGAGGAGTGGGTGCTGCTGAACAGGCAACATGATTCCTTGATTCCAAGGAGCCCTGCATGAGGGCTGCTGGGAAAGTCCTGGACCGTGTCTTGGGTACATGCTGCCCTCACTGAGCTGCCCATTCTCACCCTTGTGGCCCCCACCAGGGAGATCCAAGAGCCCCATGAAGAAGGTCCAGAGTTTCTCTCCAGTTTGCCTGGGCCCACCCCATCCGCCAGTCTGAGGGTTCCAAGCTTAAGTCTTTCCAGGGCATTCCCCCCTCCTCCCGCTGGACGGTGAGGCAGGGATAGGGTTTCTCTTACGCTTCCCCCCAACTTTTTATTTTATTTTTATTTTTTGGCCGTGCCATGCAGCATGTGGGATCTTAGTTCCCCGACCAGGGATTGAACCCGCGCCCCCTGCACTGGAAGCGTGGAGTCTGAACCACTGGACCACCATGGAAGTCCCCCCACACACAATTTTTAAAATAGAAATCTATAATCACTGAGGGAGAAATGTTAGAAAATTCAAAAGATCAAAAAGGAAAAAAAAAAAAGACAAAAAGCCCACACATTGTATGATTCCATTTATAAGAAGTATCCAGAACAGGCAAATCCATAGAGAGAGAACATAGATTAGTGGTTGCCAGGGGCTGAGGGGAGGGGAATGGGGAGTGGCTGCTAATGGGGCTGGGGTCTTTTTTGGGGAGGATGAAAATTTTCTGGAACTAGAGAGATGTGATGGTTGTACACGGTCGTGGATGCTCTAAATGCCACTGAATTGCACACGTTAAAATGGCGAATTTTATGTTGTGTGAATTGCATCTCAATTTTGAAAAACGGGAGAAAACTCACCCATAAATTTCCACCCAGCGTTGACTCCCAGCTTGAGCATTTCCTTCTAGTCTTTTTTCCACTCTCAATACAGTTTTTAAATATACATTTTATATATTTTTAATATATGTTTTCTGGTAACCACAGCCCTCAGCCTTGCTCATTGAAGGGCTATTGTGGGATTGAATGAGTTCAAAAGTGTCTGCTGTGTGGACCAGGCTTACTTTCAGAGGCTCAGGATCACTGAGCACCGCTGGGTACCAGCATTGGATGGCCCTCCAACCTGGCCTGTTGAGGACGTTTAAGCTGTCGCCAGTATTCATAACAGCAGTGCATACACAGCACCTGCTGTCTGCAAGGCAGATCTGAATGCCCTTTGTGGGTTAGCTCATTTTATGCTCCAGCAGCACTGGGCAATGCACCACACTGTTATCCCCGCTGCACAGACAGGGGGTCAGGCTCCCCCGAGGTCCCACAGTTACCAGCTTGTTTTGCTTTAAAGCTTCAGGTGGGGGCACCCATACCTCTCAATCTTTCCCCCTTGGTCAGCCTTCTCCTTATAAAACATTGGTCTGAAGGTGTTCAATGAGCATTTGCTGCATCCTGGGCTGGTCGAGGGTGTGCTCTGTGGGGATGACCCAGCCTGCCTTGATCTCCCCCATCATCTCCCTTTCAGCACCTGGCAGGGGCAGGAGGAAGATAGGGGGTAGACTGGGGTGCCTGTCCCCACTCTCCACCCACCTACTCTGTCCTATTCTCCTCTCCCCTGACCCCCAGACCAAGGACACTCCACCCAGCCTGGGACAATGGGGAGGAAGAAAATTCAGATCTCACGCATTCTGGACCAAAGGAATCGGCAGGTGAGTTCAGTGGGTGGGACAGTGGTTCGGGAAAAGGCATTCCTGGCAGGGGACACGGCCTGGGCAAAGGCCTGGCCATCTGGGAGAACTGCAAGGGAATAAGGAGACTTGATGCAATGTCAGGAGTTTGAGATGTAGCATTTACTCATTCTCATGATGATTAATTCACTGATTCTCCTCGATGACTGGAGCCCCTGTCACAGGGGAGATGGAACTCAATACAAATACACCCAACTCAAAGCGCTGGACCAGAGAGAGGCACAGAACTGGGGAAGCTCAGAGAGGGAGTGTGGGCTCTGCCTGGAGGCCAAGGTAAACTTACCAAAGGAGAGGACATTTGGACTGGGTTTTGAAGCATCGATAGGAGTTTGCCATGTTAAGAAGTGAGAAGGAGTAGTACAGCCAGAAAGAACAGCACATGCAAAGGCATGGAATCACGAGGCATGTTCAGGGAACAGTTAGGCCCCTCCACCTCCCCTCTCACCATCCCATATCTTTGTCTTCTCCTGCCCCGCCTGTGGGTCCCGGGTCCAGGTGACATTTACCAAGCGGAAGTTTGGGCTGATGAAGAAGGCCTATGAGCTAAGTGTACTCTGCGACTGTGAGATCGCCCTCATCATCTTCAATAGCGCCAACCGCCTCTTCCAGTACGCCAGCACAGACATGGACCGTGTGCTACTGAAGTACACAGAGTACAGTGAGCCTCACGAGAGCCGCACCAACACCGACATCCTCGAGGTACCCCTGGGACCCACCTCCCCGGCCTCATGAAGCCCAGCACACTCTGCTCACTCAGAGCCTAGGGACTCTTGGTTTGCACAAAAGATGAGCGTTGCAATTTGGCTTTGCTGCTAGTCAAAGCAGGTTTGGGGTAATAGAGTGTCCCTTTTAGGGGCAACTTCCTGGATAGTGGAAATAAAAAACATTGAGGGCCCCACTATGTGCCCCTCACACACATCATCTCCTTTGCTCCTGTTACCCATTTGGTGAGTACAGACACAGAGAAGAAAAGGTACCACAAAGCAAACAGACCTCACTGAGGTCCAGAAATGGTTTTGCTTGAGCCGCTGTATCCTCAGGAGAAAGAGGCAGGAGCAGCCCCTGCATTTAGCTGGGCAGCCCTCACACCCACGACCCAGGATGGGCAAGATCACTGTCACTTTGGATGTGGGCATCTTTACCCAGGGTGGGAAGCTAAAGCCACTGGGCTGGAGAGAGCAGTGGGCTAGGACTGCACCCAGGAAGCCCTAATGTGGCAGAGGGTGGGGAGAAGCTGGCACAGGAGAGGCAGTGGTCCAGGAGTGTTCTGGTCACTGCTCTCAGGTGGGTGGCAGCTTAGGAGAACCTATAAAGTTGTCCTCAGATGCTCAGTCAGCTGACATTTGTTAAGCACCTACCGCACGCCAGGCTCCGAGGCTGCACATGGGTGCAGAATGCAGGAACCGAATCACACTCAGGAGCAGTGTTAGGATAATGCCAGCAGGCCTGGATGCATCTCGGCCTCTGCTGTGTGACCCAGGCCTCTCTGGTCCCAGGGCAGGACAGTTCCTCTCTCACACCCAGTTGGACTTACTAGGTGATAACTCACTGGGGTT
Source organism: Kogia breviceps (assembly GCF_026419965.1). Classification (NCBI taxonomy): domain Eukaryota; kingdom Metazoa; phylum Chordata; class Mammalia; order Artiodactyla; family Physeteridae; genus Kogia; species Kogia breviceps. Next base: position 171,390,964 of record NC_081313.1, on the reverse strand, counting down.
TTTGGTTAATAGGATTTGGCTGGAGCAGGCTGTGCCTGCACCCTGCCTGCCCACAGAGCTGGATGGGATAGGTCCTCCCCTCTTCCGTAGAACCAGGTTCCTTGGCCAGGATGGGGGGAGTGTCATCCTGTTGTCTCCCCCTTCCACAGACACTGAAGCGGAGGGGCGTGGGCCTTGATGGACAAGAGCTGGAGCCAGAGGAGGGGATTGAGGGGCCAGGAGAGAAGCTGCGGAGGCTGGCAGGTGATGGGGGTGACCCAGCCTTGCCCCGACCCCGGCTCTATGTAAGTGACTCCCTGCCCCGCCATGAATGGGGCCCTTCCCCTACTTCTGAGGTCCAAATGGTGGAGGCCGAGATTGAGAGAGAGACTTAAGACCAGGAATCCTAGAATTTGGGGGCAGGTTTCTGCCTGGGTGGGCAGGGAAGGCTTCCTGGAGAAGTGGGCATTATAGCAGGGGCTTTGAAGGATGGAAAAGAGTTCAACAGGCAGACAGTTCCTTCCTTTTTTTTAAAAATTTAAATTTAAATTTTTGGCTGCGTTGGGTCTTGGTTGCTGTGCATGGGCTTTCTCTAGTTGTGAGCGGCGGCTACTCTTTGTTGTGGTGCGTGGGCTTCTCATTGCAGTGGCTTCTCTTGAGCCGGAGCTCAGGCTCTAGGCACGTGGGCTTCAGTAGTTGCAGCATGCAGGCTCAGTAGTTGCGGCATGCAGGCCCTAGAGCGCACAGGCTTCAGTAGTTGTGGCATGTGGGCTTAGTTGCTCAGTGGCATGTGGGATCTTCCCAGACCAGGGCTTGAACCCGTGTCCCCTGCATTAGTAGGTGGATTCTTAACCATTGTGCCACCAGGGAAGTCCAAGTTCCTTCCTTCTTTATTTCTTCGATTCATCAAACACTCTGGGAAGCCCCCTCAGGGCCAACCCTATGCTGATTAAGAAGCCTCAGCTCTGGGCCTAGCTGTCAAGGAGCGACAGAGGCAGACAGAGCCTCCCCCAGCCTGTGGCGTTAGGCCAGAGGGAGGAGTAGTGAGGACTTGAAGAAGGTGGAGGCTGGCGACTGAACTCATTGGGATTTTCTGTCTTGGACTTGATGCCCTCATTTCCACATTCCTCAGCCAATCCTTTCCTCTCTGCCCTCAGCCAGCAGCTCCCACTATGCCCAGCCCTGACATGGCATATGGGGCCCTGCCCCCACCAGGCTGCGACCCCAGTGGGCTTGGGGAGGCCCTGCCTGCCCAGAGCCGCCCATCCCCCTTCCGTCCAGGAGCCCCCAAAGCTGGCCCCCCAGGTGAGCATGGGGCATAGACCCTGGGGGAGGAGGGGTGGCGGTCCCAGGGGGGCTGTGCAAGGCGGGAATATTGGCTCTGGCCCTGCTTGGCTGTGGGCATCACTCTGGACCTCAGACTCCATTAGATGACATGGCCACCTGCCCTGTCTCTGGGGGTCTCCTGCTCCCCAGGCCTGGCGCACCCTCTCTTCTCAGCGAGCCACCTCGGCAGCAAGACACCACCGCCCCTGTACCTGGCAGTGGATGGGAGGAGGCCAGACCTGCCTGGTGGCCTGGCTGGGGCCCGAGGGGGACTGAGCACCTCGGTGAGTGAGGGGAAGGTGTGGAAGGGCTGTGGGGGCACGGTGGCCTGGGTGTGGACCTCAGTTTCCCCTTTCCCCTGTCTCTCCACAGAGAGGCCTCTATGGTAGCCTGCAGAGTCCGTGCTCCACTGCCGCCCCGGGACCCCCACTAGGGAGCTTCCCCTTCCACCCTGCAGGTCCCCCAGGTATGCACCCACTGTGAGAGGCATCCACACACCTGCCTGTGGGGGGTCCACACTCCCCCGCCCTCCAGAACTGAAAACTGGCTGGTGGGGTGGGTCAGGCTTGGGCAAGGGGCTCCCTGAGGTCAGGGCCTCAGTTTACTCTTCCTGCCCCCCCCTCCAGAATATGGCCTGGGAGACCCCCCTCCGCCCCCAGGCTTGCTGCAGCCCCCCACCTTGACCCCCTGGCAGCCCTCCAGGGGTGATGGGCCCCCAGTCACCCCCGCCCAGCCCAGGTGAGTGCCCCGACTGCCTCCTTGCACGTTCCCTCCCACCCCGGGTTCACGGGTGGGGCTCCTCCAAAGTCTTCCAAGCCCCAGCCACTGCTGACCCCTGGTGGCCACTCCCGGTTCTGCACTTAGCCCCTCCCGACTGGTCCTGGTGGGGATGGGCGGCTATTTTGGAGGCCCCAAGAGGGATCGCCACCCCCTCCTTTCCCAAGGTCCTCCTGCCCAATCTTTGCCCAAACCATGCCACTTCCATGGCTTCCCTCGCTGAGCTCACGGCCCAGCTCCTCTCTCTCTCTCTCCCTGCAGTGGGGGCCGCAGCCTGGGTGAGGAAGGCCCCCCAGCCCGTGGCGCCTCCTCGCCCACCCCACCAGTCAGCATCAAGTCCGAGCGACTCTCGCCGGCCCCTGGAGGCCCCGGCGACTTTCCAAAGGCCTTCCCCTACCCCTTGCTCCTGGCCCGGCCCCTGGCAGAGCCCCTGCGGCCTGGGCCCCCCCTGCGCCGGCTGCCCACTACCGACAGCTGGCCCCGGTAGTAGGCCCGGGGGTGGCACCGATTCTGCCCCTCACACCAGGCGGGGTGAGGGCATGTGGGGTCCCAACCTCCCTCGCTGCGTCCTTGGAGAAGACCCAGCAGTTACGACCATCTCCGTGGCAGGGGCCTGGAGGGGGGAAAGCCTGGTTCGGATCCAAGGTTGGGGAGCCCCTTTCCCCCTTCCCGTGTGTGTGTATCCATCAATAAAACACACGGGGCATCCGTGAACGAAACCTCCACTGCTCAGAGCCACACCCCCGCCCGGGTCCTCCCATCTCTTCCCCAGCGGCCTCAATCTTGCCTTGTCGTGTCTTGGGTACCCACTCCAGAACCCGACCCTGAGAGGACGACTCCAGTGCTGCTTGGGAAGGGGGGTGGGGGTGGGGAGAAGCGCGGTCGGGGTTGGGGGGGACGGGGACGTAAGGGGAGGAGCCTTGGAGGGGGCGCCAACGACCAGGTGACGCCGTGGGCAGCCAGTGCTCAGCCCGCTGGGGGCCCTAGGGCACCGCATAGAGTGGTTCCACCCCAGTGGTATTGGGCTGGGCTATTTACGCTCCAACTCCTGAGGGTGTTGGGTCGAGGGCTCAGGCTGGGTTGCAATCGCTTGCAGCAAGAGGCAGTGGGGAACCGTGAACGTTGGGCTATGGGAGCGCTGGAGCGGCGGCTACACTGTTCATCTTTTAAATGGGCATATCCCTTGATCTCTTGACCCAACGAGTTCCTCCACCGCAGGGAGGAGGGAGCCAGGCGTTTATCCACCCAGTTTGGAGTGGTGCAAACTCCCTCCACTTCGGCCTGTCCTGTGTTAAGGGCAGACTTGGGGGTCCAGGAGGGAGCCAGAGGGAGCTCCATTTGTTCCTCCCCTCCAACCACCCCCAGGTGGTCTCAGCGGGATCTTTATAACACTCAGATCTGTCCCCTGACCTTCCTGAGCTCCTCAGCTGCCCTCACCCACTCTGTCTCCTGCCATGAGGCCCTTAGAAATACTTGCTGTTCCAAGCTAGGGCCATGCTGGTCCTTCCTCCTGGGCCACCTCCTGCAACCCCCAACTGGCCTCCTTTTTCGACTGCTTCCTACCCTCCAAGGCCTAGCTCCCTGACCTCTCCTGCAGGAAGCCCTGTCACTGCCCCAAGCTGAGAAATGGCTCTGACAATTCTCAAAGGGTCTGCTTAGTGGAGATCACCGATCTGGACAAGAATGTGAAAAACACACGGTGTCGGTATCAGTGTTTATAAGATTTGTATGCCCCTACCCCACCATCATTCTACGAAGATCCAAAGCTGATTGGTCCAGCTTGGCTGTGGGTGAGTCAGCTTGACCGATAATTTCAAGACCCTTGTCCCCTGTCACCCCAGCCCTCCACAGAGGACTTTTTCAGTAAAATTCAATGCCTTGCATTCCACCATTAGCGCACACAGACATGCATGTGGATACAGAGGCAAAAATGTGTGCAGCCTTCGAAATGAGTCCCCTCCCTTTCTCCTACAGTCCCCCTTCCCAGCCAAGACTTTCGGTGGACTCCTCTGACGGGTAGGGAGAGAGGGGAAAATGTGTAAAGTGTCAGACCTTCTTCTGTGACATGAGCGCACTTGCTCGAGCAGCCATATACAGAGCACCATTCATATGCCAGATCCAGCCTGGACTTTGTCCTCCGATCTTCCTGGTCCTCGACACCTTCATCCCCCGTGAAGCTGGGGCTTTGGAGCCCTAGTTTCCAGGGGAGAAACGTGGCACGATCAAGGTTTGTGAAAGCCTCCCTCCCTGGGGCTTCTGTGGCGTGAGGTGGAGGTGGGGTCCAGGAACAAAAGAGGCAGGAGGCCAAGGGACAGTGGAGGGACACTCCAGGGTGTGTTTGGAGGTAGAGCTACCAGGACCTGCAGATGGCTCGGATGTGGGGTAAAGGGTCTCATGGGCAACTCGCAGCCCCCTCTAACAACACAGGGAAACTTGCAGAGAATGCAGAGTGTGTGGGGTGAACTCAAGGCCTCTGTGGAGTGTATAAGTTAGGCTGGAGAGCTCTCTCGCCCAACTCAGATTCAGTTTCTAAGTCCTCCCCACCTGCTCCCTTCTGTCCCTTCCCACCCTCAGAGGAGGGGTGAGGCACTGTCTCCACCCTAGCCTATGACAGTAGCCTCTGGGGAGCCTACTGAGCACACAGCCCCTGGCACCCCAGTAGCACCATTGCCACATGCACCACGGTCACCACGCAGGTGCAAATTTCTCCAACTGGGTTACCCTTCTGGGGATCCCCTTCCTCAGGCCGCAAGGACCCTGGCCATGCACATGGGGTGGATGAGCCGCCAACCTGGTGGCCCCCTGCAGTGTCGTAGTCACAGCTCCCCCCATACAACCAGACACAGGACCAGGGACTTGGGAGGAGGAGAGAGGCCAAGGCAGCAGGTCCTCTGGGGAAAAATGAGGCATGTCCAGAAAGGGCCCCTTTTTCAGCCTCTGGATAAGAAGGTGGGCCAGTCTCTGAAGTCAGTGCCCACAGGGTAAGTGCCGAGTGTGGTGTTCATAAAAATGTGGGCTGCTTTCAAACGCTGGGGAGCCCCAGGGCCATTTGGTGTGGCTCTTGTGTCGTCATCCCTGGGAGGCTGCACTTTCACCATCTGCCGTTAGGTGGCGCCCAGCAGTGCCCTTTGGATTCTGAACTCCCCACTCAAAATTTTAAAATAAAGTGGAAATAATAATAAGTAAATAAAATCTATCTTGGCTCCCAGGGAGTCTGCCCCATGTTTTTAGTCTATGAGCCTGGGGAACCAAAAAAGGGCTGTGTCACATGTCATGTCTGTGTGACTATACATGTACAGCTTGAGGTGTTCTGGGCCATAAGGGGACAGTGGACATGCTACTAGGTTCTGGAAGGGCCACCGGGTCCAGACCCTAGCTCTGACCCTGCTGGCTGTGTGGAGGAGGAAGCAAGGAGGGTTGTGTGGAAGTGTCCTACTGCGTCTTTCTAAGGACACCATGGTGATGTCGGCCAGGGCCAATGTCACTATCACATGGGTTCCAAGTCTCCCAGGGACTTGGTCACTGGTTGGAAGCACCATGGGAAGTATGGCCTGGGTACGAACATGATGATGGAAGTCAGAGATCTGAGAGATGCATTTTAGAGAGCACCACAGAGATGCATTTTAGAGAGCACCGTAGAATGAAAAAGTGTGGAATGAGAGGGTGGACCTCGGTGTAGACGGAGATTGTGGGACATTAGCATAAACAAACATAGGGAGTGTCCAGTGAGGATCAGGGAAAATGGAATAGCCAGTGTAGGACAGAATGTGGATTCACCCAATGGAGAATACACAAGGAAGAATGTCCAATGGAGAACAGACCAGACAACATAGCACATGCAATGTGGAATAAGAAGTGAAGAACAGTCAATGCAGAACTGAGATGCTGAGCAAACAACGAGGGGTGGAGTACATGGGCCAAGAGAAGACTTTGGCATTTGTTCTGCGTGAGGTGGGAGCCCTGGATGATTGTGAGCAGAGGAGGGACACGGTCTGGCTTAAGTGTTAACAGGTGCACTCAAGCTGCTCAGGGGAAAACAGACTGTGGGGGGTGGGTGGGGAGCGGGGAATGGAAGCCACAGGAGACCAGGGAGGAGGGGACTGCAGGTGGGAGATGATGGAGGCTGGATTGAGTGGAGGCTGTGAAGGGAAGGAGGCTGGTTGGGACAATGGTTACACTTGGAAGGTGAAGCCATCAGGAGGGGCTAACAGGTCAAGTATGGAGCAAGAGAGAGAATTCAAGGCCAACGTCAAAGTTTGGGGATAAGCACCTGGAAGATGGAGCTGCCTCTTCTGCAATGGGGAGGCTGCAGAGGGAAGATGCAGAGCTCCTGGGGCCAGGATGTGTGTGAGCTACCTGTGGCAGCCCCTAAAAATTTTTTAAAGTGGAAAATTATCATTAAGCAAACAGACAGGAATAATTGTTGCAATCAAGAATCATCAGTGGGGGCTTCCCTGGTGGCGCAGTGGTTGAGAGTCCACCTGCCAATGCAGGGGACGCGGGTTCGTGCCCCGGTCCGGGAAGATCCCACATGCCGCGGAGTGGTTGGGTCCGTGGGCCATGGCCGCTGAGCCTGCGCGTCCAGAGCCTGTGCTCCACAACGAGAGAGGCTACAACAGTGACAGGCCCGCGTAGTGAAAAAAAAAAAAAGGAATCATCAATGGGCTTCCCTGGTAGTGCAGTAGTTAAGAATCCACCTACCATTGCAGAGGACACGGGTTTGAGCCCTGGTCCAGGAAGATCCCACATGCTGCGAAGCAACTAAGCCTGTGCGCCACAACTACTGAGCCTGCGCTCTAGAGCCCGCAAGCCACAACTAGGGAAAATCCACGTGCAGCAATGAAGACCCAACACAGCCAAAAATAAATAAATAAAATTTTAAAAAAATCATCAATAGATGCTAAATTAGAGGTTTACGGTATGATGAGAAACAAGATACTTGGTCAAGAAGTACCTGTCCACCTGATACCTATTCATTACAAGGGGAAAACTAGTAAATTTACCATGGGGATGTCTGTCAGATAAATGATCAAAGATGACAGCAGTAATGAGACATAGTCCCCAAAATATAATTTATTCACTGTGAAGTCCCTTGCTTTCATTTTCTTGTTATACTTGAAAGTTGCTAAGACAGTAGTATTAAATGTTCTCACTACACACACAAAAAAGATAATTAGGTGATGGAGGTGTTAACCAATCCTATGGTGGTAATCACTTTGTAATATGTGTGTATCACATCATCACGTTTAAACTTACATGATGCTATATGCCAGCTGTATCTCAATAATGCTGGAAAAAATTATACACAATCTAGGCTTTTGTTTAAATAAACTGTTTAATTTAGAACAATTTTAGATTTACAGAAAAACTGTGAACATAGTACAGAGAGTTCCCATATATCCCACAACCAGTTTCCCATATTATTAACACCTTGCATTAATATGGTACACTTGTGACAATTAATGAACCAATATTAAAAATTGTTATTCCTTAAAAAAAAACACAACTAAACATGATCCACTCACAGGCCTCATAAAGACCCTCAGTCACACCCACATAATATGTCCACACTCAGGCAAACATACTTATCCATAGAAACAGAGCTGAAAAAGTTGGGCTCAAAGCCCTTTCCTCTAAGCCTTGAAACAGAAAACATCAGATTCCTGAGGCTGACATTTAGTCCTTGATCTAGCCACGCCTGAAGCTGACAATGCTTTTGGAGTTTTCTGTTACGTTAGCTAAATTTTTCCCTTTTTTGCTGGAGTCCATTTAAGTTGGACTTTTTGTTTTGCTTGCAACCAGGGTTCTGGCTGATAGAGATAAATAAGGCTTTTGCCAGGTGAAAAAAAAGGGGGGGAGCGGGGGAGGAAGGAGGCACCCTAAGATGGAAGATGGCATTTACAGAGGCCTGGAGATATAAGAAAGCATGGCCTGTGGCTAGCTGTATTATAGCGCGTACAGTAGTGTTGGCGGTAGCTTGAAGTCAGGCAGAAGGGTCTGAATTCAGTCTGAGCAACTGGAATCTAGTCATTGGGGGCCACCGAATGTTCTTTTTTAATTTATTTTTTATTTTTAATTTATTTATTTTTGGCTGTCTTGGGTCTTCCTTGCTGCGCGTGGGCTTTCTCTAGTTGTGGCGAGCGGGGACTACTCCTTGTTGCAGTGCACGGGCTTCTCATAGCTGTGGCGCTCGGGCTCCGTTGCTCCGCCTATTGTGGGATCTTCCTGGACCAGGGCTCGAACCCATGTATGCAGGCGGATTCTTAACCACTGCGCCACGAGGGAAGCCCCCACCAAATATCCTTTTTTTTTTTTTTTTTTTTTTCGCTACTCGGGCCTCTCACTGTTGTGGCCTCTCCCGTTGCGGAGCACAGGCTCCGGAAAGCGCAGGCCCAGCAGCCATGGCTCACGGACCTAGCCGCTGCGCGGCATGTGGGATCTTCCCGGGCCGGGGCACGAACCCGTTTCCCCTGCATCGGCAGGCGGACTCTCAATCACTGCGCCACCAGGGAAGCCCGCACCAAATACTCTTGATCTGGGGAGTTCCACGCTCAGAACTCCCCAGCGGGAGACAGTGATTGGATGAATAAGTGTATTCCACTCAAACGTGCGAAACACGTGCAGGTGAGGAGACTGAGTCTCAGAGACACCGGTCGGAGCTCGTTGAGCAACTTTGAACTACAACTTCCGGCATGCAATGCGAGAGACTCCTTGTCCTCCTGATTTGCCCCCTGGCTCCAAGCCTGACGATTGGTTGGGTGGACTGCTTGTCAGACCGAAGTCGGGTTTTGATTGATCGAGTTCCGAGCTGTGCTCCGAGCTCCAGGCCCATGGGTCCCGGCACAGCGCTCCAGCAGGCAACATGGTAAGCCGGCAACTCTTAGCATGGGGGCCCCTGAGGGGCTAGAGGTTCCGCCGAGGGGTGTCCAGGGAGACACCGAGGAGACCGGGATTCCTTTGTGAGCACTGAGGTCTCTCAGGGATTTGGGATCGCGCTGAGGGCCGTGTTTCCCTGTCTGGGGTCAGGGTCTCACTGCGGGACCTATGAGGGGGTCGGGGGTTGTACAAGGGAACTGGAAGGCCTTGAGTGTTCTTGGCTTCTGACAAGTCCCTGGGGGGCCCTCTAGGGGCCTGGGGTCCTGCTGAGGGTGTCGTCCCATGGAGGGTACTGGGGAGCTGAACACCTTCGGAGCCCCGTGAGGGAGGTCTGGGGTCCCCCGGGGCCCACTCCGGTGATGGTGTCCTGCGGGAGCGTGGGGGCCACGCCGACAGGGTCCAACGGGGCTCCCTACGGGTGTGGGGTGTGCCGAAGGACCAGGGAGAATCCTGAGAGGAGGGGGCCATGCGGAGGGGATCTGGGTCGGCTCAAGGTGGGGGAGGGTCCCAGAATTGGAGACAGCACAGTTGGAACCCTCAGGTCTCACGTGGTTCTGGGTCCAACCCATTGAGTTTATTCTTCAAGCTTAGCCTGGCCCCTGTGGGTCAGGCTGGTGCTGGGCGAGGGCGGAAACCCCCCAGCCCCTAGGACTGGACAGAGGGAGAGACAGGATGGAGGGGCCAGGAAGGCGGCCTGACCTTTCTTGGGGTGGGTGGGTGACCCCGAGGAGGGGCGCTGGAGGTGGGTCTGAAGTAAGAGCATTGATGGAAGGGGCTGATGAAAGTGGATGTCGTTCCAGGGTGCGGGGACGTTGTGGGAGGTGAGGGGAAGGGCTCTCAGAAACGGGATGGAGGAAAGTCGCATTGATCACAGATCCAGGGAAGAGCTTTGAGCAGAGGAGGGACATGGGCTGATGGGATGCTTCAGAGATCTTTGGAGATCTGCAGAGCGTGGACCCTAAGACTGGAGGCTGCTGGGGGCGGGCGGTGAGAAACATCCGTGGACGGACTTTGGGACCGAGGGTAATGGGGTCAGCGATGGAGAGCCCCGGGGTCTGGGAGGGTCTCTGAGACCCGAATGGTTGGGGGCAGAGGACGCCGGGGGAGAGAGCCGGGCAGTGAGGCGGGTTGGTCCTGAGCTGGGTCCGCCTGGCCTTGCGGGCTGAGGAGCGGAGTTGGACGTTTACTATGAGACTGGGAAGGGCCTGGGCCGCCTGGAGGAGCCGAAAGCCGTGTCCACGGGAGTGATGGGTGGGTGCTGGGGCCTCCAGGGAAGGGCCTGGAGGAGGCGTGGTCTGAGAGCTCAGCAGAGAGGTTCTGCCAGGGGATGATGGGTCACAAGGGAGAGGTGTCTGGAGAGCCGGGGAGACTGGGGAGCAGCTGCTGGGAGGTGCTGGGTTTCCAGGGAGGAGTGGAGGAGGGGTCCTGGGAGGAAGGGCGGGGCCGCTTCGAGGGGCCCAACTGTGCTCTGGGTCATTAATGCCTGCTAGCCAGTCTGCACTTGGGTGGGGGCAGGGTGAGCACTGAGACCAGAAAGATGACGCCCCACCTCATTACTGAAGAAACATTCCTGGTCTCAGTTTACAAATCACAGCGTAAAGAAAATATCCTATTAGTCTTTTATTTTAATGATGGATTTCTCAGCAGTCATTCTGAATTACAGTGCTAGGCCAGATAGCCATCACATTCGAGCTTTCCCTATTAAAGTTAGCTTATTTTTGCCTGATTAAAGGATAATTTTAACAATTAGTTTTAATATTAATGTAATCTTTATTTCATTTTAGTTGTTAATACCATAATACTAGCAGACAGCCCTCCAGAGCACTTAATTTTACATAATTACTGAAAGCAAATTGGTACTTACTGCATTCAAGCAGGAAAACCCAGCTTCAGACTGATTACCAAAAACATTTTTTCTAAAACGTTTTAAAATAAGTATATGAAAATGTGTTATGAATTGTTGTTTAAGAGTTTGTTAGTAGAACTTGGTAAGAAAATTCCTAATTAAAAAACGTCATCCCACTCAAACGTGTAAGTCTTTATCCTGAAGCAGGTAGTGGGCCAGAAATAGACCGCTTTCCTCCCTGGTTGATTACAAAGGGAGGGAGAGGGAGAGAGGGTGACTTCAATTATCAGGGATAATTTAAGATGGGAAAGACTTGGGGGACAGAGCCACCTGGGTGAACGTTGAAACTACAAGCTCACCTGAGACACAGTTACAAAAACTGCGTCCGTGGGACCGTGGGAGAAGAGCGCTTCCACTGGGTGTGCCCGGCTCGTTGTAGGTCCAGAAGGTGATCGTGAGAGTACACGAAACAAAATAGGAAGCACCCCATTTCCAGATGAGGAAAACTGAGGCTTGGGGAGATTTAAATCCTTAGCACAAGGAGGAAAGCGAGCCCCAGTGTCTGCTCCAGCACGTGCTCTCCGCCGCCCCACACCCCAGTCAGATGGTGGGGAGGGACCTGCGTTTTGCTCGGGCTCCCAGGGTTGGGTCTGAGCCCACCCCAGGACCTTTCCCCAAGAAGCAGCTTGAGCCAGGGTGGCCCTGCCTCCGCCACCTGGCCCCAGAGTCTCTATAAATAGTCGGGCTTCAGAGGCGTGAGCTTGTGATCATCTGGCTGGCACTGCCCTTCACGTTTCCTCCCCGCAGGCTGTCCTTGGAGTGCAGCTGGTGGTCACGTTGCTCACTGCCACCCTCATGCATAGGCTTGCACCACACTGCTCCTTCGCGCGCTGGCTGCTCTGCAATGGCAGGTGAGCCACACCCCCTCCTCGGGCGGTGGGCGGAGCCCCTACAGGCCCCGCCCTCCTGGTTTTTCTCCTAGCCCCGCCTCAAGCCCTGCAAGGCGAGGTTTTTTTGTTTTGTTTTTTTAATTAAAAAATTTTTTTTTTCTTTATTTATTTATTTTTGCGGCACGCAGGCCTCTCACTGTTGTGGCCTCTCCCGTTGCGGAGCACAGGCTCCAGACACGCAGGCTCAGTGGCCATGGCTCACGGGTCCAGCCGTTCTGCGGCATGTGGGATCTTCCCGGACCGGGGCACGAACCCGCGTCCCCTGCATCGGCAGGCGGACTCTCAACGACTGCGCCACCAGGGAAGCCTGGTGTTGTTGTTTAAAAAAAACCAAAAAACAACAACCAACTTTGTTGAGATGTAATTGACGTACAATAATCTGCAAATATTTGAAGTACACAGATCAATTTTGACAGATTGTACACATCTCTGAGACCATCTCCACACTCAGAAGAGCAGCTGCTTCCCCCACTCCTGCTCCCCTTCATCCCTACTCTAGCTGTAGATATGCTTCCCGAAACTCTTTTTGTCCCGGTTTGGGTTTCGGACCCTTTCTGAGAATCTGGTGGAAATTGTGAACTCTCTAGGGCAAGTCACATGGCAGTTCCTTTCCTGACTGCCTGTCTCTGCCCTCAGTCTCTTCCGATACAAGCACCCTTCCGAGGAAGAGCTTCGGGCCCTGGCGGGGAAGCAGAGGCCCAGAGGCAGGAAGGAGCGGTGAGTGAACCCCCAGCCTTAGGTAAGTGGCTCCCTTCCAGGGGAGGCCATGAGGGCACAGGGCCTTCCCTGACCACTTCCAGGTACTGCTCTGGTCACAGGAGAATTGGGGACACCCCAGGCTGAGGAGATGGTCACTGTCATTCACTGCTTGCCTCCAGTTGGCATCTAATGCTTATTGGAAGTTTGCTCTGGGCCAGCCCTATGGGTGGGTGGTGGCCCCACCCTGGCATTCAGAGGACACCCAGGCCGGGGGAGAAGGTACCTCCTAGGCCTCCTGTGCTCTGAGGGTGACATGGTAGAGCCTCGCAGACTGGGGTGTGGTGGACCGCCATGGCTGCCTGGGGAGGGGAGGATGGAGGATGCTGTTCTGACACATTCCCCCCTCCTCCCAGGTGGGCCAATGGCTATAGTGAGGAGAAGCCATTATCCGTGCCCCGAGACACCCCTTTCCAGCTGGAGACCTGTCCCCTCACAGCCGTTGATGCCCTTGGTAACAGCTGGGTCCCCAACTCCCTTGGCCCTTGGCTCACAACCTGGTGGGGTTGGTGGGGGGAGCGTCCTGGGCGGGCTAAGCTGGGGACTCAACTGCATGCTCCCCTGCAGTCCTGCGCTTCTTCCTGGAGTACCAGTGGTTTGTGGACTTCGCGGTGTACTCGGGTGGCGTGTACCTCTTCACAGAGGCCTACTACTATGTGCTGGGCCCGGCCAAGGAGACCAACATCGCTGTGTTCTGGTGCCTGCTCACCATCGCCTTCTCTATGTATCCTTCTTCTTAGCTCCCCAGGTGGGGAAGGTGGAGGCATGTGGAAGCTGGACCCCAGGCTCCTTGTCACCCCAGAAACTCAGTGGTGTAAAGCAGTCACTATTTTATGTTTTCCTGGGCCGGGGCTCAGCTGGGTTGCCTCATATCTGCTCCAACAGGGCTTGCCTTTTAGCTGTCTAGAGCAAACTTCCTCACCACAGCGGCCAGGAAGGAAAAGGGGGCACTGCAGGCCTCCTGAGGCTTTGCCTGAAGTTGGTCCACCCAACCCCTGTCCATTCTCTGGGTCAAAGCCACTCAGCAGTCCAGAACAGATGCAGGGGCTGGCAAAGAGACGTCCCTTCTGTAATCTTTTTAGGAAGCTGCATAGAGAGCAGAGAGGCAAAACTGTGACTTTGAGGACCCAAGTCGGAGACAATGTCTTTGTGGAATGGGCTTGCAAAGAAGGGCAGATTGGAGATAGAGACTTGTATCTCTTGTAGCCTCTCAGAGGAATGGGAAACTCAGGGGCTGTGAATTCAGCCAGGAGGCTGAGTGGGTCAGGGAGACTTGACCTCCTGAAGAGACAGAGTTGACCTCCTGACAGACAGACAGACAGACAGAGGCAGAGCTGGCCATTTCTAACTGACCACAGGCAGTGTGATGAGACCAAGCTGGCTCAGGACTGCCCACTCGCTGATGACACAGGCCTGAACAGCAGTGAGCCTCGTATCCTGGGCTCGCCCGGCAGCTCACTCCTCTGCTCCCCAGGACTCCAAGCCTGAACTTCCATGTTTGTGCTCTGGAGTCAGGGGGCGGTCACTGGTTGGGGGTGGTGGATGGGGGAGGAGTCACTACAGGCACTGGAGGCCTCCTTAGCCCTGCCCCCAGCAAGGTGTTCCTGACTGTGACCCGGCTGTACTTCAGTGCAGAGGAGGGGGGCGAGCGCTCAGTCTGCCTCACCTTCGCCTTCCTCTTCCTCCTCCTGGCCATGCTGGTGCAGGTGGTGCCGGAGGAGACCCTTGAGCTGGGCCTGGAGCCAGGTATGTGCAGTCTGGGGCCTGGGGTTTAAGCCTCTGGGTTATTGCTGTCAGTGTTTTCTTTACATATTTTGAGCCTAATTGACAAGGTGTTTACAAGTTTAAAATTGCTAAGTCTTCCTGGCAAATCAGCCATTTTTTCATGATGTATGGACCCATTTTGATTCTAATAATACTTCCATCTTAGTCTAGTTTGTCTGGTATTAATATAGCCTTTCCAGCTTTCTTCCTTCCTTTCTTTCTCCCTCCCTCCCTCCCTTCCTTCTTTCCTTCTTCCTTCTTTTCTTTTTAAATTGATATATACTTGACATATTATATTAGTTTCTGGTGTACAATATAATGATTCAATATTTGTGTATACTGCAAAATGAGCACCACAATAAGTCTAGTTAACATCCATCACCACACATTTTTTTTCTTGTGATGAGAACTTTTAAGATCTACTTGCTTAGCAACTTTCAAATATACAATACTGCCTTTCTTTTGATTAGTATTTGTTATACCTTTTTGACATCCCTTTACTTTCAACCTTCCAGTGACCTCATGTTGAGGTATGTCTACTTAAAAAAAAGTAATAATAAATATATAGATATAAGTATTTTCTTTCTTTATTTTTTTAATTTGGCCTTGCTGCATGGCTTGTGGGATCTTGGTTCCGTGACCAGGGATTGAACCTGTGCCCTCAGCATTGAAAGCTCAGAGTCCTAACCACTGGACTGCCAGGGAATTCCCTATCTGGATATTTTCCATCAAGTCTGATAGTCTGTATCATTTAACTTCAAAGTTTTTTTTTTTTTTTTTTTTGGCGGTACGCGGGCCTCTCCCTGTTGTGGCCTCTCCCGTTGCGGGGCACAGGCTCCGGACGCGCAGGCTCAGCGGCCATGGCTCACGGACCCAGCCGCCCCGCGGCACATGGGATCTTCCCGGACCGGGGCACGAACCCGCGTCCCCTGCATCGGCAGGCGGACTCTCAACCACTGCGCCACCAGGGAAGCCCCCTAACTTCAAAGTTTAATCCACTTACATTTATTGTGATTTCTGACATATTTGGCCTTGTTTCTACCATCTTACATTTTCACTTTCTATTTGTTCCTTTTCTTTTGTGCTGTTGACAGTGGCTGCCAGCTTAATTGTCCTTCCTTTTAGGTGATCTGTCATAACTTCTGACTGCTTTGTGAGCTCTTTGTTTTTGGTATTCTGCAGTTTTGACACAGTGTGTCTAGGTATGGATTTCTTTGTATTTATCTGGTTTTATATACTTTGTATGTATCATCCATTCTGCAGACTTCTCAGTAATTCCCTTTCAATATCTCTTCTCCTTCATTCTCTCTTGTCTTGTCTCTCCCTCTGGGATTCAGACTTGACTTATATTGAACTTCCTAGTCTGTCTGCCTTATCTCTTAATCTTCCATCACATTTTCCACCTTCCTGTCTTTCTGAATCGGAATCTGAGTGATTTCTTCAGATCAAATTCATTAGTTCCTCCTTTGGCTCCTTCTAAGATGCTGTTTAACAACTTATCACTTCGATAATTATATTTTCCTTTTGGCACCTGTTCTGTGAGTCCAACTTTTATTTTCCTCAGGCATTTCACACAGAAGCCTTGGGGTCTAAACTTGTCCTTTGTTTTTTTTCTCCTGACTCACCTTTATAGTAATTTGTTGTCTTGTGTGTTTGGTGATTTTGGTTGTGAGCTCATAGTATTTGCTTTTACTCCGTGGAAAATGTGGGGGCCTGAACTGAGAATTCTTTCCAGGACTTTGATTTCCTCCTGTGGAGCCCTTCATGACCTTCCAGCCTCGGGGAAGCTCAGACTCAGTGCCCTCTGCCCCCATGTCCCTCAGTCCAATCAAGGGTGTCTGTCTAGCACATTCTCCTGAGCTTCACATAACTGGAGAACAAAATTGTCCTCATGCTTGTCAAAGGGCCTGGCTGCCACTAGTGTGTTCCTACCTGGGGAACAACAGGATGTCTGGAAGGGGGGCAGAGTAGGCTCTGAGGCCCCAGGGGTCTATTTTGGACACCACCCTCTCTTTGTCTTCCCCAGGCCTGGCCAGTATGACCCAGAACTTGGAGCCACTTCTGAAGACACAGGGCTGGGACTGGGCGTGAGTCCTGGGAAGGGAGGGGGAGCAGCGGCATGCTGCCACCTGCAGGCAGGGTGCTGACCTGCCGCGGGGCCCTGACCCTTCTCTTTTTCCCAGTCTTCCTCTTGTCAAGCTGGCCATCCGCATGGGGCTGGCGGCAGTGGGCTCCATGCTGGGTGCCTTCCTCACCTTCCCAGGCCTGCGGCTGGCCCAGACCCACCATGATGCACTGACCATGTCGGAAGACCGGCCCATGCTGCAGTTACGTGGGGGACCGGGTGGATGGAACATTAGGGCGCCTAGGGGAGGGGCCGGTGGGGATGGTGGGTGCCCAAGCCTACCCGCTCTGTGCCCTTGCCCCCAGGTTCCTTCTGCATACCAGCTTCCTGTCCCCCCTGTTTGTCCTGTGGCTCTGGACCAAGCCCATGGCGCGGGACTTCCTGCACCAGGCTCCCTTTGGGAGCACGTCCTTTTCTCTGTGCGTATGGAAGTGGGAGGCAGGGCAGCTGGGGCCCCCTCTGGCTACTCCAGACTCTGAGGCTAAGGGAGGAGTGGGTCCTGGGGGAGGATCCTGGGGCAGAGGGCAGCCTCACTAGCCCCCTCGCCCCTCTCGGCGCAGGCTGTCCGACTCGGCCTTCAACTCGCTGCGTCTCTGGATGCTGGTGGCACTGTGCCTGCTGCGGCTGGCAGTGACCCGGCCCCACCTGCAGGCCTACCTGTGCCTGGCCAAGGCTCGAGTGGAGCAGCTGCGGCGGGAGGCCGGCCGCATCGAGGCCCGAGAGATCCAACGGAGGGTACCGGCGCGGGCGGGGTGGGGGGTGGGGGGAACCTGGGCCTCAGGGCGGGGTTCCCTGTCCCTCAGGTGTGGGGCTACCCGGAGCCCCAAGGTCCCCTGCTGCAGCCACTGCTACCTGTCCACCAGGTGGTGCGGGTGTACTGCTACGTGACGGTTGTGAGCCTGCAGTACCTGACTCCGCTCATCCTCACACTCAACTGCACGCTGCTGCTCAAGACTCTGGGTGAGAACCCGCCTGGGCGACGGCGGGGGCGGGGTCTGGAGTTGGAGCGGGGCGGGGCTGAGCCTGGAGCGAAGGGCTGGAGTTGTAGTTGGGTGGGGGGGGGGAGAGGGGAGGGGAGGGCCGGAGATTGAGCGAGGCGGGGGCGGGGCCTGGCTATAGAGGGGGCGGGGCGGAGGCTGGAGGGCCCTGAGATGGGGCGGGGTCAGAGGCGGAGCCTAGGGTGGGGCCCTTAGATGTGCGGGCAGAGCCTGGGGTAGCCGAGGTGGTGGAAGGAGGCAGAACCCGGGGCGGGGCCGGTGAGTGTCAGCACGGGTGGGGATCCTGGAGGCCAACTCCGCCTGCGCCTCCACCCATCCCTCCCTCCACCCTCTTTCTCTCGCAGGCGGCTACTCCTGGGGCCTGGGCCCCGTCCCCCCGCTGTCCCCCACCCCGTCCTCAGCCCGCGATGGCCCTGTCGGCCCCGAGGAGGACGAGGCCCAGCAGACCGTGGCCCTGATCGCCGGGGTCCTGGGCAGCTTGCTCACGCCACTCTTCCTCCGCGGCGTCCTCGCCTTCCTCATCTGGTGGATCGCCACCTGCCAACTGCTCTCCAGCCTCTTCGGCCTGTACTTCCACCAGCATCTGGTGGGCTCCTAGCCCGCCTGCAGACACTCCTGAGGCCCCAAGGTCTGGTCCTGGGACAGCGGGGCGCGGGCCACCCCCTCAGTGTCCCCCGGTTTAAGGTGGTCCTGGGAGTCCCATATGCGTCCTTTGTGGCAGTCCCCTTAACTGCATGCCTGAGCCGTGGCCACGCCTTGGACCCTGAACTTCTGCCTGGAAACCGGATTACCCAGGCCCAGCGGCAGAGGGTCCCACGGGCAGCCACTGTTCCCAGATTGCACGTGCCCAGTTTGACTGCAGTGGGGGTGGGCGTGGGGGTGGGAGGGGGCGCTCTTCTGAACAAATAAACGAGCAAGCTGATTTTTTTAAAAATTAATTAATTTATTTTTGGCTGCTTTGGTTCTTTGTTACTGCACGCAGGCTTTCTCTAGTTGTGGCGAGCGAGGGCTACTTTTGGTTGTGTGTGGGATTCTCATTGCAGTGGCTTCTTCTGTTGCGGAGCACGGGCTCTAGGCACGCGGGCTTCAGTAGTTGAGGCACGTGGGCTCAGTAGTTGTGGCTTGCGGGCTCTAGAGCACAGGCTCAGTAGTTCTGTCACACGGACTTAGTTGCTCCGTGGCATGTGGGATCTTCCGGGACCAGGGCTTGAACCCGTGTCCCCTGCATCGGCAGGTGGATTCCTAATCCCTGCGCCACCAGGGAAGCCCGAGCAAGCCGATTTTTACCTAAAGGATCCAGGCGGTTTGGGAGGCGGCTTTCTGCATGCTGTCAGGTTAAGTGGTGCAGGCTGGGTGGGGAGTCCGGGGCTTCAGTGCTGAAAGAAGGGAATGATGGAGGGAATGCATAGCAAAGGCCTGGGAGGAAGAAATGAAGAGAGAATGAAAGGGGGTGAGAAGAAATGGACCAGGGGTGAGAAGTGAGAGAAATGGGGGGAGAGGAAAGTGGGTGAGCCCATGGTCCTGGGCAGGGGGCCATGGGGGATACCATCCTCTTCCACAAGTACGGGGGACTGCTTTCTTATCAAGGTCACACACGGCAAATGGGCACATTGTTGAGGCCGTGGTGACCCAGGAGGAGGACGAGGGGCCATCACCGACTGGCATTTTCCTGTAGCTGTGGCCATGTGTTGGGAAACCCGTGTGCGTGCACGTGTATATTCTAATGTACGTGTTGTTAAAATCCAACTGAGTACGTTTTAAAGATCTTATTGGCTTTATATAACAATTCATGAATCAGGCTGCATCCAATCCAGCAGATAGAAAGGAGTTCTGAGGAGCTGTAGAAAAGACTTTTGTAAGGCAGAAGGGAGTGGGAACAAGGAAGTTATATTAGCGAAAAGTGGACTTGTGGCAAGGTCCATTTCCTTTAGGGGATGGCAGCTGTCTATCGGGTAGATCACCTCACTCGTGCTGATCAGGCGATTTCTGATTGACTGGTTTCAGAGTCCATTTCTGGACGAGCTCAAACTGTAATTAAGTCTCTGTTTGGTGACATAGCCTTAGTGTAAGTGACTCCATTTTGAGCCTGTCTTGTTTTTTTCACAATGTAAGTATGTAATCTTTTAGCATATGTAAAATGTACATTAAGAATAAAAAAGACAAGATGGAACTAACCTGGTGGTCCAGTGGTAAAGAATACGACTACCAGTGCCAGGGACGTGGGTTCGATCCCTGGTCGGGGAATTAAGATCCCGCGTGCTACGGGGCAACTAAGCCTGCGCACCACAACTACTGAGCTCATGCGCCTCAAATAGAGAGCCGGCATGCTGCAAACAACAGAGCCCACGCACCCTGGAGCCTGCAGGCCACAACTAGAGAGAAGCCCACGCACCGCAATGAAGAGCCCGCGTGCTGCAATGAAAGATCCTGCATGCCTCAACACGATACAGCGTGCTGCAACTAAGATCCGACGCAGCCAAATAAATTAATTAATAAATAAATATTAAAAAAAAAAAAGGCTAAAGAAGACAAAGCAAAGCCATTTCCCTCACCAGGGTGGAAGCCAAGGGCCTAAGTGATGGTGTGGGACCCAGCATAGCTGCCCAGACACCGCGGCGAGCGTGACCCACCTCGGGGCCTTGCGCTTTGCTCCGGGCCCCCTCACCTGTGTGTGTCACCCAAGGGGAGAAGTGCCCTCACCAACCTCTCCTCCCAAGCCCAGCTGCCCCACTGATTTGCTACATATCTTGTACAAGAACCACCAACAGGGAGCATGATTTCACTTAGGGAAGTGAGGTTATAACCAGACACCTGAAGAAAGTGCTGACATGTGGGGCAGGGGAGCCAGGAATGCTGTTGTCCTGGCCCCTAGACGGGTGTTTGACTTTTGAAACTCCCTGCTTCTGTTGCGTGGATAAAAATGAAAAGTGTGTTAAACACAAGGCTTAAGGCGAACTAAATGCATCCTCTCGTGTTGATCCTTCTCAAAACGGTAGTAAAAGTATAGAGGCTACAGAACATTCCAAAGGTGGGAATTAAGGGAGGAGCCACAATTGACTGCCTGGCCCATGGATGCCAAACCCAAAGCCCAGCCAGACTTACCTGTAGAACCTTCCATAGGCACTGAGTGCACCAGGTCCCACTGGGCTGGGCTGTAGATGGCAGTGGAATATGGAGGCCTCTGGTGTGGAAACTGTTTGGGAAGTTCTCAGGTACCTGTGTCCCTCCCACAGTACCACTGGGCAGCCAGAAGGAGGGAAGCCAGGCTTGGAAGGGGATGCGGTGGCAAATGGGGTTAAGTGACTATACATAAAGCTAAATGGAGAAAGCCACCATCCCTTACCCTGTGTGCAGATTACAGAATCTTCCAGGCATGAGACTGAAGGCTCCTGGGGAATCCAAATGGCCAAAGAATAAAGAGACACTGGCACATGGAGTTCTCATCAGCCGCCAGTTGAGCTGTGCCCCCCACCCAGTGTACCCCCCCACCCCCATACAGTTGGTCTTCCAATCTGCTGATTTCAGTCCCCATTCTTTGTCATGAGCAGATGTCCAGGGGTGTTCAGGAATCTGAGGAAGTGTCCAGTTATAGACTCAAAGAGCAAAAAAAGCAAACTGGGGAAATTGACTCTCCAGGGAGAGGAAAACTTACAAAACAAACAGTCCAGAATGTTCTCAGGAAGAGATTGTATTCATGAAACAAGAAGAGAATGCTACAAAAAGGAACAGCTAAGGAACCTTTTTTGTTTGTTTTTGAGCTCTTGGAAGATGAAGTTGTGGAAATCTTGCAGAAGGAACAAAAAGATAAAATATACTGAAAACAACAGGGGACAAAAAGGAAACGGGGGCTCCCCTGGTGGCACAGTGGTTAAGAATCTGCCTGCCAATGCAGGGGACACGGGTTCGAGCCCTGGTCTGGGAAGATCCCATATGCTGTGGAGCAACTGGGCCTGTGAGCCACAACTACTGAGCCTGCGTGTCTGGAGCCTGTGCTCTGCATAGGGAGAGGCCGCGACAGAGGCCCACGCACCGCGATGAAGAGCGGCCCCCGCTCGCCGCAACTGGAGAAAGCCCTTGCACAGAAACGAAGACCCAACAGAGCCAAAAACGAATAAATAAATTTTTTTAAAAAAGAATGTTCACAGAGACAATTAAAAAAAAAAAAAGGAAACGGAAGGATTGACTCAGAATAACCTTCCAGACAGTGAGAGTTCTGGGAGGAGAGATCCAAGCAAATAGATGGCGACACTGGCTGGAACAAGGGAATTCTCTGGGACCAAAAGATGTCAGGTGCCTGAGACTCGGTGACAAAAGCCCCATCCCAAGGCACATCTCTGGGAAGTTCCAGAATGAGGACCAACTCCCAACAAGGACACAACAAGTGACATCTAGTGGCTCAGGAATCAAAGATGATGGAGTGTTCTCTACTAGCTCTATCTGCCCAGCATCCCAGGGATCACCAGGGACTTCCTGACAGCTGAAGCCTGGTTGGCCCCTGAGCCCAGAGGGCACAGCCCCCCAGCAGTGGCACCTCAGGCCACCTGGCCCTTCGCTTGCTCAGCCTGGGCTGTGGGTACTCTCCACTCTCGGAGCTCAGCACCATGTGGTTTAGGGACACACAAGAAGGTGGAAACACCATAAAGAAAAGCAAGAGTGTTCCTTAAAGAACTAAAAATAGAGTTATCATATGATCCAGCAATCCCAAACCTGGGCATATATCTGGAAAAGATGAAAACTCTAATTCAAAGACACATGCATGGGGACTTCCCTGGCAGTCCAGTGGATAAGACTCCGCTCTTCCAAGGCAGGGGGCACGGGTTTGATCCCTGGTCGGGGAACTAGGATCCCACATGCTGCACAGTGTGGCTAAAACAAACAAACAAAACACCAAAAAGATAACATGCACCCCAATGTTTATAACAGCACTATTTACAATAGCCAAGACATGGATGCAACCTAAATGTCCATGGATAGATGAATGGATAAAGAAGATGTGGAACATATATGCAATGGAATATTACTCAGCCATAAAAAAGAATGAAATAACGCCATTTGCAGCAACATGGATGGACCTAGAGATTATCAGACTAAGTGAAGTCAGTC
This sequence comes from Kogia breviceps, assembly GCF_026419965.1. Lineage (NCBI taxonomy): Eukaryota > Metazoa > Chordata > Mammalia > Artiodactyla > Physeteridae > Kogia > Kogia breviceps. The sequence goes on along the minus strand of NC_081313.1, from coordinate 171,368,464 downwards.
AGACAAAGATGTATATCACATATAATTTATATGTGGAATCTAAAAAACTGATACAAATGAACTTATGGTGCCTGCACTGCATGGACTCTCTGGGAAGCCCTTTGGCAGCACCTAGAAGAGGTGACCTCATGGCCAGTGGATTCCTTAGGGATACACCCCAGGGAGATTCTTACACATGAGTGAATCATGCAAGGGTGGCAGGTACTAAATTATTTCTGACGGTAGAAAGCTGACCTAGGAACAAGTAAATAAACTGGGGAAAACTACATAGTTGGTAAGAACATGAAAAATTGAGTTCTTTTTTGGAGGAAAGACTTCCCAGATGGACTCAGGGGAGAAACAAACAAAATAGCAGGTAGCGTTAAATCGTGAGATGCCATTTTTTAACTTGTCAGATTATGGAAGATCAAAAAGGCTAGTGTTTATGGGCTGAACTGTGTCCTCCCCCAAATTCTTATGTTGAAGTCCTAATGCCCAGGCCCTCAGTATGTGACTGTATTTATTTATTTACTTTTTTTGTTTGTTTGTTTTGTTGTTGTTGTTTTTTGCAGTACGCGGGCCTCTCACTGTTGTGGCCTCTCCCGTTGCAGAGCACAGGCTCCGGATGCGCAGGCTCAGCGGCCATGGCTCACGGGCCCAGCCGCTCCGCGGCATGTGGGATCTTCCCGGACCGGGGCACGAACCCGCGTCCCCTGCAACGGCAGGCGGACTCTCAACCACTGTGCCACCAGGGAAGCCCTGTGACTGTATTTAGAGATAGGGTCTTTAAGGGGTGATTAAGTTAAAATGAGGTTGTTAGGGTGGACCCCGATTCAATAGGACTGGTGTCATTAAAGAGGAAAAAAAATTTTTTTTTACAGGAGGAAATTTGGACACGAACCCATGTTACCTGAAAATTGGGTTCACCTCTTGGTGGGTGTCGAGCCAATAGACACAACCAAGCCAGAGATGGGGAGAAGGAAGATTTACTACAACTTTCAGCAATAAGGGGAACACCGGGGGTCTTTCCCAAAGCAGTGTCTCCCAGCCAGCTAGAACTCAAGGACAGACCTGGAACACATCCTTCCCTTGTGACCCTCAGAAAGAACCAAACCTGCCAACACTTTGATTTTCTACCTCTGGTTTCCAACACTGACAAAATTAACGTCTGTTGCTTTAAGCCACCCAACCCGTGGTACTTTGGTACACTGGCCATAGGAAACTCAGACACTGAGGGCATGTGGTGTAAATGGATAACATCTCTTTGCAGGAGTAGCTGATACTTCTGTTCATCTTTGGATAGATTCCCCCCAAAGATGACCCTGTCTCTAGGACTCAGGGCCCTCGGCCTGAAAGGTGACCTCAGGAAGCCCCTACGAGGGTAGGAACTTGAGACAGGGAGGGAAGGAGCCCTGCAAGGGTTGCCAGCGAGCAGGCGACTTTGGGCAATCTGGGCTGGGTCCTGCTGGGGACCTCAGGGGGGCAAACATAGCACACAGCCTGAGAGTGGTCAGGGGCTGCACTACATACCCTCCAGCTGTCCACAATCATTGGCTCCTGGACTGTGTTCCTGAGGGGAACCCCAGGCTGGGTCCAAGTGGCTTACAGCAAAAACCGGTTGGTGCGAACCATGAATTCCAGGCTTGGCGTCGGCATCAACTGTACTGTTAATATATCCCTGATCTTTATCCAGCAATTTCATTCCTAGAAACTTATGCCACAGGCACACGAGCTTATGAACCCAAAGAGGTGCCTACAAGGAGGTTTGTTTCAGAAAGTGCCAGGAAATTCAACTCTGTCTTGCAGCACGCAAAGGATCTCGCCGGACAGTCCTGGCGCCATTTGCGCCTGCGCATGTGCACACGTGACACACGCGCTCACCCGGCCCCGCCTACCCCAGGCACGCAGAGGCCGCCACTGGCGGTCTCTGGCTGTAAGGCCTTTGCAACTTATTCCAGACGATGGGCTGCAGGTGAGCGAGTCTCAGTGGCCCCTGCGAGACCTCTGGTGGCCTCATCCTCCTGCCCCTGCAGACAGTGACACTCTCGCCCGAAGCCTCAGCCAGTCACGGAGCAGGCACAGGGCTGGGGAGAAACCATGGGACTTTGGGGCAGTGCTTCCTGAGTAGCACACGCTTCATCCCGACTGACGTCCCCAAAGGGACAAGTGTGTGTGCACAGAATCTCTCTGGAAGGAGACACGAGAAACTGGTAATGGGAGACATCCCTGCAAAAGGAACTGGGAGGTAGACCTACTTTTCATGGTAAACTCTGTGCAGTTTGCATTTTCTAGCCAATCCTTTAACAGTCCAAACAGCAATTACATTTAAAAAAAAAGTTTAGGGGCTTCCCTGGTGGCGCAGTGGTTGGGGGTCCGCCTGCCGATGCGGGGGACGCGGGTTCGTGCCCCGGTCCGGGAGGATCCCGCGTGCCGCGGAGCGGCTGGGCCCGTGAGCCATGGCCGCTGGGCCTGCGCGTCCGGAGCCTGCGCTCCGCGATGGGAGAGGCCACAGCAGTGAGAGGCCCGCGTACCACAAAAAAAAAAAAAAAAAAGTTTATTCAAAAATCTGTCGATGGGGCTTCCCTGGTGGTGCAGTGGTTAAGAATCCGCCTGCCAACACGGGACATGGGTTTGAGCCCTGGTCCGGGAAGATCCCACATGCCGCAGAGCAACTAAGCCCGTGAGCCACAACTACTGAGCCTGCGTGCTGCAACTACTGAAGCCCACGCGCCTAGAGCCCGCGCACCGCAACGAAGACTATCCCCTGCTCGCTGCAACTAGGGAAAGCCCACGCGAAGCCATGAAGACCCAACACAGCCAAAACTAAATAAATAAAATTAATTAATTAATTTTAAAAATCTGTCGAAACAACGTCAACCCTGTTTTTGGTTCATGGGGGGTGAGGGTCAGAGCCGAAGAAGAGACATGGACAGGAGAAAAAGTCATTTTAATTTTTATTAAATATACTCTCTTGTCACAAATCTTTAAAATATATAAACATTATATATAAACAAAGTGTCTTCATGGCGTCAAAACGTAACTCCAAATCAGGCCAGGCGATCAGTGAGAGGGGTGACTGGCGAGGGTGCGGGTCCGACTGTGTGCAGGGCTGGGGGGGTCGGGGGCGGTGCTGCCGAGGCTCGCTTGGCTGGGAGCCACCTTGGGGAGGCACACTGGGGCCGGCATCCCTGGGGGACCCTCCCCGCTCCTGCCCAGCCTGCAGCTCAGAGGAGGGTGCTGCCTAACCATCCATCTGGTCTCACCCGCCTGCTGTTCTCACCTGGGGGCCCTCACGTTCCCATCCTGTCCCCCTGTGAAGGACGCCCCTGCCTCTCCTGAGCACTGGGCACGGCTGGGAGAGAAGGTGGGTCGGACGCTTACCCAACGGGACAGCCATGACAGGCCGCTTGGGCCCCCGGGAATGAGAGTCTGGGGGCAAGACTGGGGCTGGCTGCTGGAAACATGCAGGAAGGACAGAAAGAGGGGTCTTCACACCCACGGGACTAAGGCAAGAAAAACAGAAACAGGACAGAATGAAGGGAGGAAATGAAAATCACAACTGGAAAGCATGTGTGGCAGCAAAGATACCCTCTCAGACCCTTTCAAACATCATGGCGACTGAGCCCACTGTGAAAACCGACCCTCTGGTGGTCCTGGTCCTTGAACCAGATTGGACTGGTCAGGGTTTACTATGTCTAGACCCAGGGCCAGCCAAATTGCAAAACAACCCCCCCCAAAATCAAACTCCAAATGTCATTAGGAAACAGGTGCTTCCAAGTCCCTGTGATTCCCGGCGGGCCCTGGGGGGCCTCCTCTGTGAGATCAGCTCTCTGGGGTACCCTGACTCTTCCAAGCTTCCTGCCCCCAGGCCAGATGCTGTCTCAGGCTCTCACTTTGGGAGAATCAAGGCGGCCAGCTGCCTCCATGTACGCCATCCACGGGAAATCAGACAACCCCACGGGCCTTAAATTGCCCCATGTCCCAGCCAAGTAACTGCTCAGGTGGGGAGCCAGGGATGTGCCAGATGTCAGGGGTCCCCCCGCGAGCCCCCACACCTATGGGCAGAGAGGGTCAGGGCCTGAGGCCCAGCCTCCACTGGTGCAGCCAGTGGGGCGGGGATGAGAGCTTCCTGGCAACCCAGGCAGATGCTTCAGGCTGGTGCTCAGACCCAAACCCAGAGCAATTCCTCAAACCCTCAAACCCTGTTGCCGGGAGGAGGCGTGACCCTCCCGAGAACATTACAAACTGGGGCGTGGGGGGGGTCGCGCAACAGAGGGGAAGACCCAATCCCGGGGGGCCCGGGATAGAGTCTGGGATCGGGGTAACACTCTTAGGAGAAGGCTATGCCCAAGCTGTAGACTGGGGACAGACGAGGAGTGGTGTTACCTGGGAAGTGGTGAAGGCAGGAAAGGCGGGGCAGGCAGGGTGTGGTAAGAGGCTGCATTTGTAGCCACAGCTGAACAGGAGGCTGGTCTCACGGGGACAGGGCGGGAGGCCAGGCCTCAGCCCCACACTCTCTGGGGCTCCCCCCGCCAGAGGACATAGACTCAGAACAACAAGGGGCAGGCGGGGTCTGGCTCTGAGCCCAGGGGAGACCAGGTCACTAGAACCAGGGGCCTGTCCAAGGACACAGAGCGCACCAGGAAGCACTGCTGGCCCCTCGTCACTCAGGGCGTTCATGGTAATACCTCCCGGGGCAGCCCCAGCCCTGCTGAGGTGGGAAGAGGAGAGCACGGGAGCTCCGGCCACCCCGGTCCCAACAATGCACTTCGAGGGCCACTGGCTTTCCCCTCAGACCTGTGCGCACTGAGCCCGGGCCCCCCGAGCTTGTCCCACAAGGCACATCCGCGCACCTCCTAGGTGGAACCAGCGCACCCTTGCTCGCTGGGCTCAGAAACAGAAGGGGTCAGCGGTCCACCGCGAACTGAAGCTCGAGAGCAGCCGACCCCACTGGCCCCTAGCTCTGCAGGTGCCGCAGCAGGATCTGCATGAGGTCAAAGGTGGTGAAGCTGATGCCCACAGCGATGGGACCCTTGAGCCAGTTCATGCTCAGGCCTTTGTAGAGGCCGCGCACCACGCCCTCCTCCCGCATGATGGTGCGCATCGTGCGCGCGATGGAGGTGCGCTGGTGGCCCGTGACGCCGGCTGTCTGCATGCGCCGCCGCACCACGTCCAGCGGGTAGGAGGCCGACTGCCCGATGAGGCCCGCGCAGGCCCCGAAGATCATGCGCTCAAAGGGGTAGGGCTGCGGGCGGCCGCTGTACTCTGCAGGGGGAGGGGTGGGAGGGGCTGTGAGGGCGATGGGAAGGGGCGCACACCCAACGGCGCACTGGCACCCACCCGTGCACCCCTGTGCCCCGCGCTCACATGCGCCGGCAGTGTCACAGCTGCATTTCTGGACCTGACCGGCTCTCCTGGGCCTTCCCACCCAGGCCATGGCTTCCCTACTTCCTCACCTACTGGTCCCTCGTTTTTAATCAAATTTGAGAGATAAAAGATTTTTACAAGACAGAAAAGCACAAAGAATCATATAACCAAGTGCTAAGACCAAGAACAAGCTCACACCCGGTCACTCTTGTTTCTCGTCTAGTAAAGAAAGAAAACATCACTCAGTGGGAAGCAGCCGCACAGCACAGGGAGATCAGCTCGGTGCTCTGTGACCACCTAGAGGGGTGGAATAGGGAGGGTGGGAGGGAGACGCAAGAGGGAGGGGATATGGGGATGTGTGTACACATATCGCTGATGCACTTTGTTATACAGCAGAAACTAACACACCATTGTAAAGCAACTATACTCCAATAAAGACGTTAAAAAAAAAAACTGGAAAAAAAAAAAAAGAAAGAAAGAAAACATCACACCTGTCCGGAACCCTCTCCACGGCCCAGCCTGCCCGACAGGCGCCCTCCCCTGGGTGCTGTGAGGACAGGTGGGCTGGAGGGAGGAAGGGGCAGCAAGGGATCAACAGGGGTTCTTTACAAATGTGCTGTAAATTGGAAACTAGGAATTAAAAACAGGGAGATGCCCTATTCACCCAGCAGATTGGCAAAGCATTAAGGAACCTGCCAGCACCACTAGGGGTGAGAAGGGGGCAGAGCGCCAGGGCAAGAGCAGTCACTGGAAGAGCAGAGGGTGGAGAGTAAAACCAAAAAAACGGGTCTCACACCCACACAAGGAGAGGAGCTCTTTATGTCAGCTGATCACAGAAAACCCACGAATGGCCTCACGGCATCCCAACAGGGGACCCCGCCCCCCACTGCTAAAAGGATGGGTCAGAGCTGCACTACCCGGAAGTGCAGGAGGTGACCGCTCACTCACTTCCCATAACCAGGAAACAGCACAAGCCTTGTTCCTGCTACACAAAAGTGCAGGTAGAAGGGTTTCCAACGGAGGTGAGGGGTGGAGCCCCACCCCTAATAAGGAGGCTCAGGGGAGTGGGGCTGGGGGTTCTGGACAAGGGATCTCAGCTTTACCTGGACCATTTTCCTTCTTTAACAAAAAACATCCTGGAGCAAATAAGGCAGTTTGTTAATGACTGACTGGACGGGGGGTGGGCGGCAGGTATGGGTGGGGTTACAATGTTCTTTGTACTTTTCTAGTTTCTCAAAATTACCAAAACACACGAGAGCACTTCCCCTCCGTCTAGGTTTTACCCATAGGCGTGTGCGCGCACCAGGGGCCTCCAGCCCTCTGGGTGACACTCTG